>NC_052623.1:317628241-318253241 GCF_016161935.1 Mauremys reevesii
AGCTTTCGTGGGTGAATACCCACGATGAAGTGGGTTTTCACCCACGAAAGCTCATGCTCCAATGCATCTGTTAGTCTATAAGGTGCCACAGGACTCTTTGCTGCTTTTTGATATTTTAATTCATTGACAAGTGGGATCTATGGAATGGCTGCACAGGACCCTTTGTTCCTCATAGATTCGTACATTTTAAGGCTAGAGGGGACTATTATGATCAGCTAGTCTGACCTCCTGCATAACACAGGTTATGAGCTTGATGCATAGCTCATAACTAGTCTCGGTAAATGATACAGGTAATTTATCAGGGCAGAACAGCCATGTCACCTGCAGCGTGAGACAGCAGAGAAACTCTGAGAGAATTGGGCACAGGCACAGCAACAGGAAGAAATGGAGGTGGTACCAATGTGTGGAAGGAAGGTGGCAGTATTAGAATCTGGGAAGAAGAGTGAAGAAACAGAAGAAGAAAAAGCTCACTCTGGGTATGTCTACACAGCATGCTTAGCCCAGGCTTTGATTTAGGTTTGAGCCCAAGCCCCAACACAAATCAGTCTGACTCAGTCAGCAAGCACTAGGAACCCAGGTCCTAGGGCCCTGCCAGAGGGGATGGGTCAGAGCCTGAGTCCTGCTGTGACTCAGGTATGAGACCTGTCATTTTGCAATGCGGATGCAGGTACTAAGGCTAAAAGAGGCAGCTGCTCCATGGCATGAATGTAATATTTTTGGAATAGGTAGAATTTAAATTATGGGGCTAGAATTCCATTAAAGAGCTTTAGTGTCTAGATTCCAAGACACGGCTAGACAGTTGGTGTGCTGTGACAATTTATTATTGTTTCACTATTTATCTTGTCCTTCCTCCATTTATTTGTTTTATCCACCTGTTGTGCCTCATCATATTTGTAGGCTATATACTCTTTCAGACAAGGACTATCTTTCTATTATGTATGCACAGTGTCCAGCACAGTAGGGCCCATTCCCAAGCAGGGCCCCTAGGTGTATCTGTAATATAAATCATCAATACTACTAATAATAATAATAATGGGATGTGTTCTCGGAGTAGAATGCAAGGAGTGACATGTAAAAGTTAATGACAGGCAAACCTTCCAAAGTTCAGTTCAGCACTCAGAAATTTGGATGCTTAACAAATTGAATTGTAGATACAGAAACAGAATTATATGGATTAATAGATTCATAGATTTTAAAGCCAGAGGAGACCATTAGATAATCTAGGCTGAGTTCCTGTATAATATAAGCCATATAATTCTATATCCAGTTACTCCTGCAGTGAGCCCAATAACTTGAGTTTGATTAAACCATATCACTCAGAAAAGCATCCAATCTTGATTTAAAGACCTCATGAGATGGAGAATCCACAACTTCCCTTGCTAGTTAGTTCAAGTGGTTAATCACCATCTCTATTCAGAATGTGTACCTTATTTCTAATTTTAATGTGTCTGGATTTAGTTTCCAGCCATTCGTTCTTTTTATGCCTTTTTCTGCAAAAGAGCCCTTTAACCCAGTATTTTCTCTTTGTGGAGGTACTTATATAACATAATCATATCACCTCTTGATCTTCTTTTGGATAAGCAAGATAGGTTGAACTGGTTAAGTCTCGCAATGTGAAATATGAACATATAAGAATTTCTGTTGCCTTCTAGGGAATTTTCTGATACGTGGATGACAAATGCTATTTGCCTTGGTAAATGAGGTGATCAGATGCTGTTAGTTACAGGGTGAGGACTAAAATCCAGTACTCTGTTTAATTTTCAGTAAAAACATTTCAGCAACAAACTACCAGTGCAATGTACATCATGGACATAACGTGAATGCAGAAACACCATAGCAACAGACAAGGCCAGAGAAAAAATAACCATTTGAAATACAGATAACCAAAGGGTTTCTCATAGCCATGGGATCTGTAAAGGAAAACACATCTCACAACCAAAGTTCTATTAAATGCTGTGCAAAATGGTTTTTTGCAGCCTTATTTCTTGGAGGTGAGCCTGGACCTATTTCAGACCTGTCCAGAGTGAGAGACTCTCTAAAGCTTCACTTCTTTTGGGAGGCTGTCATGTATCCTGCTTGAATCCAACAACATTCCCTTTTGAGGGTAGGCTCCTGGACTATCCCAGCACTATGGACAAGCAGGTGTGCAGGTTTCTGAGAGAGTGTTAGTTAGTCCTGTGTTTGCCAACCACTAGATGGGATCTATGCATGTTAGTTCAAATGGGCTTCCTTATGGGATCTGTAGATTGGTACAACCACTTAGGAAGAAAAAAAAGAAATGGAGATTTTATTCCTAAGAAACAACCAAACAGTAATGTGCACTTTGTCAGACTGTTTCAGTTACTATGGAGTTTGAAGGAATGTGAATATTTCTGCTGCCTTCCATGCTTTTTCCTAGAATTCAGAATTTCTGCCACATCCGTTGGTATTAAAAGAACAAAGGTAAATTATGTCGTATGTCAAGTTTGAATTGTTTGAGCATCCTTCTCCTGTATAAGAGAACAAATCAATGTATATTGTTGTCCTTCTTTTGCTGCTCCTTATTTTGTTGTTCCCCCTTCTTTCCACAAGATTCTACAGTGCATTTATACCTGTTATTTAAGCTTTTCATTACAGAAAATACCAGGTAGTTACACATATCTCAACAGAAACCTAAACCAGGCATCAAGTGCCTCGCCTAGTCTTGTTGACTCATCCAGCTTTGTCCTTGCAGATTGTTTACTGAGTATTCCTTGTGCTTGCAAATTTCAGAGCTTGTATTTATTTGAACTTAGAAAATGAGCAATCAGTACAGGGTGCACACAGATATCCCGATTTTATCTGTGTTTCTTACAGGTGAAAAACAAGTGATTAGTCGAGTAGGGTGATCATCCCTGGGTTGGTTTCAGATTGAAAAAGCCCTTCTGCCAAAATCTGGTCATTGACCAGAGCAAGGAAAATAATGAGCAGAACTGGCTTCTGTGCCCCGAGCCAAAGAGATTCTGGCTATCACGGATTACATGGAATTTGCTCATTTCAGTTATTTTTTTCTTAGGGGCCCCTGCAGAAGTGACTTGCACATTATGCCAGTGGAACCCACTGGTCTCCAACTCCCTCCTGTATGAAGCATTTCGGTTTCCTTCAATTTTCTAGCTTTTATGTTGGCTGCATCACCTATTAAAGAGTTCAGAAAGGTTGCCACAATTTATTCACAGCATATAGCTCTTCCACAAAAAATGCAGTCATAGACCTCCACTACCACAGTCATTGGCACTGTATAAGAACCTAGGACAGATTAATAGATTTAAAGCCAGAAGGACCATTATGCTTATCTTGATGACTTAGGAGCCTAAGTCCCATTTTCAGAAGTGACTTAGGAACTTATAAACATAAGTTACATTGAAAGTTTATGGCCCCTAAGGCTCCTAAATACCCACATCATTTGAGCCCCTAAGTCACTTAGACACTTTAAAAAATGTTAGCCCAGTCCAATCTCCTGCATAAGGTAGTCCATTGAATTTGATACAGTAATTCCTGCATCAAGGCCAGAACTTCTCATTGGATAGATGGATGGATGGACCTTCTATACACACAAACCCAAAAGTGTCTGTTTTCCCACCTCTAGAAAATTTCCCTGCTATTCTCATGGTTATTTCTTTTATTTTCTTTTCAAATTATGTCAAGGTGCGTAGGTGCTTGGCTAGGTTGGTGCCCTCTTTTTGTGTCTGTGTTGATAAATTCAAAGAAATACATTTTAAAAATTTCAGTTTTGAAATGCTGGGATTCCTTAGAAAAAGCAACTCAGCCCTTCATTGTCTAGGACCGGTAGACTGAAGACCATGCATTTTATTCTTTTCAACAAAACTTTTGAAAATCTAGGGTTCAGTATGGTCATTAAAGATGATGGTGGTAGTTTGTTCTCTCATCGTCACCTCCACCCCACATTCTTGAGCAATGTACTGCATCCTGTCTGGTTTCTACCTCTATAGCTAAGAGGCAGCTACAATTCAATGGTGCTCTATCTAAATAGTTGTAAAGTGCTTTGGAATCCTTTCCGATCTTAATTGTAAATGTAAGATAGCAGTAACAGTAATATAGACTTACAATATAGGATAGAAAGATAAAGAAATCGTTACAATTTATCCCAATGTCTCTTTGAGTGGCTCATATTCTAGAGCTCTCTTGACAAGTACACCAATCATGAATGTATGACACAAACCTTAGCAGTGAATCACTGTTAGTCCCTGAGGGAAACAGTTGTACCGTTCATAAATAAATTTGAAGTAAAGAAAGAATCAGTTCGTAGAACAGATCCATATACCCAGAACAAACATTTCTTCCCAAACCAAGCTGTCATCAGAATATACACCTGAGTTAAATCTACAAATTATAGCCAACATCCTAGGGAAAGACTCATTAGCTGGATGATCATCTTTACAAATCAACACATGGGCTATTAAATAATTCATTTGGGATACAGATCACTTCTCATCCACATGCTGAGGTATTACTGAATACACAGAGTTGCTTTCATGTTTGGAAACAAAACAAAGCCATTTAAAAATTTTTAGCCATTTAAAAATTATAACTTATAACTTATTATAAACACAATGGGAGAAATTCTGTCCACAAACACAGGCTCAAAACTCACACCGTGTTTGTACAGCGCCTAGCACAATGAGATCCTAGTCCATGACAAGGCCTCCTAGGTGTTATGGTAATACAAATAAATAATAACAATCCCAGTGATGTCCAGGGGAGCTAAGTATCTTAGGGAAAAATTTAGCTCAAAGTGTTCTGGAAAGGCACAGAGAGCACAGTAACCTATTTAAAGCACCCTTTGGCATCGTGTGTAGTGACTTAGCTTGATATTCTACAGCATTACATGTTTGTTCAAAATATTTAACTGTTAACTTAGGAGTGTATGATATGGTGGTTGTTGATCAAAGAGAAAATACAGCAGAATTATCACTTATTATTGCAGGAATACTATATTGCTCAGGGTATAATGGACATAAAGACAAAGTTTTCACAAACAGGGTGAACTTTCCTATGGCACTAACTGCAAGAGGATACTCTGCATTAATAAAGAGTATGCACTACTCTCATTACAGTACTTAATTGTTTTCAAACCACAGGTCTTGGATAACAAAAGCTTATGAATTCTTTATAGACACATGTATTAAAGTTCTCAGTCAAATATGCTTGAAAGACGATGGGAGTTGTTATTGTTCAGGTAAATAAACTTCACACAGTCTATGAAAAATAAGGGTCTGTAGAATCCCATTTTCTCACTCCCCCAAACATTTCCATCCCACACTGCTTGCACTTCATTTTAATGTAACACAGTAGCTGTTGTTAACGACTTTTTTCAATTAAGAAAAATGAAATTCAATATGTTAGGCCAACATTCTGCTCTTGGAAGCAAATCCTAACCCTAGTGTCTAGTCTTCGGTGCTGGGCTGGATGTAGAAAAATGTGCAGGGCGAGCTAGGGAAGGCATACTCTCACCCCAAACAGTGGTACGTTGGCCCATTGGCTAAAAGAACCTGGCCATGCTTAAGATGGCTACAGTGTGTAGAGGCTGTACTGTCTGTGCAGCAGTGGGCCCACTGGCCCTGCCCATCCCCCAATCTGTCCATGCTCCTATGTCACTCTTGCCTCCATATGGCTAATGTACAGGGAGTTCCTGTGAAACTGAACTACGCACCATACAGTGAGAGCCACTTAAATCCAGCACCCTCCTTTGTGCAGCGAGTTGCACCACAGACCTGATTCAAAGTCCACAGAATTCACTGGCAGTCTTTCCATTGACTTCACAGAGCTTTGGAGGCAACTCTACAGCCACGGAGGGTATGTCTACATGGGGATAAAAGCCCCATGGCACAACTATGGCCAGCCCAGGACAGCTGACTTGGGCTTTTGGGGCCTGGAGTGCGGGCCTAAAAATTGCTGTGTAGACATTCAGGCTCAGGCTAGAGCCTGAGCTCTGGGACCCTCCACCCTCACGGTGTCCCAGAGCTCCAGCATGAACCCAAATGTCTACTTTAGCCCCACAGTCTGAGCCCCAGGAGCCCAAGTCAGCTGACCCATGTGCCATCTGTGGGTTAGTTGTCCCCATGTAGACATATCCTTAGATAAGGGCTGGATTTGCTCCTGAGTTGCTTTGGTAAAAGCCCATTTTGGTAAATGAAGTTGCATTGATATAAATGAGAAGCACTGTGACTCATTACAATAGGTAAAATTACACAGTTGCATTCACTGTAAATATTGCACAATGCAGTTCAGATGAAAAGCTTATGACAATTGAGAGCTTATGCTATGTCTCCCTCTCTCTCTCTTTCTTTCTTTATATATAACTCTTTAGATAGCTTCATGATTAGTTATGAGCTGAATATTTTTTAAAATTCTAAAAACCCTCCCAACCCCATCCAAGCTCCCTCCCTTCTTGTTCTTCTATAAAGAGTAAGTCTGACTTTGTGAAATGTTCTCATTTTTCTCATCCTGTGGAATTATAATATGCTCTTTTTATAATGAGTATATGATGCAACTGGCAAGCGTTAAATAGATGGCCACCCACTGTGTGATAATGGTGGATGGTAGCAAAAGTGCAATAAAAGTCCATCAAATAAAGGACCAGATTCCTTAGGCAACAGTAGAAATCCCAGGGATGAGGCAGTCGAGCATCATTTCCTGCTTAAGATAAAAAACATTAGTATCCAATCAAAATAGTTTGGAATCACAGGGTGGGAAAATGTAGACCAGGTCCTGGGATCTAGATGTAAAGGGACCCTATTAGCTGCACTTGTTAACTGTCCACAAAACAATATAAAAATCTGTAGTGCAGGCTGTTTGGAAAAATAAAAGCACTATATAAACCAGTTTATAATTTTTACAGTTCCTCATTGCAGCTGGCAATTGCTGAAATAGATGATCTCATAGTCTGCAGTGTGCCTGCCAGATAGCTTGCATGCAGTTAGATGCCTTTGTGCAGCAGACCATAGAAACCTGCATAAAATTGGCCTTCTTTCCTTAATAGAGCTGCATGAACAAAGATGAGTTTGTTGCTGACCAAGAACTGAGAGCTTTGTTTTGTAAGTCTCTCTGAATGTATCACACTTTGCCAAAGGAGAAGGTCCTCATCTAGAAAGAAAGAAAGAAAGAGAAAAAGAAAAAGAGAAAGAAAGAAAGAAAGAAAGAAAGAAAAGTAAGCGGAAACCAGACAACAAATCAAAGTGCATACCCTTCTGGTGGATATTTGTGTCTAAAGTGGGCTGAAACTTTTGTGAATACTGGTCACATTTCACAAGCTGAATAAAAATGAAAGAAAAAGAAACTTTAATTAATGGGATGTCTTTTGATTTGTAGAGCAAAACTGCCAGAGCAGATGTACCAGCAAAGAGGATTAGATTGTCCCTTCTCTGATGCACTGAAAATTTCTTTTTCCCCCTGTAGTAGCCCCCATTGAGGAGAGGCTGTCTTTAGTGTCTAAGTTTCAGCACTGCTAAAGAAACTGTTGTATTTGGGTACAATGGGCAGCTCTCACAAGACCAGACAGAATATGTGAGGAGAGAGCTAATATTCCTTTAAATCCAAGGTTGATTTCACTTTAGTATTTAAAAGAGGTCCAAATAAAAGAGAATTTCTGAGTCTGAATGTACTCAAAGCCTATCAAATATGTATTAAAGAGAATCCTGAAATAGTCATAAATAATGTTCAACTTTTTGAAAAACTCACAGGGTATAAGACAGTTAAAGAAATTTACACCTAATTTTGTTTAACTTATATATTTTAATTTAGTCTGTTCACTTTTTTCTGAGATCTTCAGCTGCAGTTGTAGTTCTCTTTTAATTAGATTATAATAATGAACTGCACACTTAACTGATTAATTTTGCTTAAAAAATCAGAATGATTAACAAATCACATTACTATTTCAATTGTAAAACATTGAACAGTATTTTATAAAAACTCTACTTTGACAGAAAATAATGATCCACTGTTATCACCTGTGAAATGAGTACAGGAATGCTGTCTTTATTACCATTGCCTGGGTCAGGTTCAGTTTGAATTTTTTCAGTGTTGAGAAGAAGCAAAAAAACCACAATTAGGACCTGATTTCACTGAAAACATCTGTGGCCATCCTGCTGGTGCTCATTTGGAAGACTACACATTTATACTAGCCAAACTTATCCAGGAGAAGGTTGACCTGCTGCAGAAATTAAATAAAAAAGCTCCATTTTCATGCCTATGAGCTGTTTCCATGGTAAGTGTGTTTGCATGAGGAGACAAGAGCAAGAGAGCATTTTGCTGACTTCCCTAAAGCATTAGATTTTGTTCTGAAGGAATGAGAAGAAATGGACCTTCAGGCCTCAATGGTTATTTCCTCCTTTCCCTGGCTGACTTCTGAAATGGAGCGGTCAGCTAAGGCTTCCCTTACAAGGAACAGTAACTTAGGACCACTTCTCCCTTGCCTTAGTTAGACAGCAAAAGACCTACCCTGATGTCAGATTCCCTGGTGACATTCCAAAGGGCTGGCCATATGTGATGTTCAAGTTGGTAATGTCACAATGTTCATCCTGGTTAGCATTCTGCAGTTGCTGGGGTGGGAATGTTCTTTTCTGAGAAGAGAAATGCCCTCATGGTGGCACAGCCCAGACTTTTCTGTGGGCCCACAACCATGAAAGCTTTTTCCTTGAATGAGGGCTAGTATCATAAAACTTATCTAAAATTGCTGAAACTACCTCAGCACACCACTAATGCATTTCTATAGATTTCAGCCACAGCTAAAAGGAGAAAGCATAATCTCCTTGTACAAAGATACCCCATAATCTCCTTGTACAAAGATATCCCAAAGATTTGGGATATTGTATATGACTGAAGCCCAATATTGTTTACTTTTGGCCGCATCTCTTAAGTGGAACTTCTATCTTTTTTTATTAATTTTTTTAAATAAAAAAAGATAGAAGTTCCACTTAAGAGATGCAGCCAAAAGTAAACAATATTGGGCTTCAGTCATATACAATATCCCAAATCTGCACAAATAACATTCTGAGAAGTGAAGGAGAATCCTCTTACATATGGAAATATTACTTTATTCAGTTTTGCTTATATACAGATTTTGTCTTTTCTATTGGAGTGCCACAATGAAAAGACAGGGAATATTTCTGGAAGCAATAGAATCATTCACAACAATAGGCATTTTTTTAGTGCACCCACAGCAGGTGTTTTGTACCTATCTTGTTTAGGTACCTAATATAAACTTTTAAAAAATTACCATGTGGGGCCATGCAAAATGTAACAAAGATCCAAAGAAAAGCTACACTAAAAGTGATTTGGACCTCAAGAATTTTCATTTAGATCTGATATTGGCCTTTTTCAATGGCCAGTGCAACATTTTATAAAGAATTTTTGTCAAACACAGGGGAATACTCAGTGATTTGCCTTATCAGTCCCTTTGCTATTAGAACAGATTTT
Organism: Mauremys reevesii; assembly: GCF_016161935.1. Lineage (NCBI taxonomy): Eukaryota > Metazoa > Chordata > Testudines > Geoemydidae > Mauremys > Mauremys reevesii. The sequence goes on from NC_052623.1 coordinate 317,637,695, forward strand.
CTTAGGTGTGAAATCTTGCAGAAGAAATTAGCTGCCTTGTGTTTGATTTAGGAAAAGTAACTGGAATAGATCGTCCGTCCATTCCCTTTTGCCAATACAAGAATCATCACTCACAGGCATGGGTGAAAGAAGTCTTGGGAAAACTCATCCAATGAGCCAGAGGGAGGGGGAAGAGAAGATTTAAGACTAAGATGGAAATAGATCAGCAAGAAATAAAACACTATCTGTTGAAGCCAGTGGTATGTGATACTGGTTCTCCTTTGTACCCCACACAGACATAGAAAGGGTTAACCATGCCCTGTCCCAAAAGGAGCAGGGGAGGCAAGTCCTCCGAGTGGCCCAAAGAAACTGCATAAGGCACAACCAATTAGGGAGAGGATACAAGGAGCAATCAGTCAGAGCCCAGTGGGCTCACATAAAAGGAGCTGAAGGGCCAGAGTGGGTAAGTGGATGCTGGGAGCGTAGGGAGTAAGTACTGTGTCCCTGGAGGGCTGAGAGAACTGTAAACATCTTGGACAGAGCAGCTGCTAGCAGAGACCAGAAGAGGAAGGGGGAGCTCCTGGCTGGCAGTGGGGCTGAGCAGCTGAGGGCCCTGACGTGAGGGAAAAGAAGGTGCTGGGGCCGTGGGGAAGTGGCACAAGGACATATAGCAGCATTGATGGAAATTAAAGAGCCAAAGCAGGAGGCTGATATTTACATGGTCTCTGGGATGGAACCTGGAGTAGCGGGTGGACCTGGGTCCCTGCCACTTGCCATTGGAGAAGTGGCTGGACAATAGGACTGTGATACATCCTGTCCCACCTCCCACCGCAGAAGGGGGAAAAAACAGACAGTGACATGGCTGGAGGGCTGAATCACAAAGAGGATGCTGCAGTTCCAAAAGCCAAGAGAAAGGCTATAGGCAGAAGCAGAGACAGAGTGATGGTGTGCAGAGTGTGGACAGGGGTGTCAGCCTCAAGCTAATCCCTGAAGCAACCAGGAGGAGGTGCCAGTCAGGCGGTGAGGGATGCACCCCATGACAGATACATAAAGGACATCAATGTTCTCTCTTGAGGGAACTACAGCTAGGTATCTAGGAGGCCATAAATGCTTTTAAGTAGCAGAACAGTCATTTTGGGCTCAAATTCTACTCTCTCACTTTTGTAACCCCGTTGGGCTTGGATGAGAACTAGCTGGCTGAGGTTTAATTCAAACAAGATGAAGAATGCTAGTGGTTTGAAAAAAAGTACTGGTGTAAATGAGAGCAGAATTTAGCCCTACAAATATAAACCCAAATATACCACTTTTCTCCCAAGTGTTATGGTGTCCCACTGAATTTCCACAGCTTTCCCAGAATGATTTTTTGTTTCAAAAAAATCAGATGGGGCAAAATGCAAACTAATGAACAGTTTTTTTTAAAAACAGCTCGGCCATAATTTACTTAATGATGTACTTGGCCTTCTAGTCAGTCATCTGCCAGATAGAATTGCTAAGTGTTGCTTGCTGTGATGTAAGGGGGTTCATGTTCACAGGATTCTTTTTCACTGTTGTAGCCTTTCAAGCTGAGCTGACATTATACTCCAGCTACTACCATCATTGTTGGAGGCTGTATATCGACATCTATAGCATCAGCAGCTTCAAGTTTGAAAAGATCTGTGTTTACTAGGAGTGTGCAGACTGTTGTCCAGAAGTCAGAGTCAGGGGCGGCTCCAGGCCCCAGCATGCCAAGCGCGTGCTTGGGGCGGCATGCAGCGGGGGGTGCTCTGCTGGTCGCCGGGAGGGCGGCAGGCAGATTGCCTTTGGCGGCATGCCTGCGGAGGGTCTGCTGGTCCCACGGCTCCACTGAAGCCGCAGGACCAGCGGACCTGCCGCAGGCACGCCTGCGGGAGGTCCACTGGAGCTGTAGGACCGGCGACCGCAGAGCGCCCCCTGCGGCATGACGCCGTGCTTGGAGCGGCGAAATGTCTAGAGCTGCCCCTGGTCAGAGTTCTGCCTTAGTCAATCCTAGATCCAAGTCTCAAAATAGACTCAGCATATTCAATCTACAGTGATTACTCTTAAGGGGTAAAGTCACCAACAATTGCTATAGCTACGTATTATGCAGTGACTGTAAAAGGCGAGGGGCAAACACCATCAATTTGGTTGACTTAATGTACCCTGTCTCTACACACCCACCCACCATACATCATTTGAAAGCTTATTATGTCAACTTAAAGATGAGGCATGAGGTGGCACTATCAAGTGGTGCTATTACCATGGAAACAGGAATAATCAATGACACCATCAACACATTAAAGTGACCACTTTGAAATATTTGCATTTGTTTCTGTTAGCTTAATGGTTCTATGTATTATTTCAATCCATAAAATTGGATTTATTTGTGACCGCAAAGCATCACAACAACAGTAGAATAATAAATGTGTACAGGTATTATTGCAATGTAGTAGTGCTGGTGACATTTCTAGTCAACATCATTATCATCTTGTTTATCATGATCTCTGTTTAAAATGTGTGAGTTACACAGTCTTCATTGCTTTGTCTTATGAGGGTACATTTGAAGAGGGTTGGCTTCTTTATGGTCAGTCCTACAGTCCCCTGCTGCCCTCTGAGTCTTTGATGACAGTTTTCTGTGTTCCCATGTCACTCCAAATTCCATTGAAAGAACCAAAAATCTGATGTACAGCAAATTGCCCAGATTCAAAGCCAAAGTCTTGCATCCAAAGAAGTGGGTATTCACCCACGAAAGCTCATGCTGCAAAACGTCTGTTAGTCTATAAGGTGCCACAGGATTCTTTGCTGCTTCTACAGAACCAGACTAACATGGTTACCCCTCTGATACTTAAAGCCATTGTGTACTTCTTCAAGGACATTTAACATATCAGGAATGTAGATTGGTATCCAGCTGGCATAATTGGATCAGTTTGCAGTAAAGAAGTAGGGAAGCATGGCATGCTGTATGCGTAGGTGAAGTTTCCAATCAGCCTCCTGCACTGCATAGACATTTAGAAGTTAGTATCTGCATAACCTGGAGAAAATTACCCCAGAACTTAAAACTAGGAGACTGGGAATACCCCCATGTCTTAAAGTCCTCCTGTAGTGGTAGTATATGCTGAATTACAGCATCATCAAGCTCTTTTAATGATGTGTTGTAAGGATTCAGTGTCTTCAGATTCAAACACCTTTTAATGTTAGCCAACATTTGCCAGACAAATGCTGGAACTACATGAGAACCCCCTCCCTGCTTACACTATTTAATAAACGGGTAAAGTTTCATAGCACTCAGGGCCTCAAATGTTAGTCAAGCCACATAGGGCATGGTTGAATTGCTTACTGGCAAGCATTTTATCTGCACTACAAGTGACATACACAACAGAATCAACAAGAAAGTCTAGCAATCCTGCCTCTCCCCAGAGTTTCCCAATACATGCAATAAAACAGCACAGGGTATGAAAAACACCCAGGCAAATCATATTGGTACCGAGTTCATTTGGGAGAGTCCATTTCTCTTGCTGAGCAGCAGCATACAGCTGCCGATCCATGATTTGAATGGCATGCTGCTGTCCTAGACATTTCCTTACAATTCAGCCCTGTGATATAGACTGTGGCTATGTCAGATGGTATGGCATCCACAATCGGTGCATATGCAACCACGGTGTAAGTGCTCTTTGTTGAAAGTTTATGGTTGAAACCGATCCAAAATGGAATCAACTGAGTGTGAACAATATCAGTGTCATTTGGTATTGATAGGACATCATGAGGTAGTAGTCTTCAAAGACACCAGGAAAAATCTCAAACAGCATTAATTTGAAGTGACAAGAGTTTATTTTCTCAAGTACTTTTTCTTGGTGTGTCAGTTCTGGACATATTCTAGGTTTTTCAAATGCTGTACACTGCATAAAAGACTGATTGCCCAGGGAGGGTAAGGGGCTTTTCTTTCCCACACTTCAGTGATGTTTCTTGTGATGCTGGACTATCTTCAGATTGTTGAAATACCACATTAGCCATTGAATGGATGGTATTCTTTCTATCATTGGTTGTACGTTGATTTCTGTATTATCTTCTATTTCATGGATGAGATTTCCACCAGCATGAATTGGGACAATTCCATTTGGAATGAACATATCCTCTTCCCCCTCCCTCCCCCCGGAGTCTTATGGGTCACTTTCTGGAAGATTCTCTGCATCTTGAAGTCTTTAAACCATGATTTGAGGACTTCAGTGGCTCAGACACAGGTTTGTTACAGGAGTGGGTGGGTGAGATTCTGTGGCCTGCATTGTGCAGGAGATCAGACTAGATGATCATAATGGTCCCTTCTGACCTTAAAGTCCTAAAGTCTATACTTCACTTTTTGCAGCACTAGTGATGAATGGCCTCAGCTCATTGTAATTGACGCAGAATCCATGAAGGTGTAGTATGTCAGTCTGAGAGACCCAAACTCATGATGTAGCTGTGTAACAAGGCTTATGTGCAGTGGTGTGATAATTTTGGAACTGCTAAACACTATGCACTGCACGATACGCTACCTACACAGGAGGGGTTCTTCCATTGGTATAGGTAATCCACCTCCCCGAGATGTGGTAGCTAGGTCAATAGAAGAATTCTTCCATTAACCTAGCACTGTCTACTCAGGGACTTAGGCCTTGTCTACACTACAGGACTATTTCGAATCTACTTAAGTCGAATTTGTGGATTTTGTGTATCCATACTAAATACACAAATTCGAACTTCTGAGTCCACATTCACGGGCCAGCTTCGACTTTGGAGCGGTGCACTGTGGGAAGCTATCCCACAGTTCCCGCACTCCCGCTGCCCATTGGGATTTCCCCAATGCATGCTGGGGAAAAATGTGTCGAGGTGGTTTTGGGTTAGTGTCGCCATTGAACCGTCAATCACGCCTCCCTCTCTTCCTTGAAAGCGGAAATCTGTTCGCCCTTGTCTGGTCGGTTACACAGCACTGCGAGCATGGAGCCGCTGCGATCATCGCTGCACTTATGGCCGTTGTCAACTCCTCGCATCTTATCGTCCACCTCTTCCACAGTCAGCTGCTGAGAAACCGGGCGAGGAGGCTCGCAGCGCAGTGAGGAGAGTGGCACAGACCTCTCAGAAACCACGGGCAGTGGAGATCATGGTGGCAATGGGTCACGTTCATGGTGTGGAACGCGATTCTGGGCCACAAGCAGAGACTGGTGGGACCGCATAGTGCTGCAGGTCTGGGATGACACAGAGTGGCTGCGAAACTTCAGGATGCGTGGCACTTTCCTTGAACTGTGTGACTTGCTGTCCCCTGCCCTGAAGCGCCAGGACACAAGGATGCGAGCAGCCCTGAGTGTGCAGAAGCGAGTGGCCATAGCCCTCTGGAAACTTGCCACGCCAGACAGCTACCGGTCAGTAGCGAACCACTTTGGCGTGGGCAAATCTACCGTGGGGATTGCTGTCATCCAAGTAGCCCACGCAATCGTTGAGCAACTGCTCTCAAAGGTAGTGACTCTCGGAAATGTCCAGGTCATCATAGATGGCTTTGCGCGATGGGATTCCCAAACTGCGGTGGGGCTATAGATGGGACTCACATCCCTATCCTGGCACCAGCCCACCAGGCCAGCGAGTACATTAACCGAAAGGGCTACTTTTCAATGGTGCTGCAAGCTGTGGTGGACCATAGGGGACGTTTTACCAACATCAACGTTGGGTGGGCGGGCAAGGTTCATGGCGCCGTGTGTTCAGGAACTCTGGTCTGTTTAGACGCCTCCAGGCAGGTACTTTCTTCCCGGACCACAAAATAACGGTTGGGGATGTGCAGATGCCTACAGTGATCCTCGGGGACCCGGCCTACCCGCTAATGCCCTGGCTCATGAAGCCCTATACAGGCGCCTTGGACAGTGAGAAGGAACTCTTCAACTACCGGCTGAGCAAGTGCAGAATGGTGGTGGAGTGTGCTGAGATGGCAGACCTTACTGACTCGCTCGGACATCAGCGAAAGAATATCCCGTAGTTATTGCTGCTTGCTGTGTGCTCCACAATCTCTGTGAGAGCAAGGGTGAGACCTTTGGCCGCTTGGGAGGTTGAGGCAAATCGCCTGGCTGCTGTTTACGATCAGCCAGACACCCGTGCCGAGAGAATATCCCAGCGGAAACGATGTGCATCAGGAGGCTTTGAAAGCGAGTTTCCTCGCAGAGCAGGGTAACCTGTGACTGTCCACTTGATTTTAAGAGAGCCTGATCACAAACCAAGTTTCCCCCACTTCCAAAGGACGTTTTAAAACTAAGGACATGTTTCAGTAATTAATAATAAATCTTTCGTTGACTTTGCATTTCTGTTTCTTGGTTGAAACATGGAAGCATTCTGTGCTGGGTAAGGTGTGCACTGATGTACAGACCGCTTGTCCAAAAGAGGACGGACAGCCTCCTGCTCCCACATAGGTCTGCGGGGTGGGGACTGGTTGTGCATGTAGGGGAGGGTTGCAGGAATGGGTGGGTTTGCAGGAAGGTGCCGTCTTTGGATAGGGGTTAACATGACGGCTGTGGGTTTGGGCGTTGGAAGGGTGAGGGTGTGGGGAAGGGTGCGGATCGGCCCCTGGATGAGGGCTCTTTTTGGGGCTCAGGGCACCGGGAGGATCGTGGCTACGGTCCAAGTGCATGTGAAGGAAGCCTGCCTTTACATTCGGGGATGGCAGGCACCAGGACCCTGGACAAGCATACACATCAAGGAAAGACCCGGGGCAGCATACACCACACAGACTGTCCCTGGTGCCTAGTGACTGCAGTCTGTGTGTGCCCTGCAGTTGACCCTGCACCCAAGTCTGTACCATGGCACTGTGGGCTATGCACTGAAATTACAATTCCCCCCCCACACACACACCCACAGAAAGTCTTCTGACACCAGAAACGTGACGGAAACAGTGAGTAACATCAAACCGCTTTTAATAATGTAGTACACAGTGGGGGGTTTAAACTTGGAGTTAGGACTGGTTGATGCTGTAAGGAAAGAGCTTGTACAAATTTACAGCGCGAGAGTTGTCTCGAACATTATCGGTCTGCTGCGGTGCAGGGACAGTTCTCACGGCCCCTACCGCCCCTCCTTCTTGTAACTTTGGGTGAGGGGACAGGACTTCTTGGCGTTGGAGCGGTTGCAGATGCACTGCAGGGGGCTCTCTCCTCCTGCCTGCGGTCTTGCAGAACATCTACAAGGCGCCGGAGCGTGTCCGTTGCTCCTCATTAGACCAAGCAGCGTTTGAGTCGCCTGCTGGTCTTCCTGCCGCCACCTATCCTCCCGTTCCAGGTGTGTGCGATGCTGCTGACACAGGGTCTCCCTCCACTGTCTCTGCTCTGCTGCCTCCGCTCTGGAGCAGGCCATCAGTTCCTGGAACATGTCGTCCCTAGTCTTTTCTTTTAATCTGAGCCAGCCTCTGCTGTGTGATGCGAAAAGTAGGTGATTTCCTTGAACACATACATGTTTGCCAACAGTAAACACAGTCTAGTCAGTTTCAGTTAACAAGACCAAAGAGGGAACCAAGTCTCAGGAGATGTCAGAACTAGTCCGAGATTTGAATGCGCTCTCATTGCGCCATTGCACTGGATAGCGGAGAGACAGCTGCATCCCTCTTGCACAAAGTCCTGGTAAGCCTTACAGTACATACTGCTTATCAGTTAGTGGTTAGCTGTGCTCTCCTGCTAAAGGCAATGTGCAAAGCAGAAAAGATGACCCTTTTGCAGCCCCTCCCGCCAGTGCACGGGAAAGATCACTGTATGCTTTTCCTCTGTGGCCTCCAACACGTGGCTGTTAAGCGAGGGTCATTCTTATGCAAAGTAAAAGTCTGTTAAGCGAGGGTCATTCTTATGCAAAGTAAAAGTCTGTTGTCATTCTTATGCAAAGTAAAAGTCTACCATTCACAATAGTAACAGTACACTAATTCCCCTAATTAGATGCAGCACTTCCAGAACGACATTACCCTGAGGCGTGTCAGGCGGACTCAGAGAGAGCGGATGCTAACAGAAGCCCTGCACAGACCAGGACCATACGCTGCCATGCTCGTCGATGCTTCCCTTTACCTTAGGATGGCCTAAGAGTGTGCTTCCACGAGCACCCAATAAGGCACCTCTCCCAAGGAACCTCCTGCTGAGGCTTTTCCAGCTGCTCTCTGAGAGCTTTTTTGAACTGTCCCCAGAGGATTATTGCTCGATTCCTATATGTGTAGACCTACTTTTTGTATAGTTTGATATTTAAAATTTTTTATATAGTATTTCTATTTATATAGTATTTCTATTTTTTATATATATACCTGTTTATACCTGTTTTATATATATACCTGTTTCTTAAAAAATAAATGTTTCCCTGTTTGTAGCACATCCTTCCCCTGATTCCGAGTCCAGGTTAGGATCTCTGTGAGGGTGATGAAGAGATCCTGGCTGTCAGGAAAGCCTCATCTTCCCCATCGGCGAACATGGAGGAGGAACTGTGAGTCCACCGTCACTGGTGGGGCAGTGGTGGCAGACCCACCTAGAATGGCATGCAGTGCCTCGTAGAAGCGGCATGTCCGCTCTGACTTTTTGATACCCTTGTCTTAGGTCCTTCACTTTCACGCGGCACTGCATCGCATCCCGGCTGTATCCTTTCTCTTTCATGGCTTTAGAGACCTTCTTGCTGGAGCGCAGCTCGAGACTCCTGCCCCACACAGCGATCAGATCCATGACTTCCTGTCAGTCCATGCTGGGGACCTCTTTCTATTCTGGGATTGCCGGACTCCTCTGCTGGAGAGCTCTGCATCGTTGCAGGTGCTGATGTGCAACCAGAACGTCAGATTCAAACCGCCCAGACAGGAAAATGAATTCAAATTTGTCATTTCCTGTGTGGCTGGCCAGAGAATCCAAGCTCGGACTGCTGTCCAGAGCGTCAACAGAGTGGTGCAGTGTGGGATAGCTGTTCGATTAGCATCCACACCAAGCCCATTCGAGCTAGCCATGTCGACTCCACCTGCCGGGTGGAGCCTCTAGTTCGAATTAAATGGCTTCCTGGTGTGGACGGTTGAACGGTTAGTTCGAATTAACGCTGATAAATTTGAATTAAAGTCCTAGTGTAGACCAGGCCTTAGATTGTCTTAATAATGCTTTTCAGGGGTGTCAATTTTTTATACCCCTGACCGATGTATTTAAACCAACCTAGTTTTCTAGTGTAGACCAGGCCTAAGCTAGAAAATTCAGAATTACAGTTGCAGCTCTCAGCCTTGGTACTGACTTACATGTACATAACAACCACGATTGCAACACTGTGGTATTCTCCTAAGGGAGCAAAAAGTATTGCACAATTTTCTTTTGTCATAGATGGGCTTAAGGAAGTCTATTTTTTCATTAAGTATCTGTAAATTAGAATAGTGTGTTAATAGAGAGAAGATACATTAATCAAGTTGACAATGGCAGATTGTATCAATTAAATAACTCTCCTTGAATGTCTAGTCTTGACTTCTTTTTTTAATACGAGCTTAAAAAAGTGCATAGCCATACGGTGGACATCTTTATTTTTAAATGTCACGAGAAAAGGAATGCTGCCTTCATCCATTTCTTTGCTGCATAATTTATCCATGAGTTTATAGGCACAAATCTTGTGGGAAAATGGCTTAAAAATGAAAGATGGCTATAAAATTGTGCTTTTGTTTGTTTAATTTTAAGGCTATCTGCTTTTTAATTGCAAAGTGTTGAAGGAGCAACTGAATGCATCTTTTTTAAAAAATAGTTTCCCAATATCTACAATGACAGACTGTAAACCTAGTATTTTGAGTTTGTGATGGAAACTGAATTTATAATACAATACAATTGTGAAGTGAGTTTATCAGTCACATTTCTACAGTAGCATTACAATCACTTTACTTTCATTTACTGTATCATCAAATCAATGAATCAGCTGTTTTGTTTAATTATTTGCTTTACTTTGACTCTTTTGTCTATTCTGTGGCAGTGTTAAGATTGTGCTTATTTCAATGCCTGGTTTATGAAGTACTACCTTCACTCTAAATTCCCTGAATTTCTAATGTTGTTTTATTTATTTTTAATTCTAAAGTTCTTGAAATGTAATATCTACTCAAATCACTCCTCTGATCCAGCAACTTTAACTTTACCTTAATGAATTTTTTGGTCTGAGATCCAACATACCAGTGTTTTTCCTAGTACTTAAAATAGGAAATGACTATGGCAATATGGTGATATGATAACTGCTAATGGACTTCAGAGTGGTAGCCATGTTAGTCTGTATCAGCAAAAACAATGAGGAGTCCTTGTGGCACCTTAGAGACTAACAATGTATTTGGGCATAAGCTTTTGTGGGCTATAACCCACTTCATCAGATGTATGGACTGAAAAATACATCCACCCTGATTGAATTGGCCTCATTAGCACTACAAAAAGTAATTTTCCCTCTGTTGATATTCACCCCTTCTTGTCAACAGTTGACAAGGGGCCACTTCCATCCTGATTGAATTGGCCTCATTAGCACTGATCCACCCCCCACACACACACACTTGGTAAGGCAACTCCCATCTTTTCATGTGCTGTATATTTATACCTGCCTACTGTATTTTTCACTCCATGCATCTAATTAAGTGGGTTATAGCCCACAAAAACTTATGCCCAAATAAATTTGTTAGTCTCTAAGGTGCCACAGGGCTCCTCTTTGTTTTTGCTAATGGACTGTTGACCTTGAATGGCATCCACTGCATATTCCACTTGTGTCTTACTTCTAGTGATATCCTCTACTCTTGTTGGACTCTGTCTGCATAGGCACTATAATATCTCTTCCTCTTTGAACTTATTCAGCATCCCTCTTTGCTTTCTTCCTTTCCACAATGTTCACCGAAGTATTGCTGATATACTTTGATTGTCAATGGAAATACATCTTTTCAATTCCTAACGTCAGAGCTTTCAACTATGTACAAGACACTCAACACATAAAACAAACACTGTGCAGAATCTTTACTTGCTTCTGTAAAACCTCAAAAGCAATTCACTCTGAAACACACCCATTTGCCTCTTTTCAATTTAATCAGTCTGTTGTTTTTACCTCTCACTTCTGTTCAAGTGCAGCCTTGAAGAATTTGAACTAATGACCTAAGACATTTGAAGAAGACACCTTATCCATTAGCATACACACTCTTTCCACATGTAACACTTCCCTTGACAACATAAACATTACCTAAGGGGTTAGTACATGCTAGAACCACACTTGCTAGCACCTTGCTTCCTTATGTTCTTTAAAGGACAGTGAAAAGCAGCAAAATAGCCATACCAATGACTCATCCTGTTACTCAGGGTTTTCAGAACCCACAGCCGGGGCAATTTAACTATTTTACTGCAGGCAGTCAGGAATAAATCAATAGGAACACAGCAATTCGGTCTAATCAAGGATTAAATGCAAGCAAGTGTGCTCTTTTCTAACACTGCTTAAGACATAAGCAATAGGTTTCGAACATCACCGATATTTACCTAACATCTGGAATGGTATTGAATAATTAACAGCAGGTTAGCAGTGGCCAGTTGCTCACCCACCAAGGAGAAAGGGTGTAAGGAAAAATGCCTCTCAAGAGGGCTTCAGAGGACTGCTCCAAAGTACACTATATTAGCTAGTCTTTTATAACTAACTTCTACAAAACATATAGGTCATAATGACCCCTACTAGTTCATCACTTTTTTAACTTTCAATAAACTTTTAATATCAGAGGAGTCTAGATTCAAGGTTTCCCAACCACCAAGGTTTTCTGTGTCAGTGGTTTACTTGTCTGTCCCCTGCTCCCACTCTGATTAGCAGAAACTGTAGCTAGTTTTGACCTTGCTTCTGAAAGCCTATCTTCAAATTAACCCTTAACTATGTGGTTTTCTATTTCATTAATTCATGGTGGCTGAATGCACATAATATGGCCGCAATTAGCTTAATCACATTCTGGGGTATACACACTCCTCAAATCCAGGGCAACAATCTCACCCATTATTAGCTGCACGCCTTCCGCAGGATCAATGGGAACTGAAGAGATGCCCAAAAACACAGGGAAAAATGCCTCCATACTAGAAGCCTCTCCATTAACCCAATGCTGTCCCCAATTCTTATCATTATCAATTGTATAAAAACAACGGCATGTCACAAGGATAGGATATCAGGCATTTGTCACATCCAGAATAGCAACAGAGAAATAGCCCTACTTTCTCATGGTGTGCTGTGCAATGAAGGCAAGTCTCCATGGGAGAATGAAACAAGCAAGAAGTGCATTGTGAAGGAGGTGGAGGCTAATGGGCAAACTTCTGCCTGTATGGGTGAAAGCAGCAGTTTCGCTGCAGGAAAGATAAGAGAAGCAGTTCCGAGTGAGCAACATTAGAAATCTACCTCTGTTTTGGTTAATGCATGAAATGTATTTAAGCAACAATATTTATTAAATTTGTTTTCTGGAACCTGTGTCCTAGAACTTTGTTTTTATTCATTTTCTAATTAAATCCACAAGGAGAAGATTGCCACTCTAGAAATAATTACATACAAATTCTTGATCTTACAAAAATGAATTTTTTTTCAGGAAGTGTGATTGGATGAAATGTTCCCTAGTAATAGGCGCATCAGATCTCAAAACTAATTTACCCTCCATATAATATCATAAGAAACAAGTGCATAATGTTCACACACCATTTAAGTGAAGAAACGAACATATCACAGTATATTCACAAGTATCACCCCAACCACAAATAACCCTCCAAGCTAAACCTCTTCCACTTGCTCTGATGACCATGCCTCTGATGTGCATCTGTTTAAGAAAATCACATTCCAAAGAGGACCATGAGGTAGTCATTTCACTGTGAGTGTTATTTTATGGGATCAGCTGCACAGTAATAGATCCCTTGATTCCCACAATAAAAGAAGTTAGACTTTATTCCAGCACCACAGCAGTCTCATTTGCGAGAGGGTTTCAAGTGTATTGTTCATTTGAGCCTTAGGGAAGAATATATTTGAGTCCAAGAGCTATGTCAAGTGAGGTTGATGTCCAGCAGAATCTCTGCTCAGGGGTTGTGTCTCTCACTAACAAACAAATATTTGTGCTGTAGCTTGTCCTGATTGCAAACTGCGCCACTTAGCATAAGTCTGTGACAATATGTGCTTAATGTTAGACTGACTAACTGCTAAGCAGCTCAGTGACCTTTATTATTCAGAGGTGTTATTTTGTAAACTTCAATTTTATATACTATCTCTTCTTTATTGAGAGATACTTAATAAATTCTATAGAGAAGCAGTTATCCTGAAGAAAATATGGGCACCCTGAGACACTCCAATTGTTATGCAACATTATTCATTATTCATATAACAGCCCTGTTTTCTGTAAGCACTCTATAAGCAAGGGAGAAAACAAGGGAGATAACGATTGACATTTCCTGGCTGTGACTTGAACTTTTGTGAGACTGGCCATCTTTACAAAATATAAATATTCAATAGTTTGTTCCTACTGCCCTCAGGCAAGGAATTCTCAGCTTTAAGGAGTTTCCCAGCCTACAGACCGCAGGTTTAGCTCCTAAAAAAGAATCTAAATGAGTCCAAAAGTTCTATAGAACACGTGTATGTCATTTTCCTGATCTGATTGACCATTTACACATTTTTAATTCAATTACCAACATTTGTATCAAAGAGGTTTCAGGTTAAGATCGTGTCTGCCCCTGGCAAAGAGAGTAAGGGCAAAAGGAGCTGGAAGGTTGGGAACAAAATTGCTCAGCATAATCTTTGTTATAGCTGTAATTTCAGATATAAATTTCAGAGCACAAGAGTTTGCTTAAATTAGTGACTGAAACAGTTGTGTCCTTGTAGACTCATAGACCTTAAGGCCAGAAGGGACCATTATGATCATCCAGTCTGACCTACTGCAAATCACAGGCCCACAGAATCTCACCCACCCACTCCTGCAATAGGTCCATAATCTCTGGCTGAGTTACTGAAGTCCTCAAATCTTGATTTAAAGACTTAAAGTTACAGAGAATCTACCATTTACTCTAGTTCAAACCAGCAAGTGACCCCTACCCTATGTGGCAGAGGAAAGTGAAAATTCCACAGGGTCTCTGCCAATCTGACCTGGGGGGGAAATTCCTTCTTGACCCCAAATATGGCAATCAGTTAGACCCTTAGCATGTGGGGGAGACCCACCAGCCAGTTACCTGGGAAAGAATTCTTTGTACTAAATCAGAGCCCTCTGTCACATTCTGGGGTGCAATCCAGAACAGTGGGATTCTATGTTGCCATCTGCTCTGCCACTTGGGTGTCTCACAATGCTTTGCTGTTGTAGCTCTCAAGCTGGGCCACTTACATCAGTCAAACAGCATGCAGGTCACATCCTGAGTGTCTGTGTAGAGCTGCAGCCCTGGTCTATCAACTCTGACCACAGCAGCCTGTCAGAAACACACCAGCCACGCTCTGGCTTCCAGCAGAAACACACCAGCCACGCTCTGGCTTCCAGCAGCATTGTTTACTAATTGCAGGGTGACCCCAACACACTTCCAGTTCTGAATTTCCCCCAAAATCTGTGTTCTGCATAGTCCAGCCCTCTCTTGGACAGTTCAGATATTATAAGTCTGTTGCCCCTGTAACGGGTCAATAGTCAACAGTTTGCTACTTTAACTGGAGTTACCCAAACAGTTCAGTTTAAACACAACACTGGGTTAGTTTTAATTAAAAAATAAAAGAAGTTTATTTAACTAAAAAGAGGTAGATTTTAAGTGAGTACAAGTATAAGGCATTAAAGTCAGAAATGGTTACAAGAGAAATAAAGATAAAACACTTTCTGGTAGCTAAGACTTAACAAACTAGATTTGGTTCAAGATATAATCCTTACCACATGTTCCCAGCAACATTGCTGACCAAAATCTCAAGGAAGGATCCCCTTCCTCACAAAGTCAAAGGATTGGTTCCTTTGTTGTCTTAGATGAAAGAGAGTGAGAGAGAGGATAACTGGACGAGTTTTGCTCCTGACTTTTAAAGTCCAGTCACACTTTGAAATGTATTTTCCTGAGTTACCCCTAGATAAAGTTCCTTCCCATTATGAGGATGGAGCCATGGAGTCTCCAGGTGAGAGAGGTTCCATGTTGTTGTTTGCTAAAATGCAGATCAATCTGTTCCTAGCCCCCTCACCCCTTCATTGCCAAAGAATGGCCACTTGACTGATGATTGCCAATCAACTTTGATGACACCTGGCTAGAGGTGTCAGCTGGTCCTTTGTCTCTGAGCAACAGATTCACCCTCCTCCCCAGACTTGTCTGGTAAACACATTTGAGTCATAATTTTAGTTTATGTTCATACCTCTTAGTACACATGTCGTATGTACATTACACAAGAGTGTTGATGATCAATTTGTCATTCATTTTTAAATGATGCCCCACAAGCCATATTTTGCACAACGATAATTACAATAGTGCGTAGGGTGTGAATACAGTGGTACTTTCAGTCACACTTTCCCAATTTACAGTCACTGGAGATACTTGCTAATAGCAGATATGGATGAGCCATATGCCATTATAGGCAACCACATCATACCATCCCCTCCATATATTGAACAAGCTTAATTTTGAAACAAGTTGGTTTTTTTGCCCCCACTACGTCCTTTGGAAGGCTGTTCCAGAACTTCACTCCTCTGATGGTGTAAACCTTTGTCTAATTTCAAGCCTAAACATGTTGATAGACAGTTTATATCCAGTTGTTATTGTACCAACAGTGGCCCTTAACTTAAATAAGTTCTCTCCCTCTTTAGTATTTATCCCTCTAATGTATTTATAGCAAGCAAGCCTATCTCCCTTCAGCCTTCATTTTGTTAAGAGAAACAAACCAAGCTCCTTGAGTCTCCTCTTGCAAGGTAGGTTTTCCATTCCTCTGATCATACTAGTAGCCTTTCTCTGCACCTGTTCTAGTTTGAATTTATCTTTCTTAAACACGGGAGACCAGAATTGCCCACAGTATTTCAAATGAGGTCTCACCAGTGCCTTGTACAATGGTAATAATACTTCCCTATCTCTACTGGAAATATCTTGCCTGATGCAGCCTAGGATTTTATTAACCTTTTCCACAGTTGCATTACATTGGCGGCTCATAGTCATCCTATGAGCAACCAATACAGCCAGGTCTTTCTCCTCTTCTGTCACTTCCAACTGGTAAATCACCATCTTATAGCAAAACTCTTGTTGTTAGTCCTGAAGTGCATGACCTTGTGCTATTAAATTTCATACCATGTGTATTATTCCAGTTCTCAAAGTTGTCAAAACCTTCTTGTATAATATTTCAGTCCTCTTCCATATTGGAAATTCCTCCCAACTTTGCGTCATCCACAAGTTTTATTGGAACACTCCCATTTTTTTTTGCCAAGGTTATTAAAGAAAATGTTAATTAAGATTGGTCCCAAGACTGATCACTGAGGAACTCCAGTAGTAACCTCCCTCCAGCTTGGCAATTCACCTTTCAGCATGACCCATTGTAGTCTTCCCCCTTATCCAGTTCCTTACCCACCTTTCAATCCTCATATTAATCCCTATCTTTTCCAATTTAACTACTAATTTCCCATGTGGAACTGTATAAAATGCTTCACTGAAATTCGGGTAGATTACATCTGCTGCATTTCCTTTGACTAGAAAGTTGGTTATCTTCTCAAAGAAAGCAGTCAGGTTGGTTTGGCATGATCTACCTTTTGTAAAACCATGTTGTATTTTGTCCCAAATAACATTTACCTCTATGTCTAATTATTCTCTCTTTCAAAATTTGTTCTAAGACCTGGTATGCAAGTGAGGTCAAACTAACAGGCCTGTAGTTTTCCGCATCACTTTCCCCCCACTTTCTTAAATATAGGTACCATATTTGGTTTGAGCATTGGCCTGCTAAACCTAGGGTTGTGAGTTCAATCCTTGAGGAGGCCATTTAGGGAATTGGGGTAAAAATGTGTCTGGGGATTGGTCCTGCTTTGAGCAGCGGGGTGGACTAGATGACCTCCTGAGGTCCCTTCCAACCCTGGTATTCTATGATTCTGTATCCTACCTATCTAGTGTGTTACGCTCAGTTTGTGCTTTTTGTTTATTTACTAAGGTAATCTACTTTGATCTGTTTGCTATCCCTTATAATCACGTAAAATCTATCCTTTGTAGTTAATAAATTTGTTTTTGTTTCACTAAACCAGTTTGTGAAATTCATAACTGGGGGCAAAAAGCTGTGCATATCTTCCTCCACATTGAGGGTGGGAGCGTATTTCATGAGCTTACACTGTACAGTTTTCTGTGCAGTGCAAGACAATATAATTTTGGGTTTGCACCCCAGAGGGGGTGTGCACTTGAGTATTGGGCAATCTCCAAGCTGATAAAAGAACCGGAAGTGGAAGAAGCCAGACAAAATGCAACACACCAGAGGGCCACGGAAGCCCAGAAGCAAGCCATAGAGCTGCAAGCCAAGGAAATGGAGGCAGAAGCATCCAGGCAAAACGCTGCCCTGGAACTGAGAGACAAAGAAATGGAGGAGAGGAGAAAAGAGAGAAAGCATGAACTGGCCTTGATGGAGTGGTAGAAACAGTACCCCACACCATGGGGCCCCACCGCTCCAAAAATCCACAAATGGGAACAGTTGTGTCCTGCATACAGTGAGACTGGGGACATTGCTGAATATTTCATCACCTTTGAGAGTCTGTGTGTGCTCCATGAGATTCCTGGTGATCAAAAGATGACCACTTCGGTTGCAAAGTGGTCTGGGAGAACTCTGGATATATTCAATAAGATGCCAATGGGTGATGCTTCAAATTATGGTAAATTAAAGGAAACAATTTTAAAGCAGTTTTAGATTACCTCTGAAACTTATAGAGTAAAATTTAGAGGCCTTAAAAGAGGGGCTGGAATGAGTAATGTGGCATATGTAAACCAAATGAGAGATTTGATGGATAAGTGGGTAAGGGGGAAAGGTATTTCAAGCTTTGAAGAAATGTGTGATCTTGTTGCTCAGGAGCATTTCCTGAATATGATGTAAAACAGTGTTTATGGGATAAGAGGGTAAAGACTGTCAAAGAGCTTGCTACTTTTGTGGATGAATTTGAACAGTCCCAAACAGCTACTAGAAATAAATCACAGGCAGAGGGGTTTAAGTTTGGTGGGAAGCAAGGTCACTGCTTTACCCCTGGGAGGAGGGAGGGTGGCTGGGAGATGGGGCACTCATCCTCCCAGAACCCTACCACCCTTAAAAACAGGAGACCCTAGAAGGTGCTTCCATTGTAATTCTATGGAGCATCTGAGATATAACTCCCCCAAACTGAAGGAAAGCAAGCCTCCCCTGACCCATATTGGCTCAGTGGTACCCCAGTACATCAGGTGGCACCCCAGAATGGGGGGTAACCCATCACAGTATTCATTTAGGTGTTGGGCCATACCTAGATTATCTTTAATCTCTACCCCATCAACAGTGCTAAACAATCTCACTTCTTCATTCCTTATTTTATTTTATTTATATGACTAAAGAGCCTTTTACTATTGGGTTTAATTTCCTTTGGAAGATCCAGCTCTGCTTGGCTTTTTGCAGTTCTCACTTTTCCTCTACACTTTCTGCCTCAAAGAAGTTGCTTTCCTTGCTGATCCATCCCTTCTTCCATTCCTTATAGGCTTTCTGCTTTCTCCTAATAACCTATTTCAGATACTTGTTCATCCATTTGGTCTGCAATCCTTCCCTGCAAGTTTTTCCCCCTTGCTTGAGAGAAAATGTTGATCATTACAGCACTTTAGTTTCTAAATATTTTAACACATTCATAAAGCATTGTTGGGGGATGCTGCATAAAAAAATGGTAAGAGAATGAGAGAAAAGCCTAGAGAATATAGCTGGATACTAAACAGTTTTCCTGTCACATGAGATTGCAAAAAAATCTTCTCATCCCAAATTGGACAAAAAAGTCAAAATCTCAAATTGTTTTACAATCCAAAATAAAAGAGAGAGAGAGTGGGAGAGAGAGAGAGAGCAGTTTGGGTTAATCAAAATGTTTTACTTCAATTTAGGCCATTTTTATTTTATTTTATTTTATTTTATTTTTACTATAATTAGTTTAAACTTATAAACAAAAAGTTGTATCCAATCAGAAAACTCAGATTTTTCATTTAGAAAATGTTGAAATAAAACAGACAATTCTGAAATGTTTTTCAAAAAAACTGAGTCAAGAAATTCATCAAAACCAACCCTTTCCCATGAAACATTTGTTTAGATGAATCAGCAGTTTCTGATGAAAAAACATTTGTCAAAAAATTCCCAACCTGCTCCACTAGACAACCTTCCATTCCTTTTTATTTATTTATTTTTGGCTCAGTTCTCTGATGGTGGTTGTAGAGCTGAATGAAAATTTCAATGATTTAGATATAGGTAGACCAGTCCATCTGCCCCTGAAGTCTAGACCTCTCAAATTTCAAACAGGAGGCAAACATGTACCAATGGATTTTGAAAGACCAACCTAGTACCGTGCTGTACTTTAATGATGAAATGTGATCTTGTTGTATGGGACGAGAAAGAAACACCAGCTGTCTTGTTTCCCCACCTCTGAATAAATCAGTTCTGATATTTCTCTGGTGTATGTTTTTTTTAAAGTATGCGTTGGGAGATGTCATCTCTGCAAAAGGCCATTTCATTGTGTCAGCCGAGCTGAACTTAGTAGAGCAAATAAGGATGGATGTGGAAAGAGAGGAGACAAAAATTTCCCAAATAGTGCTGAAAAATAGTGAGGACTCGGAATGAGAGAATTCAGTCCCAGACCATCCTGTCATCACATGAGGTAAGTCTTTAGGGTTTCTGTATAAAAATACCAATATTTGGATTCATGATTAATAAATGAAATGAACAACATGCCCTGGGTGTATTCCTGAGTGAGGAGAAGGGGGTTAGGCTTGGCATACAGCCAAGTTGGCACAAAGGAGCCATAGAGCAACTATAAATCTGACTTCCAAGCCTGAAGGTGTGCTCAGTTTCCATGCAATATGAATTTGTCTAGTATACCAAGAGAAAGTGAGACATGCCTACAGATTAGACAGTAATCTTTCACCAGCACCTACTGCCCCACAGATTCTGGGTTTCTGTATTATAAATATAGAAAAAGCTGCAGTATCTCCAATATCATAGATTATAAAGCCAGAAGGGAATATTGTGATCCTCTAGGCTGACCACCTGCATAGTATAATCCAGGGCACATTCCTGAATTTAGTCCTGTTTGAATTGGAGTATATCTTTTAGAAAAAACATCCAATCTTGATTTCAAAATTGCCAGTGATGGAGAATCCACCACAATCCTGGGTAAATTGTTCTAGTTGCCAATTACGCTCACCATGATGTGGTAACCATTGGTAAACAATTGCCTTTTAACAGCAATCACTCTACACAGCTTTTAATTATCCACTGATTTCCAGTAAGTCAGCAACCTTAAGTAGTACACACATCAGTAACATTAATGCTCAATAAACCTCCTTATTGATCTGTTTGTCCCATCCTAGCAGCTCAGTCCTGTCCTGTCCCTTCTAATAGACAGGCATTTAGGCCAGTTTAGTTCTTTAGCCAAACTGAATAGTCTCTGGGACTATCCTTAAGGGAAATCGTTTCTGGGAACAGGAGCATTTATAGGAGACCAACCTGTAAGCAAGGAAGAGAGCCAGCTTTGCTGGCCATTAAGGGAAGGGGAAGGAGGCTGTAATGTAGCTGTTTCTCTTTCATATCTATATGTACCTCATTCACACTGAAAAAGCTAATGTCCCCATTTTATTTTGTACATAGTGTCTATGGGGAAAGGCTTCCAGGTGGCAGCATTGATCTTGACATATGTTGTCTTTTGGGCAACTATGGGCCCTTAATGGAAAAAATACTGAGAGGTGCCAGGTGCCTGATTTCAATGGAGCAAATTAATTTTAGAATTGAATGTTTAGTATTAAGGCTTTATTTTGCATTGGTATGTTAATTATTAGATAATCATATCTGTTATAAAACAGAGAATTTGAACCTGAATCAGTTAACGAGCATGATTTGTGAAGTTGCCAACAAAACACATGAAAAGGGAGATTGTAATTATAGCTTATTCTTTAATTGTCATTCATTTCTCTTAATTTCTCATTCCTCATTGCTTTTACACACTGCACATAATCATTAGTCAGACTCATGGGTGCCCAATGAAATGTGATAAAATGCACATAGGAAATATAAACAGTGAAGTCATTCAGCACTCATTCTTGAGCACAACATGCTAGACAAGGTGCAAGCTGCAGAAAAATCCCTTTCTGCTTCCACACTAGTGATTGTAATAAAGCTTTTTATTCAGTGATAGGCTATGATTTGCTCACTTTCCAACACCAGCTTAATACTAGTTTCAGCTGGCACTGTGCCATGTACACTAACTGAGGCTCATGGATTTGTCATCTTGCGCCAAATATCTTCTAATGAAAAAAACTGGAGCAAGACCTTGGGATATAAGTCACATATTTATTTGGTCTAAATCTAATAAAGGGAAGGAAGGATACGGAGCTAATAAAGGGGAGGAGGGATGGATCTGTGGTTAAAATACAAGCCAGGGAGTCAGAAGATCCTCTTCCACAAATGTAACGTGTGACCATACTGTGGCAGTCTGTGCCTCGAAACAGCACCCTGGAACTCCCATATTCACCACTGACATATAATTATGATATGTTTTGTACAAAGTATGCCTTGTGAGGTATCATTTAAAAAGTATTGATCTGTTGAACATTAATATCCTGATGGATTGTATATGCTATCCTTGTATGCAAAGTTTTGCTATATGTGTGTTACTGAAATACGATGTGATGTTGGGAATACTCAGAACCAGCCTTTCAGGTACAACAATGGAGCATCCAGATGTGCTGATGGCCCATTAAAGAGAATTCACTGTCTCAGTATACAATGGAGACTTCTCAGAGATAGCATGTAGACAATGGAGAATGCTTGACCAATGGGGGTGGATCCCAATCTCACAAGCAAAGATCTTTCCAGCAAGTAACTATAGAAGAGGGGAACCGATATCATCACTTGGCCCCACTCCACAACTCCTCACCTGGAAACACATCTGGAGGACAAAGATTTTGAACTGGGGAGGGTGGTCCTGGGCTGAAGGAGAGTTCCAGCTGTGTATTGAAGATCTGTAACCTGCTTATACTATCTATCAGGGTGAGACACTGCTTGATTCAAAACCTGTTTAGTTTATAGAACTTAGACTGAGAATTTATTTTATTTCGTAGGTAACCAACTTTGATCTCTATGTTTACTACTTATAATCACTTAAAATCTCTTTCTATAGTTAATAAATCTGTTTTATATTTTACCTAAAACAGTGTGTTCTGGTTGAAGTGCTTGACAAAGACTGGGGCACGTCCACTTTCCTTTGCAGAAGTGGTGAACTTAGAGCTTGTCTTCACTGCCAACTAAATCAGTGCTGCTGCAATCGATGCGGTGGTGTTGATTTAGTGGGTCTGGTGAAGACATGATAAGTTGATGGCAGAGAGCTCGCCCATCAACTTCAGTACTCGACCTCAATGAGAGGCGGAAGCTATGTCAACGGGACAGTGGCTCCTACCGACATAGCATGGTGTAGACACTGTGTTAAGTCGATGTAAACTGCGTTGACTTAAGTTACACAAGTTACGTAACTTACATTGACTTACCCTCTAGTGTAAATAAGGCCTTAATGACCTTACACTGGCCAGGCTTCTGTCTAGTGCAAGATGATACAGTTCTGGGGTGCAAGTAGGATGACTGGATAGAAAGTGTGAAAAATGAGGACAGAGGGTGGGGGGTAATAGGCACCTACATAAGAAAAAGCCCCAAATATCGGGACTGTCCCTACAAAATCGGGACATCTGGTCACCCTAGGTGGAAGGCTGGGGAGTTGTGGGGGAATTGGCTGCAGCCTCTCTATTGTTGGTTCAGGAGCGGCTGGGAGAACATACATG
Organism: Mauremys reevesii; assembly: GCF_016161935.1. Taxonomy (NCBI): domain Eukaryota; kingdom Metazoa; phylum Chordata; order Testudines; family Geoemydidae; genus Mauremys; species Mauremys reevesii. The sequence goes on from NC_052623.1 coordinate 317,660,608, forward strand.
TGACTCAGCTGGGTGTGTCCCTCCTTGTGGATGTCTGTGTAAGTGCAGGACCTGACAGAGGTTTGTGGCTTAGCAACAGCATCACAGTGTGAGAGGGAGCTCAGGTGGGTGGAACAGAGGGCTCAGCAGTCACACATACACAATACACTACCTTCTCTGTGTTTCAGTTTCCCCTCTGTAAAATGGGGATGGTACTTTCCCTAGTTTGCAGGGATGTTGTGAAACACTCAGATGCTATGGTGATGAGTGCCATGGAAATGCCTATAAATAAAGTAGCCTCAATGCTTAAAATAGCAGATCAAAATTATAAGCATTAGTGTTCATGGATCACCAGCTCCTTACTGATGTCAGTTCATCAGAAGACCACTGATTTTCATGTTTTGTTTGCTATAGATGTTAAATTATGAAGCAACAATCTTTTCAGATGTAATCCAAGGAGTTGAATGTAGTTATTCTGGGTATGGCAGAGAAAGCTCCTGCTCCAATAGCTTTGTGTAAATCAGGAGATGTGCAACCCAGGATGGAGTAGGTGTCAGTGATTGATCTCTCATTTATTCAGAAAATGGTAATACTACTTTTGCAGACAATATTACTCTTCATCTACATAGTGGGATACATACATTGGAGTAGATTCAAGCAGTGCTTACACTCTGTCAGATAGTAAAGTGTAATTTGCACCAATGTTACTGAACCAATTCTCCCTGAACCATTGTTATTGAATTAGGCCCATTCCCTGATGCTATGGGGATGGGATGGACCATATAAGAACACAGACATATATAAGTAGTTTATATCTACACCTCTACCCCTATATAACGCGACCGGATATAACACGAATTTGGATATAATGTGGTAAAGCAGCGCTGGGGGGGGGAGGGGGCTGCGCACTCTGGTGGATCAAAGCAAGTTCGATATAACACAGTTTCACCTATAACGCGGTAAGATTTTTTGGCTCCTGAGGACAGCATTATATCAAGATAGAGGTGTATTTGATCCTCATTCTTGTGAGGTAAGTAAGTATGATTATTCTCAGTTCACAAATAGGAAACAGAGGCAGTAATGTCAGATGCCTTTCCCAAAGCCAAAAAGGGAGTCAGCATCAGACACAGAATTACAATGTAGGATTTCCTTTATATAGCCCATTAGATTGGCTTCTCTCTTCTGTAGTCTGTAATCCTCTGCCCTTTTCACGCCTTTTCCCATCCTTTTAAAAAACCCTTGGACTTATGATTCTTGAAAAGTTGATGATATTTATTCATTCTGTGAAAAATATCTTAAAATGAACACTGTTTGGCTTTCATATTTGCGAAGTCCTCTAGTAGACCTGCAGCCAGGTTCTGGCTGGGTGATTGGGTAACCGGATGTTTGCCCAGTTAGCTGGCCCCTTAAAGGCTTACAGAGCAGGACTGGTGGTGCAGCATGGAGCTTTGAGATGATCTCCAATCACTCTAGCACTTCAGTCTCAGGACAGGGAGAATCAGTGGAATTGAGACCAGAGCTCCTGCCTCAAGCTGGACACTCTTCCCACCTACTCCTAAGTCAGCAAGACAGTGAAGAGTTGGCTATAGCATCCCGTCCAGCCAAACCTCGGATGGTGCCCTCCTCCCTGCTTAAGGTGTATGAGTTGGTGAAAAGTCTCCCATGATGCCCCTGCCCGATCTGGGCATGAGGAGTCTCCCTCAGCCACCCCACCCCCTCACACCCACTCCAGGTCTGAGGATGAGTTTGATGATTCTCCAGGCCAGGCCACTCCACACATCAAAGAAAGTGAGTGAAGGTGGCAGGCACCAGAGAGAGAAGTGAGATGCAGGATTAATGCAGCCATCCCAGTGTCTTGCAAATAAGAACATTATACCACATCATCAGGCATTATATATGTCACACACACAGAGTATTATTTTGGGGGCCGCTCAACCTATTTGCCAAGGCTGCCAGAGTCCATCTCCCAGCATCTTTAGATATTAAAAATACAGTGTACAGACTGGCTGCAATTTTCTCTTTAAAAATGATTTCCAAATAGAATAATGTTATTTCATAGGGGCTGTTGCTACAGCTGCTCTGCTGCTTGTGGAAATCCATTTAAAGTCAATGGGAGTTGGGCCTATACACCATATATTTACTTGTGGCTGCCATTCCTCTTCCTGGTATAATTTTTTTTTGCTTTCACAGTTCACTGTTTAGAGCAAGAGACACATCTGAGTTTCTAATTATACTGAAAGGCTTTCAATCATTCTCCAGAGACCAAGTACAAGCAATGGCACTTGGTCTCATCTCACTCTCAAGAGTCATACCTTGCTGTCTGCTTTTGCATTTTTCACAAATTTACAGGCTAATACTTTTGGCAAAATATCTTCCCTTAAAACCCCAGGATCAGCAATTATAATTCCAGGGATTTCAGGATTTTATATACAAATGCATCCAGGACCTGAGATCCATATTTCCCAGACCACTGGGATTGCATTCCTTACACGTGTGCTCTGGCCAGTCTCATGTGCTTGTGAATGTAAGATACATGTGACAAGTAACTGACTAATTACCTTTTATTCAATACTCAGACAAGTACATTCACCTGCAAAAACAAAACAAACCCCAACAACAACAACAACAAAAGAAAAGCACACCTGTCCAATTTGTTTGAATATTAACATTTAAGAGACATACCTGGTCCGTTAAATATCAGAGATTTCACTCAGTTCAATAAAAATCACTAGAAACGATAGGTCATAGGTATTAGAATGAGGTTCACTCTGTAACATGGTAATACTCTGTTAACTAGAGAGATCTGATTAACTATACTACAGTATAATGTCTCTCTAAACAAAAGCTCACTCTCGTATTGATACAAGGCAAGGATTTATAAACGCATTAATACTTCCTAAACAAATAGTTAAAAAAAAAAAAAAAGGAACTGCCTAAAGACTTGATTCTGCAAAACCTTACATGTGTAACATTACTTTACTCACATAAGTATTCCCATTACATTCACTCATTCATAGGCATAAATATTTGTAGGATCAAGACCTTAGAATGTACAATATGCAATGTAGAAATATAATCTTTGACAGTTCATAAATGCTGGTAGCAAGTTTACTAGTGGTAAAAAAAACCTACCTCAATCTAATCATCTCATATTCCTGATGCTAAAGCCACAACATCTGCAGCCTCCATAGCTCTAACTGATGTTCCAGCAGAGGAAAAGATGACGGAGAAAGAGACACATCGATTTCCATATTCTGCTATTTGGAACAATCAAGTTGTTTACTTTGATAGACCTTCCTACAACACCACATATTATGTCACCACTTATAGAATAATAATATCAGACAGCATTTCTGGTACAGAAGGTCTCCGACACTGGAATTTTGAAGGAAAATGATACAAAAATGGCATGGTTGTGGAATAGTATTTATATTACATGTAAGGCTAAGATTTTGTCATGGGCATTTTTAGTAAAACTCACGGATGGGATGTGGGCAATAAACAATAAATTGTGGGAGCCTAAGCCCCACCGCGTGGGGCTAAAACAGGAGCCCTGCCACCCGGGACTGAAGCTGGAGCTTGCCACCCCGGGCTGACAGCCTGAGCCCTGGTCTACACTAGGCGTTTAAATCGGTTTTAGGAGCTTAAAACCGACACACTAGGAGGCACCTTATATCGATTTTAATGGCTCTTTAAACGTATTAACATATCGGATTAGGGTTAGTGTGGACGCTGATCGGAGCTATCCCACAGTGCACCACTGACCGCTCTGGACCGCAATCTGAACTCGGATGCAGTGGTCAGGTAAACAGGAAAAGCCCCGCGAACTTTTGAATATTTCCTGTTTGCCCAGCGTGGAGCTCCGATCAGCACGGGTGGCGATGCAGTCGAAATCAAACTAAAGAGCTCCGCATGGACCATGCGGATGTGATCGCGGCAGGCAAATCCGTTCTATCAGCGCTCCGTTACAGAAGATGAAATTCAGAATCCTTTTTTAAAAATCTCCAGACAGACGCCATAGCAGGGACTCAGCGCACTGCAGCGTGACAAGTGTAACGGAAAGCCAAAGAATCAAATGGACGCTCATGGACTGGAGGACTGAAGCTATCCCACAGTTCCTGCAGCCTCTGAAAATTATTTGCATTCTTGGCTGAGCTCCAAATGCTTCTAGGGTCAAACACAGTGCCCGGGTCAGGGCATAGCTTGGCAATCTACTCACCACCCCCACCCACCCCCAGAAGCGAAAGGTAAAACAATCCTCTGACTCTTTTACATGTCACCCTATCTTTACTGAATGCTGCAGAGAGACGATAGTGCAGCAGTCAACACCAACATCCTTGAATATGATGGAAATCCATCCTCATCATCAGCATCAGCTGATCATGCAAAAAGCTGGAAATCCATCCTCATGATCAGCTTCAGCTGATGGGACAAAAGGACTGGTAACCGATCAGCCTATTGGCCCTAATTTTTTCTGGTGGATGGATGGTGCAATATGGCTGGTAACCATCCTCATTATAGCAACAGGGGGCTGAGCTCCATCAGCCCCCACCCTTCATGTGTAAAGAAAAGATTCAGTTGCCCCTGGACTAGCAGTGGGATGCTGGGCTTCTCTCCTACACACTGCTTAATGTCCTGTCTGGACTATCATAGCAGCTGGAGGCTGCCTTCCACTCATTTCTCACTAACAAGTCAGTGTGTCTTATTCCTGCATTCTTTATTAATTCATCACACAAGTGGGGACAATGCTGCCAAGAAAGGCTGGGGAAGAACGGAATCAACAGGTGGGGTTGTTACAGGAGCCCCTGTGAATAGCATACAGATAATTTCTGCAGGCTCTGACACAGAGCAGCTGTGCTCTCTGGTTCTATGATACGGTGGTTCTCTAGCACACTTGCCTATATTAGGCAGCACTGATTCTATTTTTAGATACCAAAAAGGTATCTAAAAGGTATCCGTTCTATCCGTTCTATCAGCGCTCCGTTAGAATCCTTTTTTAAAAATCTCCAGACAGACGCCATAGCAGGGACTCAGCGCACTGCAGCGTGACAAGCGTAACGGAAAGCCAAAGAATCAAATGGACGCATGGACTGGAGGACTGAAGCTATCCCACAGTTCCTGCAGCCTCCTAAAATGAGAGGCATACTTGGCGGAGCTCCAACTGCTTCTAGGGTCAAACACAGTGCCCGCGGGTCATGGCATAGCTTGGCAATCTACTCACCCACCCCCCACCCACCCCAGAAGCGAAAGGTAAAACAATCCTCTGACTCTTTTACATGTCACCCTATCTTTACTGAATGCTGCAGATAGACGCGATAGTGCAGCAGTCAACACCAACATCCTTGCTTCCCCCCCCCGTCATGGGCGGCTGATGGTACAAAAGATGGAAATCCATCCTCATCATCAGCATAAGCTGATCGTGCAAAATGATGGAAATCCATCCTCATGATCAGCTTCAGCTGATGGGACAAAGGACTCATCAGCCTATTAGCCCTAATTTTTTCTGGTGGATGGATGGTGCAATATGGTAACCATCCTCATCATAGCAACAGGGGCTGAGCTCCATCAGCCCCCACCCTTCATGTGTAAAGAAAGATTCAGTTGCCCCTGGACTAGCAGTGGGATGCTGGGCTTCTCTCCTACACACTGCTTAATGTCCTGTCTGGACTATCATAGCAGCTGGAGGCTGCCTTCCACTCATTTCTCACTAACAAGTCAGTGTGTCTTATTCCTGCATTCTTTATTAATTCATCACACAAGTGGGGACAATGCTACGGTAGCCAAGAAAGGCTGGGGAAGAACGGAATCAACAGGTGGGGTTGTTACAGGAGCACCCCTGTGAATAGCATACAGATAATTTCTGCTCTGACACAGAGCAGGTGGTTCTCTAGCACACTTGCCTATATTAGGCAGCACAGATTCTATTTTTAGATAAAAGGAGGGATTGACTCAGGAGTCATTCCCACCTGGCTGATCGGCCAGGGGCACTTATGACAGCAGCCAATGGTACAAAACGATGGAAGGTGCAATATGGCTAGCAACCACTCTTGGCTTTTACACCCTGGCTGATTGACCAGGGGCACTAGCAGCAAATGGTACAAAAGGACTGGTAGCCATGATCATCCTCAGTTCCAATTTCTGGAAGGGTTTGGATGGTGCAATATGGCTAGTAACCATCTCTGCTGTCATGCAAAAGCAAAAGCATGCTTCTGTGTAGCGCTGCTGAATCGCATCTAGTACACATACGGTGAGAGTCACAAAAACAAGCTCCATGGTTGCCATGCTATGGCATCTGCCAGGGCAATCCAGGAAAAATGCTTTCCCAGACGAAGGAGTGACTGGCGACATTTACCCAGAACCACCAGCGACAATGATTTTTGCCCCATCAGGCACTGGGATCTCAACCCGAAGTTCCAAGGAGGCTGCGGGAACTATGGGATAGCTAGGAATAGCTACCCACAGTGCAACGCTCAGAAATCGGACCATGGACGCACACCACCGATTTAATGTGTTTAGTGTGGCGCACTCGATTTTATAAAATCTGTTTTACAAAACCGGTTTATGCAAATTCGGAATAGTCCCGTAGTGTAGACGTACCCTGAGCCCCGCCACGTGGGGCTGAAGTCGCGGCGGTCACGTAAAACCACAGACTCTGTGACCAACATGACTGACTCATCACCTTAGTTACATGCAATCTATAATAATCTGGAGCACAATATGAAGACTATAGGGAAACCCAACCATTTTCCCTTGTAGTTGAAAGAAAATTCTGTTTTTCAACTGGACTAAAGGTGGGGGAAAATGCTTGATTTTTAAAAAGTTTTTTGGTGTCATACATATTGGAGACATTGTTAAAGAACAGCCCCCTACCACACACACATAGTGGTTATCCCTGTAATGCTGCCAAGATCAGTGCCTGAATGGGTGATTTGCCAAGTAAGTGCCAGTTGTGTAATATATACTGTAGCAGGCATGGAAGCAGATTTCACTTTCACACCCGCCTTCTGAATTGGCATTCTTTGCCTCTTTTGTGCCAGTATTGATACTCTTTCCCATTCTGTGCTCTCTCTTTTCACTTGCATGCCCTCACTCCTCACATATAAGCTGAATGTTTCATTGTTTGCTAGAAACTAGAGTTGCTGAATATGGATTTCATGGAAGTTGCACAAGAGATACTAACTGCAAAATTTCTATGTATTCTGTATCCAACGGAATATTACCAAGGGAACAATGCTTCAACAAGGCCCTTAATATATATATATTTTTAATCCTAGGTCAGTGCACTTGCATATCTTATAAAAAGGAGTAAAACATCTCTTTATTAATGAGGTACGTTCCTCCTTTTTCTTCTCCTCCCTCCCCACCCCCAACTCTTTAATTCATGATTTTTTCCCCTTTAGTGTCTCAAACTTCCATGCTGTTTTATGTCAATACTTTCATACTTTCCTGATCTTTGCATATACTTTTCAGCTTGGCCTCTCTTTGGTCCTGACATGGGCATACACAAACTTATCTACATTTTGAAAACATCTCTTCTCCATGTTACAACTGATGTGCGTCTTCTAAATAGTCTAACAACAGTGTTCACAGAAGACTCTTAAAAGGATTTACACAAGCGTTAATAGGTGCTCAGGTTTTTGCAACTGTGTAGTTCAAATTCAAATGTGTGGTAGCCCACTGCTGAGGGCTGGAAATATGGGAAGTCTCTGAGAGTAAAACTGTACCATTGTCCTATTTGACTGAGCTGGGAAATAAGGTTCCTGTTATGTTCACAGCTTACACACAGAGAAGTTAGGTGAAAACATAAATACTCCTGCTGGAATGTTGTAACATAACACTGCTGTAGCTCTTAGAAATCAGAATGATAACACACAAGAGCTCAAAAACACAGAAAGACAAAGCAGGTTGTTCCCTAAGGCAGAGGCATGCCCTGATTCAGGGGTTCACCCTCAACTGAACTGCACTCGCTAACCAGGGGAGATTGGGGGGGTGGGAGAGAGGGAGGAGATATTTGTGCCTGGTGGTGTGGGCTTTGCTTAAGGGTCCTAGACACCATTTGACCCTCTCCTCTGTGTAATGAAAGAGCGGAGAAGGACTCAAATGAGAGTCTTTTATTGTGGCTTGCTAGAGTAGATATCACTGATAACCAGGTCTAAGCATTAGACCTGTGATGGGACAGTGTCTCTGGGGAAAAAAACTGCACAGCCTGCACTAGCAGTGAGGCTCCCCCACTAACAGGCACTGACTTTTAATTGTGCCGGGGGGTGCTCGACCTCAGGCTCCACCCCAGCCTCCATCCCCACTCCACCCATTCCCCCAAGGCCCCACTCCGCCTCTTCATGCCCCAGCTCTTCCCCCAGCCCCAGCCCACCTCTTCCCACCCAGTTCCGCCCCCTCCCCAGAGCGTGCTGTGTCCTCACTCCTCCCCCCTCTCTCCCAGCCTCCTGCATGCCACAAAACAGCAGTTCGTGGCGGGTGGGAGGTGTGGGGACAGAGGAGGAGGTGCTGATCCGTGGGGCCTGCTGGTGGGCAGGAGGTGCTGGGGGAATGGGAGGAGCTTATAGGGGGCTGCCAGTGGGTGCTCAGCACCCACCATTTTTCCCCATGGGTGCTCCAGCCCCGGAGCATCCACAGAGTCGGTGCCTATGCCCCCACTAACAGCTGAAATCACTTAGAGCTGTGTCAAGTGGCAGGACCTCAAGACATCCCAGAGGATGCAGTAGACAGGGCAGTGGTGGAGTGAATGAAGAGAGAGCAGCCCACGGTGGAGTGAATGACAGCAGATGGGCCGCAATGCAGAGTAAATGGTGCAGCGGCAGCAGCTGAGGCATTGCTCAACATCTTCCTCCCCCTGGGGTGGGAGGTAAACTCATGTGAATGCAACTCTGGGCTGGCACTGACCAAGAGCAACAACTGTGAGTGGGGTGTTGTGGAGGGAGATGGGAGTGGTGTGTTAAAGGAACTTGTTTGTCAGACTTTCACACCACAAGGTGAGAGACTGAGCAAAAGGACCCTGCCCAACGTACTCTGGAGTGGGTATTTTGCTTGTGGTCATATGTTTTTGAATCATGCTTGTGGTGTTTTCCCAATTTAATGCCAGGTTCCTTTCACCTTTTATTAGAAGATTTCTTTTCCATACACAGACTCAGTATTTGTGAGAGGAGAAGTATTGCCTCTTAGGGGTGCCTAGGGGTGGTGTGTAATTTTCCCAGGTTACTGGGTGGTAACAGATATCATACACTCCACATTTAACCATAGATTTCATTTTATCTTATTATTTCCAAAACTTAGATTACTCCATATAATTTTCGTGCTTCTCTAACCTTCCTAGTGCCTAGTTTCCTATAACAGGTCATTTTTAAAAAAATAAATAAAAGTAAATTATAGTAACTTTCCTTTTGTTAATTTTTTTTTAAACAACAGGAGGTAATAAAACCCAACCAATAACATGTCTGGAAATGAAGACTTAAGTAAACCAAACAGTTACTCGCGGCCATACAATCCTTCGTCTTGCCACACTTGACTTGTCTGGACTCCATTGAAACACACTCTCATCTTTTAAGTACATACCAAAATGCTTTGCCTGAATGAGGAACTGCTTATAGAGCAATTCAGCAAACAATTTCACCACTGCTTAATGGGGCACTGGGCTTTATTTTTCCATGGCCCTTTCAGTGACCGATTAAAAATAATAATAAATTTATTTAATATCCATCTATCAGTCCTACTTTTTTAGATTCCATGCCATCGTTTTTTGGAGCTGAGGTGGAATACTTTCTCAGGGCTTGGCTACACTTGAAAGTTGCAGCGCTGGGCGTTACAGCACTAGTCGTGCAGCTGTGCAGGAACAGCGCTGGTGTGTGGCCACACTCACAGCTACCAGCGCTGGTGTGTGGCCACATTTGCAGCATTTGCAGTGCTGTTGGGAGTGATGCATTATGGGCAGCTATCCCAGCATTCAAGTGGCAGCAACGTGCTTTTCAAAAGAGGGGGGTGGAGTGGGGTCTAGTGTGACAGGGAGCGGGGGGAGAGAGAGAGAGTGGATTTTTGGAGCCAACACTGTGTGTTTAGCTTCCTGCCTTGAAAAAATCAGAAAATTTTTCCAACCCCTTAGTCTTAACTCTTAATTGCAAACAGCCTGCATCCAACACGACTCCCCGCTGTTTCACTCACTCCCTGCCTGCCTCTCATTTGATTGTTTACAGCCAGGTACAGATTGATCACAGCAAACAGGAGCTCTGTTTGTTTTTTAGATAAGCAGCACCGGCAACGGAGCTCGAGCTCCTCGCGGAGCTCGTTCACAACAAAACAAAGAGAGTAATTTAGTTAAAAGCATTCTGGGATATCTCCTAATACCCTGGAGGCCAATTAAAGTGCTGGTGTGTGGCCACACTTGACGAGCAGCGCTGGATCACCAGCGCTGCAATGCTTATTCCCCAAGCAGACCTGGTGTTCAGCCAGCGCTGCAGCCAGGGAGTTGCAGCGCTGGATGTGCCTTGCAGGTGTGGACAGTTACTAATTGCAGCACTGGAAAGCCTCCACCAGCGCTGCAACTTGCAAGTGTAGCCAAGCCCTTAGTAATTCACATCTTATTCGTGCTTCCTTTCCTCTAACTACATTACTGCGCACATGCAGTCTCTGGACCAGATTCTTACAATGCTGTTTGTCTCTTTGTGCAACTCTTCCATCGGAATCTGATTGCATAATCTGGCCTGGGATCTCATCTCATCAAATCTCATCTCAGTGTAGGAAGTTTCTGCAATTATATAAATTCCATGTTCCGGCACCACCCCTCCTCCTTGGTAGCAGCACACAGGGCATGGCCAGGACATAGAAGGAATGGCTTCCCTATGCCATGCCAAGCCCCAGCTGCCATTTTGGCTTTTAGGGGCAGTTAACACCTGGCATGTATTGCAGCAGTTTGAAGTCTGCTCTAATTTATGATGGAAGACCAGCAGAGCATGCAGCTGGCCCTAGATCAGGAGGTAGTAACCTGCACGAAACTTGGAGGGAGGATGTAATAGAGAGACTGTCCCCTTCGGGATAGAAAGGACTAGTGGTCGGCCAGCACCTGTTCCATGGTGTGTCCCTTTAGGTTGAGAGCAGATGAAGTCCTAGGGGAGGCAGAGCTAGGTATTGGGAGATCGGAAGATAGTCCCAGAAGAACAGTCAAGGCTTGGAGAAAACCCAAGCTTCTGTTGCTCTAAAGGCCTGGGACCAGGGGCCATAGAAAGAGCTCTACCATTCTACCAACCAAATGGCACAAGCTCCGGGAATAAGCCTGGATATATTCTTTCTCTTCCCTCAGAGGAGGGACAGTTGCAGGGTAAGGACTGCTGTGTGTGGCTCTCTCAGTCCATGATGGAAAGGGAAAGAATTACACAGAGAGTTCCTCTGGTGTGGCTGTACCACCCCAGCCCTTCCATGCAGAGTCTCCTCTGTCTGTATACCAGCCCCACCAGAGGACAGGGGTGGAGTCAGGGCTGGGGGTGGTACAACTGCCTCAGAGGAGCTGCCGGCATGGTGCTGCCCGGTGGCCCCATGTTCTGCTCCTTTCCCCGCTGAGGTTCCCAGGAAAGACCTGCAGTTCAGGGCCATCCCGGGAGTCACAGAGGGGAAAGGAGCAGAATGCCAACAGCTCCTCTGGTGGCTGTACCAGCCCCACCCCCTCAGCTGGGGCTGCTGCTGTACAGACGGAGCTGGAGGAGACACAGTTCCATGGAAGGGCAGGGGATGGAGGAGGGGGTTCTGCTCCTTTCCCTGCTGTGGTTCCTAGGAGAGCCCTAAACTGCAGGGCTCTCCCAGAAACTGCAGCGGGAAAAGGAGCAGAACATGGGGCCACCAGGCAGCTCCACGCCAGCAGCTCCTCTGGCGTGGCTGTACCACCCCCATCCCTCACCTCTGGAGGGGATGCTGTATAGATGGAGAAGACCTTGTCTGGAAGGGCTGGGGGCAGTACAGCTGCGCCGGAGGAGCTGCCGGAATGGGGCCACCCACTGGCCCCACGTTCTGCTCCTCCTATGTCTTTCTGGTATGCCGTACCAGCTATAAATATCTTGCTGGTACAGGGTATCTGACCATACCACCCTACTTGCAGTGCTGCAAAGGCCCTAAGGAAGGAGGGCTAGGCAACCCCCTGAATCCAAAGGGATTAACTACAGGTCAGAGAGCCTTTATTTCAAGTTTATTTTGACTTAATAAAGTAGAGCTCCAGCCGAGGAATTTTGTCTTTATCTTTACCTCTCTCAGGTGCTTGGCTGGTTGGTTCTTGCTCACACGCTCAGGGTCTAACTGATCACTATCTGTGGGGCTGGAAAGGAATTTTTGCCCGGGTCAGATTAGCAGTGACCTTAGGTATTTTTTTGCCTTCCTCAGCTATGTGTGGATGCAGGTCATTTGCCAGGATTCTCGGTGTATAGCCCATCTAATCATTTCCCTGCCATTATAGGGGGCTTGAGCACTGATGCACCTACTATTCCTTCCTATTCTCTGCCTGTGGCAAATAGTCTAGTCTTCTGTGAGTCACATTTACTTTGGTCTCATTTGTGTTTAGGGTGTGGGTGCTGGGTGGGGTTGGTGGCCTGTGATATGCTGGAGGTCAGACTTGATGGTTCCTTCTGGGCTTCAACTCTATGACTGTGTGGAGTTCTTAAGGGGCTCCGTGTCATGAGAAAGGCCTTGCAGTTGTGCCTGTCCAGTCTCCTGACAGCCTAATGAGTCAACGAGGCTGCCTGATTGGCTGAGGAAGCTAGTAGGCCAGTTCTTAAGCCCAGCAGCAGCAATAGCTCAGTGGCTATTCAGTGCACTGTTCTGTGGATTCTCTGTCTCCTTGAGCTTGCCTCACCCCAACCCCTGCTCCTGCTTTGCTCCCCGGGTACTCCAGCCTAGATCCTGCCCTGCACCCAGCCTCAATCCAGCCTATGCCATGCTCTGCACCCAAGCTTATTCCAGTCTTTTACTAACCTTGTTCCTGCCTTCAATGACTCCAGGTAATCCAGTTCTGACCTTTGGCCCTAATTTCTGGTTCTGACTCTTCTTTGACCTTGGGCTGTGGCATTTGGATTCTGGCCACCAGGCATGACCACATATGAGCAGGGGGTTGAACTAGATGACCTCCTGAGGTCTCTTCCAACCCTGATATTCTATGATTCTATGAGTCTATGATTCTATGACCTGGTCCCCTGACACTCAGCAGGAAAGTAAACAGAGGCAAGGTGCTGCGGAGCTATGCTTGGCCAGCAGGGAGTGCTACAGGCCAGGCATGCCCTTTTACAGAGGAGTACAAGTTGCAGAAGGGATGAGTAACATTTAGAGGAAGCACCAGGAAGTTAGTCTGTGTGCACATGGCTTGAATGCTGGCTGCAGTTGCAGCATCTCCATAAATAGCTCTCTCAATAAGGAGCCAGTTTAGTTTTACAAGACTGGACTCTTTTTGTGTTATTGCCCATAACATGGCACACAGAACACTGGGGAGTGCAAAATATGAGGTGAGGAGCTCCTATGTTTTGTTGCTTGAATGAATTGTACTAGAATGGGTATGTCATGGCCTTCTGAAACTTTACTTGCCATTCAGTGTTATAGTGAACTCCTTATAGCAGATGCAGAAATGGTTACTTTTATTAAATTAGAACCCTATGAAAGAGAATTATTTAGCTGAGTTTTAGCATCAGAAAATTCATCATAAAATACTCCAGAGAACCATTATAGTCTGACAGGGATCAGCTTTCCATCTCTGCTTCATTTACTCCACTGTGCCTCTCACTGCTCTCTTCCCCCTCATTCAAGCCCTAGGCTTTCCCCTCCTCCCTTCCTTTTCATCTTCTCTTACCAGTCTTTCTCTGTTTCTCATTCAGGCCTTGGCCTCTCCATTCAGTTTCTGCTTCTCATTCCCCTTTGGCCGTTCCTCACCCTGTCTGCTACTTTTTAGGTTCAATACATCTTACTCTCTGCTTTTATTTTGCTGTGTGATTTGAATAATCACTCCTGCTTTTTTGATCTCATAGGCATCTCAATAGGTCTTGCTGCCACCTCCCACCCCCTTTAGTCAAAAGATGAGATTTCCCAAAGAGTGTAGCCACTCTAGAATGGAGGAAAGTACCCTGTGAAGTTCAGTGACCCCTTCTAAATTAGGGGCCTCATTGTGTTCACTGGCACTATGAATTTGTCTATTGTATGAGAATGTTAAACTTGTGAGTGAACATTTTATTTGATAAGCACATTACATTCTGTGTTATACTTAAATTTACTTCACTTGGTCTGTTCTGCTGTAGTGATTAATTTTGGGCACTCCATTGATTCTGAAGTAATATTGGAATTACTAAAAGGAACCATATGATAGACTTTAATGTAAAGTGTCATGCAGCATAATGGCTAAATATGTGCATTTAACATATAAACCAGGAATGCGAGCAAAAGCAGACAGATGGGTCAAATTTTCAAAAAGACGTCTCTCATTTTGTGTCCACAACATCTGAGTGCACAACTTCTGCTTGCAATAATTAAGCTTCCAATTGGCCAGTTTGTGTGGACATATATTTCTCATCTGTTGTCCCATTATGTAATGGGTCAAACCAAAACCCTAGACCTGATCAGTCCCAAATGTTGAGAGGGCTCAATATAGATGTTAATGGTGTCATTCAATAAACAGGACAATAAGTGGAAAATTACAGAAAAGAATAGCTTTGTAGCTTTATGGTAAAAGATGGCTTCCTTCTTTTCACAATATGTGAAACCAGGGAATAGAAAATGGGAAGACTTTTACTCTGTATTAAGTAGCATTGAATCTGCTCCACAAATCCAGAAGATTCAGATCTGAATGTCCTCAAAGTTAAATAGGATGTAGAATTTTCTATTGGCCTAGCTCTTATGGTAAGGTCATGATTCATGATGTACAGGGTGTTAATTGCAATTTCAGTTTAGATGGCTTTGTAATTCAGACCAGGGAATGTTCTGGCATTTTCCAATCCCCACCATTGTACTGTCCAATGTCACCAGACTACAGATAAACATTAACAAAATAAATCTAATGAGGAACCACACAGTTAAGTCCAACTGCCATACTGCAAAAAACAGTTAATGCTTTTGATCAATTCTAGAGATTCCTCTGATGGTCAGTCTCTTGCAGACTATGTCTATTTCTGTTAGGAATAGGAATGGGGGTGTTAAGTCATTACTGAATCTTTTTTCGGTGCATCATACTTCCATTTGATTGCAATATAAACCACTGGAGAGTACCTTTATAGAGATGCAAGTCATATTCTATTCTTTACATGTGGCCTGATCATGCACCCACCAAAATAGATGGCAAAAATTCCTTTGACTGAAAAGACTCACGATCCAGCCCTATAAAGGCAGCCTGTTTTTCTTCATCACTTTACTTTTACTTCCCCACCTTCTCATGCTTCTTTTTCTTTTCCCTGTAGCTGTACTAATGCTAAATTCTGCTGAGATCATGTAGTTTAGTGAAGGCCATTAGGGGAGAGGTGGCTTTGGGGGCATTTTTTTGTGTACAAGACACCTCCATTCCATGTTTTTTCTAGGCCTGTATAAAGTAAGCTATCCAGTTACTCAAAGTAACTTTGGTTCTTAATAGGTGAGTAAGATCTGACTCATGGCCCTATTTTCGTGGGTGCTTGACCAGACAAAATCAGGCCAAACTCTTTTATCATTTACACTGGTGAATCCTATTTACTTCCATAACTATTTCTAAGAAAGATATTAACACATGGGTAGCTTCTTCCACAGAATAGACTTTTATCTGCAGTTTTCTTTCATAACAGTATGGAAATGTCCAAAATATTGAAACTCCAAAGAGCAAAAAATACTGTACAATAATGCATGCAAATACCTATCCTCGAGTCCAAATATCTTAAAGCATTTTCATCAGAAACGTGAATCTTTTTTTTTTAATGACACAGAAATTGTGGTTGTATTTAATCTGCCTGTGACCCCATGACAGTTTTGAATCTGTTCCCATTGACTTCAGCGGAAACAAGATCAAGCCCATTTCCTTCCCCCACTCCCCTCCCAAGAATGTAAATGACTTCCATAGCTAGTTATACCGCATACATTTCACAAATAAGCTATTCTGTGTAAATGCAGACAGCACAGGTTCACAGCCCTTTCCATTCTGCATTTGGTCTCTACTAGTTTGCATAATTTTCTCTTTAGGGATTCTTACGAAAAGTGACAGTGGGCTGGAAGCCTCTCGCGCTCCACCCTCCCTAGCCATGAATTCCATCTGTTGTCATGGCACTGAACCTAGTGGTGAATAGCAGCAAGCTTTGCTTTTGATGTTCAGTAGGATCAGTAGAAATGGCTGATGCTACTGTGAAGTACTTATTCATATGAATAAATCTACCTGAGCTTTATGCAAATAAACAGTTGAGGCATGTTTAGCTGGTAAAATAATAGCATGCCACATACGTGTATTTTGGAAAGGTTGGAGGGAGGGAATTCAGCTGGACTCTTAAAGCTTTTCTATTTCTGTAATGACTTGAATAGAATTTGTGCAATTAATTTAAATTGTACAGAGCCAGACCAAGTCTCTGCAGTGTTTAATTCGATACAGTTACAAAACTAAAAGTAACATAGTGGCTGAAATACAGTTGAGAGTCTTATAATAGTTTTCATGGGCTTATGTTTCTCTGAAACATGATTAGGACAACCTTATTTATAACGGCTTCTAATCAGACCACGTCAGAATTAAAAATATAATTCCATGGGCCAAATTCTGAAGTTCTTACTGAGACCTCATTCCGGCATAATTCACATTGGTCCTAATTTTGAGAGGTGCCAAGTACACAGTAATTACAAGTACTCATCAATGCTGAGCACATATAAAGACTCAAGGCAAACATTAATTAAGCTTCACAACAGCCCTTTTAGCAGAGTGAATACTGTTTGCTAATAAAGATACACCTCTACCCCGATATAACGTAACCCGATATAACACAAATTCGGATATAACACAGTAAAGCAGCGCTTGGGGGGCACCGGGCTGTGCACTCTGGCGGATCAAAGCAAGTTCAATATAACGGTTTCACCTATAATGCGGTAAGATTTTTTGGCTCCAGAGGACAGCATTATATTGGGGTAGAGGTGTATATGTAACCATTAAAATGAAATGAACGAGGATCTGACAGCAGAAGCTTAACTAGACAATATTAATATTCTGGCCTAATTTTTTCTGATTGCTTCATCTATCTAATCTGCACCCCTCAGATTTATACAGTCCTCTTTTTATTATAAAGATCATTATTTTTTTCCAAAGTTAATTCTTCTCCTAGAAGAATCACTGTACATTTCTCCTAGGAAATCACTGTATGGTCTACACACTTCTAAGGAATAGTGTTGTGATGTGACACTTGCTTAAAATTGGTGCTCTATTATCCCACCTGGGCAGTGTCTTCAAGCCAAGAAATTCTACAGCCAGTTTTAGCAGTGTTAAACTGGAGTAACCCCATCAATTTTGGTGGCATTATTCTGGATTTCCATTTGTGTAAATGAATTCTTCTTTCTGTGTTTGCCTATAACATTCCATTTTATAGCTGAATTAATATACATGATTCAATTAATTAATCAATCTCTGTTTGGAAATGCAAATGTAGAGCCCAGATTTGCTGCCTTTTGGTTCAGACTGCAAGGATCCTTTTCCAGGTTTTCCCCTGATAAGGGAGTGACGACACTGAAGCTCATTGAGTATGGAATGGACTAGGGGAGGAGAATATCTTGCTGTGGGTTGGTGGGGCTTTTTTTTAGTGGTTTTTTCTTTTTTTTAAGCTTTTTCACTGGTGAGCTAGAATATTTACCACTATGCTACTTGATTTCAGTTTAGTTACACTGGTGTAAAACTGGAGTAATATAGTGGTGAATCAGCACCTCTTATATAAGTTTTTAGGGTTTATTTTATTCAAATAATATAAATTAGATGACATTCTTTGTCTGAGGCAGCCTATCAAAAACTAAAAGTTCATATTTTTAAAAAAAGTTACCATGGACAGATCACTGTCCTTTTGCCTCTGCCTGAACTCTTCCCCCAAACATTCAGCTCATACTATTGAATGTATTTTTCCTCTGTAATAAATCTATCACTGAGTGTGCATGTAGTGCCTAACCCCTTGCAAGCATTACTGAGATGGTGCTGGGTGAATCATCAAGCTTTGAACTGGCACAACTTTGTCTGTCAGGTTACTCAGTTCATAATAACTGAACTGAACTGAACATCAGTTCATAATAAAACTGCACAAGGTCGGGAAAAGGAATTAGCTGTGTTGTTTGCATCTGACCTCATATTCAGGAGGCATTCCAATGCAAAGAACCAGGGGAGTGCATAAGGGGGGGGCAAGCAGGGTCATGGATCCCCCAATAATCGGCCAGGGCAGAGAGCTCCTTCAGCCCTGGGGCCACTGCAGGGGCACAGAACATGCCCCTCCAAAAGTGATCAAATTAAAATTCCTGCACATGCCCCTGCCAAAGCCAGATTAATTTTGGCATCTCTGAATATTCTTAGTGGTGTAGAAACCACCTTGGTACTTTATATCACGCCTGAATATAAAGTTCTAAGTTAGACTTTAAGTTCCATTGCAGGACTGTGTGAGCACAGGGATCACTCTGCATGGTTGTGGTGTTAGCTTGTAAACCCATCGGGGCTGTAACCGTGGCATAGGTCTTCTCTCACTAATCTTTCACTGGTATAACTCTATGGAATTCTGGGCTGCTCTAATCTGGACCGAGCAGCTCCAATCCATGTTCTAGCAGCAGGGATCAGCAGAGTGTAGTGCCACTTCTGCTATGGCTCTTGCCCCCTTTTCACCAGCCCTTTTCTGGTGCTCAGGGCTGTGAAAGGGTGGCATAAGGGCAATATGATAGAGGTCTACAAAATAATGACTGGTGTAGAGAAAGTGAATAAAGAAGTGTTATTTACTCCTTCACATAACAAAAGAAGCAGGGGTCACCTGATGAAATTAATAGGCAGCAGGTTAAAATCAAACAAAAAGAAGTACTTCTTCACACAATGCATAGTCAACCTGTGGAACTCATTGACAAGGGATGTTATGAAGGCCAAAAGTATAATGGAGTTCAAACAAGAATTAGTTAAGTTCATGGAGGATAGGCCCATTAATGGCTATTAGCCAAGATAGCTAAGCCTCTGACTGCCAGATGCTAGGACTTGATGACAGGGGACAAGTCACTCCATAATTACCCTGTTCTGTTCATTCCCTCTGAAGCATCTGGCACTGGCCAATGTCAGAAGACAGGATACTGGGTTAGATAGACCATTGGTCTGACCCAGCATGGCCTTCTTATGTTATGTAGAACTGGCTGCAACAGCCGTGTACCACCAGTGATTGCTTCACACTGGGTTGATCCTTAGCTGGATCAATAATACAGCTTGATGGTCTCTTTGTACCTCAGGAATGGTGCAAAAAGGCCAGGCCAGGCCCCCACCAAAGAGCTGAATCTCACCTGTTGATTAGACTGAATCTGATAATGGGGAAAGGAAATTTTCACTGACTATGGAATCCTTCATCCTCTGTTCTACGTATTCAATCCAGAGTTTACAAATGCAGATGTGAATCATGTGTATTTTATAAAATCACATAATGCTTTTGCGTATTGCTGTATAGAATACATCCAACACGAACACTTATTGCACAGGTACATTATTATCTGAAAACAATCCCAAGAGCTGTTTGTTAAGCAGGAATGTGTATGCACCACAAGCAGGCTCCATCAGTGAAATTACATTCATTTTTCATTGTCTTGGTTCTGAGGGCCAGATTGTTTCCATTCGTTACACAGAGCAGTTCCTTCTCCCAGAGTAATTCCATTGGTTTCAATGGGGCATCTCATAGAATAAGGTGCTACATAAAGTGTGGGCAGGGGGAGGAGAAAGGAGAAAGGGCTAGATACCAGTGTCGTATTTACATTCACTTTCTATGGTAATTACAATCTGAGTCACTCTAGTCTATATCCTATACCATCAGGTACGGGGGATCTAGCTCCAGGGCAGAATGAATAAAGCAATATTGGTGTCTCTGGAATGCCCTCCCTTTTGTGTTGACATGTGTCATTCATGTTGCTAGATCCTGTAGATAGCTGTACTATTTTAGAAGCAGCTTTGCTAATCAGCATAAAATAAAATGTAACAAAGTAAGGAGTAAATAGCAATTAATATGTGCCACAATGTCTGAGGCAGAGAAAAAATGGTTTCTGCCTCAAAATCGTCTTTGTGCTTACTGTTGTGTTTACATTCTGCCCCTGGAGTTTTAAAAAATAGGGCTCTGAATGAAGATAATGGGAAACACATTTTAGGGCAAAATTTGGCCCTTAAATCTTAGGTGATTTTGCATCTTAATATGTCAATGTGAGTCAAAACAATTTTGTCTATTGAGGATTTAAGTAATCGTTTTGGAAGGTCACTGCACAGTTCTAGTTGTTCTTTGATAATTCTGCTTTGAAGGAAAATCAAATAACAGACAGCTTTAGATCAAAATCTTTTATGACTGTCCCGAAGCATATTAAGGGACACTAGAGAAAAGAAACATAAATAATGAATATAAGGGGCACCCTTTTTTTTGATGTGAGAGTGATGGGAGGGGGAATCATAGAATCATAGAAGATTAGAGTTGGAAGAGACCTCAGGAGGTCATCTAGTCCAACCCCCTGCTCAAAGCAGGACCAACACCAACTAAATCATCCCAGCCAGGGCTTTGTCAAGCCAGACCTTAAAAACCTCTAAGGATGAAAATTCCACCACCTCCCTATGTAACCCATTCCAGTGCTTCACCACCCTCCTAGTGAAATAATTTTTCCTAATATCCAACCTAGACATTGCCCACTGCAACTTGAGACCATTGCTCCTTGTTCTGTCATCTACCACCATGAAGAACAGCCGAGCTCCATCCTCTTTGGAACTCCCCTTCAGGTAGTTGAAGGCTGCTATCAAATCCCCTCTCACTCTTCTCTTCTGTAGACTAAATAAGCCCAGTTCCCTCAGCCTCTCCTCATAAATCATGTGCCCCAGCCTATTAATCATTTTCATTGCCCTCCGCTGGACTCTCTCCAACTTGTCCACATCCTTTCTATAGTGGGGGGCCCAAAACTGGATGCAATACTCCAGATGTGGCCTCACCAGTGCCAAATAGAGGGGAATAATCACTTCCCTCAATCTGCTGGCAATGTTCCTACTAATGTACCCCAATATGCCATTAGCTTTCTTGGCAACAGAGGCACAATGTTGACTCATATCCAGCTTCTCGTCCACTGTAATCCTCAGGTTCTTTTCTGCAGAACTGCTGCTTAGCCAGTCGGTCCCCAGACTATAGCAGTGCATGGGCTTCTTTTGTCCTCAGTTCAGGACTCTGCACTTGTCCTTGTTGAACCTTTTGGTCCAATCCTCTAATTTGTCTATGTCACTCTGGACCCTATCCCTACCCTCCAGCCTATCTACCTCTCCCCCCAGCTTAGTGTCATCCGTGATTTGCTAAGGGTGCAATCCATCCTATCATCCAGATCATTAATAAAGATCGCCCCAGGACTGACCCCAAGGGCACTCCACTTGATACCAGCTGCCAGCTAGACATCAAGCCTTTGATCACTACCCATTGAGCCCAATGATCTAGCCAGTTTTCTATCCACCTTATAGTCCATTCATCCAATCCATACCTTTTTTATCTTGCTGGCAAGAATACTGTGGGAGACTGTATCAAAATCTTTGCTAAAGTCAAGATATATAACATCTGCCACTTTCCCCATATTTACAGAGCCTGTTATTTCATCATAGAAGGCAATCAGGTTGGTGAGTCATGAGAATCCATGTTGACTGTTTCTGATCACCTTCCTCTCCTCCAAGTGCTTCAAAATGGATTCCTTGAAGACCTGCTCCATGATTTTTCCAGGGACTGAGGTGAGGCTGACGGGTCTGTAGTTCCCTGGATTCTCCTTCTTCCCTTTTTAAAAGATGGGCACTATATTTGCCTTTTCCAATCATCCGGGGCCTCCCCCGATCACCATGAGTTTTCAAAGATAATGGCCAATGGCTCTGCAATTACATCAGCCAACTCCCTCAGAACCCTCAGATGCATTTGATCCAGCCCCATGGACTTGTGCATGTCCAGCTTTTCTAAATAGTCCTTAATCTGTTCTTTCACCACTGAGGGCTGCTCACCTCCTCCCCAGACTATGCTGCCCAGTGCAGCAGTCTGGGAGCTGACCTTGCTTGTGAGGACCAAGGCAAAAAAACATTGAGTACTTCAGCTTTTTCCACATTGTCTGTCACTAGATTGCCTCCCCCATTCAGTAAGGGTCCCACTCTTTCCCTGACCTTCTTCTTGTTGCTAACATACCTGTAGAAACCCTTCTTGTTACCCTTCATACCCCTTGCTAGCTGCAACACCAATTGTGCTTTGGCGTTCCTGATTACACCCCTGCGTGCTCTAGCAATATTTTTAGACTCCTCCCTAGTCATCTGTCCAAGTTTCCACTTCTTGTAAGCTTCATTTTTGTGTTTAAGCTCACCGAAGATTTCTCTCTTAAGCCAAGTTGGTCGCCTGCCATATTTGCTATTTTTTCTGCACATCGGGATGGTTTGTTCCTGCACCCTCAATAAGGCTCAATCAACATTTGATTTCAAAACTAACTTTTTTGTTTTGAAATGACATTTCAACACATTCAATGCATTTCATTTGGCCTGATTTGAGGGGCGAGGGGGACTGGGTGTTTCCATTTTAGCAAGAAACCAAAATTAGTTTCAGTTCAAAATGAGCAGGTCTTTTTTGGATTTTTTCAGCTCTGCCACCAAAACCAAAATATCAGCTCTACCTCATAATGCACATATTCCATATTAGGTGAAATCCTAGCCCCATTGAAGCCAATTGGAGTTTTGCCCTCAGTGGAGCCAGGATTTCACCCATTATGTCTACTGTGCCCCATTAAACACAAATTAAACTCTATTATGTAGCACAGGTCAGCATTAGACTGAATTATTCTCCTACATGTGAACAATGTACCATGTTCAGTAAGGCTCCAATACTCTTCCAGCTTTACTGTTGAAAGGGAATAAGACAGAGTTGAGGTGCACAGAAGTAGGGCTGCAGCATGCTCAATGCCTTCCCTGGAGTGTTCCAGAAACACCCATATAGACACATGTCAGGACTAGGCTCTGTGGTTTGGTAGGGGCTTATCTGCATGGGGGAGGAGCAAGCACCCCAGTATAGCTGCTTCCCATCCTATTGTTCCCCTCAAACCTCTGAGGATAAAATAAATGATAAATAATGTTATATGATAACGTAAGAAATGTCAGGAATGGAAAAGGCCATCCAGATTTTTGAGAGAGATAATAGCTCCTTCCTACTGCAGGGCGGATCTCCGTACAGAGTCTGGGTTAATGCTATCCAACTCAGTGTAACAGCTGTTGTTTTAGTAGCCTTCATCCCATCTTTGTCCTTGTGCATGTTGCAAGGGTGGGAGGAAGAGGACAGAGGTGCTTGAATCCCACCTTCATTGTTCACCTTATTTCTCAATTCCTTCCTCCTTGAAATCATTTATAACTAGTCCTGCTATCATCTGTTACCTGCTACTGTTTTCCACTCTACCCAAGGAATTAATATCTTTCTTGGGGTAAGATGCGTACAGAGCACAGTACCCCAAATGTCCACTAGCAAGTGACGTATCAAAATCACTCCATTTGCTTTACACTCTGCTGATACAATGCTTTTGCCCTCTTTCCACCCAAGCAGCTGGTCAAAGTTTGAGGCCCTGATGATGTTTCAGTTGGAAGCAGAAACTGATGGGGTCTGTATTTTCTCTGATGGAATCTTCTGTGTTACAAGCAATGCACAAAGTCCCGTGTCTCTGAATGCAGATGGAATCAAGAACAAAAGCAGCAGTTTCTTAATTTACAGCCTCTTCAACCCAAGCCTCTTCAGCCAACAACAAACCCAAAAGCTTTCACTCTCTAGCTTTCCCAGTGTCTTACTGTCCTTACAGGCAGTGGCGGATTACTGCACGGGCTCACGGGGCCCATCCCTAAGGTCCCCAGCCAATTTGGCCCCCCCAGATAAATCTCCCCCTGCCACAGCCCCAGGGCTGAAAGAGCTCTTGTTCCCTGCTGCATCCCCAGGGCTGGAGCGGCAGGGACACAGAGCTTCTCTGGGTCTCAGGACTGCAGCAGGAGGGTGGGGATGGAAAGGAGTGAGCAAGGGTAGGTCAGCAGGAGAAGAGGTGAAAAGGGGTGGGGCCATGGGCAGAATGGGGCCCCGGGGGAAGGGGTGGAATGAGGCATAGCCATGGGGGAAGGCGTGGAATTGGGTGGGGGCTGTGGCCATGGCTGCAGGCAGAAGGGGTGGAATGGGGGCAGGACCACAGGCAGAAGGGGTGGGCCTGCCCACTTGCTCTGGCCCGGGGCCCCAGGAGACCTTAATCTACCTCTGCTTACAGGCTCCTGCTTGCCTGACACTGCACACATACCCATCTCTCTACCCAAAATAATATTCAGATACTGGGCAAGTTGTCAGGCACCTTTTGTCCTTGGTGGGGGCTTATGCTTACAGTTATGTTAATTGAAGCTCACACCTATCAACCTCAATGGAGTTTTAACTCAACCAGTAACAAGGTTTCACTCTTCTTGTAGCAATAAAGTATCCTTTTTGCCTCTTTGCATTGCTGCTGTGGAATGAACTTCATTTTTTTTGTCCAATTTAAACCTTTCCTAGATCAACATGCTGCATGATTGTTATATTAAGCAGAAATCTCTTACTTTGATAATCGCTCCCAGACTAATTATTTTCCAACATATACTCGTATAATGCAATATAACTGATCAAGCAAAGCAAAATATGCCTATCTACATACAATGCAACTAAATAAACAGCTATTTTAAAATGCTTTTTTAAATTTGTTTTCTAAAGGCAGGCTATTAAAGCTTTAAAACCAACCAACCAGTATCCATTTGGGTACTTGCATTCCAAAACATTTCTGCATGTTAGTGCTCACTGGACCAGATTCTTCATTGCCTTGCAGTTGTATAGTCATTTGCACATATGCTAAGTGGTATAAAATGTTATTCTCCTGATCTAGTAGTGTTCAGCACTCACATTGCACTGGTATACTATAAATGACTACATGAAGTACAAAAAATCAAGGCCTAAATATTTCAGACAAATATTTCCTGCACTTACCATATTTAACAAGAAACTTTACAAGTGTTTTTACAGAAACAGGTACAAGACATTTTATAGCTACTGCATAGTTTTTTTTCTGACAATTGGACTTAATCCAGTCCTATAACTAGATTTTTATTATGAAAATTATTACTCTCAAGATAAGCACACTTGCCAGCACTTCAATACCATAAAATTGCTTATGAAGTTTAGCTTCATTTTTATTAAACACTGACGGTGTGAAACTGTTCTCTGACATGTGGGAGCACATTAATGTATATTCTGATAAATTTAGCTACTCTGACTGGTAGGTAGTTATGCATGACTACACATACAACTACAGGATTTGCTCCTATTTTTAATTGAAAACTTTTATTGTGTGATCTAGACATGTGGCTAAGGAGCCTTTTTTGTAAACTCCTTTTCTCCCAGTTCTTGTAATGGAAGCAGTGTCACCTTTGGACGTGACAATTTCCTCTGGGCTACTGTCATCTTTAAGCCTGTAAACCAGAGAGGGAGGCCTCAGGGTCTGACTTCCCAGGTCACATCCCTTCTGGATGAGCTGAAGCCTAAGAGTAATTCATGCTAGCCAATGTGGCAATAACTGGTTTCAGAGATGAGAAGAACTCTTTACAATTCTGTCTTCATCCTGGTTTTTTTATGCTTTTGCCATAATCCAGAATATTTTCAAAACCTGCAAATGTCCTGATGGGAGATTAAAAGGTGAACGCAAAAGCCAGAGGTTACTGCTAAAATGCACTAAGCCAAAGAACTAGAGAGAGAAATTCCCTGGTTAGTAATAGCTATCTTGGAGGTGCCAAATGTTGGAGCCTGGAACCAACTATCAACTGAGGGAAGAAACAACCCATTTGTCCCAAATTATGAAAGCACAGAACATTACATCCATGAACTGTTCACATAAATGTATTCTCTCCTCTGTGGTAATACCTCTTAGCAAGTATTCTTGCTTCTCATTAATAACTGTTTAGCTAAATGTACTATGTCACAACCAACTAATGCATAATTTTATACACAACCATATACTAGCTACAGGTATATGAAACTTGTTGAAAATTTTGATATTGATATTGCATCTTAAAGGGTCTTTCATCTAAATAATTCTCAGTGCTTTACAAACTTTACTAGCCTTCACAAACTATGTCTAACTTAGGTACTTATAAGGCCTCTATTACTGTAGTATCTGCAAAAAAAACAGGAGTACTTGTGGCACCTTAGAGACTAACAAATTTATTTAAGCACGAGCTTTCATGAGCTACAGCTCACTTCTTCGGATGCATAGAATGGAACACACAGACAGGGGATATTTATACATACAGAGAACATGAAAAGGTGGAAGTATGCATACCAACAGGCAGAGTCTAATCAATTGAGATGAGCTATCGTTAGCAGGAGGAAAAAAACTTTTTGAAGTGATAATTAAGATGGCCCATAGAAGGTGTGAGGAGAACTTAACATAGGGAAATAGATTCAATTGGTGTAATGACCCAACCATTCCCAGTCTTTGTTTAACCCACAGTTAATAGTATCTAGTTTGCATATTAATTCAAGTTCAGCAGTTTCTCTTTGGAGTCTGTTTTTGAAGTTTTTTTGTTGCAAAATTGCCACCTTCAAGTCTGTCACTGAGTGGTTAGAGAGGTTGAAGTGTTTTCCCACTGGTTTTTGAATGTTATGATTCCTGATGTCAGATTTGTGTCCATTTATTCTTTTGCGTAGAGACTGTCCGGTTTGGCCAATGTACATGGCAGAGGGGCATTGCTGGCACATGATGGCATATATCACGTTGGTAGATGTGCAGGTGTATGAGCCCCTGATGGCGTGTCTGATGTGATAGGTCCTATGATGGTGTCACTTGAATGGATATGTGGACAGAGCTGGCATCGGGCTTTGTTGCAAGGATAGGTTCCTGGGTTAGTGTTTATGTTGTGCGGTTGCTGGTGAGTATTTGCTTCAGGTTGGGAGGCTGTCTATAAGCGAGGACTGGCTTGTCTCCCAAGATCTGTGAGAGTGAGGGATCATCTCTAAGGATAGGTTGTAAATCTTTGATGATGCGCTGGAGAGGTTTTAGTTGGGGGCTGTAGGTGATGGCTAGTGGTGTTCTGTTATTTTCTTTTTTGGGCCTGTCCTGTAGTAGGTGGCTTCTGGGTAGTGATTCTGTAGTATCTGAGCACCTCAGTCTTTAATCTATTTATCCTCACAACATTCCTGTGTGATAGAGAAGTGCTATCACCTCCATTTTGCAGATGAACAATGAGGCACAAAATGACTTGCCCCAGATGACCCAGGAAGTCTGTGGTGGACCAGGGAATTGAATGTGGATTTTCCAAGTGTTAGGCTAGTACACAAGCCACTGGACCTTGCTTCCTCCCCTAAAGAGAGAGAAATCACTTTCCTATCAATAAGGTTAGCCTCCAATACTTGTTTCTATTGTTCACATGTACATTACCTCTATGCAGGATTTTAGAACAGAAAAGGAAGAGAAGGTAATTACTCACAGTGTTGTCTGCAGCTCAGTGAAATAGACGACTGGCATGAACGTGTTCATCTTGGTAGAAAGAATTCTGCATGTGTATCAATAGGGGGCTTTAAGAGGGTAGTATAAATTTAATACTTTCCCACATTTATTTTGGATTTGTTTGCCTACAAAATTAAGTAACGTTCATGAGAGTCATAACATTTATCATGCTAGGTAGAGCTGACTGACAATTTGCCGATGGACCAGTTTTCCATCAGAAAATGCAGATTCAGCAGAATGGAAACATCATGAGAACTGTTGATTCCACCACAACTTTCAATGGAAATCAGGCAGGCTGGCCGACACAGCTACCCACCTTGTAGGCTCCACAGCTTCTAGCTCCCCACGTGGCAGGTGTGTGAAGTTCCCAGCTTCCCCAGGCTCTTAGGCTTACTGGCTGCTAGCCTGGTGTGCTAAACAGACTCTGGACTGAAGGGTTCCCTAGTTGCCCTGGATTTTGAGGAAAAATCAATTTAAATTCCCTGAAATTGAATTCTTTTGAAAATTCTGTTCCATGGAAAATTTCATACTTCTGACTTATTCCAGTTTGAAAATTGTGAATGTTTCTGTGAAACAGAAATTCCAGTTCCTTCCCAGCTCTAATAATGAAATAGGGGATACAGTTGACTAAAGCGTGATTTATTGCCAACTCAGTAAACTGAAGAGGGAACCCAATATTCAGAGATGCTTTAGAGAGGAATTATTGATGTTGCTAATGTTAAAGGGGATCTGTAAGCTGCTAGCTTATCTATTTTAGTGATCACTGTGCTAAGTTCCCCAGGGATTGGTTTTGGGACCAATCTTATTCAATCTTTTTATTACTGACCTTGGCACAAAAAGTGGGAATGGGCTAATAAAATTTGTGGATGACACAAAGCTGGGCGGTATTGCCAATACAGAGAAAGACCGGGATATAATACAGGAAGATCTGAATGACCTTGTAAACTGGAGTAATAGTAACAGGATGAAATGTAATAGTGAAAAGTGCAAGGGCATGCATTTAGGGATTAATAACAAGAATTATTGTTATAAGCTGGGGTGCATCAGTTGAAAGTACCAAAGGAGGAGAAGGACCTCAGAGTATTGGTTGATCACATGAGGACTATGAGCTGACAATGTGATATGGCCATGAAAAAAGCTAATGCGGTCTTGGGATGCATCAGGCAAGGTATTTCCAGTAGAGATAAGGAGGTGTTAGTACCATTATACAAGGCACTGGTGAGACCTCATCTGGAATACTGTGTGCAGTTCTGGTCTCCCCATGTTTAAGAAGGATGAATTCAAACTGGAACAGGTACAGAGAAGGGCTACTAGGATGATCTGAGGAATGGAAAACCTGTCTTATGAAAGGAGACTGAAAGAGCTTGGCTTGTTTAGCCTAACCAAAAGAAGGCTGAGGGGAGATATGATTGCCCTCTATAAATATGTCAGAATAATAAATACCAGGGAGGGAGAGGCATTATTTAAGCTCCATACAAATGTGGACACAAGAACAAATAGATATAAACTGACCATCAGGAAGTTTAGACTTGAAATTAGATGAAGGTTTCTAACCATCAGAGGAGTGAAGTTCTGGAACAGCCTTCCAAGGGGAGTAGTGGGGTCAAAAGACATATCTGGCTTCAAGACTAAGCTTGATAAGTTTATGGAGGGGATGGTATAATGTGATAGACTAATTTTGGCACTTAATTGGTCTTTGACTATTAGCGGTAAATATGTCCAATGGCTTGTGATGGGATGTTAGGTGGGGTGGGATCTGAGTTATTACAGAGAATATTTCCTGGGTGTCTGGCTGGTGAGTCTTGCCCACATGCTCAGGGTTTAGCTGATCACCATATTTGGGGTCGAGAAGGAATTTTCCTCCAGGGCAGATTTGCAGAGGCCCTGGGGGTTTTTCGCCTTCCTCTGCAGCATGGGGCATGGGTCATTTTCTAGAAGATTCTCTGC
Organism: Mauremys reevesii; assembly: GCF_016161935.1. NCBI lineage: Eukaryota > Metazoa > Chordata > Testudines > Geoemydidae > Mauremys > Mauremys reevesii. Next base: position 317,690,230 of record NC_052623.1, read on the forward strand.
ATCTTGAAGTCTTTAAACCATGATTTGAGGACTTCAATGGCTTAGACAAAGGTTTGATACAGGAGTGGGTGGGTGAGATTCTGTGGCCTGTGTTGAGCAGGAGGTCAGACTAGATGATCATAATGGTCCCTTCTGACCTTAAAGTCTGTGATTCTATGATTCTAAGTATCATTTCCATTAAGCAACTCCATGTCTTAGAGGATTTTTTAAAATCTCTCTCTGGGCCAATGGCTGTTAAAGGGCAACTCTATTGCTTAAATGACCATGTTAAGAGCTGCCAAAATTTTCCAGTACAATTTTGTCCAACCATTAAAAAAAGATCACCTCTTGTTGGCAACTGATCTTTGCTGGCCCTATGAGTCATTGCCTAGGATAGGTTGGCCTGACTATTTTTAGATGCTAGAGAAGAATATTTTTGTACCAGATTTGTCCTTTTCCCTATTTGAAAACATTGCAATTATTTTTTTTTCAAATGCAACAGAAGCTAGCATGGTTCCCTTTGTTTATTTTCCTATCTGTGTACAAGCATCACTGGTAGTACTGGCAGAAATGTGCACAGCTGTGAATATTCTAATAGGAGCATATCCTGAATGCACCTAATGGTGGCTATTTCTAAGGGCAGTTCCTTAAAATCTGGAGGTCCTTCTTGTTTGCTTTTTTTCCAATGGCTGAATGGTGGATTTCAGGAAAAATAAACATTTCAGATCAATGAGATTTCCTTCTGAAATTACTGCAGTTAAATAGTAGGTCAGATTTATGACTTAGGGTGGTTGAATTTTCAATTTTAAAATTGACACATATCATCTAAATCAATTTCATAGTGGTTCATTTTGATTTATATACAACTGTAGAAAAAAACTTTTAAAAAATCTTTCATTTTAACAAGTATCAGAGGTGCTTGCATCCGAAGAAGTGGGTATTCACCCACGAAAGCTCATGCTGCAAAACGTCTGTTAGTCTATAAGGTGCCACAGGATTCTTTGCTGCTTCATTTTAACAGTAAACTGTACCTAAAACTTCAATAGCTTTATCTGAAAACTCCTCTGTGAAGAATAATCAACATTGTTACCCAAGCATGATTATAAGAAATGAGTCCAGGGACTTCACATCTATCGTGTTTCATAGAATTGTGATCCTTGTAATAAGCATTTACAAATGAAAGAGATACAAATTTGGAAAATATGGAGTCAATCAGGAAATATTTGATTAGATTTGTGACTCAGCCAAAACAATTTGCTCTTCACTGGAACTTGACCTGTTAGATCTCATTTTGAGAGCTGTTGTTTTGTTTCTCTTACTGAATGAAAAAAAATACGGATATTGTTAAAGAGAGTGGGGTTTTTTTGTTTGTTTGTTTTATTTGCAAGATCAAATTTTTTTGTATATGTGGTTTTAATATATACTTTAAGAAGGTACTTGAGTTTTCCATTCTGGTTTTCTACCTTTGTAAATATACATGTTGTGTTGAATTGCATTGATTTTATGCATTGATGTGTATTATCTTTAAAAAAATAATAGAAGCCTTTAATAATATTAGGACTTTTGTTTTTGTAGTTGCATAACTCAAACATTCCATACCTTATTTTTTCAAAAGGTAATATAACAAGCTGTTAGCCAACAAATAGCTAGCTATGTGCTAGCAGTTCTCTATTATGTAGTGTCACTGAAAACATTGTCTAATTACACAGATACAAGTTTTGAACTTCCCCATTACTGGAAGCCCATATATATGGTGCAATATATATATATTCTGTTCTGATACACCTGCATAAATCCAGTGTAACCCCACTGACTTTAATGAGTTTTGTTTGAGGTGAGGACTGAGTGAAATCTGTGGCTTGCGGACATAGCTCTGTGTTGGGAGCAGTGCCAAGAAGCATTGCTCCATGGGTTGGTCCCCATTGCCCCATGTGACTTGTCTGCTCCATTATTCATTGCCTAGGGAAGGCAGCATGGTGGCTGCACTCTCTCTTTGTGCTCCCAGAGAAGTAGGGTGAAGGTATTATCTGCACTACAGCGAGTCTGAGGGCTCTAACTCTTCCTGGAATTTATCCTGGAGTTTGCTTCCTTCCCACCTACAAACAGGTGAGTCAGAATCTGACCCTTGGTAAGGAGTTCAGGATTTGGCCCATGTTGTTTTGGCTCTTATGTAAAATAATACACCCTTCACACACACACACACACACACACACACACACACACACACACACACACACACACATATTAATGCAATGTTTGGAGGTTACTCATATCTTTACCAGTAGAGGAGATATCTTGTTGCTAAACTGTGAGTAAATAGGCAATTGAAACATGATGGCAGTAACTATGCCAATCCCCATGTTTAGACTAGCCTGCTGACTGAATTTGGACAAGTTACTTCACCTTTCTGTGCCTCAGTTTTCCCATCTGTAAAGCAGGGATAATGAATGATGATGACCTCCTAAAGTGCTTTGTGTTCTACTGATGAAAAGTGCTATGCATGTAATTTTCCATTTGATAAACAAAGCATAAATGAATATCAATTACAAATAGGAAGGTGAAATATTTTTCATTTTTTTAACAACTGCAGGACATGCAACTACAACTGAATCCCCCCCTACCTCCCAAATGCATATGAATTTGCTGATAGAAAGTGTAAGAAGGGAGTTATAATTAAGGTAGTAGCATTTTGTAACATGGGAAGTCTCTCAATTATCTGAAAGCCACAACTTAGATGGTTAAGTCACAGTGGAAAAGCAATCAGATGGTATGTCTTTAGTGTCACAGATATTCTTGATGTGGCAAAATATTACCAATCTAAGTGGAGAACATTGCAGCTTGGTAAGGCGTGCTGCAATATTGTAGGGTTACATATAAAGTGTGACTGGAACAGTGACAAATAGATATGAAATATATTAGGGCAAATATCATGTATATATATATATATATAGTTCTTATTCATGTATGTGAGGCTAAGCTGTTCAGAGTCTACAGTTTCAGCCAAAGATTGTTTATTCCTTAATGTAGTAATCTCTGTATCTGTTCTGGTCAGTAAAGATTGGGTAAGAAGTTTGTTCTGGTTTGAGTATCTGTCAAGAGGCAATTGAAACATGGTTAAAGGCATCAGCTAGATACCATATGATTATTTGAAATCCTTCCCATAGCCAGATCCAGATACACATCTGCCAAAATAGAGCAGTGTGATATGTAAGTTGTGCTGACGTTGGAACTGTGTAATGTTATGCCAAATTTTTTTAATGTTTTCTATTGAGACTTAACATACTAAATGTACAGTATCAGAATAGTGTGTCTGTCTCTTTTGGGAACTAATAGCTCTTCTCAGCACATGATGACAACTCTCTGTTACCAAGACCTATAATCCTGTCTTCTATCAGAGAGGAAAATTTACAAGACCCATTTTTGGATGTAATTATCAAAAGTCATTCAATTGGATCTAGTATTTTTTAAAGGAAAAAAGTCCAGTTTCAGTGTTGATTTCCTTCACTATTTTTTGTTTCCCTTTTTATATTCCTTGGGACAAATGACTCCAAGCTAGGTTGAGAAGCATTACTAAGTAAACTATGAAAATAATCTGACTTCATATGGAGTACAAATGGAGCTCCCATATAATATGAAGCTATCTTTACTCTAGTCAACTGAGGTAACAGAATGAATTTATGACTGTTCATAAAACTCTAGCAACATATTGAATCAAAAGTGGGGGAGATATAAAGTTCATTGATACTTTCAATTTAATACCTTAATTAAAAATGGCAGTTAAAAGTTTCCACCTAATGATGATACCCCTGAAAAGACATTATGGTGTTATAACCAAATATATTTAGACTTAAATGTGGGGTGTGATGAATCTGGATTTGATTATTTTATTAAGTTGCTGGATGATATTCCTATTCATTGTAAGTTTCATTATTGGGACATAAAAGCTTGTGCACAGACATTTTTATATATTAAGTAATATATTTTTTCTGAAAATCAGAAACTAAAAATTAATTTTCACCAAGGTTTCTTATCCTATAGCCTCATTGGAAGAGATGTTGAAGAGGAGAGTTCTTCACACAGGAAAGAAAAGAAAAGCCTTATATAACCAAAAAAAAGGACTCAATGACAATCAGGGACAGTACGGAAAATGAAAGGGTTAACTACAAGAGAAGCAAAAGATTAGCACAACACAAAATTTGATTTTATTCTGAAAAATATAAGCACTCAAAACAAGCTCAAGGAAAGGTGAACATGAAAATGACTCACTCTGAGAAAAAAAATAGGATTGCAACAATAAAAAAAGTACTGTATCAACACTGAAAAAGGAGTCATTTAGACTAAGAACTAACATAACATTGGATAAAAAGGAGAGATTAGAAAGAAAATATTCAATATCAAACCAAGAGGGTAAAAGGGGGCTCAAAATTAGACAAAGCAAATACAACAATGAAAAAGGGAGAGTTTAATATAACGTTTTAAAAAAGGATGCCATGGGGGGAAATATTAACACAGAACAAAAAGGACATATTTCCTCACCAAAAATATACTAATGCAGACCAAAGAGGACAAATGGAGGAAAAAACTCTGACACAAAAGGGGTTCAACACAAACACAATATGTTTTACTGTAAATGAAAGTTGATAAAAGACATGTCTTCAAAAAGGAATCTGAGAAATGCTAACCATACGCTCAGTCTCTTCATGTCTTACTCCTGTCTCAAGCTGTGGTGGCTTATATTTGATATAGAAGAAGACAGCAACAATTGAAACTGAGGTCATTATAATTATTGTAGCAGTTTGATTGGCAAACTTCCCTAGCAAATATTTGAGCCCGTTCAGGCTGCCACTATGCATAGATACAAACCAAAAACTGATGGCCTTTACCAAATGCTGGTGCAGAATTGGACCCTCCTTTATTCTGACCTCTCCTAAACATTACAGAAAGCTGCTGCACTCATAACTGTTAAATACTAGGAACCAGAAGGGGTGTTAAGGAGTGTGGCCTATGGTCTAGTGCCTTGTGTAATCATATATACCTGTGCAAAGTGAGTATAAAACTATCAGGATGGTGGCATTTTATATATCCTCTTACCAGGTGTGTACATTAATCAATTTTTTTTAAAGCTAGAAAAGACAATTATGATCTTGTCTGACCTTTTGCATAATGCAGGCTGCAGAACTTCACCCAGTAATTCCTGGGTCAGTTGCCACCGGCTGACACAGAAACCAATAATTTGTGGTTGAACTAGATTATATCTCTTAGGGAGACTTTAAATTTAATGTAAAGACTTCAAAGGGTGAAATATCTGCTACATCATCTGTTAGTTTTTTCTAATAGTTAATTAGTTTCACTGATAAAAGTTTGTACCTTATTATCAATTGGAAGTTAAAGCTAGCAAAATTTTAACTGTTGGACTAAAGAGCCTTCCAGTACCAGATGTAGTCTCCATGTAGGTACTTATTGTAGGCACTGGGTAATATTTGTGTTATTTTTTTGAATATTGTACATGACTCTTTGTTTATGATGGTGTGACAGGTTAGACCCCCCTTCCAAGGTGCCCCCTGATGTGCTGGGGTCCCAATGAGCCCGCCTGTCCCACCAGCCTGGGTCCCCCCCCACTCTGTGCTGCTGTATCAGGCTCTCAAGCCCCCTTTCCACACATACACAGGTAGGCACACGCCCACCTGTAGAATCACTCAGAGGCTGCGATCAGTTCTGTGTGGGAAGGCTCAGCTCGGGAATTGCCCAGCACACTGGCGCACACACCCTCTAGAGCAGTGGCTCTCAAACTTTTGTACTGGTGACCCCTTTCACACAGCAAGCCTCTGAGTGCCACCCCCCTTATACATTAAAAACACTTTTTAATATATTTAACACCCTTATAAATGCTAGAGGCAAAGTGGGATTTGGGGTGGAGGCTGATAGCTCGTGACCCCCCTATGTAATAATGACACAACCCCCTGAGGGGTCCCAACCCCCAGTTTGAGAACCCCTGCTCTAGAGTTTAAATCCAAAATTATATTGTCTTGTGCTGTACAGAGATTTATACAGCATAAACTCATGAAATTTGCCTCCTCCCTCAATGTGGAGGAAGATATGCACAGCCTCCCCCCCTCCAGGTTTTGAATTGCACAAACTGGGTTTTGGAATAAACAAAAAACAAGTTTATTAACTACAAAAGGTAAATTTTAAGTGATTGTAAGGGATAGCAAACAGAAAAAAACAGATTACTGAGCAAATGAAACAAAACACACAAACTAAGCTTAATACACTAAGGAATACTAGCTACAAATAATAATTTCTCACCCTAAATGTTGTTTCAAGCAGGTTGCAGAGTTTCTTGAAGGTAAACTGCACTGATTGTAGCTTAAATCTCCGGGGATTCATTTTACAGGCTGATCTGTCTTGCCTGGACTCAGTCCCCACCTCCCCCAGCTTAGTTCCATTCTTTCTTCATGTGTTTTCAGCAGTCTTCCTTCTTGGACGGGGAAGCAGTTGAGAAGAGCCAAGATTAACTCTCTCCCAGCCTTAAATAGGATTTACATGTGGCGGGAATCTTTTGTTTCCTAGCCCACTCCCTTCCATTTGAAAAATATCAACTCAAGATGGGACCTTGTAGCATCAAAGCAGCATCTCAGGAAGGAGAGAGATTAGTATCTTCAAAGTCCTATTTTCCTTCCTAATGGCCCATCCAGGCTGATTGCCTACTATCTGGTGGGCATTCCCCAAGTACACACACAGTTGTAATTGTTATATAATCAATATTCCTAACTTCAGGTACAGGAATGATACATGCATATGAACTGGATAATCACATTCAGTAAATCATAACCTTTCCAATGATACCTCTTGCATAAAACATTTCATATGTATGCCATATTCGTATCATAACAATATTTCTATGAAGCATATGGGGCGTAATGTCACAGATGGGTTACTTGCTGTGGAGTTAGTTCAAAAGTGGGCTGTTAGGGGAACCAAGCAGGAAAGACAACATTATGACCTAGATGAGGAGTGTCCTAACAAATGCAGAAACACAATATCAGGTAAATAACAGTTATGAGGAGACTCTTCAGCCCCAAGCCTGGTTCCATGGTGGTTTTTCCAAGGCTGAGAACCTGGAGATCAAAAGATATTGTGGGCAAATCTGCTGTGGGGGGCTGCTGTGATCTAAGTAGCCAATGCAATCACTGACCTTCTGCTAAGAAGGGTAGTGACTCTGGGAAATGTGCAGGTCATAGTGGATGGCTTTGCTGCAATGGGGTTCCCTAACTGTGGTGGGGTGATAGGCAGAACGCATATCCCTATCTTGGCACTGGAACACCTTGCAAACTAGTACGTAAACTGCAATGGGTACTTCTCAATGGTGTTGCAAGCACTGGTGGATCACAAGGGATGTTTCACCAACATCAACGTGGGATGGCCGGGAAAGATGCATGATGTTCGCATCTTTAGGAACTCCGGGCTGTTTGAGCAGCTGCAAGAAGGGACTTACTTCCCAGACCAGAAAATTACTGTTGGAGATGTTGAAATGTCAATAGTTATCCTTGGGGACCCAGCCTACCCCTTGTTCCCATGGCTCATGAAGCTGTACATAGGCAGCCTGGACAGTAGAAAGGAGCAGTTCAACTATAGGCTGAGCAAGTGCAGAATGGTGGTAGAATGTGCCTTTGGATGTTTAAAAGCTCGATGGTGCTGTTTGCTGACTAGGTTAGACCTCAGCCAACCAATATTCCCATTGTCATTGCTGCTTGTTGTGTGATCCATAATATCTGTGACAATAACGAGGAGACATTTATGGCAGGGGGGGAGGTTGAGGCAAATCTCCTGGTGGCTGATTTTGAGCAGCCAGACACCAGGGCAATTAGAAGAGCACCGCAAGACACGCAGCGCATCAGAGACACTTTGAAAACCAGTTTCATGATTGGCCAGGCTACGGTGTGACAGTTTTTGTGTTTCTCCTTGATGCAAACCTGCCCCCTTTGTTGATTTTAATTCCCTGTAAGCCAACCACCTTCGATCACAGCTGGCAAAGGAAATAAAGTCACTATTGTTTTGAAACCATGCATTCTTTCTTTATTAATTTTAAAAAAGTGAGATAAATGACAAGGTAACCCGAGTGGGGTGTGGGAGGAGGGAAGGAGGGAAGGACAAGGCCACATTGCTTACTGTAGCCACACTACAAATCAAAACTGTTTGAATGACAGCCTTCTGTTGCTTGGGCCATCCTCTGGAATGGAGTGACTGGGTGGCCGGAGCCTCCCCTCCTGCATTCTTGGGTGTCTGGGTGAGGAGGATATGGAACTTGTGGGGAGGAGGGCAGAAGGTTATGCAGTGGATGCAGGGGGCGGTATGTGTTCTTGTTGCCTTTCCTGCAGCTCCACCAGATGCCTCATCATGTCTGTTTGCTCCTCCATTAGCCTCAGCATCGCCTTCTGCATCTTCTGATTGCGCTCACTTAATGCTTTCCTGGCCTCTGTCACTGAATGCCTCCATGCATTCAACTGTGCCCTATCAGTGCAGGAGGACTGCATGAGCTCAGAAAACATGCCATTGCAAGTGTGTTTTTTTCACCTTCTAATCTGCGATAACCTCAGGAATGGAGATGATAGGGAGAGCACAGAAACATTTGCACCTGCAGGGGAATAAAAAGGGAGAGTAACATTTAAGATGATACATTTCTGAGAACAAAAGGGAGACTCTTTCACAGTGAATCAAGCAATTCACAGCAGACAGCACATGTGCTGTCCATTGGGCCTGCTGGGTAGCATGGTTGGCCACCTGGGGTATAAACCAGAGGCTCTGTTGAAGTGCTTTGGCTCATGGGATCCCACCCCAAAGAAGGGTGGAGGCACAGGCTTGTCACTTGAAAGGAATGCACTCAAGGGCCTGAATAAGAGTCTTGGAAGGGGCAGTTTATCCAGAGACAGTGACACTTACATACTGTGATCAAGTAATCTCTTAATCTTCTCTTTGATAAACTACATGGATTGAGTTCCTTATTGTATCTCTCATTGTAAGACATATTTTCCGGATTCTTTTATATCTCTTTTTTGAACCCTCTCTAATTTTTCAATATCTCTTTTTAAAGTGTATAGTTTTCCAGTAGTGGGGACCCCAGTTGCTGTATACAAGGGTAAAACTACTTCTCTCCTCTTGGTTGATATTCCCCTATTTATATCTCCAAGGACTATACTAAGAGCTCATGGGCTGTTGGTCACAAGATCCTTACATTCCTTATGGAGAGCCTGCTTTCCAAGCTGCAGTTCCCCATTCTATAGGTACAGCCTACATTCTTTTTTCCTAGATCTATGACTTTTTTTTGGCTGAATTAAAATTACTAGACAAGATGTAAGCCAATGAAGAATCTGATCTGGAGTGTTGGGGTGTATGCATTCTGACCCTGCAGTGGCCTTTAAGCACAGGCCTCTTCACAGATTATTCCTTAACATGTTAATATACGTGCTTGTGAAGATGTAAAGTATTGTACAAGTGCTTATTATTCCTTCTCTGAGTACGAATTGTGCAGTAATGTTGTGTGTGGAGGGTGAGGCTGATCTTGGCCACAATACATGTTAACATTAACACTGCTTTTGCAACATGTACGCATGCACATCTGGGGGGCATTATACGTGGCACCTGTAAGAATATGAGCCTCAGTGGGTAACATGGAAAATATTTCCCCCCAGGAATATCTTGAAATATCATCATTTGATGGGAAAGCTAAATACATAAAACTTTATTGTTCATGTGATAAATTGTATTCTGTTAGCAAGACTGGGTGGGTGTGGAAATATCTTTTATTGGACTAGCCTACCTTGTGTCTCTAATATCCTCCTGGCTACAACAATACTGTGTTAACAAGACTGTCATTCTACTTCTACTAATGAACCAGCCTCCATCCCTATGTACATCATATAACATAGTGGAAGATACTGAACTTCACAATAAGACACGTCAGCAGTTTGCCACTTAACACAGTCAACTTCCTACATTCCTAAATATTAATGACAATTCCTTGTATTGCTTTTGATTTCTCAGAACTCTCCAATTTGCTTTGTGTCAAGACAGCTCATAACTGCCCAGTCAGGTACTTGAATTGTCAGCAGCCAGAAATGTGAAATGAAAAGCTGATGCAAGAGTTTTTTCTTTCTTTTTTGTGAAGTAGACAGAAGAATATGCTACTAGTACATGAGGAATAACAAAGCTCCAACAGAATAGAGTAACTATAAAGCAGGGGTTGGCAACCTTTCAGAAGTGCTGTGCCAAGTCTTCATTTATTCACTCTAATTTTAGGTTTCGTGTGCCAGTCATACATTTTAATGTTTTTAGAAGGTCTCTTTCTATAAGTCTATAATATATAACTAAACTATTGTTGTATGTAAAGTAAATAAGGTTTTTAAAATGTTTAAGAAGCTTCATTTAAAATTAAATTAAAATGCAGAGCCCCCAGACCAGTGTCCAGGACCTAGGCAGTGTGAGTGCCACTGAAAATCAGCTCGCGTGCCTCCTTCGGCACCCATGCCATAGGTTTCCTACCCCTGCTATAAAGCATGAAGTGAAATTACACTTCAGTATCTCCAGCCATTAAAAGTCACATCACATACAAACGGAGTGGATGGTTTAGCTCAGATGGGACTAGTATTGCAAACACAAAACTGTATTAAAAATAATTCAGACTGTTATTACTTTCCACTCCTTGGGATTTGGTATAGAGTGGGGTATCATATGGACTCTTTAATAATATTAAGGACAGGACTGTTAATCCATTTTCTAAGCAGGATATGTTCAGCACTTTATTGCAAAATACAGTGCAAACCAAGACATCATAGATGCAACAGCCTAAGCTCTTTGAACATATTTTTGTTGTGTGGCTAATTGATGGATATAGGCATTCCAAATCCCAGAATTGTCCTTTCATCCTAAAATCAGTGCTATTGATATATATCTGCTTCATTACAGACTTTCAGCATATGATGTTGATTTCATATAAATGCTGAAACAGAGAATGTTAACATTTTTGTTCCAGGGTCTTAATCCCTTGCTCCTAATGTCAGTGAAGTTGCTGAATCAGAAGATCATCTTTCAGGCAGTCCAGAAAACTGGCCATCACCCCCTTCCTTAGGAGAAACTGACACATACTGGTTGATTTATCAACACAGCACCAAAATCACATACTGCTTAGCCTTCTTCAATTTCCTTACCAAACATTGCAACAAGTGGTCATTAAAGATTCTGTGGTTCATTTTACAAGGGAAATAATGCTAATTCTTATATTCTGATCATGTTATCATAGTTCATTTTATTCTGCTACCTCCATCTCTTCACCACCACCACCACCACCCACACAGTTTCAAATGAATCCAATATTCTTCAATGGTTCCTGTCACAGAGCAGAGAGGAAGGATGATGCAGGGGTTGGTGTGCTGCTTAGGACATGGGAGATGGGGTTCAGGACCCTTCTGTGTGAGCTTGGGCAAGTCATTTAGCCTTTCGGTGCCACAGTTCCCCATGTGTAAAATGGGAATACCAACTCTACCCTGCTTCAGAAGTGTGGGGTGGAGGATAAACACCTTAAAGATTGGGAAGTGCTTTGGGATCTGCTGATTGAAAGAAAGGGCTATATAAGTAATAGGCAATAGTGCTTACATTGAAACCACTGGGCTTTGTCACACTATTATATACACCAGGGAATGCCTGCAGGATCCCTACAAGTGTGGGTGATAGGCAGTGCTTAATTTGGAATGAAAGAGGTGCTGGGGCTCAAACAATTATTTTACTTTCACAACTGATGCCACAAGCCCAGAGGTGCCGGGGCTATGAACTGCCAAGCCTAGAGGTGCCGGGGCTCAGGCTTCGCAAGCCCCGCCACAAATTAAGCACAGGTGGCAGGGTTTGAGGGTTGTTAAACTAGCTGCTGGGCAGGTGGCCTAGGCGCCCCTTTCTGGGGTGTGCAGCCCAGCTGAAGTCAGCAGGGCTTGCAAGGCTCTGTGGGGTGCATTTTTAGAATGGCGCTAACCCTTGCTGCCCCTGCCAAGTCAGACACCCGGACGCTGCTTTGGCTCGCGACGAACTTTCCCCTGGCCTGAAGGGGCAAATCCCCATCCCGCAGACGTGCAGCAGGGGCAAGACACACACTGGGGGCCTCCCCCAGCCGCCTCTACAGTGCCGGGCGCGCGCCCCCGCCCTCACACGCAGGAGCGGGCGGGCTCGCGCCTTCTCTCGCCCTCTCTCCCCCGCGCACATCAGGCAGCTCCGCCGCTGCCGGGTGAATGGGAGCTGCAGGCTGGAGAGCGCGAGCGAAAGTCCCAGAGATGCAGCACCAAGTCTGGCCCTGCTAGCTTCCCCTGCCAGGCATTAAGCCCCGTTCCCCCACCCCCTCCTTCTTCTTCTCCTCCTCCTCCTCCTCCGCGACTGGAAAGCGTTTAAAAGGCGAGGCTGGAGAATCACAAGCCATTCCCCCAGTGAGGCGAGGTGCAGCTGCCTGGGGACAGAGAGCCACAGAGAGAAGGGGAACAGGACGATTTGGAAATGCTAATTCTAGGGCGCTTGCTTGCTTGCATCCAGCTGCTCTGCGTCCTCCGAGCGGGTGAGTGAGATTTGCATGCAAATAATAAGAGGCGGGGGGTTAAAACCAACTTTGCGCCTCTGGGAGCCCTAACTGTGCTCTGGCTAGTGCCATTCCCGACCAGAGCCTCCTTTACTTTCACACCACGGAAACATGCTGTCAACATCATGGACGGGAATGTTTCTTGCCTCCCTCCAGCTGCTGCTGCTGCTGGGCTCCATGGATGCAAGCTCCAGTCATGCCCCCACCAGCAGAGACAGGCTGCTCTGGCTGGGCTCGCTCACAATCCCACCCACGCCCTGGCCTGAAAAGTGGCATTTAACACCGAAAGCATTAGGTAAAGGGCTGTTTGCATTGCCATTAGCCAAGGAGCCAGGATCAGCCTCTTCCGAGGAGACTGTGTTCCAGCCATTCACTCCCACAGCCCGACAGGATGCACTCACATGAAAATTTATCACATATGAAATGACAGAGAGAGATCTACAATTCAAGGCAATTTAGGCAACAAGCATCAACTTGCCTGTACAGTACATTAGATGTTCGATTTTATTTTAGCCAGCAGCCTGTTTAGGCAATTAACATTTTTAAGAGTATCAATGAATGGTGCTAACTCTCAGTCTAAAAAGAAGACAGTTAGCCAATAGCTGATTAAGTCAGTCATTGCTCTAAAATGAGTAAGATACTGATGTCTTTAAAGGCAAAAATACATTAGTCCGTATATTAACGTTTCACCCTTACTGAACACACTATTGGTATTCTGATTTTAGCAGGACCACTTACATAACCAAATTAATTTTAAACACATTCAGATTCGTGCAGAGTGTATCGTGAGAATCCTGCAATTTCCTTTCTATCATTCGAAAGCAGATATTAAAGGAATAGTTAACTTATATTATTAGAAGTGTTGTCTTAAGCACTTTGTCATATATATTAAAATAAAAACGTTTTTAAATCATGAAATTTTATATTGTGTATTATGTTTGTTGTGATGTTATTAGCTCCTGCCAAAACACTGCATAATATTGGTTAAGTTTCACATACTTATGTGAAAATAAGATCTTCAGTCATTGTCATCTGTCCACAAAACCAGTTTTATAGTAGAGCTCTCTTGTTAAAGTAGATATTAACCTACATTTTTCATCCAATAGGTGGTGCTGCTTCTGGCACATTAAATCTTTATAAACAAAGATCAGTGTCATGTGCTAACGGTGCAATCAATTTCACTGTAGTTGAACTCCTCATACTGTAATTGTTTTGATTTGACAAATGAAAAAACTAATTTGAATTCCCTTTCCAAAAAGCTTATTGGAGGTGGTTGAATTGTAAATTTGATGGGTGCAACTGACCTTTAATTAAAAATATTTCAGTTGTTATAAAGACATTCTTAACTTTTGATAGGCACTATTCAAATTTTAATTCTAAAATGTTAATTCTAAAAATCTTAGTTATTCTAAAATAAAATATAAATGAATAGACCATTACATTTTTCTGGTGGTAATTTGTGGCAAAGTATGAACTAGCAAAATATACTTGATGATTTTTATAACATCTTTTACATATTCCTAACTTATTTCCTAATAGTAATGAAAATTCCTATTTTAAAATTTAAAATTAAGATCTATTTATCTGTATGTGTAAATATGGGTGTATGCTGTTATGACACAATGTATATGATATAGAAACATAATTACATTTCTGACAGAAGTGCAATGTTACTGGAGTTTACGTCTTACTTGCAGGTTAATGTGGTCATGCCATATTATAAACAATGGAAAGGCATTTAGTAGAACTTGAACTCTCTAGGGAAATAGAAATTCTTGTTGGTTAAACATTTGTTGTACTTCCTTTTGTGTTGTGGTAGAAATAAGGTGTTTGTTTATAATGTAACTTTCTAACAGTGTACTTGTGTGACTATGCTGTACTCCTAAATACAAAAGAACTGCCAATACTAGAAACCATTTTTTTTTCAATCATACATCAGGTATAATACCAGCTGCTACTTCATTTTTCTCCCTTGACAGATTCACTATTGTTTTCAAAACTGACCTGGAGGGGTCACCCTCCTTAGAGGTGATGGATGATTTGGTCTCAATGGTAGCTCATTCTGAGGACTGATGAGCCAGACTGCGTAGCTTGTTGAATGATGTGATTGTTCCCATGAATGAATACACTGTACAGGATATTAGACTGATTTTAATCAGATTTCATTTGAATATCTTCTTCCCTCTGCCTGCAACCCAGAATAATTCTACTCTATCGCTCTTTGCCTGTAAGATTAAAGATGTTTTAGATTTTGATATAATTTAGTTTTGCTTTCTCACAATAAAGAATTGAATCATTGGGTTTAGTGAATTTTATAAGTACTAGGGTTTTTTGTATTGGGTTAGTGGTTACCATTCATTCTGGTATCCAGAACCAGCGCCAGTTTATTTTGTGAATGGAATGTTGCTGTAGAGCATGGTAGACTGTATCTTCATCATGAAGGCTGTGCACGTTGTTTCAAGAGTCTATTGTTTTATCCTCAGGGAGATACAGAGAACTTTCTTGAAAACCTACTGTGTTTTACAGATCCAACCTGATTTGCATGTAATTTCAAAAAAATATAGTGGAGTTCCCAGTTTGCCACTATCTTACAGTGATATCCTCTCATGTTTCAAGGGAAGTCTACTCTGGGGTCCAGTTCTACTTTGGAGTTTTGCCATGGACTTCAATGGGAGCAGTATGAGGCACTTAATCTCTGAAAAATACATAAAGCCTGGCTCTCCCCACCCATGAGAAAAACTCATAGGAGGGGAACAGGAGGGAAGAAAACTCAAAGGCTAAATTGTTCCTTTGGGAGTGAGTAGCGGGCAGGGGTTTCATCTGCTGTATTACTGGACAAATTATAATGGCCTGATTCTGATGCCCTTACTTAGGGATGAATAATACCCTATTCCACAAGTCATCCCACTGAAGTCAGTTAAAGACCTGAAATCACTGGGACTCCTTATACAATAAGGTTTTATTCAAATAGTACCAATTACTTCAATTCTTCAATGACGCTACTTGTGGAGCATGATGCTATTCATCTGGGATCCTTATGGGTAGTAGAATCTGGCACTATATGATTATATGCAAACATTATTCTATAGTCAGAATAAAGATTTCCTAGTAAATTCTTGTTTTTATTATGAAAAAATTAAAAGTGGTGCACATCATTCCGCATTGGTTGTGGCATTTTTACCATGAACAAAAAATCATCGATGCTGTTTGTAATTGCATTTATTCAGCTAATTCACTCTCATTTCAAGTCTGCTCTGACTTACCGACACATCCTAAGTAACCAAAGTCAATGAGCTGCAAGATTTTGCAGAATTTGTCCCATTCTGTCTTATGGAAAAATCATAGTGGCTTCCAGTGTCCAGATTTAGGTATAAATAATTGAAGAGGAGAAAATGTTTTAAAAACCAGAAAGACAATTTGTTAAAATGCCTATTATGAAGAGTGATTCATTTTGAGTTAAAGTGACTTAAATATTCAGATGAACTTAACATGTTGCAGATTGCTTTGTGATTCTCTATGCCCTCCTTTTACTTGTGAAAATTTACAGATGGTTTCCCTAAACTATATTAAAAAATCACTTGGAATGTAGCTCATCTATACTTTGCCATTATTAAATTCCACTCTCTACCCAACCCTCGACCCCTCAAAACCCAATAAGCAAATCTTCCAATTAGTAAATTATCCCTTTGTTTTCATTATGTGCAATGCATTGCTCAGTTTTAGTTCAGTCTGTAGCATCAGAATAACAAGCCATTATCAATATAGAAAAGAGCACTTTTTTCTAAATAATTCATTTTGTGTTATTCTACTGACTTCAAGGGGTTTATTTCCAAAGCTGAGTGGTGGAGGTACAGTACAAGCAATTATCTCATTACAAATAAGAGCGTTGTGAATGCACCTGCTGTGCTGTACTTTGATATGTACCCCTAATAATTAACAATTAATGAATGTGCAAACATGAAAGCCTTGGATCAAGTATGCTTTTATGATCTTTATGGACTCAATCATACATCATGTGCATATTTACAACCTCATTTGGATTCAGTATGACTTGGACTATGTAAAGAATACAGAATCAGGCCCTATTGCCCAGCTTAAATTTCTTATACTGATATTTTTTTTGTCTCTCATATTAACTTTGAAGTATTTTATACTAGATGATATCACAGTGGAGACTTTATTATTAACTCTGCTTTACACTTAAGATGGTACACGTTTCCTATTACATGCTTTCTATGGTTACATTTAGTTAAGCAGAATAAAAAAGATAAAACATAAACATAAATTTAAAGGGAATTTTATTTTTAACCATCTATTTGTGGCTGTATTATATTTGATTTTATATATTTGTGTACCAAAAAGACATTATACATATACACACTTTGAAATGTGAATGTATCTACATATACAGTATTATATTGATTGATTATACTTATAAAAGTAGATCTGAAAAGTTATGCAGAAGTTACTGAGAATGTTTTTAAAGAAACTTTAAATGGCTTAAGTGCAAACCAATATTTATGCTGTACACTATTTGTGGGTGTGATATAAAAGGTAGCTGGCACAGTAATTTTTCCCACTTTTAATGCAATGTAGAAGCAAAGTTTTCAAAGCTATGCTAGGCAGTACTACTTAAGCTTGTTTAAATGTATTTTTGTTACTTAATTCCTGAAGAAAAACATAATTTATAGAAAAATTATGTGGAGATAGCTGAAATATTCTGAATATAATCAAATTAGGAATTAGTACATTAACATGCAACTATATGTATTGCCTATTCTTCATATGTATTGCCTATTCTCCAATTTAACGTTATTTTCCTCATTTCCTGTGTTCATTATTTAAGTTGCCACTTCCCACTATGACTCCTCTAATTAGTAATTTAAGGGTGAGCAGATTCTGTTCTTTTGCTGACCATTCAATTCCTCATCAAATGGGCAGTGCTCCTCAATATTCCCCCTGGGGATTGGAAGTCTGAGTTAGTTCCGGAATCCATGTCTCCCAGTTAATAGCTTGATTCTTATAGCTTCATGCACCATTTTATGTTGTTTTTCAGTATGAGGCATCCTTTTGGCTATTCAATAAGCTTTTTTCCCTATAAAGACTAAAGTCACCTTTTTGTATACATGTCAAGGGTTCCGCATTCGAAAATAAATTGCCAGGAAAAGAGGGCTTGCAGTATTAAATAAGAAAAACATGCAAATCAACTAACTGCAAAAGAGGGAATTTTCCAAAAGAGGCTGGTGTTGTGACACTTGGCCCCAGCAAGTTCTTGAGGTTCTGTTGGTGGCACCGTATTTTTGTCATATTTTGCCAGTTTAATGGGGTCAGGCCTGATGTAATATTTGGATAGGAGACTTCTAAGGACAATCCAGGCACTATATGAAATAGTGTGGGTGATTTTTGGATGCAACATTTCTCCCAACACTTCCAACTGGATCTTGTATCTTTTTCACTTCCCAGACTAAACTTTTATTTAGATTTGCTGGCTCTATCAGAAATAGCCATATTTTACCCCAGAAGTAGATACATTCCGTTGTTGATTGAACAGATTTCTGTATAGGCCAAATTCAAAAGTCCTTTATCAGGCAAAATTCAAACTGACTTTTAAAAGATTTTTGTCTAAGTAAGGACTTCAAATTTTTTGAATTCATCAAATCCAGTGGTACTATCTAACTGTCAAATTATTCTCTTTTGAATGTTTCACACGTTAGGAAATATGGAAATTGCTTATTATCCACTTTTTCTAGCTTCTGATAGTGACCGGTCATTAGGGTTGCCAACTTTCTACTCACACAAAACCGAACACCCTTGCCCCACCCCTCCTTCGAGGCCCCACCCCTTCTCCAAGGCCACATCCCTGCTCACTCCATCCCCCCTCCCTCTGTTGCTTGCTCTTCCCACCCTCACTCACTCCCTCATTTTTACCAGGCTGG
This sequence comes from Mauremys reevesii, assembly GCF_016161935.1. Classification (NCBI taxonomy): domain Eukaryota; kingdom Metazoa; phylum Chordata; order Testudines; family Geoemydidae; genus Mauremys; species Mauremys reevesii. Next base: position 317,708,755 of record NC_052623.1, read on the forward strand.
TTCAGGGGATTGTGCGGGAGGGGTTGAGGGCTCAGCTGGGGGTGCGGGCTCTGGGGTGGGACTGGGGGTGAAGGGTTTGGGGTGCAGGACGGGGCTCCAGTCTGGGGGGTGGGGCTGAGGGATTCAGAATGTGGGAGGGAGCTGTAGGTTGAGGCAGGGGGTTGGGGTGTGGGAGGGGGTGCAGGCTCTGGGCTGGGGGTGCAGGCTCTGGGGTGGGACCAGGGATGAGGGGTTTGGGGTGCAAGAGGGGGCTTAGGGTTGGGGTGCAGGCTTATCTCGGGCAGCTCCCGGTCAGCGGCACCCTGGAAGCGACCAGCAGCAGGCCTGGCGAGGGGGCCAAGAGCCTCTGTGCACTGCCCCTGCCCACCCACAGGCACCATCCCTCCTAGCTCCCATACAATGGGAGTGTGGAGCCGGTGCTCAGGTGGGGGCAGCTCGCAGAGTCCCGTGTCCCCTCCTCCCCCCCTGCATAGGAGCCGGACCTGCTGGTCACTTCTGGGATGCAGTATAGTGCCAGGATAGGTAGGGACTAACCTGCCTTAGACGCACAGCACTGCCAACCGGACTTTTAATGGTCTGGTTGGTGGTGCTGACCAGAGCCACCAGGGTCCCTTTTCAACTGGGTGTTCAGTTGAAAACCAGACACCCTACCAGTCATACACATGATTTTCTGTGTAAATATCATGGTTTATTAATGTCAGGTATCAGAGGGGTAGCCGTGTTAGTCTGGATGTGTAAAAAGCATGCATCTGATGAAGTGGGTATTCACCCATGAAAGCTTATGCTCCAATACTTCTGTTAGTCTATAAGGTGCCACAGGACTCTTTGTCGCTTATTAATGTCAGGTTTAACATGGATCCTTTCAATTTTGCTTTACAAAATTACCTCCTACCTTGAAAGCATGCTAAAGAACAAGGTATTTCTTTACATTTATAGATGTTAATCATACCTGAAAAATTCCCTATGTAAAATTGAAATATTACATTTGGGAATCTTAATTTAGGATTCGAATCTAGGGGTACAATCCTCCAACTGATCTTCATTCCAAATTCCCATTTCAGGTTCAACCCCATAAAGATAAAGAAATTATTTGGCATTCCTGCAAACTAGTTTGGAGTTAGAAAACAATCCTTTTCAATCAAATGGATGATTCTAACGTACAAAATTCTCTGTGCATTTATATATGTCATTGTGAGGGGCATACTGATTGCTATTGCTCCATACAGTCGTCATACTCTCAATACATATCTTATCTTTGTAAAATATTTAAGGATACCTTCCAAACAAAAAACACTACAACAAAATTCAATGGTATTTTTATTTTTGCTACTGCAACTGTTGCATCATGTTGAAATAAGTGCCCTGCAGAATAAAGGACCAGTCCTGCAAAGCCATAGTCATATGAGTATAATAAGTAGTTCCATTGAAATTATTGGGAGCACTCACCTGCGTACAAATTACTCATTTGATTAAGGATTTGCAGGACTGGTGGTGGACCCTTAATTTTCATATTCTGTGTCCAGAGAATTCTGTTTAGTTCTAGATTGCTTGACAGTTGAATTAAACAGTTACAATTAAGAATTATATCTGTTCTCACTGACTTAAGTATCTTTTGCTAAGGGTTGTTAAAGATAAAAGTAGTGGAGAGTTGATGAAATATTAGTGTTACAAAGGGAGAAATGAGACAGCTGGAGTGCTATATTGAAATACTGTTACAGGGTACTTCTTTAAAATACAGTGAATAAAGGATGTTGTACACAAATACATTAAATCAAATTTCTTAATGAATAAAGATGTGTGTTTCTGTACATGCGTTAATTGAATTGAATTTCATAGAACATTGCTAACTCATTTAAACTTTCCCGATAAATCACTGGGTGTTCCTTTAATGTGTCTGGTTTTCAGTTGATTTATATGCTATAGGGTCCCAATTCAACTCCCACTGGAGTCATGGAAAGATGTATTGACTTCACTGGGAGTTGAACTGGATTCTCCCTGCATTGTAGCTCATTAAAAAAATCCTTTAGATTCTTTTTTAAATCAGTCAAAGTTTAGGGAAAGAATATCTTGTAATATTCCAATAGGGGCAGCCTGCATTAAGGTGCCTGAAAGTTCCTTTTGAAGGCCAGACCAATACATTTAAGGGAAATTGTAGTCCTTAAAATCATTCCTTAAAGATGCCTGATTCTATGCCTATACCATATGCAAAACTCCCATGATTTCAAATTGGATGTTCCACGTGAAAAGCAATATTGGACTGGATACTGAATTGGATATTAAATAATTAGTTATTGCAAAAATAGCTGATTTTTATAGGTTCTCCTAATATTAATAAAGGCAATTTGTCTTTTAAAAATACAAGATACCTTTTTCAGTTCCAGACGCATCCCCAAATTAATCATGTTTTATTCAGTTCCAGCCATTTTGAAAACTTTTGTTCTATGCATTTTCTCCCCGTATCTGGTACGTTGATAGGTGCTTTGTAAATAACATAGAAGTGTCATGGGGTACCTTGTTGTGTGTAATTTACTTTGAAGTTTGGACAATAATTGCATTTTCTTCTAGTACTATGGAGTTTGTGTTTCACAATAAAACCCCAGGAGCCTGATTCTCTTCTCACTTACGCCACTTTTGTAACACTTGTTACTTTGTTGACTTCACTGACGTTACTAGTGATTTTACAACAAGATAACTTAAGGGAAAATCAGGCCCAGAATGAGCATTTGTAACTGGTTGATCAGAAAATTGAGTACCAAATTAGTAGTAATATATTCGGCATTTCAAGGGGAAAATAATGCTACTCCATTCATGTATCTACAACTACATGTCCAGAAAATCCATCTTTCACTCTGGAGGGGGAATGCACACTGGATCATGGCCACAGTCAGAGGTCATATAGCAAATCCACTGCTGTTCAATATTGCCAAACCCAAATACTCAAAAATCATGAGTCATGGCCCAAAAACTCATTAGATTGTCTTAAAAAACATGAGATTTTAAAATGTAGATTTGGGTTTCTTTTTATTTGCTTTCTGTTTTTTGAACCCTTTAGCATCTACTATTTCAAGCAAGGTTTTCTCCACAAACAGGAGGGCTAGACACTTCATTAATGGTTTTAAAAAGTGATGTTTTAACAAATGATCAAATTAATTGTGTGATTCCAGGAGCTGGGGCTGCAAATAAAACACTAAATATTACAAGATCTATAATAACATCATGAGAGTTGGCAACATTAGCTGCTCCTCATGCTGGGGGAAAGATTCCTCACTGTAGAACCTTCCCCTGTAGAACCTTCTCATATAACCCACGCTGTTCACATGGTTGCAGAGTTGTCCTGGATGGAGAAAAGAGGCTCTCGTAGATAAGACACTAGACTAGAACTTAGTAGATCATACATGGTTCTGCCACAGACTTCCTCCATGCACTTAGATTAGTCACTTCATCTCCCTCTGCCTTAGAATTCCCTTTTGTAAATTGGGGCAATAACATCTGCTTTAGAGGCATGTTTTATGGCTAAAATAATAAATGTTTTGAGATGGAAGGCACGATACATGTGAATAATATTTTGGGGGGACTAGTATATGGGTCCTGGGGTGGGGCGGAATAGAATGTGTTCTTGTAATTCAAGATTTAGCATAATGCATACATACAGAGGGCCAAAGTGCACAGGCAACCTCAGTTCTGGTATTTCCTAACTTTTGAGTGCTTGACTTTAAAAGCTTAATAATTATAAAATAATGCAAATAGGTCTGACACTGGCTTGGTTCATCTCAGTTTTAGCAAATGAAAGGCTCTCTGTGTGAGTAGAATTGTCCTGTGGAGCATGAAAGATGAGGGGCTGCCATTTCTGTGGTGGTGTACACTCACTTCCTCCCCTGCCCCCTCACTTCAATCCATACAAAATGTAACTACTAAAATAATCTTCCTTGCCCACCCATATTATCATGTCTCCTCCCTCTTTGCAATTCTCTCTTGGCTGCCCATCTGCTATTGCATAAAACAAAATACTCTTGTTACCACTTTCAAAGTTCTACATAACCTGCCCCTTCCAGTTTGTCTTAGCTTGTCAATGCTAAGCATAGCATTGGCCCATCCCTTCCACTCTGACAGTGTTTCCAGCCTTATCCGCTGGTTTGTCAGCTTTTCACACATTCCCTTACATGCCTTCTTCCATGCAGCGCCTTATAAATGGTGTGACCTCCCTGACCTCATCCACAAAGCCCTTACCCCATCCACATACAAGTCCTTCCTAAAGACCCACTTCTGCTGTGTTGATTATAGTGAATTAAGTGCAGGATGATTCCAGCATCTGCAGATCCTTTTCAGGAAGCTTTGCAAGGTTCCTCATCCACGGTTTTCAGACCCACTCCCATATGTATTTCCACAGGAGGGGACAATCTTCCCCACTCTTTCTAACCACACTCTCTTTATTTCTTTAATATTATTCTCCATATATTTGGCATTTGGATTTATCCCACTCTGTATTCTTTATTTAGTTTTTTATTCTTATTTTAGTTTTGCTTAATACTGACTTTATCTGTATACAGTAGTAATTTAAGGATTGGTATGAATCACAATCAATAGTAATTTTTGTTAATAAGAAAGAGTGGGTAAAAGAAAAAAAATGTAAATTTCTTATTTTTTTTCTGTGAATTTTATTTTCTGCACCATGTCATTATTTTGTATGGAGGTTTACAGTGTTTGGCATCTGTGGATTAGAGGAAGAAAAGCAGATTTCTGTAGTTAGCAACATAGGCATTTGAACACAGATTAGTCAGTATTATACTCAATAGCATTCATTCAAGTGCAGACAAGAATACATTTAGCCAAGAAATCATTCTCCTCATCCATTAGTGATAAATAGACCTGTACAAAAAGATTTTGGGAGACTACCCAGCCCTTTAGCTCTGAGTAGTTTTGTGTCTTTTCTGAATTGTGCTGTCAGCTGTGGGATTTGTATTGTGTGAACTGGCAGAGAAAATGTACCTTCATCTAACCGTGTTCTTCACTGTCTATATGGGGAGCTCTGACTTTTTTGTGTGAGGTGATGTGACTGTGACACACAATCTACTAGAGATTTGTCTGAGTGGTTGAATTGCCGAGCAGAAAACTCACTAGAAATATGCAGCCAGGAAAGATGAATATATACTTCCCCTTGGGAATATGTGCACATCTTAAATGATGTGACTAACATTCTCAACTGTTTAAATGTTTACTATAGAGAAAGAGATTCCTAATGTGAAAAAATTACTAGGGCAATTTAATGTACATTAAGCTTAGTCTAGTTGTCTTGCTGAATGAAAGAAGATCGGTTCAAATAAATCAGATGGAGATAATAATGCAGGAGTGCACAGTGGAAAGTTTCAGGTTACACAGAGTTTGAAAGAAATAGAAACAAAATACAACAGGACCCGAAAATGTGTTTTTTGTTTGTGGTAAATAAGATGTAAGTTAATCAGTTGGTTGGAATATGATCTACAAATTTTATCCCTAATGGAGATACTGTGTGTGGATAAAACTTTATCACAGACTTTGTCGTGAAAAAGCTGTAATTGTAGACACTATTTGTACAGTGTTTATAGAACACGCTGGGTGTGCATAAAGTTTTGCTGACAAATTAATGGGATCTCTGCCATTGACATTAATGGGGACAAGAAAGGCTCTACCCAGGGGAATTTGCAGTCTTTGGGCCAGACTATGGCTTTTCCCCCCATAAATATATAAGGAAGGGAACGGCTACAAGAAGTATCCCAACTTCTGCCCCACGTGCAGTAGCTGGAGTAAATCCTATGGAAATGTCTGATGTGGAAGGAAAGTCACAGGGAAGAAAGGTAAAAGTGAATGAGGATGGCAGAAGAGGCTTCATGCAGGATATACTTGCCTTGCAGGCAGGGCCGGCGCTTCCATTAGGCAACCCTAGGCGGTCGCCTAGAGTGCCAGGATTCGGGGGGTGGCATTTTGTGCGCTCCTCACGGGGTGCATGGGAGCTTCCGGTTCCGCTCCCATCGCACCGCCGAAGGAGGACCTTCTGCCGACGTGTCGCGGAAAACAGCAGCAGGCAATTGAGCAGCTCAATGACTGCTTCTGTCACTTGCGGCATTTCGGCACAGGGTCCTTCTTCGGCGGCGCAATGGGAGCGGAACTGGAAGCTCCCATGCGCCCCATGGGGCGCGCACAAAATGCCACCCCCTGAATTCTGCCTAGGGCGCCAGAAACTCTGGCGCCGCTCCTGCTTGCAGACCATATAGCAACCTGTGAATATAGTAGATGGAGGAAATGGCCTTACAGAGATCTTCAGTCTAGTTGTGAACAGTTAGAATTTATGATCTGCTGGGTTTAATGGGCTTCACATTCCCTTTGCTACATTCACCAATGATCCAGAATCCCAGTGGAATCTTCCACTTGCATATGTGTGGTGGGTTCCACCATTTCCTTGCTTACGTGCGTTTTTGGTGCATATGAAGTCAGTCAGACTCCCACTGAAACCAATGGAAAGATTTCTGCTGATTGCATTGGAACTTGGATCAGGCTTTCATAGCAAGAATATGGCCCAAAGACTTTATATAGTAATGCAAAATTATATTTTATTCTTGACATTAGATATTAGAAACAGTACATTTTGTGAATAATGTAACTTTCTTAGTGATGGTGTTGGGGGAATAACTCTAGAGTTCTAGTTAAAAAGTAAATAAAAGGTTAAATTAGGGATTGGCAACCTTTGGCACGTGGCCCACCTGGAGGGCCGCGCCAGTTTGTTTACTTACCGTGTCTGCAGGTTCGGCCACTCACGGCTCCCACTGGCCGCGGTTTGCTGTCCCAGGCCAATGGGGGCTGCAGGAAGCCACAGCCAGCACATCCCTTGGCCCAATGGTGATCAACCCCCCTGAGGACACCACCTTGACCCAGGTACCTCCAGAGGGGGAGTTGGGAAATAGCCCGGGGGCAGCTGACCCGAGTCTGGCTCCAACGCTGCCGGAATGCATGTCAGTATGTTGCGGCCAGGATCCCGACTGACACAGCAGCAGGCCATTGGCCACTGCTAGGGCCCTGGGCTGGGATGCAGTGGCGTGGATGGCAGTCTCCCCCTCTCCCAGGCCGCTCAGAGCCTGAAGCCTGGACATGCTAGTTACCTGTGTTTGCTCAGCCCCTGCTGGATGGACTCCTGTGGCTGACTGATTCCCCAGGGGCCAGTGCAGGGACTAAGGGAGGCGGTGTGGTTCCCCACCACCCCAGAGAGGGACAAGCCCCGACGAACCCTCTCTACAGGAACCAAAAGAGTGATAATTCCCCCCAGTATGACAACTGCCAGTGTTGTAGAAAGGAGTCTGTTATGATAGTGTTTTCTAGGTTGGGGGTCACCACTGGTAACAGTGATTTCCAGGACTCCTTTCCAGACAAGCTCTTTGCAGTAGGGTCCATGTTGTTTTATGTACTTGTATGACACAATGTGACCATGCTCTTGATTAGGGCCTCCGGGTGCTACTGTAATATATAAATAAAAGTAGAAATATTTAGGGTGGGAAAGCCCTTTTCTTCCTAGCACAAAGTTAGGCTAAAAAGTCTTCCCTTGCGAATGGGATGGTGTAGGGGTAGGGAGCATTAAAGAAGATGAGAGAAATTAACCTCTCAAGCAGTGTCACATCTCCCTGCTGCCCAGCTGCTTGAGAGGAGAGTCTCTCTCATTCTTGGTTGTTTGTTTGTAATTTTGTAACCTGGTTGACAGTGCAGTGTTTACTTCTGGATAAGTCGGGTTGCTGTACATCTGGGGCTTTGCAGAATTTGGGCACCCTCCGAGGGATTGCATATCCCAGAAGACCATGCACATTTCAGTCTTGGCAGATCCCCATTTCAATGTATCAGAAACAGAACTGGTCCAGCAGAAAAGTGCATGCTGCACCCTTAAAGGGTGCAGTTGTATAACTGAGTCATTAATCTGCATCCCTGTGTTGGGAACTGCGTGTGTAGTTGCACCATCCTAGCTGGATCTCCAAGATGCATTTTGCTTCAGGCAGATACAATACCTCCCAGATTCACAGAGCAGGCAGTAGCTGCACCATCCTTAAGGAGGGTAGAACATTTGCTCCTGTTCGCAGTAAGCCAGCTCCGTTGGATGGAGTGGCAAGAATTAGAACCATTTCCCCACTGAGTCACTCAGCTTCTCTGAAGCACAATACCGCCCTGAGTTTCCATTGACTTAGTACATCTCAGACCTCCCCCAATGCAGGGCAAAGCCTTAAAGGATCAACCAAGCCCCTTAATTAGTTAGTTTGTGCAATGTTTGGCAGATATAAAGCATTAGATAAGTCCTAAGTATTATGATTATTATTATTTTAGATTTACAAAGCATTTCTCAATCCTTTGAAATGGGCAGTTATAACTTGTTTGAGATTGAAAAGCTTTCGATCAGTCCAGAACAGGAAATAAATGTTCAACTTGCACTTGTGAGATATATTTACAGAACAACTACAAATTTTAGATATCCAGTGCATGACAAAAGGTTAAAACACAGATTTATTATTGCTATTTCCAAAACTAGATGTGCAACCACTTAGGCATTTCTGTATTGCAGAAAAGACTGGCCAGGTCTTAGGCTATCTGCAGTTACATGTATTTATGATCTGAAGAGAGAGAAGAGAATATGAAGAATTTTACTTTCATGTCCTCTTACAGAAATTCTTTAACTTGCATGTACATAAGTATAAGGCTACATTCAAACAGGCTGCTGGAAAGGGACATAATGGGCACACCTATGGTGTCCAGATAGCAAGTATGAAAAATCAGGACAGGGGGAGGGGTAATAGGTGCTGATATAAGACAAAGCCCCGAATATTGGAACTGACCCTATAAAATTGGGACATCTAGTCACCATAGGCACACTCTTCCTTGCCTTACCTTTGAGAGTGAATGCATCAATAGGTTGAAAAAGCAGCATTAATGTGCACCCATAGCCTGGCTGAGACCAGAACAATCTGTTTCTTTCAAGAGGAGGAACATTTTGCATGGAGACTGTACATTGAGGCCTGAGGTCAGTCAGGCCTGAGTGAATATAGTATGTGTTTAAAAATGCACACTACACCCCAGATCCCTAGTCTGTGCCCTGTTATGCCCCTAAAGGTTGGTGTTGCTGTGACTTTTTACAAGACGCAAAATCTTTGAGGCCATCTTCTGCTCTGCATAATTTGTGATGGATGTGTTTTTGCTGGTTGTAGGCTCAGAAACAGCATCTGCCAAAATGTATCCCCATACTATTAATTTTTCATAAGACTGATCAAAATTAAGGAGAGAGGTACCAAAGGCTCTGTGGTATAAAGCAGTACAGAATTTGCTTGTAATCTCTCTATACTTAAGAATTATTTATGAATATACATATTTAAGTATATAGAATAAAAGCACCACAGAAAAGCTTTAATTTTAAGGTTGCATGGATATCTTTTAGCTATTGTACTCAGCGGCGCTCCAGCCACCAGTGCTCCAAGTACGTGCCTGGGGCGGCAAGCCATGGGGGGCACCCTGCCAGTCCCTGTGAGGGCGGCAGTCAGGCAGCCTTCGGCGGCTTGCCTGCAGGATGTCTGCTGGTTCTGCGGATTCTGCAGCAATTCAGTGGTGGGTACACTGAATCCGCGGGACCAGGGACCTCCCGCAGGCACGCCACCAAAGGCAGCCTGCCTGCCATGCTTGGGGTGGCAAAAAAGCTAGAGCCACCCCTGATTGTACTCATATATTACATGCAAAACAAAGTGTTCCCAGGCAAAGAATATTCAAAAACATTTTGTTTACTTTGATAAATTGCTTAATAAATGCTTCTTAATTATGTTCAAATAAGTGAAAAAATATTCTTCAATATTGCTCCCTAGGGAAACAAACATTCTGGTAATGTTTCTACATCAAAATAATTTATTAGCAATTTTTCCCCCATTTTGCTTGTGGAAACATATCTCAAGAGGCAGTGTATGAACACTAGTTAGTTTTGAAACTTCATTTACAAAACAAAATGATCTATAAATACAGGTAAAAATAATCTCTCTCTACAGACCTGCAGGATTTTAATTTAAAGAGGAAATGTTATTACTATGCTTACTGATGTAATACCTCTGTATTTTACAATTACTTCGGTGTTTATGAGAAATATAGCTATTTACATAATAGAAGGAGGTTTTCATTTTATAGACTTAGGCATTCTATAGACCTTAGCCCAAGAGTGGGCGCTAGGAACACCTGAGTTCTCATCCTGGCCTCTGCAGCCATGGGCAAGTCATTTAAACACTCTGCCTTAGCTGCCCGTCTGTAAAATGGGCTTACTAATACTTACCTTCCTCCAAGGCATGTTGTGAGAATTTATAAGTACTTTCAGGAGGAAAATGCTATGTTAGTGTTATGTACCATGATGATGGGCAAAATCCTACTGTCAGAAAATGATATAGGTAGACTCCTTCATAGTCTACAGAGATCTACAGTGTATGTACAAGGAAGCAGACTTCCATTCAGATGGCAGGGAGAGTAGTTCCTATATTTGTATTCCCCTTATCTGTGGTCAGTATTTTAACCAATAACTAGAATTACATTTGTGGCTAAATTTACATATGTGGATGCCGTTTGATTTAGTGATTAAAGCATGGAACTGGGAGTCATGAGACCTGGTTACTAGTTCTGACTGCCACTGGCATGCTGTGCAATCTTGGGCATGTCACTTTTATAATCTATAAAATGGAGGTAACTCCCCAACCTTTTTAAAAGCACTTTGGGATGAAAAGTACTATATAAATGCAAAGAAGTGTGGTTAATATTACAAATGTTCTTGGGCTAAGGTACCCTGCTTCTGCTGACAAATAGCAGTTCTTCTCATCTTCTGAATGTAGTGGTCTTAAATGTACCGGTACTCAGATAAATTGTCATAGTTATGTTTATGCTAGAAGACTTGGGTCAAACCAGCTGGTCTGACATTTTATTCCCAATATATTATCTCTAACCATGTTTTCTATGAATATTAGATATAACATCTAGGCCAAATATTTTTAACTGCTATGTTGTTCATGCCGTCAAGTACCATTTACTTTTATTGTGTAATCAGATTCTGAATGGAAGCAGTAGGTGAGCATTTTGTGGCATGTTGTGTCTCAGTCAGTGAAGTGAAAAGAATGTGACAAATCTGATGTGCATTTGTGATGTCAGCCATGCCATAGCTTAGCTGTAGCATGGTAAAGGGAATACACTTGTTTTATGGCTGTCCCATTCAACTTAAGTATTTTCTCATTAGAATACATAAGAATGGCCCTACTGGGTCAGACCAAGGATCCATCTAGCCCAGTATCATGTCTTCTGACAGTGGCCAGTGCCAGATGCCCCAGAGGGAATGAACAGAACAGGTAATCATCAAGTGATCCATCCCATCGCTCATTTCCAGCTTCTGGCAAACAGAGGCTAGGGACACCTTTCATTTAATGACTATTCATGCCCCAAAAATGTGGCAGGTCACTTTCAGGGTTTAGAAAACTGATTTTTTTTTTTTGCTCACACGAGGCATTCAACAATGGCTAACAGACCACTGTCACTGTGTGGCTTCTCATAAGAGTCACATTTGTAAGAAATAATAGCACCCTGTTTCATTTTGATAGTCTCTTCATGCTAAAAGGTGAGGCTTTTAACATTCACCGCTGGAACATGCGAAAACAAGGTTACATCTTTCATTAGCTGCCATCTCAGTTCTGTGTGGTCTTGGAACACGTTCCAAAATAATATCTAGTTCCTACTTGGTGATCTGGCTTGCTAATGTAGAGGTCACAAAACAAACCTTAGAGATCAGAAGATACATTGATCACCATTTGAAATTCGACATTTTACTGACAGTTAACACACGGTAGTGTCCCAAGATACCACCATTATCGCCTGTTCTAACTATAGGAAGATATTACAGTGTGTCAGATACCAATAGTTAAAACTCAGTGGTAAACGCTGACTTTTTGACACTGACCGTTGCCGCTGTACTCAGTATATTATATTTGCCTCCCTATTTTTGTCAATCCTGCACAGCAACCGGAGAAAGTTGCAGTCCAGCCCTCCCTCAAGTGCTAGAGACTGGTCCTTCCTGTAGCCCATGTAAATACAGTAAAGGGATTCGACTGTGTATGGAGCCATATGATTTAGGGTGTGCTCAGGTGAATGCACTGTCATTTTTCTGTGGAGATGAGGTGGTCTCTCTCCTCAGCAGGGGGGAAACTGACAATTTGAGGAGAAGAGGGGGATGGTGAAGGGACAGAGGCAGGCGTGGGGAGACTAAAAGATAGAGACAGAAAAAAATCAAGAGTCTGTGAGTAAAATAAGAGAAACCTGGGCAGGGGGAAAGGGCGATCAGAGGGATGGAGGGAAACCGGGACTGAGCGAGAAGGAGAAGAAGTGGAGAGGCTGAGACTGGGCAGGACGGACAGACATGCAGGAGAGGGTCCCTTCGTTTGGAAGTTGGCTGGTCGAGTAAATCTGTGTTTGATGGTGTGTTCCTGATCATCGGTTCCGGTCATCTCCTGTCATTGATTTATGTTGTCCCAGAGATTCGGAACAGGAAAACCAAAGGTCCTTCAGATCCCATGGGTCTGGTCTAATGTGCACCCCTGTGAGCAAGAATCACTACAGTCCATCTTTTCAGGAAGTCATGAAAGGCACTTGAGGGTCAAAGACTGAGTTGGGCATTAGACAGCACTAGGTTAGAGATTTGGGAAAGGGGAACCTTGAACTATAATAATGACCTAAAAGAGGCCTGTGCATGCAAAGATAGATAGATATAGATATATTTATTTATTTAGAAGGTTGCATTTAGTTAAGAACACATTTAGTAGTAAGCTAAAGAGAGAGAATGTGTATGTATAGTGTGTGTGTGTGTGTGTGTGTGTGTGTGTGTATATATATATATATATGTATATAGTCAAATTGTTCTAATTTTGTTTATTATCTATATTCTTCATCTATTTAATGTTGTAGGTAGGTTGAATCCAGTTCCATTTGTTCTGGTTTAAATAAAATCCCCATTACGTTATTTTTTTGGTTAACCATTTATATTATCTTTGCTACCATTAAATAACCTTTTTGTCATGGTGTAACACACCACCACCCCCAGCTCTCGCCTGCCGAGTAAATTATACCTCCACTGTGATGAACCATTGCTAAATCTTGGTCAGTGGTTTAGGGATGTGGTGACCCTCAGATGTATTTTGAATGATAACACAATAACCCTATTCTGAGAGGTCTGTCTATACCTGTGTGGGCACTGGCCACTACAAAAGTGGCAGGGAAGAGCCATAACTATATGGCCCTGACCTTTCCACAGACAGGGGCGGCTCTAGACACCAGCGTGCCAAGCAGGCGCTTGGGGCGGCCGTTTCCCGGGGGGGCGGCATTTGGCTCCGGTGGAGCTCCCGCCGGCATGCCTGCGGCAGGTCCACCGGAGCCCGGGATGAGCGGACCTGCCGCAGGCATGACTGCGGCGGGTCCCGTCTTCCCGCGGCTCCGGTTGAGCTCCCGCAGGCATGACGGCGGCAGGTCCGCTCGTCCCGGGCTCCGGTGGACCTGCCGCCGGCATGCCGGCGGGAGCTCAACCGGAGTCGCGGGAAGACGGGACCCGCCGCGGGACCGGGGAAGGGCGGCGCAGCGCTCCGCGCTGCTTGGGGCAGCCGGATTTCTAGAGCCGCCCCTGTCCACAGAGGTCAGTGGATCTGTCTGGGAAAGCAAACAGGGTGCTGTAGCAGAGAAGTCTTCAACAACCCTTACTCAGCACAATTGATCCGAAATATGTTACAACAATACACATTGCAAGTAAAAGTTCAAAACAGGCCATGAATACCAGCTCTGACATGCACAAAGGGTTTACATTAGGCAAGCAAGTGCTGAATGAAAACCTACCTACCTTTATTTTTTTTCAGAACTAAAGAACCCTTCTTTAAAAAAACAAACAAAAACACCTAATAAAAAGAGATTTTCCAGTATTTTTAATGCCTTCTGATAAATGACCAATTTTGTAATGAAATTCTGGACTGCTGGGCAAAGATAAAGGGTGAGAGTTTGCTAAGCAAAGGGACATTAACAGTACTTCCTAGAATCCTTTATACTTGTTACTAGAAAATTTAACAAAAATGCACTGACTGTTTTTGCAAATGAGGGCAACAATTCTACATTCCTGCAAAACTCCAAACATCCCACTGAGCTAAATGGGAGGAGCTGTAAAGAGGTTTGCTCACCAAAGTCCCTTAAAGGACAAGGAGTTCACAAGGATTTCAGAAATGGGCCCAATGGGCTTTAATTGTAGTTAAAACTGTATACTCTGCTATTAAAGAGGAGAGCTCTCATCTGAAAAGAAAGAGTAGCCTAAGAAAGAGACAAATCCTGCTACTGTAGTCTGGCAAAACACCAATTGTCTTTTACGATAAGCAGTTGAGGAAGGTGTTAGCCTTCTGTTTGTATTTATGTAATGCAGACAGACCCCAGTTGTTGGTGGGCGGGATCAAACCTAGGACCTCTAAAGCTAAATGCATGAGCCTCTACTCAAGTGATGGGCAACCTGCAGCCCACAAGTAAAGGCTGCAGTTCCCAGCCACTGGGAGCTAAAGATTTTCCACTCACAATGTAAGTTTGTATTCTTGTTCAGAGAGGACATATTCAGAAATAGGTTTTAGCTATATTTCAGCATGATTTTAATTGGACACAACATCCCTAAGGTCTTTCTGATGCAATATATATTATAAAAATACTATTTTAGGAATCCCCCAAGGGCTGTAGTCATAAAGAAATACATGCTTGGCTGGGTCACATTCACTCTTAAAAATAAAGTTGATGTGTGTTCTACTTGCCGTTCAGAAAGGAAAATCCCCATTTTTTTTTCAAATCCAGAATTCCATTTTTACGGTCATGAGAAATATTTTTTTTAAATGAAAAAGGTGTGTGAGGCAGAACAATATATAATTTCATATATCATAAAACATTTTTGCAAGAAATTGGCTGAGAAAATATTTTCACATTAATGATATGCAAACCATGGCCAATAGAAGCAGTCTTGCTCAGTTATAAACAGTCACTGTCCCTACCAGTGTCCATTGTATAGCAAATAAAAAGTATGTCTGAGGCACCTATAGTAGAGCTATTATCACTATTTAATATCGGTTAT
Source organism: Mauremys reevesii (assembly GCF_016161935.1). NCBI lineage: Eukaryota > Metazoa > Chordata > Testudines > Geoemydidae > Mauremys > Mauremys reevesii. The sequence continues at coordinate 317,723,900 of NC_052623.1, forward strand.
TGATTTGTTCAGCATCAGCTAATGGACTCACAGAAGACAGGATACATTGGGGAAAACCAGAGGAGGGAATAAATAACTTGGTGTGTGTATTTTATTTATTGAGCATCATTGAATAAATGAGATTTTAGGAAGGGTTTGAATGAAAAGAGGTTATGGCTTGTGATGTTGGGATAGAAATGTCATTCCATACGTTAGGGACAGCCCAAGAAAATGCCTGGAGACGGGTAGGAAGGAAAAAAACATGACATTAAGGGCAGTAGTATTGGAAGATTGGAGGTGCCTGGAGACAGTGGGATACCCTATATCCTAGAACTTGTAAGTTGGAATTCTGCAAGTTCTTGATGGCAAGGACAAAAACTTTAATTTTAATGTGGTGTTGAATAAAGAGTTGAATGAAGAATTTGAAGCAATGGGAAGTGTCATGATCAGATCAAAGGGCAAGGAAAACAATGGTAGAAGCCACATTTTCACTAGCATGGAGGAGATCAGCCTCTGTTATTCCTAAGAATAGGACTAAACTGCACAGAGGGCTGTATAAAGAGACTATTTCCTAGTCAACTTAGGAGAAACCAAAGCTGATCTCAGAATACAGGTTCACATTAAGACCACAAGATGCCAAGACTATACCTTATAATGCCCATCTATACCTTATAATGCCCATCTGTGCTTCTTGTCCCGGAGTGCCTGCAGGACTGCCTCTCCATGATATTTTGGACATTTGAAACAAGAGTGGTCATCTTTTACCTTCTAATTGTGGGTTTCTACTGCGCACCTCTGCACAGGACCAACCAGAATGTAGCTTATCTTTTCATCTTAAATTGTGGTAATTTACTTTTCTCTCTGCTCTGATGAAAGTTACATATTTGGGAATGAGAATATAAGCCCTAAAGGTTGCAGAAAATGGGACTGAAGATGCTATTGCTAACTTCTAACATTTCATGTGTCAAGCTTTTTGGTTTTTGCATCAGACATTTGAGGTGTTCTGGAAAATTGCTATTTGGTATTGTGGTGGAGTATAAAAGGCCACAGAAGAAAGAGGCTGGCTCAAGGATAAGAGTTACCATAAGCAAAGGAAAAAATACTCTCAATTTAAGAAGATGGGGTTTTTTGTTTTTGTTTTCCCTAGGCTGCTCTCCATATGCTAGCAAGGTAGGAAATACTGGAATTTAAATAATGGAAGTTCTGTCCTCAGAGTTTAGGTATCTGCAAAAGCACCTGCTTCAACAAGGTCAGCTCCTGAGAACATAGGTTAAATTTAGAGCTGAGTTAAATTTGGGTTAAATTTAGAGCTGAGAGCAACAAGGGTGATATCATGGTGGGCGTCTGCTATAGAACACCAGACCAGGAGGATGAGGTAGATGAGGCTTTCTTCGGATAACTAACAGAAGTTTCCAGATCACTGGCTCTGGTTCTCATGGGGGATTTCAATCACCCTGACATCTGCTGGGAGAGCAATACAGCAGTGCACAGACAATCCAGGAAGTTTTTGGAGAGTGTTGGGAACAACTTCCTGGTGCAAGTGCTGGAGGAACTAACTAGGGGCCATGCTCCTCTTGACTTGCTGCTCATAAACAGGGAAGAATTGGTAGGGGAAGTAGAAGTGGGTGGTAACCTGGGCAGCAGCGACCATGAGATGGTCGAGTTCAGGATCCTGACAAAAGGAAGAAAGGAGAGCAACAGAATACAGACCCTGGACTTCAGAAAAGCAGACTTTGACTCTCTCAGGGAACTGATGGGCAGGATCCCTTGTGAGGCTAATATGAGGGGGCAAGGAGTCCAGGAGAGCTGGCTGTATTTTTAAGAAGCCTTATTGAGAGTGCAGGGGAAAAAACACCCAGATGTGCAGAAAGAGAATGCAGGGGTGTAATCAGGAAGGCCAAAGCACAATTGGAGTTGCAGCTAGCAAAGGATCTGAAGAGTAACAAGAAGGGTTTCTACAGGTATGTTAGCAACAAGAAGATGTTCAGGGAAAGTGTGGAACCCTTACTGAATGAGGAAGGCAACCTAGTGACAGATGATGTGGAAAAAGCTGAAGTACTTAATGCTTTTTTTTTTTTTTTTTTTTGCCTCAGTCTTCACAGACAAGGTCAGCTCCCAGACTGCTGTCCTGGGCAACACAGTATGGGGAGGAGGTGAGCAGCCCTCAGTGGTGAAAGAACAGGTTGAGGACTATTTAGAAAAGCTGGACATGCACAAGTCCATGGGTCCGGATGTAATGCATCCGAGGCTGCTGAGGGAGTTGGCTGATGTGATTGTAGAGCCATTATCTTGGAAAACTCGTGGCGATCAGGGAAGGTCCCAGATGACTGGAAAAAGGCAAATATAGTGCCCATCTTTTAAAATGAAGGTGATCAGAAATAGTCAACATGGATTCACCAAAGGCAAGTCATGCCTGACCACCTGATTGCCTTCTATGATGAGATAACTGGCTCTGGATATGGGGGAAGGGGTGGACATGATATATCTTGACTTTAGCAAAGCTTTTGATATGGTCTCCCACAGTATTCTTTCCAGCAAGTTAAAAAAGTATGGCTTGGATAAATGGACTAAAAGGTGGATAGATCATTGGGCTCAACGCGTAGTGATCAATGGCTCAATGTCTAGTTGGCAGCCAGTATCAAGCGGAGTGCCCCAGGAGTCTGTTCTGGGGCCAGTTTTTTTTCAACATCTTCATTAATGATCTGGATGATGGGATGGATTGCACCCTTAGCAATTCACGGATGACACTAAGGCCTGGTCTACACTGGGGGGGGTGTCGAACTAAGGTACGCAAGTTCAGCTACGCGAATAGCGTAGCTGAACTTGAACTACCTTAGTTCGAACTACTCACCCGTCCAGACACCGCAGGATCGAAGTCCGCGGCTCCCCCGTCAACTCCGCCACCGCCGTTTGCGGTGGTGGAGTTCCGGAGTCAACGGGAGCGCATTTGGAGTTCAAACTATCGCGTCTAGATTAGACGCGATAGTTCGAACTCCGAGAAGTCGAACTCTACGCGTCGACCCGGCAGGTAAGTGTAGACCTACCCTAAGCTGGGGGGAGAGGTAGATAGGCTGGAGGGTAGGGATAGGGTTTAGAGTGACAAATTAGACAAATTAGAGGATTGGACCAAAAGGTTCAACAAGGACAAGTGCAGAGTCCTGAACTGAGGACAAAAGAAGCCCATGCACTGCTACAGGCTGGGGACCGACTGGCTAAGCAGCAGTTCTGCAGAAAAGAACCTGAGGATTACAGTGGATGAGAAGCTGGATATGAGTCAACATTGTGCCTCTGTTGCCAAGAAAGCTAATGGCATATTGGGGTACATTAGTAGGAACATTGCCAGCAGATTGAGGGAAGTGATCATTCCCCTCTATTTGGCACTGGTGAGGCCACATCTGGAGTATTGCATCCAGTTGGGGGCCCCCCAGTACATAAAGGACATGGACAAATTGGAGAGAGTCTAGCGGAGGGCAACGAAAATGATTAGGGGGCTGGGGCACATGACTTGTGAGGAGAGGCTAAGGGAACTGGACTTATTTAGTCTACAGAAGAGAAGAGTGAGAGGGGATTTGGTAGCAACCTTCAACTACTGAGGGGGAGTTCCAAAGAGTTTGGAGCTTGGCTGTTCTCCATGGTGGCAGATGACAGGAAAAGGAGCAATGGTCTCAAGTTGCAGTGGGAGAGGTCTAGGTTGGATATTAGGAAAAACTATTTCACTAGCAGGGTGGTGAAGCAGTGGAATGGGTTACCTAGGGAGGTGGTGGAATCTCCATCCTTTGAGGTTTTTAAGACCCATCTTGACAAAGCCCTGGCTGGGATGATTTAGTTGGTGTTGGTCCTGCTTTGAGTAGGGGGTTGGACTAGATGACCTCCTGAGGTCTTTTCCAGCCCTAATCTTCTATGATTCTATTAGATTTCAGTGATTTTTGTATATTCAAAATGAAATTAGATAAATGTTGGTACTAATACAGATGGTTTCTAAAATGGAAAATCTGAAGTGAAGAAGGGTATCCTAGCGTATCCATATGCCTGTTTTTTTTCTTTATCTCTAGAGTACAGTCCAAAAGATGGGCATAGGACATGGAGTATTAAAACCTTATAGTCAGAATCTGCCAGTATTTAACAACTGTGAACCCAATAACCATACATTGTAACAATCGAAGAGGAAAGTAAAACTGAAGCCAGGTGTGATGGGGTGTATAAGCCACATACTGGCTGAGAAAGGGTTAACTAGAGCCTGTGAGCTCTATTAGCCCCATCTTGTCACATCTGGAGGGTGAGTCAGGCTCAGAGAGCAGTTAAAGTGAAGGAGTTCAGTGCAGTTGCGGGAGGAGACCCTGGAAAGAGGTGGCTTGGAGTTCCCTCTGTGTGGGAAGGCCTACCAGAGGCCAGGTGAAGAGAGAACTGTGGAATTAGCTCCTGTATGGGGCCTTGGAAAAGGTGCAAGACTTTTTAGGGAGGTAGCTCTGTGGGCTAGTCTCTGTTGAAGGACGGAGGACTGTGGAGAATTTAAGATGGACTAAAAACTCAACCCTGGTGTGGGTGGAAGTTGCATAGTTTGTATTTTTGTCTAGTTTTTGAATTTTGCTGAGGAACTCCAGGGGGAAGCCCTGTGAGCTGCTGCTCTGGAAAAAGTGAGGCCAAAGAGGAGCCCAGGATGGGAGGAAGATGGTGTGTTGACTACCACAATTTTGATGGGCACTATTTGTTTGGATTATTGATACTTCAAAGTTGGGGGGGGCTATAGTGTGACATGGCTGGAGGGCCAGACTACTAAAGTCCTGAGGAGGAGGGTGTGGCAGAGTTAATGTACTGCTGTGTCTTCCCAGGAAGTGGAGCTCTTGGATGGTAAAGCTATGATGCAAGGCAATAAAAAAAAACCCACCAATCCCCCTCAACCCAAGCCCACTATAGAAAACATAACAGAGCAGATATCTCTTAATGAATGAATGAGACTCTTAATCCTTACTTTAATAAACTGGTTTGCCATCAGTATGTGGGCTATGAGTCCATTCATCCAATTGAGAATTTGGAAATAATCCAGGTTACTGTAGGTTAATTTAGAATGCAGTCTCTCTGTCTCAGCCTGATTTTGCATTTAATTGACGCTAGTTGGACTAGTTAAAGTAATAAGCATAACATTAGAGAAGGAATATAGAATGTGATTTCTCTTAATTCTAATACTCTTCCCTCTTTTATGATATACCTTACTAGGAGAAAGAATTTCTCTGATAATGGAATTACTGTCTATAAAACAGTTAAATCATACTGTTAGCTTACAAAGCACTTAAACATAAATAAGTTATGCTCTCTCTCTTTGTCTAATTATGAAAAAACTAATAACCACAAGATATAGGGCAGCTGTTGAGAAGGAGGGCATGGCAATTGATAAAGAAGAGAAGTAGGGTGGGTAGATTTGTCCTTGCTGAGTATAGGAAAACAGGACTCAACACGGGGCTGAGGAATGAAACTGAGAGTGAGACAAGCTAGCAAAGAGAGGAGTAAAATGGTAATCCCCAAGTGACCATGGGGAGTGGGAAGGTGATTGGGGTGTTTTTTCTCACTAAAGCTCACGGTTTTGTTGTTACTCAAATAATATTCATGAGTAATTTTAATTAATGTTTATAAAATATGTACGGAAGCATTTGGAGGAGGGACAGGGAAATATTTAGGGTGAAATTTACTCTTGAGTGTGGAGGGGGAACATGAGGGAGAACAAAGAATATGAACCACTTATGAGCTATTTTGAGGATTTATGTGGGACTTAGTGGCATATAGGACTTCTGCTTGCCTTTTGCATAGGGATAGATTTTCTCATTACAGAATTTAAAAGGGCCAGATATTCCCCTCTAGCGGAAACCTGTGGTTCACCTCAAGGAGTCTCCTCTGCATGTTGTGCTCAAAGGGGTGGGTTCAGGCATTTGTGAAGGGCTAAGAACAGAAGCTGGAAATCCCTAGGCTCTTCAGGGAAACCAGGATCACTGGGCACTTACAAGAGAGGTCCAACCCCTTATAGGCGCTCCCTAGCTTCTACATCTGATAGCATGATGCCTAAGAGAGCTGTGCTGGCATTCTCTCTTCCTGTTCAGGCCTGTTCTCTACCTCCAGGAAAAAGGCATTGTGAGGTGTTAACACTACCCCAGTCCTGAGGGAGTTTATCCACTCTTTGCCAATAAGTTTTAAAAATGAAGAAGCCTTAAAAATGAAGTAGTCTTTTTTCACCTTTAGCATGAGGATTAGTACCATTACTTTCTAACAGCTATTTATGCCACTGTCGGCTCAAATAGGAATATTGTAATATGATCTCTACATGTGCCAGCCTTGACGGTGACTCAGAAGCTACAGTTAGCACAGAATATAACAGGCATGGCCATATTACATCGGTACTCCCAAAATGGCACTGGCTTTTTGTTCACTTCCATATGTAGCTCTATTCGCTGATTCAGATCTTTAAAGCTCTATATTGTTTGGGTTCTAGTTTCCTCCGAAACTACATCTCTCTTTATGCACCATTGCAATAGATGAGATCAGCTGATGTGCTTGTGCTTGCAGCCCTTTGGTTTGAACAACAGAGCACTTCTCATGATTACTAACGAAATACATACATCTTCAAACAATCACTGCTCATCACTTGCAAAGATATATTATTTTGTCTATAGGAAACCCTGCTTTGCTATTAATAAACACAATGGGCCTTACTCACCACTGTTGTACTCCAGTTTCATGCTGGGAGAAACCTACTGAGGTCAATAGAGTTCTACTGTCATAAAACTGGAGGAACACATTGATGAACTGAGCCAGAAGTATCTAAAATATTGCTGGATAACAGAAAACCATACATGTATTTGACACATATCTGTTGGTGGTAGTAGTAGGGTCTGTGGTATGAGCAGAGCTCTAGAAGTCAGGTCTCCAAAGTTCTCTTTCAAGCTGCCACCAACTCAGTGTGAGAACTTGGGCAAATCACTTAGCACCTCAGTCATCCCATTTTTTTAAATGGGTGTCAAAATACTCATCTTCCTCACAAATGTATTTTGAAGTTTAATTTCTTTATAGCCTTAAGATTAACTTTGAGATCCCCATCTAAAAGGCACTCTAATATAAAGAGTAATTATTAATGGAAACATAAAGGAGCTCTCTTTAGTTGAGTTGTCATCATTCACTATCTTGATAATACAACGGTATTGCAGCTCACTCAGAATAACTGAGCTAGTGCTGCTGATAAATTGCCCATGATTATTTTAATGTTTTATTTTTCTTTTACTGAATTTATGTTTGTACCATTAAGTGTTTCAAGTCTGATGTTTTATTTTTTTGGAAACAGATAACTACAGTCTTGTGGGTAGGTTAAAGTGTAAGGGATCCATTCAGGATTGTAAGGGTGAGTAGGTTAAGACAATGAAAATTTGGACTAAGTGGTATTTGTAAAAGTCATAATATTAAGACATATTCTGAGCTGACAGGGACATTTTAAAGAAAAGTATCCTATGTGTGTGCTCCTGAATTCCCTGTGCTCCTCAATCCCTCCTGAACTTAATGGGTGAAATTCTGGCCTCACTGAAGTCAATGACAAAGCTTCCATTGACTTCAGTGCAGCAAGGATTTCACCCAATAGAGTTGTGGATGTGCAAGGAATTCCGGATCAGGCATTGTGATTAGAAATGTGGTATGTTAGTTTGGCTTTAAAAAAAATCTTTTCATAGCTTGTCACAGAAACTAGTAATTAACCCTGAACCTAGTAAATTTCCAGCCTTAAATATGAAAGAGAAGTATGTTCAATTTGTAATTGTATCTTTATGGGCTACAGAAATAGATTCCAGAGTAAGAAAAAATAGAGTTCCTTTTATTAACACCCAGGGAGCTTTGTTAAAAGAAAAAGGCTTTAAAATAAGATTGGTGGTATAGGATTCTGTTAGGAAAGAAACCAACATTTGTTACAAGATAACACATACACTGGGAGTATTTTGACATTTCTGAGGCAGTGGGAGATACAAGGGGGCTGCCCCTAGATGACAGAAGCTGCAGAGAAGAAGGCTCTTAAGCCAACAGTGTCAGAACTGTGCAAAGGGTTGAGAGGAAGTTAGTGCTAAATGAGCAGAGGGAGAAGGGAGGGGAATAGGGCAGACATAGTCTGAAAAGTAGACTGGAGCAGGTCTCATGCACCTCTCATTTAGAGCCAGATAGTGCCACTCTTGCTTGCACTGAGTATTACCATACAAGTTAGTCCCACTGACGACAATTAATTATGTAAAATGCTGTTCACCATAAGGGTGTCATAATAGAGCCTTTAAGGATTCCTCAGAAGAGGTGAAGTTTTCTCCAGATGCAACATTTCATTATAGCAAGGTTGTTTCACCCTTTTAGGGAGAGATTTTCAAAAGTACCTATGGGATTTAGGAGAACAAGTTACAATGGGGGACTTGGACTTGGGTGAATGGAACCCCTTAGGCACTTTTGAAAATCTTCCGTAATAATGTTACCTAAATATAGATTCAAGAAATACTGCCACTGTCCTGCACTCTGTACTCAAGCAAAACTCCTGTTGAACTCAGAATTGACCACGTTGCTGTCACAGTGACGTGGCCTTAAGTGACTATATGGTGCACAGCACACTGGCAGCAGTGGGATCCTTACCTGGGGGCTTGTTGCTGTATTTATACATGGAACTGAAATATCTTTTGGCACATCACAGGTGGCAGTTTTATTGTTCAAGGTAAACATAGTGCTGGTTCGTGATTGGCCTAGACTGGAGCACCCTATTCATACATCCCAAGCTAAGTCTGGGGAGTGCTGCTCAGGGTTCGATTCTGCACCTGAACTCTACCACTCAGGCCTGTCTCTCATGCAGGTGACATGCTGGTTGACAGCCCTCAAGACTAAAAAACCTTGAATCACACTACAGATGCTATAGCCAACAAAATGAAATTCAGTGAGTACAAATGTAAGGTGTTACACTTAAGGAAGAAAATCCATATGCACAAATAGAGAATGAGGGGATAACTGACTTCACAGCAGCACTGTTGAGAAGGATTTGTGGTGGATCAAAATCTCAACATGAGCCAACAATGCAATGCTGTTGCAAAAAAAAAAAAAGGCAAATGCAATTTTGCATGCTATGCTTCTGTTAATGCAACCCAAGTCACTGGAGGTGATAGTACTGCTCAACTCGGTGCTGGTTAGGCCTCAGCTGGAGTATTGTGTCCTGTTTTGGTCATTGCTGTATAAGATGAATGTAGAGAAACTGGATAGGATCCAGAGGTGAGCAACAAAGATGATCAAAGGGATGGAATGCAAGCCATATGCGCAAAGGATGAAGGAAATGGGTAAGTTTAGTTTGGAAAAGAGGAAACTAAGGTGGAGACATGATAGTGGTCTTCATACTTGAAAGGCTGCCATAAGAAAGATGGAGGAAAATTGTTCTCTCTTGCCACAGAGGGCAGGACATGAGGCAATGGGTTCAAACTACAGCATAGCAGATTTAGATTAAATCTCCAGAAAAACTTCTGAACTGTAAGAACTGTAGGACAATGGAACAGACTGCCTAGGGAAGTCAAGGCAGCTCCTTCACTGGAGACTTACAAAAGGCAACTGGATAGCCATCTGTCTTGGATGGTTTAGACATAAAAAATCCTGCATTTTGGTCAGGGGTTAGACTACATGACCATTGCAGTCCCTTCGAATCCTATGATTCTATATTGATCAACTGGCCAAAACTGAGTTCAGTGCGAGTCTTGTTTGAATAAAGGTTGCTTAATTGTTTCTCAATCATTCTGGGCCCAATGAATACCTTGTGTGGAGAGGATGGGTACACCAGTTTTAGCAAAAGAATGTGTCATCCCAAAAGGGGGTTGGGTTAAAAAGACAGAGTAAAACCAGGCTGTGCTAAGGACAGGATCAAGCTGTGAGTGCTGGCAGAGTTTAGCTTTGTTCCCCTGTTGAAATGACACTTTGACATCATAAGAAGACCCCTCAATGGTGTGTAGAGAAAGATGTCATTTTTATTCTATGCTGACTATTTCGAAATTGTTGTTGTTTTGCTTTCACCATAAATCATGAGTTTAACACAATTAGATATTGATTATATATTGAAAGTGTTTGATACAACTGTCTAAAAATAAATGTAAACCTTTGTTTCCCTCCCCGCATTAACTATTTTTGAAGTTTTCAGTTATGAACTCAGTTTTCTGAGACAAAATATGTATTGTTTGAAAGTTTCATCACAAGCCTCAAGTCAGTAAAGGCTTGGCTGTCTGGTCTCTCTGCAGACTTATGTAAACTTCCAGAGACTTGTCTGAATGGAAGGAGTCTGAATCTGTGTCCTTGGTAATCTCTTCAACGTGTGGAGGAAGTTACTTTTCATGGCTTAATGCCATTGTATCACTTGTTTTCATGGAAAGCAGTCAAGACATGCTTTGCATTCAGATAGCCAAGTTAATCAGAGCTGGACATCATTTATTAAGGGTTTCTCTTTGAAAGAGCTTAATGCTGGTCACCTGCTACACTCAAGATACCACTTATTATATGACAAAAGCAAATTATACAGAAAAGTTGGAGAACAAATACATCGCAAGACAAAAAATCCCATAATTATTTATAACTCCCACTGTGAAACTGGAAGCATGACTATGTCGAATAGGCCCAGATTCATTGCCTAGCTTCTGCTAGTGGAAGCTGACTGATGTCAGGCTGTGAGCCCCGAGCGGCAGGAAGTCTGCAGCACAAGGCCCTCAACTCCCATTCCACACCTCTGAGGAGGATGTGGATGAGATGGCTAACACATCCAAGAAAGTAGGCGTGGAGGGGCCAGGGCACCCAGAAGTTGTGATTCAGAGAATCTCCCATGGAGCATCCACCCATAGGGCTTCTATGGGACCCTGGTCAGAGGGCATATCTGCTCCCCCACTGGAAGGATAGCCTGCTCTGCCCCAGGCTTCCAATGGCAATGAATGCTTCCAATGGCATAGCAGACCTGGTGAGAACAGAATGGCTCAAATTGCATCCCACTCTGCTCTTGGAGGAAAACTCAAGCCCATATGCTCCACTTTGGACTTTTTTTTGTTATGTTCAGTCATTACATTAAATCATAGTAAGAGCGAGTAGTACCAACTACATCTGTTTTAGGATAACCTGTGTTCATTTGCACAGTCAGCAGGCATTAAACTTGCAAGATCAAGAAATTAATACCCAGTTTAGCTTCCTCAGAATGTCATTTCAGCAACAGCAAAAGATCATTTAACATCATAGCTTAATATGCTACCAGATATTTCCAAAGTTTAATATTATACTTGCATTTATATACAGTTTGCTGATGGTTATAATGATAAAAATCAATAGAGCAAATGTAATAGAATAAAAGTACTGCATAGGTCATCCATATTATTTTATTTTCTTGTTTAGTTTTTTTTTTAATGAAGTAGGTATTGCCATCATGTAATACAATTTTTAGGAATACACTAATTTGCTGTGATGCTACGTGAAGCTAAATTCAAAGAGCACGGAAACTATATTTCCTGACCGTCCCTTAAAATGACATCATCCAACAGCTTTCCAATGTGAAGAAACATGGTTTTGTACTTCGGGTTCTGAACTAACATAGCAAAGACAGCTAGTAGTTGACCCTAATGGAATTTTGGAAATATTAATTCCAGGAATTATTTTCATACAACATACTGTGCCTCTGTTTCTCTCTACTGGAGGGTATATTTCAGTGTCAAACTAGAGCAGGAGTGATGGTGGTTACCCAAAGTTCAAACAAAGCACAAATGAAGAGACTGATTGACACAGAGAAGGTGACAGCAACTTCTCAGCAGGACAGAGCAGGAGCAAATAGATAAGAAACATAATGGCTGGCCTTTTTTTTTTTTTAAATTGAAACTGTCTGTTAGCCGCATAGTCTTTTCCCATGTGCATTAACAAGAGCAAGAATTTTCCTACAAGTTAATATAACTGAATAGACCACCGACATTGTTTAGGAAGATTCACTGCCTTCACGGTGTGCATGTGTGAATAGCCAATCAAGAGTTCCAAAGGCTCAACACAAGCAGATGCTGCAGTACCTAAAGAGAGATTCCAAGGAAAAAGCAACATTAATAATTATCGTAGTCAATTTTTGGCCTCAGTGAATTCCTGTGGCAATGAGTTCCGCAATTTAATGACTTATTGTGTGGAAAAGTATTTCCTTTAATTGGCTTTGAATTTTCCACCTTTTTAATTTAATTGAATGTCCCCTTGTTCTTGTGTTTGAGGAATGGATAACCAAAGTTCTCAGTCTCACTTCTCTAGCCCATTCATTATTTTACATATATTTTTATCCCCTCTGATTCATCTCCTTTCCAAGGTTAACAATCCCAGTCTTAAAAACAATGAGGAATCCGGTGGCACCTTAAAGACTAACAGATTTATTTGAATCCCAGTCTTGTCCATCTCTCTTTTTATTAGTTTTTCCACATCCTTGAGCATTCTCATCACTCTCATTAGTTCTTCAATATGCTTTTTTTTTGAGATGGAGTGATCAATACTGTACACAATATTCCAAACGAGGCTGCAACATTGATTTATATAAAGGCATTATAATAATCTTTGTACTCATCACTATCCCAGCTTTATTCATCCTATCATCTTATTAGCTTTTTTTGACTGCAGGTGCAGCAGGGGTTTTGTGAATTCCAAAGTCTTCATTGAGCAATCTATGTTGAAGGTCCCTTTCTTGAGTTGATAGTTGTCATAAACAGATAGTTAAGGGTTAATGACTCTTTTACCTGTAAAGGGTTAAGAAGTTCACCTAGCCTAGCTGACACCTGACCAGAGGAACCAATGGGGGGACAGAATGTTTCAAAAGGAAGGAGGGCAGTTCCCTTTGTCTTGGTCAGTTTCAGATGGAGTGGAAAAGATCAAGGAACCAGCCTCTTATCAGAGTAGTAAGTTTTAGAAAAGAATAAATAGGTTTATGTTTATTTTCCTTTGTGACTTTGTCTTTGTGCAATTAGAGGAATAATCAAATTGGGAATTCTTTTGTGTACTAAGTTTTGCCCAGGGGAACATCCTCTGTGTTTTGAATCTGTTGTCTGTGAGAGTAGCTGATATGCCAATTTCTCCCAGAGGTTTTTTTTTCTTTTACCTTTCTTTTCTTTAATAAAAAGTCTTATTTTTAAGAACCTGATTGATTTTTCCTTGTGTTAAGATCCAAAGGGATTGGATCTGGACTCACCAGGAATTGGTGGGGGAAAGGAGGGGGGATGGTTAAATTCTCCTTGTGTTAAGATCCAAGGACTTGGATCGGTGTTCACCAGGAAATTGGTAAAGAAGTCTCTCAAGACTACCCAGGGAAGGGAGTTAGTACTTGGGAGTGGTGGCAGCAAAACCAGATCTAAGCTGGTAATTCAGTTTAAGGGTTCACATGCAGGTCCTCATATCTGTACTCTAAAGTCCAGAGTGGGGGTGAAACCTATGACAATAGTTAATTTAGAATGCTGTGAGTTATAAGAGTAGTTTGTATGTATATCACTTGCCATTTATTGACGAAAGCATTTCCAATTTTGTTGCACGTTCACCTACTTTCTTTGTCTCCCTGAAGTTCGTCACTGTCCTCTCTAGTCCTATAAATAGAATAACTTTATCTGCATATTTTTAAGGTTTTCTGTTTAGCTCAAATAGCCTCTAGAGCCTTGCCATGTAGCCATATTGGTTTAGTCTTTGCCTTCTTGGTTCCCTTTCTGTTCAGCAGTAGACATTTCTTCTGAGACTTTTTTTAAAGTAGCATCCATGCTAGGACTAAGAATTTTACTTCCTTTATTTTTAACTTTATATCTTTTTTAACCAACCGTCTTATTTTGTTGAAATTTCCCTTTCTGAAGTTTAGTGCCACTGTATCGCTTTTTGTTACCTTACTTGTCCCTTGGAAGTTGAACTCAATTATATTGTGGCCACTGTTATTTAGTGGTCAGCTACAGTCATTTCTTGAATTAGCTGCTAGGTGTTACTGAAGACTAAGGCTTTGTCTATACTGCGCAGCTTTTAGCGACATGGCCACGTTGACATGGCCGTGTCATTAAAAGTCGGGCGGTGTAAACGTTGTTTGTCGGCACTTTTGCGGACTAAATACTTCCACCCCCTACAACTTGGGTTCACGTTGTCAGGTGCTCCTGCCGACAACAAACCGTTTACATTGTTACTTACTGCGGCAAAATATTTGTCTTTCTGGGGGGAAGGTGGCTTTTTAAAGCACCTGTGAATGACAAAAGTTTTGTCGTTCAATTGGCAGTGTAGACAAAGCCTAAGTCAAGATTAGCCTCTGTTCTTTTGTGCTCGATAACTAGTTGTTCCCAGAAGCAATCACTTAAAATGTTGAGAAATTGTTTTTCTAAATGTTATTCCATTGTGCTGTTTGACCAGTGTATGTGTGGTAGTTGAAGACCACCAGTATATCATTTTGCTGCTGCCCTGGTTGCACAGGGTTGAGAGAGATCAATCTCCTTTTCTTGATCCAGGGGCCAGTCATGTAGCCCTACTAATATATTTATATCTAGATTCAACTGTGTATTCCTGTCTACTCAGAATTTTTACCTTGCTAGATTCTGTGAAAACATTTAGATGCAACTCTATAACCCAACCTCTTCAGCCTTGTCTTTCTTGATTATATAGTTTATAACCTGATATTACAGTATTCCATTATTTTTTGTCTGTTTTGATAATGTCTATTATATTTAGGTCTTCGTCCATTGCATTCTAATTCACCTAAATTTGCTTTTAAACTTCTTGCATTTGTAGATAGACAGCTATAGGTTTTTACTGTTGACTAGAAGCCTGATATTATTTAGTTTCTTAATCTGACTTCCTGCTGATTTTATAGAATTTACCTCTCTGTTTTTACCCTCTCCTTGTTCTACTCCAGTTGTAGTTTGCATCCTACCCTTTATTAGATACACAGATAGTGTTGTATTTAACAGATGTCTCTGTTTCATTGATTTTCTTCTCAACTGCTGCTGGCCAGGAGTGGTGGAAGCTCCCTAAAATGGGGAGATCACCAGTGCCCAAACCACGGCCCTGCCCCTACACTGCCCCTTTCCCTGGAGGCCCTGTCCCCTGCTATGCCCCTTCCCCCTGAGGCTCTGCTCACTCCTTTCCATCCCCTCCCCCTATTGCTCACCCTTACAGCCAGTAAAAAAGTGATGGGGCCATAGCCCCCTGATCTTCCCCTGTTCTGGCATCCCTGCTGCTGGCTTTTCCCCAGTGCTTAATTTAAATACTCTTCCAAAACCTTATTTATTTACGTGCCAGAATTCTGGCTCCATTTTCTTGAAAAATGTTCCCCAATGCCTAATAAACTTTGTACCATCTTCTCAACCATGTGTCACGCTGTTTGGAGTGGCTCACGACTGAGAGTGCTTACCTCAGGGCAGACTGTCAGAGAACAGGACAGACATCCCAAATTGGTGGTGTGTTCTATAATTAGATTTCATCAAGCCAGTGACAAATGTGAACTCCTGGATCACTCTATAGCAGTGTTTCCCAAACTTCGGATGCCGCTTGTACAGGGAAAGCCCTTGGCAGGCTGGGCAGGTTTGTTTATATTTGGGGTCGAGAAGGAATTTTTCTCCAGGGCAGATTGGCAGAGGCCCTGGAGGTTTTTCACCTTCCTCTGCAGCATGGGGCACGGGTCACTTGCTGGAGGATTCTCTGCAGCTTGAGGTCTTCAAACCACAATTTGAGGACTTCAATAACTCAGACATAGGTTAAGGGTTTGTTATAGAAGTGGATGGGTGAGATTGTATGGCCTGCGTTGTGCCTGCGGTCAGACTAGATGATCATAATGGTCCCTTCTGACCTTAAAGTCTATGAGTCTATGTGTCCACAGGTCCGGCCGATCGCAGCTCCCACAGGCCGCGGTTCGCTGCTCCAGGCCAATGGGAGCTGCTGGAAGCGGTGCAGGCTGAGGGATGTGCTGGCCATTGCTGTGGACACGGGAGGTAAACAAACCGGCCCGGCCCGCCAGGGGCTTTCCCTACACAAGCAGCGTCCCAAGTTTGGGAAACACTGTTCTGCAGTCTTACCATGGAGTCACAGACAGTCCCCTTAGACACTCCAGTCTACCTTGCTACCCGGACAAATGGGACTTTGTGACAAAATGGTTACTTACACTAAAAATCACATCACATTTAGGTTGCTTCCAGTCCCAAGAGACCAGTCACTTACCTCAGATCAGTTGGTACTCTAGATCTTACACTAAAGATAACGCTGGTAGTGAATTCTACAGTAAACTAATTAAAGGTTTATTAGCTAAGAAAAGGAAATGAGAGTTATTGAGAGGTAAAAGCAGGTAAAATGTATGCACAGGTGAGTCACAGTTTGTAACTCCAAATGGTGGTAGTAATGTAATAAACTGCCAGTTTCCCAAAAATCTTATCTGTAGCCCATTACGGTACCCTGAAAAGTGAAAACAATGCAAGTAACATCCCACTAGTTTTCATTAAGTTTAAAAAACAAATACACTCTTATTCATTTAACAATCACTTTGATCTATACTAATACACAAGTGAATTGGCCTGGGCCTCTGGCATGAGCTGGCACCTGGTCTGCCAGCGTCACATGATGCATTGAGTTTTCCTTTGACTAGCTGTACTACGCATGGAACTGGAAATATTTCAGAAAAAGCTATCACTGAGTCCCTGGATTTAAGCCTTCTATTTAGAGCTAAATTTAGGTTCCAGGACCTCTTGCACATCTCCGGACATCATTGGTACTAATATGTATCATGACTACAGAGCACAGGTTCCTCAATAGAAATCCATCTAGGTGTCTCATGATATCTGTCACCTTCACACCCAGCAGGCATGTCATCCAGCAGTTCTCAGTCACCTCATACCCAACTTTTTACATTCCTGATGATCAGTCCCCCCCCCCCCCAACCGCCCCACCCCATCTCCACCTTTGAAAACAGAATCTGCTTAAGTAAAGTAAAAATGTCTAAGGAGCCTTAATTAAAAAACATACAGTATTCTCCTCTGGATCAATTTTAAAGGGAGATACAAAGTTAATTGAAACTAATTTAGTATTTATTTGTGAGGATAATATGAGGTTTGACTTTTATAGATCTACTTTTATTCCATCTCATATCTAGTACTGAAGTATGGAATCTGCCACCTTGGGAAGGATTTGTTAGTGACAACATTATTTTTTGGCTGCTGCCAGTGTAGTTGGATGATTTTGATGAATCTATGTGGCTTAGTGATGAGAAAAATGGTCTACAAGCCAGGGGTACTCTGGTTTTAATCCAAGCCGTTGCACTGCATGAACCTGGGCAACTCGCTTCACTGCTCAGTGCCCAGCTGTCAAACTGGATAATAAGCAGGAATCCACTGAAAAATAAAGCTTGCATCTATGCCGAGTTTTCCAAGATAAATAAATTAGTCTTGTTCTCCAAAAAGTATTTGGATTTTGATTTGTAAAAGTAATTTTTTACCTTGGCAAAATATTATGTATGAACTATGCATCATCTTGAACAGAATTTTAAACCTGTCTAATTCACTAAATAGTTGCTTTCATTATCAAGAAGGCAGTGTCTAGATTGCAGTATTGTTGTATACAGGTTGGGCTAGATTCTATCCTCAGGTACTCTGGATTCAAACTAGTGTCTAGAAGCAGAATGAAATCCCATATGTCTAAAGTAATTTAAACATAACATATAAACAAATGCTATATATGTATGTTTTCTAAAAAGGTCAACTGCAAGTTTAAATGTCCCCCTAGTGAGAGAAAAAGGAAGTACCATTGACCAGATTCCTACCCTGTCAAATAATATCTGAAGAGCACAGAGGTATTCATGTATCCCAGAGATGCATTATATCACAACATTTACTGTTTTTTCTAAAGAAAAGATGACAAAGAAAAGCATTACTGGATTATCTGAAGAAGGCAGAGTGTAGCAGCTGAATATCTATTCATTTGAATAAGTTTCCTCTAAAATCTGAGGGGACAAAAAGTTTGGTTTCTCTTTTTTTATAACACGTGATCCTAAGGCCATGGAAATCAACTGGAGTCTTTACACTGAGTTCCTTAAGCTTTGGATTAGGCCCATAAAATGATATTCTCAAAAGGACCTAAGCAATTTAGGCTTCTAAATTCCATTTTCAAAAGTGATTTAGCCATGTAGGAGCTTAATCCCATTTAATTTATAAGAGACGTAGACTCCTAAGTAGAGCTGTGTGAATAACATATATTTTTTGGTTCATTGGCAATTCTAAAAAATTAGAAAAAAATGTTTTGGGCTGATCCAAAATTGAATGTTTTTGAGATTTTTAGCAAATTGCAAAATTGGAAAAACTTGTTTTTGGTTGAACTACACATTTTGTTTAGCCAAAAATGGAATGTTTTTCATTTTGATCTTTTTCTACATTATTATTTTTTAAAAATCAAAGGAAATTTTGAAAGTAAGTCACTTCAGATCAAATAATCAAAATATTTCATTATGAGAATGTCAAAATGGTTTTTTTGGTTGCGGTTTTTATTCGTTTTTTTAAAGGTTTTTTTTTTTTTTTTTACTCAGACAATTTTTGGCAAATTCAATATGAATTTGCAAAATGTTTGGTCAACCCAAATCTGCATTTTTTTTTTCCCCTGGGGTGGAAAAAATGTTTGAGAAAAATCTTTCACTACCTCTACTCCTAAAGCCACTTTTGAAAATGGCACTTAAGCTCTTAAATCACATAAATGCTTCTGAAAACTACTCACAGTGGGTAGTTCATAGATCGTTCCCTTCTTCTCCCCCCACCCAATCCCCACCAAGTCTGGTTGGAAAAACAGTTATTTTATTTATTTATTTTTGGTCTGGGTGATTGTTATTGCAATTGACCGAAAACAAATAATGGCTATGAAGTTTCTGTTTTTGTGTTACAGTGTTGAGACTATGCCTTGTTCTCAGGCTTTATCTTATTTTTGTTGCAAATATTTAATTTCCTTGCACTAGAAAGTCAGAGAAAAAGCCAAGATCTGTTGGCATTTGGTTAGGGAGCATTGACAGCTAAATGCCACAATATGTGAACTTTCATTTCCATTGAACTAATTTGAAACCTATGAGAGTTTAGCTGAAGTGAAGTTTTCCAGTTTAGTGTTACAGACAAAGTTCAAGATGGCAAGTAACAAAAGGTCATAACCTGCATTTTGTGGCTCAACAAAGAAATTGAGACATGGTGCACCAGTACCACACAAGAATTGGTAAAAGGCCTTTTTATTGTGTTATCAAAAGGTTGGACTATATGTGGGATGGAGATTGCAGAAAGGTAGTTTCGTATTTTCAATGGTTGATTAAACACTGTATCTTTGCTGAGGAAAATGATTTAAGTTTGGATAGCTTGTTGCCCATCATCCTAAAAGGCTGTTATTTCAGCATTCGGGGGCAACTTTTAGAACTAAATTAGTCTGTTAACTGAATTCAGCAGATACTTGGAGAGAGAAAATATTCTGGATTCTCCATAGATTCTGTATTCTGAAATTAGCTGAATTCTGACTCTCTTCAGGTTTATCTGAAATGTGTGCAAATCAGCATTGCTTGTGTGTGTGTGTTTGCACCATATTCTGGCTGGCCATGTGGCTTCACACAACCCCTAAACAGCTTCTCATGCAGATTTCTCCAAGGATGAGTGCAGAGCGATCACGTATGTGTTATACTCTAGGTATATTTGTGCATATGATTCCTGAGCCCCACCTTGGAATGCTTTATGGCAGCTCTTGTGAATTCAAAGATAGCCTGCAAAGTGCCAGTTTTGTGGGATTTCAGAGAACCAGGATTAGGGAACAGTTATGCCTCACAGTTCCTCTCATAGATCCCTTTTCTCTCACATATGCATATCCAGGAGAGCCAGCATTGTTTCCTGACACATGGGTTACAGGAGAAGCCTGGAAACATAGAGTTAATGAGTGATTCGCACTGCTATGCCTAAGAAGCTGCAAACACATTACATTATCTATTATTGCATTTTCTGGCTGTCATTCATCATTTTTCTTGGCTACTTTCCAACCATTCTTGGCAGCATCATTTTTTCCCAAAGATTTGTTATCGAATTTGATGAATTTTTTCAGGCTGCTGGTACATATGCCACATATGTTGGTCACCATTAAAAAGTCACCAATGACCAAAAGTAGCCACACAGTTGTATTTAGGTTGCCATAATATTTCCCACTGCTTAGTGCTTTTTCTTAAATACATCTGTTTGGTAAGTGTTGAGTACCTCTGTCACTCAGTAAATGGTCTGTCAGTATGACATATTATGTAGGGCTTTTTTTTTTTTTTTAAAGAAGGGGCGAGTAATGCCTACAGGGAACTACATTAAGTTCATTTATTGTGTGACTTTAGCAAGATCTTAACACTGTGCTCTAATGGTTAGAAGAGAGTGTATTGACCAATTAAATAAATGTAAATGTATATGACTTTACTATCTGATTAACCTTGGGCAAGAGATGTCATAAAAGATAAAAGACTTAATATTAACAATGAAGGCCATTCTTGTGCATCCTACTAATGATCATCTCAATGTAGAGAAGCAAGATGCCTTGAAAGTTTCATCAGTGCATTCTAATAACTACTCAGATGATCCCACTGCATATTTTTAGTATTTATAACACAATGGCAGGCCATGTCATGCCTTATGTTTGGATATGCCCAAGGCAGGAACCATTATGTAGATAGTTTCCAGAATTCTTCCCAGCCTACAGACTGAATGCACATCCACTTTTCCTGAGGTTTCATTTAGCCTTTACTGACTTATTAAAAAAGAACAAGCAATTAACATGTTCGGGAAAAACAATCATAAGTTTTGCTAAAATCTTCATGCAATTTACTGGCTGCCTGCACTATTCTTAATCTGTCAATATACTTAGTAAAGCAGGATATGGAAAGTAGATTTTATAAACCATTAGATTCCCATTTCCTATCTTCAGTAATTGCACCAGAGAGGGTGCATAGGAGATATTCTGAGGGGAGGAATTCTGGTTAAATCAAAGCTCCTAGGGAGAGCATGCTGGAATGGTCACTCCACTGCATAGGGTACAGTGTATGCTTCCCTCTATGTCCAGCCAGCTCACTGGCCAACCTAGGGGTACAGGAGGTCATGGTCCTGTCTTCACCCATTTCAGGCAGTTACTATCCACATGGATACTAACACGGTTCTTACTCCCTAACTTTGAGTCTGGCAAGAGATGTAGGCCAGCAACCATCTGGACCTCAACCCAATAAGGCCAAAATTCCCTGGAGCCGCCGCTGCCCAACATGCCCCTTCTGCCGTGAGCAATGTCTCCTGCGTTGGGGCTTGTGAGAAGGGTTCCTGGCTGGATCTGAGGTTTTTAAAGACCTTTTATGCCCTCTGGCCCCTTTGCCCAATGTCAGTAATATAAAGGAGCCAGAACAAATGAGGGTCACAGGCATAGAAGTGTTTTTGTTTTTGTTTTTATTGACAGAACTATTCATTATTTACTTTTGCATTTTAATTAATAAAAATTCTGGGCATGAATCAATCTTGCGTACCCAGAGGTAAATTAGGTGTAACTTCACTAAGATAAATGGAGCTAAACTGGTGGTTTAACTGATGAGGTAAATGGGGGTAAAACTGATATAAGTGAGAGAAGACTCTGGGTATTTATATTTATAATAGTGGAAAAATAACTACTAGATCTTGTCATTGTCAGTCCTCCACTTTTAACCATCATCATCTTCCATTTTCTCCTCCTGGCTAAGGACTGGAACATGCAACAAGGCCAACAACGAATGAGTCAACCTGGTAGTAACCCATTTTGATCAGTGTAGCCTTTTGCCAGAAATGTCCCTTAAGTGCCAATGGAAATGCCATGTGCACTACTGAAATCCATTTGAGCAGAAATTAATTTTCTTTTGTTTCACAGCCTCACAAGGAAATTTTTGGCCTGGTAGAAGTGTGGGGGAATAGGGAAATGAAAAGCATTTTAATTATTTTTCACTCCTATCTGACTTCTATATAAAGGTAGCCATGCAACTGGCTAAAACATGATACTAGGACTCCACCAACTTGCTGTATGAATAAATCAACAAGCTGTGGAAACATGTTCTGCAGCTTCAGGCAAGCCTATGTGCACATGAAAACATGAAGTCTTTTTGCTTTATAAAATAAAACCTCCAGTATTAGAGTTCAAACTATTTTTAGGTATTGGATGAAATACTGTGGGTCAATTTTATGGAAACCATGTTGCCATCAATTTTTAAAATCAAGCATTCAGTCCAGAAATTAGTTTCTAATAATGCAGATTTGACTTCATTTTTTGTTTCCTCTTTTTAAAATATTTTTTTCTTCCATTCAGCTAAAATAAAATTTTAATTTAAGCACAATAAAGCATTGCATTTACATGGATGCCTACTCCCAGGTAACCAGGAATAAAGTGGTTGTAGATTTGCTAATTATAACATACAATAAATTACACAAAGATATCCCACCCCTATTTTGTCCATACATCGTCAGCTGGTCAACCTCAAGTGTTTACACAAAGCATTACTGTTTTTTCTCATAGTAGTATTACACCAGTACCACTGCTATATTTGTGTCCTCTCTCTGTCTTTCACTCACTCTTTTCTTGAACTCTCCCCTCCCCCACTGTGCATTACTTCCACCATCACCTTCCTCAAAAGCAGTTCATTCTGTGTGTGTGTGTGTATTGCAATTTTCAATTTTAAGAAAGCATTGGAAAAAAGTTAACTGCAAATGTGGGAAAGCATAGTATTTGTAAATCAGTTTTCTGTGAGCATTTTGTAAAGAGTACAATAGGTGAATAGCAGAGTAAAGAAGGTGTATGAACTTAGAAAATCCTCTGGCATTTATACAGGCTTCCCACAAGATTTACTGGGTATAAAAGTGTATAATGCACCAAAAAAGTGAATCCTTCTCCTTTTTTCTTGTTCGTTGAAGCTATCACTCCTTGTCCATCAGACCTCCGTATGGAATTTAAAAAGTGGTAGTACTCTCTCACGCCCAAACTCTGCTTCGTTAGCATATGAATGTCCAACAGATTGTTTGAAGTAACAATTAGGAGAACAATAGATAAAGGAGGAAATTGGAGACAGCAACTAACACCTGGGAATCAGGGCTTAAGCAGCTTTCTTTTACATATTGATTAAAAGAAAACACTAGCAAATGCATATTGACTGAAAACGTGGTACAGAAAAAGTGCTAATATACATAACGCATGGCTTGGCTGTCACTTTCAGTTACACTCTACACATAGCTCACTTACCACTTTGCCTCGTAAGGGCCTGATCAGGGGCGGCTCTAGGCACCAGCGGGCCAAGCGCCCGCTTTGGGCGGCATCCTGGGGAGGGCGGCATTTGGCCCCGGTGGAGCTCCCGCCGGCATGCCTGCTGCAGGTCCACCGGAGCCCGGGACGAGCGGACCTGCCGCAGTCATGCCTGCGGCGGGTCCCGTCTTCCCGCGGCTCCGGTTGAGCTCCCGCAGGCATGACTGCGGCAGGTCCGCTCGTCCCGGGCTCCGGTGGACCTGCCGCAGGCATGCCGGCGGGAGCTCCACCGGAGCCAAATGCCGCCCTCCCCAGGAGGCCGGAGCCGCGGGAAGAGGGGACCTGCCGCGGGACTGGGGAAGGGCGGCGCAGCGCTCCGCGCTGCTTGGGGCAGCCTACTTTGTAGAGCCGCCCCTGGGCCTGATCCTGCTGTTTTTGTGCACACCAAATTCCTGTTGACTAAGGTGGGTGTACACATGTATAGGGGCTGCAAAATTTCAGGGGAAATGTCTTAAAGGAGTTGGAGTCATGTGGATGATACAGGTGTCCTGTCAGAATCAGCAACATGCTCCAGGGAAACAACTGGAAAATATTGTGATATATATGTAAATATTCTTGCCTAGAAGCAACTAGAATTGTAATGTCCTATAATCAATAATATATGATGGCTTTCTCCCAGGGATCCTGGTGAAAATAATATAGGGACCTTGCTGAGCTAACTTGTTTGTTTTTTGTAAAATTTTATCAATGGCACAATATGAGCAGAGTTTTACAACATCTTACAGCATTTTCTCAAAAAAGACAATCAGTACATGCACTTGGTATGCCTGCATAGTTAATTGTTTCTGCAGTAGGTTACAGTGTGCTTCTTTTGAACAATGTTTAAAGAAACTACATTAGGGTTATGACCCTAAAATATGACAGGGATTCTCAAAACCCCTGCAACCTCTATCTAAACATGAGGGCCCAGATTCTGCTTTTATCACCTGTGCACACCAATAAAGTCACAAGAGTTGTATGGGCATAAGTGAGAGCAGAGTTTGGTCTGAGGTTATTTAATGGGGGATATTCATCTAAAAACAAAACTACGTAAATTGTAATACGCACTTTTAATAGTAACCAATTTTTCTATTCAGTGCTGAAATTCCATTGCAGAAAGCTTTGTTCCCCCTATCATCAAATGAAGTCACCAGTCACATGCTGGACAAAGAAAGATTTAGAGTGAAGTCCTGGTCCCTTGAAGTCAATGACAAAATTCCCACTGACTTCAGTGGAGTCAGAATTGACCATTTCTGAAGGGCCACGAAGGAATACATTTTCTGGAAGTGGGAGTTTCTGGTGCCAGTTGCTGTACTTTAGATGTGATGGAGAATGGAAAGAAGGGAATGGGGATGGAATGAAGACTGGAAAGAAAAAGAAATGTTTCATTAGTCCTGCTACCTACAAGTATATCAAATGTGGATGAGCTAAAGCTTTAAAACTGGTCAATAATCTACATTCAAATAAAACTACCAAATACATTACTATTTTGTGCACATTTGCTTATAAGACCGATATAGACTGCAATACTGATGACGTTAGTGTTTTATTTATCCTATATTTACCATTCAAAATCTAAAACAGGTGAATTTAATAAATGTCTAGGCATTAGAAATGATAATTCACTTGTGTCACACTGTCTGGAGTGGCTCGTGACTGTGAGAGCCTACCTCAGGGCAGAGTGTCAGAAAACAGGGCAGATATCCCAAACTGGTAGAGTGTTCTATAATTAGATTTCACCAAGCCATTAACAAATGCAAACTCCTGGATCACTATACTGGTCTAACCATGGAGCCACAGACAGTCCCCCTAGCCTCTCCAGTCTAAATGACCTTTTATGACAAAAATTACATCATATTTAATTTTATGTTGCTACCAGTCACTTACCCCCAGATCAATTGGTATGCTAGATCTTACACCAAAGACAATGCTGGAAGCCAGTTCTATGGTAAACTAACTAAAGGTTTCTAGCTAAGAAAAGGACATGAGAGTTATTGAGAGTTTAAATATAGGCACTGGTGAGTCACAGTTTGTAACTCCAATGGTGGCAGTAATGTTATAAACTGCCACATTCCCAAAAGTCTTTTCCAGAATATCCAAAAGGTGTCTGAGGAACTCTGTTTTGCGTCTGGTACACTTCCCTGTAAGAGTCCAAATAGTCCAGAAATGCAGGACCTTTCCTTGAGTCCATACTTATAGTTTCTTCTCACAGAAAACAAGCTGACAATGTCACTACCCACATGGGCTTTTCCTTTGATAATGGAGAGTGAGGAATGCATTTTGAGTCTTTGACCTCTGATTATCACGCACAATGGCCACTTGCTTTGAAGTTAGCACTTTTCTGTTAAAGTTCTTCATTTGAATTCCACAAGGCTTCTTTCTTGTTTGATGTGTTATTTAGTCCCTGGGGTATACACAATGTAAATGTTTGCTACAACATTATAATGGGATACGATAAGTAAAACCAATGCAAATAACATCCCACTAGTGTTCAAGACATTTAAATACTAAATAAACTCATACCATTAACAATCACTTTGATCTATTCTAATATACAAGTGAATTGGACTGGGTTCTGACATGAGCTGGTATCTGGTCTACCAGCATCACAACTTGTTTGTGGATTCATCCTTTTTTTTTTTCTTGTTACTGATACTTTTCTGTTTTTATTTTTATTTTTTTGTAGATTTGGTTTATGGATACTATAGACAGCAGAGAAAAATGATTGAAGAGATTGACTGGTCCTATACAGGTAAATACATTATGTGACTGAAGAAAATATTTTGATTTGATATTTCACATTCACTATTATAACTCCTGGGGTCTGCAATATAGCTGTAGCTAAAGTTGTACTGGGGACTGAGTTTTATATAGAGAGAGTTTGAAATTAAGTCTGGAAAGTTTGAGGAACAAGTATTGATTCAGTTGCTGTAGAACAGGCTAGATTTGTTTTTCATTGAATTTGTTACACTCAAAACGGCATGGCTCTGATTAAGCAAAGTGGTTTAACATGCAGTGGTCTTTAAGACTTGAGTACTCACCCTCTATTGTTAGGCGTTCTCTCTCATCACCTGTATATCACAATTTGGGGATTATGCAAGGCAGACAGACAGGCCATGGCTGTCTAAGTCCTGGTTGAGGGGTAGCAAAATTATCTGCACCTGCTCTATGTCCACTCCTGGAACTCAGTAGGATTCAGCTTTGGAGCACCTGACTGTCTCTTTTCCACACCAGCTACCACACTGGTTTAACCATCCTCAGGATCAGTCAGTCTGGTACAGAGCTCCCATCTGTGGGAGGGGAGGACTTTAGTGCTGCTTGGGATTTACCCACACTTGTCTTCAGTATGGATTGAATAACAGGTGAATAAGACTTATACAGATGGGCTGTATTAGAACTTCAGGATCCCAGATTTTGCTATAAAGGACTGTGATCTTTCAGATGTATTGAAATGTTAATTTTGTTCTAAAGCATTATTTACATCTTACCCAGAGCCAATTTAAAAAAATGCAAAGTAACATATAGTAGCTGTATATAGCCACATACTTTTTGTATAGCTTTAATTTGTTTAATCACTGTCAAAAGGCGCCAGTATGAGAAGAATCAGGAACCTGGCAAATTTCAGCTTTTAATATCTTTAGTTCAAAAAGTTTCTGAAGCCACAGATAACTTTTCAAATCTAAAAATAGATCTAAACTGATTTTAGTCTCCATCTGTCAGTTTGTAAGGCAAAACCTTTTCTTCCATGGTATAACATGTCTAACAAGTTTGAGCCCAGAGAGAATTGAAGCAGGCAAGTCATAAACCCCTTAACAATGAGTTTATAATGGAAACACCTACTCAAGACACTTTGCGCTATAGTATCCATGGGCGAGATCAATCAGCACAACATTCCTTATTCAAAATCCTTCTCTGTCTTTTGTAAATATTACTCTGTATAAAAGAAGTAGAGTTGATCA
This sequence comes from Mauremys reevesii, assembly GCF_016161935.1. Lineage (NCBI taxonomy): Eukaryota > Metazoa > Chordata > Testudines > Geoemydidae > Mauremys > Mauremys reevesii. The sequence continues at coordinate 317,751,124 of NC_052623.1, forward strand.
CAAAGAATGCATATGCTCAGAGGCCAAATCCTGATCCCTGTGCAAAGAACTAGTAAAGCGCTTTTGCACATCTTTGCATAGGGGATTGATATGGGGGTCAGGGCAGGACAGAACCTCCCCTTAGGCCACAAAATACCATCAGAGCTTTTTTTCAGCTGCTACTACACCCTCAGGACTCCATAGGCCACAAAATACCATCAGAGCTTTTTTTCAGCTGCTACTACACCCGCAGTAACACCTCTAATCCATGGGCATCCTCTCTGCCTGATTTTTTTAAAGCTGGATCTGTACCATTCAGATGGACAGACTTAACCTCTAAGAAGTTTGTATCTGGCTGGGACCACACTGCACAGCTCTGTTGCTATGAGACATCCTAAGACTCTTTCGCAAAGTCTTTCCTGGTCTTACATTTTCTAAGTATCTCCTTCTGGATGCATTTGTTGTCACCAAAACTTGAATTTGTCTATGTACTCAATTTTGCCAGCTCTCATAATTTTATGATAACTGTCATGATATTTGGTGTGTTTCTTAAAGATCCAGCTCCCGGAGTCAAGAGATGCATTAAAACTTCAGCTTTCATTTTTTAAAAGTAAGTTTCTACTTACTGGTTGCAGAGAACAGCTTTAAAATGTAACAACCTGAGTGCATTCTAAAGGCTCAAAAGCCAGAAGGCAAATAAAAAGAACCCAACCTTTATTTATTTATTAAATCTCAACATTTTAAAGCCAGTCACATGAATTTTTAAGGCCTGACTGATGATTTTTGAATGCTCAAGGTTGGCAATACGAGGTATGAGGTATGCACATGCCTATTTGCATATGGAAACTAGGGTTTTGGTGCATAAACTTGCATGCACAAGTTTGAATGTAAAGCCCAAACTGAGAAAGTGTACTCATTCTTTGCTCAGACTCAAATTATGCTTGGATTTGATAGCCTTGAATCCTGAGCACTAAAGAGCTTGAGAAATTAGCCTCTGTGGCTGTTGCCTTGTGGCAGCTTTGTGGGCCTTTGGGGCTCGCCAACCATTGAGTTTCATCAGCATGAGGTAGAAGAATTCCCTCTCCTGCAGTTGCACAATTTATTTTAGACAGGTGCCTGTAAGTCTGTTCTGCTAGTAAACAGCAATATAGCCAGGTTTGGACAAACTTCACCCTGCCCACAAATGTTAGTCTAGGGTTACTATATTTCAGGTTATCATAAAGAGGACACTCTGTGGAGGAGGTGAGAAGAGCGGAACAAAATGGGGGGTACAGCTGGGGGTGTTGGAGGGGATACCTGTGGTAGGGGTACTTATTGGAGATGGGGGGGCAGTGACAGGACAGCAGGCACAAGCCCAGGATGCAGCAACAGTTGTTAATCAGCACCTCCCTGTGGGACACCCTTCCCAAGGCTGGGAGCCTGGGCCTGGGTGGGCGGAATCTGGCAGCTGTGGCTTGCAGGGGAATGGACCAATCAGGAAGTGGACTAATTGGGGCTCTTTCTGAGCTACAGCCTGTCTGCTCTGCAAAAACCCCGGACATTTCCTGTTATTTGAAAAATCTGCCTGGACAAAGAAAGGCAGTTCAAAAAAAGAGGCTGTGTCAGGGGAAACTCGGACATATGGTCACCTCCCTTAATGTACTTCTGGAAGGCACTCGTCTGCTACCGTGGGATGATGGTGGCATATGAACTGATATAGAATAGGACAAATGAAAGAATAATTTGAATCTCCCTCCCAAAAATCCTGAAAATGTAATTTAATAATAAACCACTTCATATACCATGGTATTGTTTACATATCTTTTAAATTAGGCTCCTAATAAAATGTTATTAACAACATTGTATTCTGAAGGAATACCTGTTTTTTTAATACACTTCATAATTCTTATTAGGACCCAATTTACTGCTGTGCACTAAACCGTGCATTTGCATGCATAGATCTATAAATCTGCATGTGAAGTAAACTGGTTTGAATACACAAGTGTTGAATTTTGAAGGTGCAAGAAATGTAAGCATTTTGCAGATGTATGTGTAATGCATAAAACAGAAAAATGTACCCTAACAGTTATTTTACTAAGTAAATATCTTTATTTCAATAGGATTATAATTGAGCATTAAATTATCAGATGAAATGACTTTGTCCAGTGTGGAACATTTCTTAATATATGTCACTACTTTAGAAATAATGAGACTGATAATCTTACAGAGAAAAAATTAAGTATACTGAGCAACTACATTTGGTGAAATTGATTATTTGGTGGACAATGAACATTTATATATATTTTGGGTGCAGCAACAATCCCATGTTAATTCAATCTGTAAAACAAGCAACATGAGTTTAAATTATTTTTGTGACATCTACATGAAAGCTTTTGTATGGATGCCATGTTCAAATACGTAATTTTAGCTGGAATAAGTGGCCTACTGCAGCTTTTCTGATATGTCTGGATGAATGTGGTCTGAGAAGTTTCAAGTCTGTGTATATACCTTGTAAACATGGACTCCTACTACAAAGAATCACTTTTTCTCTTGGTGAAATTCTACTCTTAGTCAGGGTTTTATTGTTTATATTCATGTTCCCATGTGCCTCAAATAGGATCTAAATTCTCTGATGAGGCCCCTAGCTTCTGTAGGACTCCAGTGCAGTATTATGCTAAAATTGGAAATTCTGCGCAATTTTCCAGTAAATAAAAAAGGGAGGTATTTTATTGAATTTAATATGTGAATGAATAATACCACCAGTTCAGTATTCCTTGTCTTGTTGTTTGATATTAAATTCAGTTTATACTGCCTCCCAGTGTGCAACATGACAATGCATAACTGCCTTTTGGAAGTTGTCAAAAGCACCAACTTTCACCCTGGCTATTGGGTAAGAGGTAATTCGAGATTGGAGTGTCCAGGAAGGTGTGGGAGTTGTTGAGTAGTTTGGAATTCAGAGGGCTGCTGAGGCTTTTGGCACTGCAAAGGATGCATCTCTTTCCTCCTTCTTTTGAGCTGGGTTGAAGATAATTTTGAACTTTTCTGGCGGGTCTTGAACAACTAGTTTACCACATCAGCAACTCTTGACTCCTGACGTCCCTCTCCGCACCCACCCCAATTGCCTCTGACAATTATGGGTAAGCACTTTACTGTGAAAACAATCAGTGGTGAAATGACTAACCATATTAACATTAACATTGCTATAATTCAACATATCAGCTGGAGCTACTGTTTCAGGTGGTCAGTTTCAATCTCCAGTAAACATCACCGTTCCAGCTCATGTTCAGTTCACATTAAGAAGCTTATCTTTGAAACTGTGAGTGCTGAAAATATTAGGTCAACATTTCCAAACCTGGGTTTGGTATCTAAATCCATAATTAGGCTCCTAACTAAAAGTGGCCTGATTTTTTAGACATTCTGTTAGATTTCCAGTTCTGTTTGTTGCGTATGTATGGACTCAGGTGCCCAACTTTAGGGTTTTTTGACCTTAGATTCTGTTGCCTAATTCCTCAGGACTGGGTAAATTCTGTGGCAAACTCAATGTCATAGAAATGCCAGAAAAATATGTCTTTGCTTATGGAGAGGGTTCAGAGAAGAGCCATGAGAATGATAAAGGGCTTACAACACACATGCCTTATAGAGATTGACTTAAGGAGACCAATCTATTTAGCTTAACAAAGAAAAGTTTAAGGGGTTATTTGATTACAGTCTATAAGTACCTACATGGGGAGCAAATATTTGACAATGGCCTTTTCGGTCTAACAGAGAAATGTATGACACAATCCAATAGCTACAAGTTGAAGCTAGGCAAATTCAAACTGGAAATAATGCATAAAATTTTAACAGTGAATGTAATTAACCATTGGAACAATTTACTGGGAGCATTGGTAGATTCTCCATCACTGGCAATATTTTTAAATCAAAATTGAATGCTTTTCTGAAAGATTTACACTAGGAATTATTTGGGGGATGTTTTAGGGTGGTCCCTTCTGACCTTGAATCTATGAATATTTTAGGAATCAGAGTGTGCTTCTATTTCTCACTCTTCCATGGGGCAGCAGGTAGCTGTGCCACCTCAGCTGGAACTCAGGGAAGGAATTGTGACACAGAGAGCTGACCTTACTTCCCTCTTATTCCCAGGGAAAAGTTATCAACTACCACTCCTGACCAGTAGCTGATTACAACACCATCCCACCTCTGACCTGTGTGCCAGCTAAACTGGGTTTATCTACATATTAGGAGTTCAGAGCTAAGGCTCCACCCACTCTTCACCCCTCTCTGCCCACTTAGCACCCCCCTGTTAGAGAGTGCGATCACTGGGGACATAGCCCCAGCTTCTCCTCCCTATGCCTGATGTGGGAAAGCTGCACTGGTAGGTTGGGAGGAGGGACTTTGCCCACATTTATACCCCTACAAGGTGAAGATCTGTCTCTTGTAATTAAATCATATTAAATTGTGGTTAGATTGCAATTATTAAATACCATTTTTAATAGGATGGTTTCCCCAGTGAAAGAAAACTAATGAATTCCTTCCTTCTTCCCAGGACTAAGTGAGAGATGGCAGGGTGCTGACACATGGGAAACTTAGGTTCAGGAGCAGCCAAGGGCTGATGAATCATAGAATTCATAGAATTCAAGATCAGAAGGGACCATTATGATCATCTAGTCTGACCTCCTGCAAGATGCAGGCCACATAAGCCGATCCACCCACTCCTGAACTAATTCACTCCCTTGACTCTGCTGTTGAATGCTCCAAATCATGATTTAAAGACGTCAAGTAGCAGATAATCCACCAGCAAGCGACCCCTGTCCCATGATTCAGAGGGAAGCATGGATGCATCTGGGCTCCAAGGAGAGGGTGCATGTCACATCATATTTGTATTTATTCCTGCTGGCTACCTACTATAGCAGTATTGGCAGACCTGATATTTCTATTGCCCTGCAGGAAATACATCACTGTGATCATATCCATGTATTAATAATAAATGACCTGATAGATCAGTGCTGTAAGTAACAAAGAAACACCTATTCTACTGTGCTTTGGAGGGTCCCACCCTAATAAAGGTTATAGCATAAAAGATAAAAATAATGTGGATTATTGAATTAGCTGATTTAAAAAGTGGCTCAGCAGAGGCTAGCTTCATTTTCCTAGTTGGCTGTTTGCTTAGGAGGCTGTCCAAATGCTTCTTGCATGATAGTTAATTCCATACATTTGTGTCCCTGTGTTTGGGCAGGCTGATGATTCGGCAACAGAAATTACAACATTACTCATTTCAGTGCATCACAGGGTTGCGGTTTTCCCTGGTATGCAATTACATGTAAACATTATTGACCATGGAGAAGACATTTTAAATCTCTAGATGGACTGTGTCAATGAGAAACAAGCAAAGAACATGTGTAAAATAAATGAGAAAATAACTATATTTATGATCAAATATGTGTGGCCCTTATGTTCCTGTAAATAAAAGCTATGGTTCAAAAGAGCCTGTTCATTCAAATGGAAGCTGCCTCTTTTGTTACAGTAGAATTGGTCTTTGAGCACAAAAAAGAAGGCTCATAACAGCAAATTACAGCTTATTGAACTTTGATGCAATCAACAGTTTTTAGCATAAATTCGGTGGAAAACTAAGTACACAATGCAGATATTGTTTATCAAGTGGGCCCTGGTATGGTTGCACGTGGCCCTTCAGCCTTGGATGCTTGTAGCAGATTAAAGTAACAAAGATACAAAGCATGACCCATGTATGACCCCAGCTCATGTTTGTCCCCAGTTTCATAAAGTTCTATAATTTTCTGCCCTCTAATGATTTGCAGTTAAGACTGCAGTGATCTGTTTGCCAAAATTTCCTGCTCTGATGAGGCCTATCCCATCCCCACTTGGCCCCTGTAACTGCTGCATACAAAGGCAATGGAGCAGGTGAGTAATGCTCAGAATCAACACATCATCTCATTAACTAGATCTTTTAAAAAGATGCTTCAAAGTTACAGATGATCGAGAATGTGTGTGAGGATGTGCCTGTGTAAAGTATGGTACTATTGTTTTGATGAAAATTTCATAGGCTCAAAACGGTGTATGTGGTACCTGTTAGAGATAGGCAATATTAAGCCACACGCTTTTTCTAAGCTTACCATCTCTGGAACATGCACCGAAGTAAAAGGAACAAGCATGCTGCGGTCATCTCACAGTAGAGAATGGGCTGTGGTTAAGTATAATTTAATATGGAGATGTACCTATCTCATAGAGCTGGAAGGGGTATCAAATCCAGTGCCCTGCCTTCACAGCAGGAGTAAGTATTGTCCCTGACAGATTTTTGCCCCAAATGGCCCCCTCAAGGATTGAACTCACAACCCTGAGTTTAGGAGGCCACTGCTCAAACCACTGAGCTATCCTTTCCTATAAACCAACTTCCTCTATAACCATGGATTTATTTCTCACTTGTAAGTATATTCAAGCCATGCTACACTAGGCAAGATGTGTGCTTGAGGAATACTTGTTTCTGAAATGTGCAGATGCTTAACATAAGGTTATTGTCAACCACAAACCAAAATAGATTTCTGCACTGATGAATATCAGAGCCCTGCAAACTTAAGACCTGGTCTGTCACCCTTACTCATGCTCATGTCAGTATCTTACTCCATGAGCAATCCCACTGGGTTGGGTCCAGTTATGAACCTCTTTTGGTGTGTGCATTTACTCATGTGAGTAATCCCATTAGTTTCAGTGAGTCTACTTGTATAAATGTTCACACCATGAAGAAGAGCCATACAATTGACCAGTGACAAGTGTAACATCTCATGGAACAGATCATGGCCCAACCTATGAAGCCTCATAGGGATGTAAGGAGGGGTAAGACTTTTTCCCCCAGTGGCCCTCTCAGCCTGCCCTTATCCCTAAGGTAGGTGGTGTAAGCAGGGGCTGCATGCCTGGTGTATCCCCAGTGCAGGTGAGTGGGGAGTAAGCAGAGAGTGGGAGAAGCACAGACAGGACATAGTTTGAATATTCTACACTGGAGAGTTTTGTGAACCTCCAAGGAGCACATGTATATTTCGCTTTTAATTTTTTTCCCTTTTAATTGGATCCAGTTTGAGGCAGATGAACAACTGCTTAGATTGATATAGAAGCGAGGGGAGCATGGAATAGCCCCTATTGACAGAAATTGCAATCTCATTTATTACTATTTCTGAGCATTCTTAAAGATTTGCTGCAGCTTATTTGCATATTTAGGGCTTGTGTGGGGTGATGTGCAGCTGAGCACTGCCCCAGGGACAGTGCAGGGAAGGACTTATACCTCTAAAAATCGAAATTCCCTCCATGTTTCTTCCTTGCTACAGTGGGATGATAATTTGCTGCTGGCCTACACCAGCATCAAATGACAATACTTCACCACAAGCTCATCTATTCTGGCCAAAGTGTTGGAGGGGCAGAGCCAAGGCTATCCCCACTAATCAGATCTTCCTTTCCACGGCAGCCTGTCTGCACTGGGGGGAAGTATCTAGACCAGTGAGCCAGGACCCAAGATCCAGGTAAGCCTGTACTGGGACACACTGTGGGCATCTTACTCCCCTCTATGTCCCATTTCAGGTACTCAGGCCAGGGGATAATTGTGCCTAGAGAGGATATTTTAAAGACTTTTCAGATTATGTTCATATGACTCAATATTTTTTGGTCATAGATTGTATATTTGTCCTATTTATTGCAATACAGTTTGAGAAACTCAGTTTTCTAGATTCTCTGTACATTTTTATATTTTCTTGCACATCAAAGTATCTCCCCCCAAAATTTAAAATCTTAATTTCTTCCTAGACTCATGGGTTTAAAATGCAGTGTCACACTGAATAGTGACAATATAAAAATGGAACCTTCCTACTCAAAAGATTGGCTCCCTGTGCATATTCAGAGTCATCTGTTCATTTCAGAGTCAAAAATAAGTGTTTTCTGCTCTTGCTCCAGTTAGGCCTTCAAATCCAATACAACTAACAGGGTGTGAACTGGTTCCTGTTCTTCCCTCTTGTGCATCAACAACAGAATTGTTTACTGAGTTCCATACAGTCACACCTGTGAAAACCTGTTCACACCAGTGGGGTTATCCAAGTGTCAATAATGACCTAGTTTGGTTTACAGACTTTCTATTATCATTGGTAATAACACATGTCAAGGCAAGAAACCAGCTTGATTTAGATCTCAGGCTGACTCTGCAGGGCTGACAACTGGGGGGAAAAAATACTTCTAAGATGAGTGCATTTGATCAGGAGTTGTTGAGAAACAATAAATGTTTGAAGTAGTTTATGGAGGGGAAAGAAGTAAATATAAAGGGACTGATCACTCCCTTCCAGGGGAAAATGAGGAAGAGGAAACCTCCATGAGGGTCTTCTGGGAGATTCACCCCCTGTTGCTCCACCAGGGAGTCAAGGTTTGTCTTCCCCTCAGAACAGACAATGAGTTGTGCCCACAAACTGCATCTATCCTCATTGATGCTCAAGGATCCTAGAAGAGCACTGGTAGTTATAGACATCCATGCAGAGGTCATGTGCTCCTGGACTGGTTCCTTGAACTTTGCAGTACCCTCTTCCCGTGACCATGGCTCCATGGCTCAAATGGAACCACACTCTCAAGGTAGGGCTTCTGCAGCTGGTGGTTGCCCCACAATTCCTCATGAAAGGTGGGTCGCCACGGTGGAGGTGGTCCAGTGGAAAGCTATTACAGCCTAGAGCTGTGTTTGTATCTCTGCCATAATTTCCACAGGGCTGGTGGGGGTTGACAGTATACATCCCCCGACCCAACTCCCCACTCCTTCCATTTGGTCCCAGACCTGCAGAATGTCCTCTGCTGCCACAGAGCCAGCTTGAGCCCCTCTTTCAGGTGGAAGAAGTGCATAGTCCCTCTGCACACCGATCAAAGTTGGACATAGTTATAGATATTTCTTTCCATATTGTCACAGTTATACTCACAATAAATCAACTCCATCCCCTCCTCTGGGCCCTTCCTCCACATTCCCCAAGGGCTTTCTTTAGGAGAAATTAGGCTGTAGCTGCTAAACCAGAAAAACTCTATGGAATTCCTTGATCTGACACTCTCAGATCCTAATCCTATTTCAATAGCCACAAATATATTGACAGCTCTAGAATGTTTGTTTTATCAGCCACCTCTTTCATCCATCGTTACAGATTCTTCACTTCAGTACTACGCAATGTGAATTAGAATACTACCAATGAATTTGCGGACTCAGTGACAGTCCTCTCAGGTGGACTTCCTCTGACCAAAATGAGATATTTTAAAGAAATATGTGGGCCTTAAGAATAATGCAGTTAACGGGTGGGAGGTGAGAGCATTGAAACCTGGGAAAGATGGTTGATGGCTGGGAAGAGACTCCCAAGTTAGAAGTTTAGGATACTAGGAATTTTTTTTTAAATATCTGAAGTATCTTAGTTTAACAGAGAGTTAATCCTGGCCAAGGTTGGGTTGTCACAGATCAGCAGCCGTTTATTCTACTGATTTAAAAAGAAACAAAAAATCCTACACTATTTTATTTGATAGTTTAATAGAGAAAAGTGCACAAACTATTGCTACAGTATTTCAACATCAGATAAACGTGGCAGTTGGAATTGCTCCAGTTATTTGCAAATTATTTTCTAATGTCTCAGGTAGCCATGGATTTAGAAACTACTTTTAAAGTCTCTGGCCACTCTTGCATACATACAATCAAGACTGGTAAATGTTTTAAAGTATTGGTTGGATGAATCCTCCACCTGTATTTTTTCTTTTGAATTTTTTTTAAAGCAGTAAAAAATGTTATTTAGTGACTGATACCTCTTCACTTATCTCAGATAGGTACTCAAGAAGGCTAGAGTTATGTTTCGAATATGTTATTTGTGAAGTGAGCCTTGGAATTCTGAGTAGAGTGATCTCTAGGAACTAAATATGAAACATGAGTTCCCAAACTCCTTAATCTGTCACTTTACCACTTTTCAGAATATCCAGAACAGGGTGAAGAAGGAGAGCGACACACAGAAGAATGGATACCATGTAGCATGTTTTATTGGGGGGGGAAGTACAATGATTTAAATAGGGAAATCTGTAGATTCCCCTTGCTTGTAAATCTCTGTATACTGTCAGTACTATTGTCATAAACAGATAGTTAAGGGTTAATGTCTCTTTTACCTGTAAAGGGTTAAGAAGCTCAGTAAACCTGGCTGACACCTGACCAGAGGACCAATAAGGGGACAAGATACTTTCAAATCTTGTTGGAGGGAAGTCTTTGTTTTGTGCTCTTTGTTTTGGGGGTTGTTCGTTCTCGGGACTAAGAGGGACCAGACATCAATCCAGGCTCTCCAAATCTTTCTGAATCAGTCTCATGTTTCAAACTTGTAAGTAGCACAGGCAAGGCGTGCTAGTCTTATGTTTGTTTTCTCAACCTGTAAATGTTCCTTTTTGCTGAGAGGATTTTACCTCTGTTTGCTGTAACTTTGAACCTAGGGCTAGAGGGGTTTTCTCTGGGCTATATAAATCTAAGTACCCTGTAAAGTATTTTCCATCCTGATTTTACAGAGATGATTTTTACCTTTCTTCTTTAATTAAAAGGGTTTTTTTTAGAACCTGATTGATTTTCCTTGTTTTAAGATCCAAGGAGATTGGATCTGGACTCACCAGGAATTGGTGGGGGGAAAGGAGGGGGAATGGTTAATTTCTCCTTGTTTTAAGATCCAAGGGGTTTGGATCTGTGTTCACCAATTTTCTGGTGAAGTCCCTCAAGGCAGCCCAGGGAGGGGAAGGTTTTGGGGGGACAGGGAGTGCGCCAGACACTGAATTTCTGGCTGGTGGCAGTGTTACCAGATCTAAGCTAGGAATTAAGCTTAGAAGGGTCCATGCAGGTCCCCACATCTGCACCCTAAAGTTCAGAGTGGGGGAGGAAACCTTGACAACTATAGTATCCTGCTATAACTAATCTTTAACAACATATTTTAACTATCAGTGACAGACTGTTAGTCAAAACCTATGACTGGTTGTCAAAGTCTGTTATTGGATATGGATGCAGGGCCAGATAAAGCAATGTCTGTACTCATACAAGTGAGAGTAACAGATGATAATCTGGTTGCAGGGTTTGTTCAGCCCATCTGAAGTTCATTTGTCCTGCCCTCATCCCCAACTGAATGATTTGTCCTGAAATTACATACACTTTCTGTATATTATGGAAGATTGAGTTGGATGTGTGAAAGGTGGTACAGGACAGGAAGGCTGAGGCAAGGAGAGAGTAAGAACAGAGACAGAGATGAGATGATTTTCATGAAGAGATGCAAGGACATGAAAGGGAACCAGAATGCAGCATGAAAAGCAGCACCTGGGGGACTCCTTTCAAACTCCCCATTCAGGGGCAGCATTAAATGTTAAGAAAATGGGGTTCAGAGGATGCCCTTAGTCAGGAGCATCAGGAAAAGCAGATGGGAAGTTGAGACCTGCTGCTGGCCTCTTGTGTGCTTAAGGCAGTGTAGTATACTGGGCATAGAGGTCTGGCCCCTAAAACAGGATGGGAAGTCGGGAACATAACCCAGATCTCCAAGCTTTGCCACAGACATGCAATGTAATAAGCCACTTTAACATATTATGCCTCAATTCTGAGACAAAATCTGTAAGATGGGGCTAATAGTACTTCACTTCTTCATGGGAGGCAGGAATGCAAATGTACTTAGTCAGTATTATGATCTGTGCATTAACTCCTCCTCACCAATTAGGCTCCTGTTTAGAGAAGTACTCAGTGCCTGCGTTTTCTCAGGACACTCCTTTCACTGTATCAGCCCTCCCTAGCATTTACATTTGTGACTCTGCCAACACTGTCTGATTTTCTTCTCCTGTGACACAATCACTATTTTTCAAAGTGTCTCTGGCTTTGCTTTCTTTCCACGGAGCCTATTTCTCTTTTCCCATATTAAATTATTTCTGCCTAGCCTTTTGGTGTCTTCCTTCCTAGTCCTTTTGTCTACATACTAGTTATAAAATCACTGTCACTAGTTATAAAATCATTCTGCCTACTGTATTCTAGGGAGAAACTCTTTCCAGTATCAAGCAGCTATTACGGTGCTGGAGAAGGAGCCAGCTGACTCTGTTTCCTTGGCTATCTTTGTGCTTACCCTCTCCTCAACTGCCTTTCCCGAAATGTCACAGACACTCTCCAGCATGGTTACCATGGTGCATTCTGTTGGAATGTCTGCAAGAGTTCATACAACCTACCAGCAAATCAGCAACACATTTTAAAAGGTCATGTAATGATGCCAGCCATTTACCTACTGTATTACAATTTGAAGGGCATTATAGTAGGTGCTTATTGGAGCTCACCGGTCTAGTACCCCAGAATCTTCTCCTTCTATCTTTTTGCCCCTCACATTGTGTGTGTGTGTATCTATAAACTACCTGGGAGCTTTTCAAATCAGCTGACTAGTTTATAAATATTAGCACTGCTATAGAACAGTTAAATCCACTGCTCCTTTTGTTCATTATCTTCTTCAAGGATGCTAGAAGATTTTATCCACTTCCTCACAACTGATCAGTCATTTCCAAAAAAAAAAATAACCCTCTTCTTGGTAGACATTGTTTCCTGTTGTGCAAATGTATATCTGTAGATTGGGAATGGCTGGCCTCCAGCTGTATGAAAATTATAAAAGAAAAATCTCAAATTTGTAGCTAGCCACAGCTAAACTGATGCCCAAACAGTGGAGCCCATTTAAAAAAAGAAACATAGATTTTAAAGCACTTTGTGGAATCCTTTAACAACATTATACATTTTTTCTACAATATTTTATTCACTTCATAAACATATTTTCTAACATAAACATGAATAAATGCTTTTGCTCCAAAAGTTAAGATGCTTGTAAATTGCATTCATAGAATCATAGAATATCAGAATTGGAAGGGACCTCAGGAGGTCATCTAGTCCAACCTCCTGCTCAAAACAGGACCAATCCCCAACTAAATCATCCCAGCCAGGGCTTTGTCAAGCCTGACCTTAAAAACCTCTAAGGAAGGAGATTCCATCACCTCCCCAGGTAACCCATTCCAGTGCTTCACCACTCTCCTAGTGAAATTTTTTTTCCTAATATCCAACCTAAACCTCCCTCACTGCAACTTGAGACCATTACTCCTTGTTCTGTCATCAGGTACCACTGAGAACAGTGTAGATCCATCCTCTTTGGAACCCCCTTTCAGGTAGTTGAAAGCAGCTATCAAATCCCCCCTCATTCTTCTCTTCTGCAGACTAAACAATCCCAGTTCCCTCAGCCTCTCCTCATAGGTCATGTGCTCCAGCCCCCTAATCATTTTTGTTGCCCTCCGCTGGACTCTCTCCAATTTATCCACATCCTTCTTGTAGTGTGGGGCCCAAAACTGGACACAATACTCCATATAACACAGGCCTCACCAATGTCAAATAGAGGGGAATGATCATGTCCCTCGATCTGCTGGCAATGCCCCTACTTATACAGCCTAAAATGCCATTAGCCTTCTTGGCAACAAAGGCACACTGTTGACTCATATCCAGCTTCTCATCCACTGTAACCCCTAGGTCCTTTTCTGCAGAACTGCTTCCTAGCCATTCGGTCCCTAGTCTGTAACAGTGAATGGGATTCTTCTGTCCTAAGTGCAGGACTCTGCACTTGTCCATGTTGAACCTCATCAGGTTTCTTTTGGCCCAATCCTCTAATTTGTCTAAGTCCCTCTGTATCCTATCCCTACCTTCCAGCGTATCTACCTCTCCTCCCAGTTTAGTGTCATCTGCAAAGTTGCTGAGAGTGCAGTCCATGCCATCATCCAGATCATTAATGAAGATATTGAACAAAACCGGCCCCAGGACCGACCCTTGGGGCACTCCGCTTGAAACCAGCTGCCAACTAGACATGGAGCCATTGATCACTACCCATTGAGCCTGACAATCTAGCCAGCTTTCTATCTACCTTATAGTCCATTCATCCAGCCAATACTTATTTAAGTTGCTGACAAGAATATTGTGGGAGACCATATCAGAAGCTGTGCTAAAGTCAAGGAATAACACATCCACTGCTTTCCCCTCATCCACAGACCCAGTTATCTCTTCACAGAAGGCAATTAGGTTAGTCAGGCATGACTTGCCCTTGGTGAATCCATGCTGACTGTTCCTGATCACTTTCCTCTCCTCTAAGTGCTTCAGAATTGATTCCTTGAGGACTTGCTCCATGATTTTTCCAGGGACTGAGGTGAGGCTGACTGGCCTGTAGTTCCCCGGATCCTCCTCCTTCCCTTTTGGAAGGAGGGCACTACAGTAGCCTTTTTCCAGTCATCCGGCAGCTCCCCCGATCGCCATGAGTTTTCAAAGATAATGGCCAATGGCTCTGCAATCACATCCGCCAACTCCTTTAGCACCCTCGGATGCAGCGCATCCGGCCCCATGGACTTGTGCTTGTCCAGTTTTTCTAAATAGTCTCGAACCACACCATTACCATTATTTGTTTCAGGTTGTATTGGTCACGTTTTGCTTCACTGCAATGAGGTACACTGAGTAACACATTGTGATAGATGCAACAAATGAAATAGCACAAAATATGGACAGCATCTCAGAACTACAGTTTGTTCTGCTCTGTTTCATTGAAAAATATTTTTTTACATAACAGGACTGAATTCTACTCATGTTGTACTGGTTTAACTCCAACGAAGTCCATAAGATTGGACAACTGTGATTAACAGCAACTGTAACCTTAGATTTTGTAATTATTATTACTGGTGGAGTAAACATCATGTTTTGTTTGGGTGTTAGTGGAAACATTTTTGGATAATTAATGCTGTACTCAGCACAGTTCCCAATTTCTCATAGTCTTCTGAACTGTCATAAGAACATAAAAACGGCCGTACCAAAGGTCCATCTAGCCCAGTATCTGTCTACCGACAGTGGCCAGTGGCCAATGCCAGGTGCCCCAGAGGGAGTGAACCTAACAGGCAATGATCAAGTGATCTCTCTTCTGCCATCCATCTTCATCCTCTGACAAACAGAGGCTAGGGACACCAACTGTCCAATTACATGTCTAATTCCTATACTGTGGGCAAAGTTCATTCCTGGTGTAGCTCCATTGACTTGCTGAGCATGAGTGAAGATATAAGAATTGATTTGTACAATTCTCTGCAGCCTAGCCAAAATACTGCTAATGCCCAAAGTTTCTTTCCTGCTCAAGCATTATAAAATTCAAGTGATTTTTACAGGACTAAAATTAAGGCCTGCATAAATAGCAAATTAATGCTTTAGAAACATTTATTAGTGACTCTATTATTTACTGCATTATTACCCACAAATTCATTTTGCTTTGATACATTTCAATATATTTTTTTAAATTGTAATATTTAACTTCTACTTTAACTGAAATTTTCCAATTGGAATTTGGCCATGTTTCAAATTTTTGTGTAAGGCCCTGAATTAAAGCCCATTGGGGTCAATGAAAAGATGTCCCTTGATTTCAGTGGGCTTGGATCGGTCTCACAGTATAGATACAGCCAACTTTTTTTATAAGCAGTACTAGTAATTTACTTAAATGGAGTAGGTTTCAAAATAATTTACATGTACAACGTTTAGAATTTTGGCCTAATAGTAGTAGTCCTGAGAAATGCATTATGACCATTTATTCTAGCTATAAGATGCATAACTGTACTGTAAAAGTTATCAGGGCAGAAGTTGGAGATTTCAGCAGATGCATATCGGGTCACTCCAGTGTTCCTGCACAGCAACCACCAGCCCCACTACACTTTCCTCCCCATTATTTGCCATGACAGCAAAAAATGGCAAGTACACCTCTCCCCTGATATAACACGACCCGATATAACGCGGGTTCGCATACAATGCGGTAAAGTTCTGACACGCTGCTCTGAGCAGCGTGTTAAGGGTGCCGGGCCAGGCCAGGGCCGAGGGGTTTGATAAGGGGAAGAGTGTCTCCGGGGAGGTCAGGGGCTCCCCCCCGCACAGGGTATGGGGGGGGGGCAGGAGCTATGGGAGGGCACTTTTGGGGGCCCCGCAGTCCCAGAGTGGCCCGGGGGATTAGCGGGGGGGCCGGGAGCAGCCTGCTCTGCTTCCCTTGCCCCAGCGCCAGTCATGTCGCTTGGGGAAGGAGGCTTGGGGGAAGGGATTTCCCCCCCACACACACTCACCAGCAGCAGCGGAAATGAAGCAGCCCAGCTCCAGCCTGCTCCACTCCACTAGCTCCCAGCCGCGGCGCTCCGCTTCCCACCGCAGGTGAGTGCGAAGGGCGTCCTTTCCCCAACCTCCCCGCACTCACCTGCGGCAGGAAGCAGAGCACTGCGGCTGGGAGGTGGCAGAGTGGAGCAGGCTGGGGCCGCATCGCTCTGCTTCCCATCGCCAGTGAGTGCGAAGGGCGTCCTTTCCCCAACCTCTCCGCACTCACCGGCGGCAGGAAGCGGAGCAGCCCGGCCCCAGCCCACTCCGCCAGCTCCCAGCCATGACGCTCCACTTCCCGTGGCAGGTGAGTGCAGGACCTTTCCCCAGCTGCCCCTCAGCAACACGGCTGGGACTGGGGAAAGGAATGCAGAGCTTTGTAGCCCATACTGCTAGCCAACCATCTGCATTCCTGCTGCCATCCACTGTTATTTATGTATACAAGAGATTTTGCATAATATAGCCAGATAATATTAGAATGAAAATGTCTAACAATAGCATAGTTATAAACAAATCAACCAAGCATGAGCAGAGCTGTAAAAACTAATAACTACTTTCAAAATGTCGAGCTAACATCAGCATGTCCTCACCACCCTTTTGTGTACAATGCTTAAAAAACAAACAATTTTATTTTCATTGAACAGCTCATTATCCCCTAATTGTCACAGTCAGATAGGATTTGGCTACCCTACAGTGAGTATAATATCCTGGTGGTATATTTCAATTGATATTCTTATATACTGAAATATAACAAACATAGTAGGACTGTTATAGAGATGGGGAGTTCAGGGCATTTAGCCATTTACAGAATAGAGCTCTTACCTAGTTCTGTACTTTTTTCAAAAAAAGGATACAGTGGGGATGGAAAAATCCTCATAATTGATCTTCTATAACCTGTTCTGATGCTGGGATCACTAGAAGCCAGGGCTGTTGTATGTAAGTTGGTAACCAAAATGTTAGTACATATGTGGGGATACCTACATTTTCCAAGGAAGTTACAGGGGATTTTTAGTTGCACACAAACTCTGAATTGTGTCTAAGACCCCTCTTTGAAAATTTAGAAGTTCTGCTCTTCTGCTTTCCTCACCATGCAATGTGGTGTAATTTTAAACAGGAGAAGAATGTAACACAGGTGTCTTGTATGGGGTATGTAAAGTCTGTTTACAGATATCCTAATATATATCCTGGTTGGCATCCCTCTCTGCCTACAGGGGTGTTGCTTGTCGAGGAGTCCTTCTGGCTCCTGGAGCTTGCTTCTCCTGCAGGAGTTCTTATTGTTACTTCATCCAGGCCCACTTGGCTTTCAGAAGCAGATGCATGGGACCTAGTGTGTAGCATTCCTTGATCAGGTGTGGGCCATCAGAGGGGTGGTGAGGTGGTCTGGGAGGCCACTACCTGAACCTTCCTCACCTCACAACCACAGGACTACTGTATCTAAGGAAGCCCAGCATTGTTATCCAATATACCTGTAACTAACTTTCATTGTTTTAATAATGTTCAATTTAGTAGTAATTCCTAAATTGACATAGGCTTTATTTTTTTGTATAGGGACATATGAAAATCAGACTCTGAAAATCCTTTTTCCTACTATTGTTACAACATCTAAGACTACTATTACTGAATGTGATTAGTGGAGGAAAAGTCTGATTTTTTTCAGTTAGTTTTTGCTGGTCATTTGGCAACATTTTGTGTACAATCACTTTTTCTGTTTCCCCTGAGTAGTTAGCCAGTTTCCTTTTTGTGTTCATGAAGTCAGTTGCATAGTAATACAGAGGAGAAAAAAATTAAAATAGGAAATGTAATAATAAAACCTCAAAGATTGGCAGGCTTACTCAGGAGGAGGTGCAATACCTGAAACTTGTTCATCTAATTTTTAAAAACTGACTGGATGTCAAGCTGACAGTGTCCTTTTAAATCTTTATTGGATATCAATACTGTAATTTAAAAATGAAAAACTTCAATTTAAATACAGTTCATACAGAGACAATGTTCCCAAAAGCCTATTTATAAATCCTCTTCAAAGTTTTCATTAAGCAACTTCAATAAAGGCTGTTTTTGCATTAAGCAACTCATGTAACAGGCAGTTTTCAGAGTTATTCATTAAATATTAATACTGTCGTCCCACAGGACATACTGTTTATACCATCACAGATGCACAATACATCTCAGATCAATGGAGCAATTTTTTTTTCAAAGAAGCCTTTAAAAAAAAAAAACCCTCTGAAACAGCAGTTGATTACAGTTGTCCACAGTGGTTAAATCATGAAGCAAATTAGGAAATATATGTCAGTATCCATTATTCTAATAGGGGCTTTGCAAGATTTTTAAACAATGTAAGTAGATGCCAGACTTACAAAGCAATGACCCCCTTTGTAACAATACCTCCAGCAGAGACAAGAGAACAAAAAGAGAACAAAAATTTCTGTTGACTTGTGCATGGCTGTCAAGTCGATACTTCATAAGAATCCAAAATACAAATCACATTTCTTGAGTGGAAGTTTTTTTTTTCTTTGGCTCCCTCATAAGATGCCCTTTACGTGCTCATTAGACAATCACAGTTGGAAATTTGTAAATTAATTGTCAAGGTCTTCTACTACAAGCATATCTGTCTTACTGGGTACAAAGGACATGACTTGTTATTGCTTGTGTCAATTTGTTTACAGCATTTTTGTAAAATAAATATTTTGCTTTTCAAAATCCATTAAAATATAGTAAGCTTAAATCAATTAACACGTTGAATTAACTTCCTTCATATCCTAGTATGTGAGACATAACTCATTATACTGGAAACCCATCAACCTAAATGATCATCTAACTGGAACATCTGAAGTTCTATAACTGCCAATTTTTCAACAATCATCATCATCATTATTAGCTAGGGAATCATAATTGTTTGAGTGGTTGCAATATTTATTGTACATCGCTAAGCAGTTTGTCATAATACAAAATTAAATTCCATACCTATTTAAAGCCAAGACCAGGGATTACATCTTGCTTGCTCTTTATTTCTTGTGGTGGTGGAGAGTATTTTTTTTTAAATGGCCAAATATTTCTTGAAATTGCTTGTAATTGGATTGTCTTCAACTATAAAATAAAAGAATATTGACAATAGTTTGAGTGAACAAAAAGAAAATCAATTCTGGTGTGAGACTGAATTGATATCCTCATGCTGTTGTCCCTGGGTATTGCACTGCTTGCTACCTTCACAGGGACTGGAGTGGGACAATACCTGATGATAACGTCTAGCAGAAGGGATCTAGGGCTTGGCTACACTTGCAGGTGTGCAGCGCTGGGAGTTACAGCTGTCTTCATACAGCTGTGTAGGGAAAGCGCTGGAGTGTGGCCACACTGACAGCTACCAGCGTTGCAGTGTGGCCACATTTGCAGCATTTGCAGCGGTGTTGGGAGTGGTGCATTATGGGCAGCTATCTCAGCGTTCAAATGGCTGCAACGTGCTTTTCAAAAGAAGGGGGTGGGGTGGAGTGTGACAGGGAGCGTGGGGAGGAGAGAGAGAGAGAGTGGATTTTTGGAGCCGACACTGTGTCAGCTCCCTGCCTTGCAAATTCTGACCATTTCCCCGACCCCTCATTCACTCTTAAAAATGCAAATAGCCTGCAGACCAGATAAGCAGCTGCTCCGATGGACTCCCTTTCCCCCCCTCCCCCACGCCGTGCTGTTTCTCTCCTCAAGCAAACACTAGCTGTAGACATTCATCCCCCTGCCTGCCTCATTCACAGCAAACAGGAGCTGTGTTTGTTTTTTAGATAAGCAGCTCCGGGAGCCCCAAGTTCACAACAAAACAAAGAGAGGCATCATAACAAAACAAAGAGAGTTCTTTAGTTAAAAGCATTATGGGAAAATTCTGGAGGCCAATTACAGCGCTTTTGGTGGCCACACTGGCGGAGCAGCGCTGCATCACCAGCGCTGCAATAGTTATACCTGAGGCAGAGCAGGAGTACAGCCAGCGCTGCAGCCAGGGAGATGCAGCGCTGTATGTGCCTTGCAAGTGTGGACGGTGAGTAAGTTGCAGTGCTGTAAACCCACCACCAGCACTGCAACTCTCCAGTGTAGCCAAGCCCATCCTCTTCAGGCTCCTTCCACTGACGGTCCCACTGTTGGGGGTGCAGAATAGTCTGTGTGACTCGTCCCCATGCCCTATGAGTGCCATTAGAGAGGCAGGAGGACCAGACTCTGGAAGCTCTGTGACTCCACAGTTGCACTGACTGCAGGTGCTCCCTGCATGTGCAGCTCCAATGAAGTTGAGCTGCCAGTGACTCCCTCTGGTCATGGCTGCTCCAGGCCATACTATATAAACTCCACAAGGTGCATCAGGAGGAGGATGTGCTTTCCCTCTGCTCCCACTCCTGGTTCACTCACTTCTTCCCTGGCCAACCTAGTCCCCATTCTGTTCCTCTGTTTGGACTCCTAGAGCAGTAGTCAGACCTCTGCAGAGTGCAGGAATCTTGCAGATTGAGAGAGGGCAGGGCCGAGGAAGGCCATACATGCTCAGCAGGATTCTCTCTCGGCATAAACCTTCAGGACAAAGAGGTGTAATTTAGTTAGAACAGATTAAATCTCCATGCTGTGCAACTAAAGCTAGATCAACAGCAGGTTTTATTGGTGTGCTGACAGTGCCAAAAAAAATTGTTTGGAGTCCAATTGAAAACAATTTAAAAAGAAATGATTAGGGGCAGGATCAGATTATTACAAAGTTTTATCTTGGTTTAAACAAAATATTTTGTTCAACCCAAAACAAAATGTTTGATTTTTATTTTGAGCATTTGCTTAGATTTTTATTTTTTAAAATAAAATTAAAGGAAATTTCAAAATGAAAAGTCATTTTGAATCAAAAAATCGAAGTGTTTCATTTTGAAAATAGTGGAAAAAATAGAGTTTTTTCAGATTTTTATTTTTTTTTCAGTCAAAAATATTCAGTGGAATTGACACAAATTAGTAAAATATTTTAGTGCTGCATTTTTTACTGGAAAATATTCTGGTTGGAAAATTTTGCCCTATTCTATGTGTAATATCCACAGAGGGAGGGGTCCTGAGACAACCACCAGTTGTGCAGTTCCCTATATGCTGTGAAGGGATTGTAGTAAAGCTGGGAGCTGAGATGGCCATGTGGAGAAGAGGTAGATGGCTCTTTCCTCTAGCAGATCCCCTGAGATCTGCAGGTTTAGTAGGCTGGTCCCATGCCATTTCATGATTTCAAGAAGAATTCCAAGGAACTTGAGAATCAAATGTCCCAGATTTAACTTTCCCCTGCAGGAGGGTACCTTGAACAGGAGAACATGACACCCTGCATTTTATTCCAAGACAAGGTTGAGGCAAAAGAACTGATGTTGAAGAAGTCATGTTTGTGCCTGTACTCTATAGAAATTATTCAAAACAGGTCACCATTATATCTGAAAGTAAGTATTGCTACATTCTCAGAAACATTGATTTAATCTGCTCTTTGTTTCTCCTTGCTTTCCTGCCCTTGACGTCTCACCTTTTTTTAATCTAATGTGCCATTACATGCCATGAAACTCACGTGGATGAATCATAATCTTGTGTAATTCACTTTAAAAGGCTTTTGATCACCTCTTTCGCACTAAAATTCCCCTGTAAGTGTTGTGCAAATCATTCACGAATAGACCCCTAACACCCTTGCATCTTCACTATTATACTGGAAGAAGTATATACTACTTGTACCTGTGTGTAAAAAGAGAATGTTACTCTAGTTAATTACTCTGTTCTTTCATACATAAATACTAAAAGAAAAAGGAACACAAATAAACAAGAAACAATCACTGTGTTCAGGGGCAGCTCTAGAAAGTAGGCTGCCCCAAGCAGCGCGGAGCGCTGCGCCGCTCTTCCCCGGTACCGCAGCGGGTCCCCTCTTCCCGCGGCTCCGGTTGAGCTCCTGCCTGCATGCCTGCGGCAGGTCCACCGGAGCCCGGGACCAGCGGACCTGCCGCAGTCATGCCTGCGGGAGCTCAACCGGAGCCAAATGCCGCCCCCCGGGAAACGGCCGCCCCAAGCGCCTGCTTGGCGCGCTAGGGTCTAGAGCCGCCCCTGACTGTGTTCTCTCCATCTCTGGATGTGTCATTGTATCTCATCTTCTCTGTGTCTCTTTTAGGCCATGTCTGCACTGCCACTTATATCGGCAAAATTTATGTCACTCAAGAGTGTGAAAAAAACACAGCCCTGAGCGACATAAATGATGCTAGCATAAGTGGTAGTGCATAGCGCTATGTCGGCGGGACATAGCTATCGCCATTGAGGGTAATTTAATTATGTTGACGGGAGAGCTCTCTCCTGTTGGCTTAGAGTTGCTACACAAGAGATCTTACAACGATGTAGCTGCTTTGGTACAGCTGTGCTGCTCTAAGCTCTCTCGTGTAGACATAGCCTCAGACTGTAATGTCTTCCAGAAAGGAAAATGCTGAGTCCATTGTTGGTGCTAAACAAATAAATGATGAATAAATATATATTAGAATCAAATTCTGCCATCACATACATATGCATAGCTGCACTGATATTAATGTAAACCACACATGTCACTTCCTAGCTCGGGCTGCATTCTAAAAAAGTGTTAAAAGAGAGCGTACAATGGGGCATCCCTAAAAGTAGTTGGTCAGTCAGAGTGAAATTTCCCACAGAATTACTTTTGCTTCCCTTCTAATTTTCTGTGGAGGTTTTGTTTGGTTTTGTGCCTTACATTTTTAACAGGAAGTTTTAAAATTTGTCCAGGGCAATCCTACTTTACATTGATGACCAGTACTCTTAAACATTGTCTATCTATACATACCTTGGTAAGGAAGTGAATCTTAGCTAAATCTGGGGCGATAGGCAGTGATTGGATTTTTTTTTAAAATGTTGACTTTAAGGCCCTTTTTAGCCATTAGTCACATTGTAAGTAAAAATGTATGTCCTGGTCCCACAAACCTGATTTTTAAGTCAGATGCCCATAAGTTTGATTGGCACATATAAGCCTGACTGATGGTGGGGAGGAAGAGGGCTGGGCAAATGCAAACCTGCTAGCTGATTTGACATGAAACCTCCATTAGGAGCTACACTTTCCTGTCTTAATTTATCCTATGACAGAAAAGGATTCATGTGCAGCTGCTGTCAGATCACATCTACTCTATCAACAACTGTCCTACTCGCCACAAGCTGTACCCAGCCTCATTCAAACCCCATTCTCAATTAGCATTAAAAATCCCTTAGAAATTAATACACAAACTTGGTTGTAAAGCAGTTAGGGTTACTGAACATATATACAAGAGACCTGACACAAACGCAAGAAAGCAAAGAAATGAAAAGATAAGTGATCTAACAGTAAATACCCTCCTATTAACATATACTTTAGCACTATCATAACTACCACATACCACAGGCTACACTTCACAGCCAACCTCTGCCCCCCTAGAGATGCCAGCTTTATAGCGCCACCCTTCTGTACACAATTCTTTACCTTACTACGATCTCCCAACACAACCAACTATTACACCAACCGTCTACAACTACTAATGTTAGGAGGAACTAACCCGGTATGCACAGAAGGGCAAAACGGACATAATTACAGTTGTGGTGCCTGGTCTGTGGTGAATGGTAATTGTTGTGATTGTGAACGGAGAAGTAGAGGGAATGTACTGTTAGGTGGCTTAACTTTTCATTTCCTTACTTCTGTGGGTTTGTGTCAACTATGGTGTGTGTGGTACCCTTAACAGCAAGATTTTCCACATATTAATATTCTATGCCAGGCTAGTTAAGCTTGTTGGGGGTTTTTGGCTTCATCTATTTTCCCTTGTTTTTCTGAATAATTTATATTGCATAAAACACTGAGTTCTGTGTTTGATAGTCTGGAAATTAAATATGATCAGTTGATACAGATATTACTCAATCTGTGTGAAGTTGCATCAGAAATTTTTTGGTACATACACACTGTACCGTATGGAGTTAAGTGACGTAAAAGAAACGGTAGCTATGTTACTTGAGTATCCAATAGAAAATATTTAATATTTTAATTACATTTTAAACTGTATTTCCTTGATAGGACTGAACTCTAAGTATGCCAGAGAAACATGTTGTATTTTTTTAATTATTTTAATGGCATGTAAGGTGCTTTGCAGACAAGTATAAAGATAAGTTCTGTGGCCTGAATAGCTGACTTAAATGGGTCTGCCTCTGAGGATCTCATTGCAAGATTGGGGCTCAAATCAAACTGAGGACTAATATAGTAGAGAAATATTAGTATAGAGTTAAATTACGATTTAATTGGAGTTTCTAAAAAGAAGCACTTTAAACTGTCATCTACATTTTAATAATTTTCCTGGATATACTCAGTAGCAAGGACAATGGAGATCTCTTAGAGACCAGTTTCTTTAAGAGATCTTCACAATGTTTTGTACAGTAATGTCCTTGATTTATTGTTAACTATCTCAAAACCCTGTGTTTGGAAATGTTACTTTTCAATAATTTTTATAGTATGTTGCTGTGAAAGGCAATCTGCATAGACACTGGGTAATATTTCTTACCTATTCTGCTTTTTCTGTCGCTAGTCAAATAATTTTTATGGTTACCTATGATCTTATGACAAAGGGCCTACAGGGTTCTCTTTTTGCTAGCTCATAATAATTTAGTTCAAAAAATTCCATCTGTCAATATTTTAGCTCTGAGAGTACAGTACTCAACAGTATGAGCAGAGAAGATTCTTGGAAGGAAGATTTCTAATACATAACTTAATTCTGCCACAGGACAATTTTGTTATACATGTTACTGAGACAATTTGTTTTTTAGCATAAATACATTCAGCTACTTGCCATCAACAGGAAACAGGTAAAAGCCACAGAACTAAAACAAATAATCAGTGTCTCTTGCTACAGAAGCCCTCCAGAGACAGACAGCACAGTTGGAGTTTTCTGAATCCAGAGGAAATGGAGCAGGGAAGCATCTCTGTGCAGCACATCTTTTTTAGGACCTGATTGATATCCAATAGGCAATATGTATGTGAGTTAATGCTTGTCCAAAAAGCATTAAATCTCCTTGTGCATCTTCTGCTTTGGGGACAGATGGGTGAGGGTGTATATGCAGGGCAGAGAGCTATGTACTCATCTAGTCCCTGCCTGCTCTCTGACAACTTCCAGTTTAAAACTGGTGAGTGGGTACTGGAAGCATTCCTTAAATTAAGCCACAAAGTCTGCTATGCAAATCTAGTAGTCCTCCCTTTGAAATGGCTTAGTTAGAGAAAAGATTTTACAAATATTGCTGCAGATAATAAATATTTACTTTTGATCCCTAGGTGACAGAAGGGGGGAAAGGAAATAACATTTGTTGCTCCTGATTCTCTGCTATCCTTCTGCATGTAGAAATGAGGGAAGAAGGGGAAGAAATATTTTTCTTTGGTGGAGTGAAAAAAAAAAGGATGACGATAATACAAATCATCTTGGAAGTTGATTATACTGTGTATTAGTCATAGATGGAATAAAGAATGAGGCTACCAAACCCTTAAAGAGTTTAGTGAATTTTAAAAGGAGAATTGATGATAGGAAGGATTGGAATCTTTGCAATAGAACTTTGCTATAGAATTTCTGACATTCAAACACAAAGACCATTCAAAATAAAACTCCATGTTTCTATAGAGAATTATTATACAGTTGCCAAGAGATGCACTTATTCACTGCATCATGGCTACAATTAAGCTGATTCCTTCACCACTCCAAACATAAATTCCTTTGAAGGGCAGCAATGGAAACACCCCGAGGCAGAGTTGGTTCCACAGCTAAGGTGAGTTTATCCATCTGATTGTTTGTTTGTCAGAAATGTATAACTAAGAATAATTTCTCCACACTGGAAATTGCTATGAAAGTTCTTAGTTCAGAAAGAAGATTTTAAAAAGCCTGGTTAAGCCTTTTTTAAAACTGCAGAGGGGAGAAAAAAATGTTCAAACAAAATGTTTAAACTAGGGAAAAGTGTGAGTTTGTATAGCAGCTATTATGTAATTTACATAATGTTGTTATCATGTCAAGGCAGAGTAAAATCCTATTCAGTGGAACATTAGTAAGGAGTGTTTTTTGAAGCCTGATAGTCTCAAAGACACAATAATCACATAATAGTGCTATTGAAATATGACACAATTTCTGAGGAAGAATCTTTTATACTTCCATTGAAATTGATGTCATAGTTCTAAAAGAGCCATTATAACTTCAATGGAAAAATGGGAACATAATGGTTCAACTGACATTACACTGGGTCCAAATAAAATAATGCCATTTCAGTTCAAAAGGCTTGTGGGACATTTTTTGGCTTTCACCTCTTTGCTTATAACCTATTTTTGTATATTTTCAAAATGCTAAGGTGAACTCCCACCCCCGGAAGGAAATCAAGAAAAAAACGGGATTAAAAATAAAGTTAAGGCATTAATTTTTAGCAACATAAGAGTTGCAGTACTGGGCCAGAAGAATGGTGCGTCTGGTCCAGCGTAAACAACGAGGAGCTTTCGTGGGCTAGAACCCACTTCATAAGGTGCCACAAGGATTCCTCGTTGTTTTTGCTGATGCAGACTAACACAGCTACCACTCTGAAACTAGTCCATCATACTTTCTCCATCGGTGCCCAGGAACAGCAGAATTGGAAGAGTGGGTGAGAAACCCTAAAATGGACATGTATAATATCTGCAGTTAGTTGTTGGCTTATGTCTTGAAGCATGCAGATTTAAATTGCTTACACTTTTTTATCCTACCTAAAATAATGGTGGAAGCCCTTATTATTTATATAAATGTTATCTTTTTTCAAATTCTGTCAATCTCTTATTGCAGTGAGTCCAAAGACTAATTATGAGTTGTATAATAAGTTATTCCTTTTTTCTATTTGCCTTTTAATTTTACAAAGATAAGTGGGAATTAAAGTTGTTGTTATTATTGTATGAGTTTCAGAATATTATGAACTATGATATGCTTTATGGGCCATATAATTTCTAGAACCTAATATCTAGGATAAAAATCAGTTTACTTGGGCAAATGTTTGTGTGTGTACATGCACATGTGTGCAAGAATTCCATATTGCTCAATATAATATTGCAAAGCAAAATTCACTCTCTCTCTTATTTGTATCCTTTTCTGTCCTTGTGGCATGTAAAATTAGCACTTTTAAAAATTCCCTTATTCCCCGTAGAAGTGTAGCACAGGTATATACAGAATCCTGTTACATAAAATAGTTTTCATATGGTAACATATATTGTTCTGGAGATCTGTATATCTCCTTTATAAAATTTGAAGTTTCATAATGTTTCACCACTGTGCTGGTGGCTGCTGAGACTGACTGAGCAGTGATGTGAGATTAAAACAGTACTGGATTATATTTGTCTTGCTTTGGTTTATTGCTGTCAAGTCCTTGCATTTCAATAGCTTTAAGTTATTCCTGAAACTTGAGGCAAAGGCCATCTTTTTATTCAAGTGTCAATGTCAACCTTTTTCATGGCTATTTGTGAAATTTTGGCATACGAGACTCTTCTGCTGTCATTTATAGGTAATTTTTTTAATGCACTATAATAATAGGCCATATCCAAAGCCCGCTGAATTCATTGGGGGTCTTTCTACTTACTTCAGTTGGGTTTGGATCAGAACCTCTCTGACTGTGGGCAAAATAATAAATATTAGCGTTAGTGATAGGAAACCTAAAATAAACTACCTTCCTAGGTGACAGCAAACCACAGTTAATTCAACAATATAACCTATCTGGTAACTGGAAAAAGTTCCTTTTGTGATTTTTGTACAAGAATAATGTTTGCATGGAGTTAGACAAATGAGTGTTACATTAACATTCAGCACAACTGTTTTAAATAAAGAGAAAATAATCACCATAACAGTTAAAAAACAATTAATACACTCGGGGGAGGAAAACATGTTGTATTTGTTGATCAGGAGAGAGGCTGAAGGAGGAGGAAAATGACATGGAGTGAGCTTTTTTTTTTTTTAGGTATATCATTGCAATGACCTGTGTCTGTACTGGGAGCAAGAATGGTGCCTCCTTGAAAATCTTTTCTAAATACTGTAGAATCTACCATATAGCAATATGGAATGAGAAGGAAAATTTGCTTTTGTGCATTTCAGTAGACTTGCTCTCTTTTGACCATGAACTTTATTCTACTTATAGTGATTTTCTCTCCTATGAAGACGTTTCATTGTGCTAATCTCCTTTGAATATATCAGCTATCACTTACTAGGTAGAGGATAAATGCTGCATTTGAAGCAGATGATGATTTCCCCCTCCTCCTTTGCTCCTGCTGATCAGAGGAAGAGAGGGGGTAGCAAGTTGCTACTACTTTGTGGGAGAAGGGGGTAAATCCTTGGCTGCCAGTCTTTTGCATCTGATCTGCACTGACAGGGTGATATGGCTTCCACATCTTCTGCCCAGGGCTGCCCAGAGGATTCAGGGGGCCTGGGGCAAAGCAATTTCGGGGGCCCCTTCCATAAAAAAAAGTTGCAAAACTATAGAATATTATATTCTTGCGGGGCCCGGGGCCTGGGGCAAATTGCCCCACTTGCCCCCCCTCTGGGCAGCCCTGCTTCTGCCCACCACCTCCCTCAGCCCCTGATAGCCTACCTGCTTTGCTTTCAGTGGTGCTATCTATATCTTTCAGATTGTTTTCAGCCCACATATTCCCTTCTAATATTGTAGTTGCAATTAGGGAGACGAGATAGCAAGTGTGAAAAATCGGGACAGGCGGTGGGGGGTAATAGGTGCCGATATAAGAAAAAGCCCCAAATATCCAGACTGCCCCTATAAAATTGGGACATCTGGTCACCCTAGTTGCAATGCTAGAACACACACCAAAGAGATTTTAATAGCAGCAAATTGTGTTATCTTTAAAAAGTAATGTCCCTTTAAGCTGTCTCTTTCATGGCCTAATTAAAAATTGGTGCATGCCTTGATTTCACACTTTCTCCTATTCATCCATTGTTCATTTCCAAGTACATCGTGACTTGGAGGACACAGTTGTGCAAGGATGTAAAGGGGAAACAGCCCGGTTAATGCCCCTGCCCCAGAAATATGTGGATAATACACAGCCACTCATTCCCCTCCCAGAGCAGGTGGGTGGAGAGTGAGCAGGGAATGAGTGATGCCTTCAGTTTTACCTTTGTTGCCAGCCAGCACAGATGAGCTGACCGAGGGAGTGTCATAATTTGTTGCTGGTACTGGTAACTGGCTGTTGATAGGCCCAAGGAGAAAGCAGGGAGGGAAGTGTGCCTCAGAGGGGCATCCCTAGTCACCCCTTGCTCAGGGCTGTGCCTAAAGGCACAATCTAGCCTTGAATCTAAAAATGATGCAGGAGCTTCAGACTTCAGCTAGGCTATGCCTCCTGTGAGGAGAGGCAACCTCAGACATTGGCGATAACCTTAATTTTAAATGTTATAAATTATAAAGAAATGTGGCAGGAACATGGGATGGATTGCACCCTCAGCAAGTTCACGGATGACACTAAGCTGGGGGAAGAGGGAGATATGCTGGAGGGTAGGGATAGGGTCCAGAGTGACCTAGACAAATTGGAGGATTGGGCCAAAGGAAATCTGATGAGGTTCAACAAGGACAAGTGCAGAGTCCTGCATTTAGGATGGAAGAATCCCATGCACTGCTACAGGCTGGGGACAGACTGGCTAAGCAGCAGTTCCGCAGGAAAGGACCTGGGGATTACAGTGGATGAGAAGCTGGATATGAGTCAGCAGTGTGCCCTTGCTGCCAAGAAGGCTAACAGCATATTGGGCTGCACTAGTAGGAGCATTGCCAGCAGATCGAGGGAAGTGATTATTCCCCTCTATTCGACACTGGTGAGGCCACATCTGGAGTACTGTGTCCAGTTTTGGGCCCCCCCACTACAGAAAGGATGTGACAAATTGGAGAGAGTCCAGCAGAGAGCAACAAAAATGATTAGGGGGCCGGGACACGTGACTTATGAAGAGAGGCTGAGGGACCTGGGCTTATTTAGTCTGCAGAAGAGAAGAGTGAGGGGGGATTTGATAGCAGCCTTCAACTACCTGAAGGGGAGGTCCAAAGAGAATGGAGCTCAACTGTTCTCAGTAGTGGCAGATGAGAGAACAAGGAGCAATGGTCTCAAGTTGCAGTGGAGGAGGTTTAGGTTGGATATTAGGAAAAACTTTTTCACTGGGAGGGTGGTGAAGCACTGGAATGGGTTACCTAGGGAGGTGGTGGAATCTCCTTCCTTAGAGGTTTTTAAAGCCTGGCTTGACAAAGCCCTGTCTGGGATGTTTTAGTTGGGGATTGGTCCTGCTTTGAGTGCTTGGGGAATGGGTTTGGCGTTTTGGGTGAAGTACTGCCAGGGATCAACCTCACCACTCACACTCTGTGCTCCTTACAGCCAGGCTCTTTGCACACGGCCGTCACCACCTCTTTTTGCCTTGTTCTTCTCTAACCACCATCCAACTGCCACCTCCGCAGCTTGAGCTGCCCTCTCACTGACTGTCTCTCTCCCCAGGACATCATTCGATGCTGCTGCACCATGTGCTAATACCAGGGCCAGGGTTACTACAATGACTCTTCTCTATATATGGTATTCAGATTCCATTTGCAATTTCACAGCCTTGCTTATCTGTATTGTTATAATATTCCTCCTCACTTGTGAAATCCTATTAGTAGTTTGCAAACACAGGTTGCTATGCATCTGTAGGTTAAAGGAAATTGTTTCCATAAAATATTAGTGCATCAGAAACATGAGGCACTAAGAGATAACTAAAGCTTTCAATTTAATGTACATGTCTGCAAAATTAAATAAATACAATCAGAGGAGAGAATGCATTTTTTTCTTTTTCTTTTTTTCTTCTTGCATATTTACATATCAGCTGGTATTTTCACAAAACTCCGGCTTGCTAATTACCTGAAAAAATATAATCTGGGTATTAGTGCCAAAATGAATTACCATAAATACCTGGCAAGTGTGGGTCATGTGCTGCCACACTATCAGTTAGCACCACTCATGTGAAGGTTCGGAGGAAATAAAAGGAGAATAGTCTGATTGACTTTCTCTAATGATCCGCCTCGTAATCTAAACAGCTATCCTACTGAGTGCACTGCAGATGGATCTGTAGTGATGACTGGTATCTCTCTGGTATGCAAGTGTTTGATTCTATACTTGCTAACCAGCCAGCAATAGCCAGATTTGGAAGGATGTGAAGGAAGGAGAGGCGAACGAGCTAACTGTTGTTAAATTAAAAGAAAGTGTCCACTAGCATTTATCCTCCTACACATTTGGCTCAGTATTTTCCTCACCCTGACTCTGAATCATTATGAGAGTCCCTGAGTCCCAGGCAGAAAAATCTCCAGGCCAGCAGTATCATAATGCTGATTGCAAAGTTGCTTTTTATCCCTACAATTGTACTTAGGACTTAAACATTTTATCCACTGTGGGTGATGTGGAAGAAGAAAGTTGGTTCTTGGTCTTGTCCAGCAGTGTCACTAATTTTTCAGTTTTTGTTCTGCTGAGCTATATCTCTGTGGTACTAGACACAGTGCAAGTGATGATTACATAGTTTTATTTATCTAGTGCTGTGAGTGTCCTTCGGAATTTATAGACAAGTAAAATGACAAGGCTTCTGCCCTGAAAAACTAACAAACATATTTCTCTATGGTCTTGTCTGTACTAGAGAGGTGTACTGCTTTAACTAGCACAATATAATTAAAGCTGTACATGCTCCCCTAATGTGAACACAGTTATATCAGTATAAAGGTACTTTATTCCGCTACCCTGATATAACGCGACCCAATATAACATGAATTCAGATATAACGTGGTAAAGCAGCGCTCCAGGGGGCTGGGGCTGAGCACTCAGGTGGATCAAAGCAAGTTCGATATAACATGGTTTCACCTATAATGCAGTAAGATTTTTTTGCTCCCAAGGACAGCGTTATATCGGGGTAGCGGTGTATTCTTATATGGGAAGAGAATTAATCTATACCAGTGTAAAGCACCTTTATATTAATGTAATTATATCCACATTAAGAGTATTGTACCAATATACCATTTAAAAAATTCCACCCTTGACCAACCTATTATTATACTGGTAAAAACCTGTGTGCAGACCAGGCCTAGGTTCATGTTACAGAACTTTCAGGGCCTATGGGAGTTAACTTTCTTACAATAACTACACCTATTTTGTATTCTGTTATTTTAAAGATTTTCTTCCAAACTCGTAGTTTAGGACTTTGGACGTCCAACTTCCTCTCTTCATCTGCAACATCTCATTTCCTAATCCTTGAGGGCATATTTCCCCTAGTGACCAACACACTCAATTTGTGATGTTATACCAAAGGTTTGGCTTTGTTTGTATGTTCTACTCAAAAGCCATGCTTTCTGGGGGTTTTCTGCTTCAGAGACATTGCAGAAAGCATTGCTATCTAACACAGTGAAAGTACTAGACTTTCTGTGATTTGGAGACAACAAATGGCCCCTGTAGAATTTCTCAGACTTATTGACACCTCGAACTGGATTTCACTCAAGGACAGAAGATCATACATACCCTTATATTCTGATGGCAGAGGTTGAGTTTACTAACTTGTTTGTGTTGGGTCGTCCAGTAGATGTCATTTACTCAAGGCAACCAATGATAGTTGTGCTGTTACAAGTCTTTATTTGTACATTACTTATTGTCTTGTGTCCAGAGGTTGAAGTACATTTTCATACAATACAAATACACTGATATGAAAACATGAAAAGGATATAAGCAGCTAAAATAAATACCAGACTATCTTTTCCAGTTCATTTGTCCTAATTACATCAGAGACTGGCAGTTGCCAACCATCTAGGGGGGGTTGTTCGTTTGTTTGTTTCATTTTAAATACTGCATCCTGTGTTAGCAGCATAAAATACATCAATTTCCCAGCCCCTATATATGTGCCAAATAAAGATGTGGTATAACCAGGCACAGCTCACTAGATTTATAATTACTGACTTCCGTAAGAGTTGTGCCTGCTTATATGAGGGCTGAACTTGCCCCTTATGCGTTTTACAATGTCATTAAAGTTTTCCCCAGTAGTCAGAGAGTTGATCTTTGATATTACTGTACCTGACAAAGCAGTACTAGTTACTTTTGGTTTTGAACTCTTGACCTACTTATTAGCAGGCAATTAGCACCTTGGAAAAGCCACAAGAAATGAGACATTTGCAAGAGGCATAATCTAATTATCTGAGTCCAAAATGAGGCCCCAGGAACTACTTCATTCTATTCCTGGCTCTGACCTGACTCCCTCTCTGGTTTTGGACAAGTCACTCAGCTGTTCAATGCTTAGATTTTTTTTTTAAACTGAAGGGATGAGGATAATTTTAAATTAGGGGGGCAGTGAAGCTGTGTGTTGGACAGGGGCATTCTTAAGTAGTGGAGGTAGGGAGAAGTGGTGCAGGAGGGCAGAGCTGTGGCAGGGAGTGAGGGAGAGCTCTTGCCTACTGAGGGAAATGGGGGAGAGGCACCCATAGCTGAGGTGAAAAAGGAGGGATGCAGCCTCAGCAACTGGAGCTGGTGCTGGAGAAATGGACACCATAGAGTGGAACAGCGTGGGAGCAGGAAGTGCAGCCCAGTAAGAGCTAAAGGAAAGTTCAGAAGGGCAGTCCAAACAAGGACTTCAACTACTCAGTCCTCTGTTAGAGAAAATAACACCGCAGGGCACAGATTATCCAACAAGTTCTTGGAATGTATTGGAGACATTTTTTTAATTTCAGAAGGTAGAGAAATCTACTAGGGGACAGGCTGATCTGGATTTGATTTTGACAAATAGGGAGGAACTGGCTGAGAATTTAAAAGTGGCAGGCAGCTTGGGTGAAAGTGAACATGAAATGGTAGAGTTCATGATTCTAAGGAATGGTAGGAGGGAGAACAGCAAAATAAAGACAATGGATTTCAAGAAGGCAGACTTTAGCAAACTCAGGGAGTTGGTAGGTAAGATCCCATGGGAAGCAAGTCTAAGGGGGAAAAAACAATTGAAGACAATTGGCAATTTTTCAAAGAGACATTATTAAGGGCACAAGAGCAAACTATCCCACTGCGTAGGAAAGACAGGAAGTATGGTAAGAGACCACCCTGGCTTAACCAGGAGATCTTCAATGATCTAAAAATCAAGAGAGTCCTACAAAAAGTGGAAACTAGGTCAAATTACAAATGATGAATATAAACAAATAACACAAGTATGTAGGGACAAAATTAGAAAGGCCAAGGCACAAAATGAGAGCAAACTAGCTAGAGACATAAAGAGTAACGAGAAAACATTCTACAAATACATTAGAAGCAAGAGGAAGACCAAGGACAGGGTAGGCCTGTTACTCAATGGTGGGGGGGGGCGATGGCAGAGGTGCTTAATGACGTCTTTGTTTTGGTTTTCACTAAGAAGGTTGATGGTGATTGGACATCTAACATAGTGAATGCCAGTGAAAATGAGGTGGGATCAGAAGAAGCTAAAATAGGGAAAGAACAAGTTAAAAATTACTTAGATAAGTTTAGATGTCTTCAAGTCACCAGGGCCTGAGGAGATATCTGAGCCATTAGCAATTATCTTTGGAAAGTCATAGAAGATGGGAGAGATTCCAGAAGACTGGAAAAGGGCAAATTTAGTGCCAATCTATAAAAAGGGAAATAAGGACAACCCAGGGAATTACAGACCAGTCAGTTTAACTTCTGTACCCAGAAAGATAATGGAGTGAATAATTAAGCAATCAATTTGCAAACATCCAGAAGATAATAAGGTGATAAGTGACAGCATGGATTTGTCAA
This sequence comes from Mauremys reevesii, assembly GCF_016161935.1. Taxonomy (NCBI): domain Eukaryota; kingdom Metazoa; phylum Chordata; order Testudines; family Geoemydidae; genus Mauremys; species Mauremys reevesii. The sequence continues at coordinate 317,786,013 of NC_052623.1, forward strand.
GAACAAATCATGTCAAACCAACCTGATAGCTTTCTTTGACAGGGTAACAAACCTTGGGGATATGGGGGAAGTGGTAGATGCGGTATATCTTGACTTTAGTAAGGGTTTTGATAGTGTCTCACATGACCTTATCATAAACTAACTAGGGAAATGCAACCTAGATGGAGCTACTATTAAAGTGGGTGCAAAACTGGTTGGAAAACCATTCCCAGAGAGTAGTTATCAGTGGTTCATAGTCATGCTGGAAGGGCATAACGAGTGGGATCCCGCAGGGATCAGTTCTGGGTCTGGTTCTGTTCAACATCTTCATCAATAATTTAGATAATGGCATAGAGGGTACACTTATAAAGTTTGCAGATGATACCAAGCTGGGAGGGGTTGCAAGTGCTTTGGAGGATAGGATTAAAATTCAAAATGATCTGGACAAACTGGAGAAATGGTCTGAAGTTAATAGGATGACATTCAATAAGGACAAATTCAAAGTACTCCATTTAGGAAGGAATAATCAGTTGCACTCGTATAAAATGGTAAATGACTACCTAGGAAGGAGTACTGTGGAAAGGGATGTGGGGGTCATAGTGCTAGGAAGGAGTACTGTGGAAAGGGATGTGGGGGTCATAGTGGACCACAAGCTAAATATGAGTCAACAGTGTAACACTGTTGCAAAAAAAGTGAACATAATTCTGGGATGTATTAGCAGGAGTGTTGTAAGCAAGATACAAGAAGTAATTCTTCCACTCTACTCAGCACTGATTAGGCCTCAACAGGAGTATTGTGTCCAGTTCTGGGCACCACATTTCAGAAAGGATGTGGACAAACTGGAGAGAGTCCAGCGAAGAATGATTAAAGGTCTAGAAAACATGACCTATGAGGGAAGGTTGAAAAAATTGGGTTTGTTTAGTCTGGAAAAGAGAAGACTGAGGGGGAACATGATAACACTTTTCAAGTATGTAAAAGGTTGTTACAAGGAGGAGGGAGAGAAATTGTTTTTCTTAACCTCTGAGGATAGGACAGCAAAGGTGATTTAGGTTGGACATTAGGAAAAATGTCCTAACTGTCAAGGTGGTTATACACTGGAATAAATTGCCTAGGGAGGTTGTGGAATCTCCATCATTGGAGATTTTTTAAGAGCAGGTTAGACAAACACCTGTCAGGAATGGTCTAGGTCAGGGGTAGGCAACCTATGGCACATGTGCCAAAGGCAGCACTCAAGCCGATTTTTTCAGTGGCACTCACACTGCCCGGGTCCTGGCCACTGGTCCGGGGGGGCTCTGCATTTTAATTTAGTTTTAAATGAAGTTTCTTAAACATTTTAAAAACCTTATTTACTTTACATACAACAATAGTTTATTTATATATTATAGACTTATAGAAAGAGACCTTCTAAAAACGTTTAAATGTTTTACCAGCACGCGAAACCTTAAATTAGAATGAATAAATGAAGACCCGGCACAGCACTTCTGAAAGGTTGCCAACCCCTGGTCTAGATAATACTTAGTCCTGCCTTGCAGTCCTATAATTCTAAGTATGGAACTGGTGAGACGGCCTTAATAGGACAAAGGCGCTTAAGAAGCAGGATGGTGTTGGATACATCCCAAGTTCACATGCAGTATTGCTGTAGCCATGTCAGTCTCAGGATACTAGAGAGACAAGGTGGGTAAAGTAATATCTTTTACTGGACCAACTTCTGATCATGAAAGACAAACTTGTCCTCAATGTTAGTTGTATTCTTAGAACATAAGAACAGCCATACTGGGTCAGACCAAAGGTCCATCTAGTCCAGTATTCTTCTGATAGTGGCCAGTGCCAGGTACCCCAGAGGGAATGAACAGAACAGGTAATCATCAAGTGATCCATCCACTGTTGCCTGTTTCCAGCTTCTGGCAGACAGAGGCCATTGACACTATCCCTGCTCATCCTGGCTAATAGCAATTGATGGACCTATCCTCCATGAATTTATCTAGTTCTTTTTTGAACCCTGTTATAGTCTTGGCCTTCACAACATCCTTTGGCAAACAATTCCACAGGTTGACTGTGCATTCTTGGTACCACTGGGTAGAATTATTCTGCTCTAATAGAATTGTTTAAAATCACTTAGTTTAAAAGTAATAAGATTGTAAGATTTTAGCTAAGGCAGATCCAGTATTATTAATTGCATAGAATGTACATCCTTAATCTCCCTTATGTGTAGAGATTACATTTCTAAACATAAAGGGAAGATGGGAAGTAAGGGAGAAAACTGGGTAGGAAGGAATTAAAGAAAAGATGGAAAAACCTCCATATCCCTTCTCTATTCTCTTTCATCTGTCACTCAAATTTAAAAATAAAGTTTTCTAGGGTTCCATTTCTTAGATAATAGGGAGAGGGGTACTAAGGAAAACCTAAAGTAGTTTCAAGTGCCTCTTCCATGACTGTTTTTCTACAGTCCTGTTCCACTCATGCTGAGCTGCCTATTCCAGAAGCAGTATTTCAGATGACTGACAAGAGGGATGGTTCAATTTCGGAATAGAGTCAAAATAGTTATTTTATATGATATAGTTCTCCCATCCCTAATCCCTACAACTATGGCTCTAATCTTTTAGTGTTTTCAAAATTTATACCTGTGAAGTGAGAGTGGCCTCTCCACTTTGACATATTTGCAAAGCATATCTCCACTAGTAGCTGCTGTTAACACTAACCCATCTTACATTGCCTCAGGGCAGACATACCTCCATTCAAGAGAAAACTACTTAATCAGTTATGTGCTCTGGTAGTTTTGATCTATGGTATTTTACTAAAATGTAATCTTGAGAAAATGGAATTTCCCAAGTTAAAAACTCTCCTTCCTAATGTACTTCTTTCTGGCATACTTTGGTTTCCTGGGAATACCGGTAATACTTATCTCAACCTCCTGTTTCTTGCACAAATATGTCCATTCTCAGTAATGAGCTGAAATAATATGCAGTATTTGTTCCTTGTTTCAGAACCACATTCCTTTGGTTCCAGATTTGAATCTGAAGTTCTTTGTATATAATGTTTCCCAAGCAGCACTGGTACATGATGCGTGAACCACAAGTCATAAATCATCACTGTGTACAAGTGGATACAATGTACATAGAGATGGTTTACAGCCCTGACTATATGTGCATGGCAGTGCATCAACCCTCTGAAAAGCACTTCTTCTGTAGAGTTGCAGAGGGTACCACAGCCTACTTAGTTTCATAGCTTGTCTTTGAAATCCTACACACTTTTTTAGCTAGCTCTAGATGTTTCATGCACTATCATCTGACAGATGTTTTTCCTTTTGGTATTTTAACACAAAGCAAGAGTGATTTGGGGGAAGTGGTCTGCTGTGCAATAATATATTATGGGCCAGATTCCAAAAGAGCTCAGCAGACAAGAGTAGATCACAGAGTCAGTAGCTACAGCTATCCATGGATGGATGGCATCCTGGAGAGTAGAACTGCTCGGAAATCCGAGAAAATGTTTTGTATAAGAAAATACTGACTCATCAAAGTCCAAACGTTCCCTGGAAACTTACTGGTTTTGACTAAACTTTCCTTGGGAGAGTTTCTGAGGTCCAGGATGGAAGTGAGAGAATGGGGGTGAGCATGTGGTAGACCCGGGTTCAAGTCTTTCCTCTGAATCATTGAGAGCAGGGACTTGAACTTGGGTCTTCTACATCTTGTAGTTGATGGGGTTTTGTTTGTTTGTTGACCTTCTATAAATCATCTAAACTGTGGTAGTTTCACCAGTTGTCACTTTCAACACCTACACCAATACTTACATGTAATAGTGCTATCTCTCAGGCACACACATATGAATTGGACAATCAGGCTTGAACTCCGGTTCTCTTTGCAGTTTGTGTGTGATTTGTTTTATATTTAATTCCTAATGCTATTCAATCAATTATGTAAGATCTCTGTAGTTGCTTATCTATGCTTTGAGCCCAGGACATGAAATGAGCACATCAGATGTCACTCCTTATTACTTACTGTGTTCAAATAAATTTCCTCATATAGCTCATTCTCCTTTTGAAGAGCAGTATGCATCAAACTTTTGAAAACTATTTTGCCAATTTTGTCTTCCTCCGGGTCAATATCAGTTGCTTGTGATTCTGCAGTTGTAAGCAGTGATATTGCTCTTTGTTTATCTAGCTTTTCAGTTGCACCAACTGCTGTGATATAGAGAAGAAAAGTCTGTTTGAAAGTTTTCCAATTACTGTTCATACTTCCTACCATGTGCAGTGAATGTGGAGGCTTGATTAATTCGTCTTAGTTGGAAGTCTTATCTCTTCTTCAGTTGCACCTTTGAAAATGCCTTTTCTTTCATTCTTCTGGATTTCACTTAACATTCATGGCACCATACAAAGATCAGTAATTTTTTGTCAACTAGAGAGCAACAGAGAGACTCTGTGCTTTTCCTTTATTCACAACAGGAAGAAGATCATCCTGTTACAGTAACTATGTGCAACATATAACTGGAAAGCTATCACAATTCAGTAACTTTCTCCCAGGGCATCAGGGTTTGCACCCACAGTAGAATTTTGGTAACTGAAAGTGGGTAGGCAGTAAAGCTGGTTGAAAAAAAAATCACAAAAACTTTCCTGCAAAATTTGTCCTTCTTTCGGGTATTTATTTAAAAAAAAAATGTAATTCTTTTTTTTCCAGCCAGCTGTAGCAGGCTGCACTGGGCCCTTACTGGGAGGAAAAAAAAAAAAAGATGTGCTTCCTTTTTCTCTCCTACCCATCCCTCCCACTTACTTTGACTTTCCCAAGCCACCTGGGCCCTTTCCCTCCCACATATGCTCCAGCCATATTCCGTCCTTGCCTAGCCACCATCCCTTCCTGTGTTCTCAGCCTTCTGTCCTCTCTCTTTTGCCAGTCACACTTCCTCCCTTTTCATGACACCATCCTCCATCTTTTCCCATTTACTTCAAGTGCTTCCCCCTTACCTTAGGACTGGAGGTCTATCTGCCTTTGCTGGGTCTTAGTGATGCTGCATTACTTGCAGCCAGTTTCCTATTTAACGGCACTAACTCAGGGCAGTGTGGAGGATTTATAACAGTCCTGTGCTTCTTGGGATACTCTAGGATTATTTATTAGTATTGTTATTAATTTAGCATTCAAGATTTGTTATGCTTTGTGCTGTCTCAGGCTCCAATAACAAGGCAATCCTTTACTCAAAGAGCTTACTTTCTAGATGACAAATACAGCAGCACAAAACATGCTGGAAAAACTAGAGGAAGGAGTTCCTATAGATCAGAGGTGGGCAAACTTTTTGGCGCCACATCAGGGTTGCCAAACTGTATGGAGGGCCAGGTAGGGAAGGTTGTGCCTCCCCAAACAGCCACACCTCCACCTCCTATCTGCCTCCTCCCACTTCCTGCCCCCTGACTGCCCCACTCACAACCCCCAGCCCGTCCAAACCCCCCTGCTCCTAGTCCCTTACTGCCCCCTCCCAGGACCCCCTCCCCTAATCTCCCCCCGGGATCCCACCCCCTATGCAACCCCCATCCAACCCCTCCCCTCCAGCTCCCTGTCTCCTGACTGCCCCAGCCCCTATCCACACCCCCGCCCCCTGACAGGCCCCCTGGGACTTGCACATCTATCCAACCCCCCTGCTCCCCACCCCTTTACTGGCTGGAGACAGCCACGCTGCCCGGTAGGAGCTCACAGCCATGCCACCCAGAGCGCTGTTGGCACGGCGAGCTGAGGCTATGGGGGTGGGAGGGACAGCAGGGGAGGGGGCGTGGGCTAGCTTCCTTGGCTGGGAGCTCAAGGGCCGGGCAGGAGGGTCCTGCGGGCTGGATGTGGCCCGCGGGCCATAGTTTGCCCACCTCTGCCATAGATTGTGGGTTTGTTTTTATTTTTTTAAAAAATGTATTGATTTTTATTGTAGGCTTCATAGATGATGTGACACTTTAGAGAGGATTTGAATGAAGAGAGGCTAGGGGCCTGTCACACTGGCACTGGGAGGGAAGAAGGTGCAAAGAAGACAGCAGTGGGAGAAAGAAACCATGGAGGCCTCATGTCTGGCATCGCTGGGGGAAATAAGATGATGAGGGGAATGCAGCAGGGCACAAGATCCAACATGTCTGTCAGGGCAGGGTTTTGACGATGAGGACTAGAAGCTAAAAGTTGATGCAGTGAGGGAAGCCGGTGCAATGATTCAGCACAGGATAGTGGCACATTCTGATTGATGGGGAGAACGATCATTTTAGCTGTGAAATGGATATTGAGGAGACCAGAAAGGACTAGGAAGAGGATACAGTATTGTAGTAGGGAGATGATAAGGGTATGAACAACTGATGATGCCATACAATCGGAAACGAAGGATCAGGCTTTTTAAAGGTTGTGGAGCAGGAAGTGGCAAGAGCCTGGATGCTCATATGAGCAGAAGAGCAATGACACAAAGATTGCAAGCTTTAGAGAATGGGAGGATGGTGGACAAAAGAGAGAAAGGGAAGGAATTAGATGAGAAATAAGAAGCTGAGTCTGAACTGGAGATAGGCTATCCAGGTAAGCTGTAGGAGAGAAAGGTACACCTGATAACTAAACAGGGTAGAGCAAGAAAGGACCAGTTTTAAGTGATAGATTTGGGAGTTGCCAGCGTAGGGCAGAAACTATGGAAGCTGTTTGAGTCTCCCAGGAGTAAGGAGAAGAGGAGGGAGTGAAGGACAGAAACATGTGGGACTTCTACAGAGGAGGTAAGGAAGGGAGAATAATCTGCCAACAAAAATGCTGTGAAAAGAGAGCTAATGAGTGGATAGGGGAGAGGCAACTTTAGATTTAGTCCTGAGTGGAGTGCAGGAGCTGGTCCAAGAGGTAATAATAACAGGACCGCTTGGAAATAGTGACCATAATATAATAACATTTAACATCTCTGTGGTGGAAAGAACATCTCAACAGCCCAACACTGTGGCATTTAATTTCAAAAAGGGGAACTATGCAAAAATGAGGGGGTTAGTTAAACAGAAATTAAAAGGTACAGTGACTAGAGTGAAATCCCTGCAAACTGCATGGGCGCTTTTTAAAGACACCATAATAGGGGCCCAACTTAAATGTATACCCCAAATTAAGAAACACAGTAAAAGAACTAAAAAAGAGCCAACGTGGCTTAACAACCATTTAAAAGACACAGTGAGAGATAAAAAGACTTCCTTTAAAAAGTGGAAGTCAAATCCTAGCGAGGTAAATAGAAAGGAGCATAAACACTGCCTAATTAAGTGTAAACATGTAATAAGAAAAGCCAAAGAGGAGTTTGAAGAACGGCTAGCCAAAAACTCAAAAGGTAATAACAAAATGTTTTTTTTAAGTACATCAGAAGCAGGAAGCCTGCCAAACAACCCGTGGGGCCCCTCAATGATAGAGATAGAAAAGGAGTGCTTAAAGACGATAAAGTCATTGCGGAGAAACTAAACAAATTCTTTGCTTCAGTCTTCACGGCTGAGGATGTTAGGGAGATTCCCAAACCTGAGCTGGTTTTTGTAGGTGACAAATCTGAGGAACTGTCACAGATGGAAGTGTCACTAGAGGAGGTTTTGGAATTAATTGATAAACTTAACAGTAACAAGTCACCGGGACCAGATGGTATTCGCCCAAGAGTTCTGAAAGAACTCAAATGTGAAATTGTGGAACTATTAACTAGGGTTTGTAACCTGTCCTTTAAATCGGCTTCTGTACCCAATGACTGGAAGATAGCTAATGTAACGCCAATATTTAAAAAGGGCTCTAGAGGTGATCCCGGCAATTACAGACCAGTAAGTCTAACGTCAGGACCGGGCAAATTAGTCGAAACAATAGGAAAGAATAAAATTGTCAGACACATAGAAGAACATAAATTGTTGGGCAAAAGTCAACATGGTTTCTCTAAAGGGAAATCGTGTCTTACTAATCTATTAGAGTTCTTTGAAGGGGTCAACAAACATGTGGACAAGGGGGATCCAGTGGACATAGTGTACTTAGATTTCCAGAAAGCCTTTGACAAGGTCCCTCCCCAAAGGCTGTTAGGTAAATTAAACTGTCATGGGATAAAAGGGAAGGTCCTTTCATGGATTGAGAACTGGTTAAAAGTCAGGGAACAAAGGGTAGGAATTAATGGTAAATTCTCAGAATGGAGAGGGGTAATTAGTGGTGTTCCCCAAGGGTCAATCCTAGGACCAATCCTATTCAACTTATTCATAAATGATCTGAAGAAAGGGGTAAAAAGTGAGGTGTCAAAGTTTGCAGATGATACTAAACTGCTCAAGATAGTTAAGACCAAAGCAGACTGTGAAGAACTTCAAAAAGATCTCACAAAACTAAGTGATTGGTTAGTGGCAAATGAAATTTAATGTGGATAAATGTAAAGTAATGCACATTGGAAAAAATAACCCCTACTATACATACAATATGATGGGGGCTAATTTAGCTACAACAAATCAGGAAAAAGATCTTGGAGTCATCGTGGATAGTTCTCTGAAGATGTCCATGCAGTGTGCAGAGGCATTCAAAAAAGCAAACAGGATGCTAGGAATAATTAAAAAGGGGGATAGAGAATAAGATGGAGAATATATTATTGCCCATATATAAATCCATGGTACGCTCACATCTTGAATACTGCATACAGATGTGGTCACCTCATCTCAAAAAAGATATATTGGCACTAGAAAAGGTTTAGAGAAGGGCAACTAAAATGATTAGGTGTTTGGAGAGGGTCCCATATGAGGAGAGATTAAAGAGGCTAGGACTTTTCAGCTTGGAAAAGAGGAGACTAAGGGGGGATATGATAGAGGTATATAAAATTATGAGTGATGTGGAGAAAGTAGATAAGGAAAAGTTATTTACTTATTCCCATAATACAAGAACTAGGGGTCACCAAATGAAATTTATGGCCGGCAGGTTTAAAACAAATAAAAGGAAGTTCTTCTTCACACAGCGCACAGTCAACTTGTGGAACTCCTTACCTGAGGAGGTTGTGAAGACTAGGACTATAACAGCGTTTAAAAGAGAACTGGATACATTCATGGAGGTTAAGTCCATTAATGGCTATTTGCCACGATGGGTAAGGAATGGTGTCCCTAGTCTCTGTCTGTTTGTCAGAGGGTGGAGATGGATGGCAGGAGAGAGATCACTTGATCGTTAACTCTAAATCTCAATTTAGAGATTGTCCACTATAAGGAGTATGCATGTTTGGATAGGGCTGGAAGTATAAACTTTCTCCATTGGTCAGGTACTTAGTATGAAGCTATAATCCCCATGTCCAGAAAATCTAAAACTTCACTGAGAAGTCTGTTTAGTTTGCTTGGATATTGCAGTTGACAGTTTCACCTGTCAAAATTTCAGAGTAGTACCTACATTACTTATGCACCGTTAGGTGATGTCAGTACCCTATTTAACTCAGTTTCCTGAATTAGTTAGTTCAAGATTGATCTATCTGTCTGTCTGTCAATCAGTCTGATTGTAGGGTTTTATACCACCGGCCATTGTCACGGCTGCAAAACTACTGCACCTCTGACCCCTTCTCTGGCCGCTCATTGCACCACACTCTAGCGTGAGGCCTTGCACCTTTACCTCCCTGGAGTAGAATCACACATTTCTCCCACTCTTAGATCAAGTAGTTGAGTCTCCCACTCTGTGGATGAACCAAGCTTACTCTCAGCAGTTTGTACGGGACTTGGTACCTGCAGCTCTTCCCTTTGGAAACTTTTGGCCAGCATTGAATAGGGACCACAAACTGCCTTCTTAAAACAAAGTATTGTTTAATCTTAACAGCAGAAACAAGGCAAAGTATAAAAGTAGAGGCTTTTAAAACAATAAACAGTCTATACACACGCCTAAAGGTTGAGGCAGGCCTGTCTTACCCCAGATCATTGGCCTCTGGGGCTCAATCAGTTCCCCTACAGTCACTGTCTGCCTTGTCTTTGAGGGCCTGTCTTTTGATCTTGCCAAAGTTCCTTGTTCCAGTATTCATGAGCTTTGATCCCCGTGTGGTTACAAGCTGGGACACCACCACCCTTTTGTCAAGCTAGACTGTCGAGCTCAGCTGGGTGTCAGACGTAAAATTTCAAAGTGAATGGCCCTTGCATTGTCGCTTATGTATCAGTAAATGGGTGGCTATCTGAAGCAATTGTCCTTTTCCCAGCTTATGTCCAGACAATCCCTGCTTGAATTCCTCTTGTATTCATACACTAACCCCCACTTACAAGAGATGAACAGAAAGACCATATATAATATTCATCAGTTATTACAGATCACCTCCAAACCCACCACACTCATTACCATGTTACCTGAATGCCTTCCATTTATTCCAATAGTAATAGCAAAGTCATTAGCGGACTTTGTGGAATCATAAGGTCTCTGTCACTTCTCCCTTTCAATGGTAAAAATTCTGATTGGGGTGAGGATTTTGTTTTTGATTTTTTTTATATGTTATTAATTCCTTCTTTTTGTGTTGTGGTTGGCAGTGCATTATTTTGTACAAGAAGGTGGCAGTGTTATAAGTGTCAGACTTATAGTGTACAAGCTTTTTCAGCGAAGAAGGTTTTGCAGCATTTCCTAAAGATGATCAGATTCTCGATTCGCTTGACCTCCTCTGGATGTTTGTTCCATTCCTATATTACATATTTTAGCATATACTTTGTATGTTTGTATAATCTGCTTTGTCATCAGCCCAAAGTCATTTCACCTTAGGTTTTTTACATGATTTTTTTAGATGGCCTAAAAAGGTGATTCTCTATGTCTAATATTTAGGATGTAAGTCATATGTATTGCCTATTACGATGTAAATGAAGACTAAGAAAGGCAAGTTTTCTGCCATGCTATTACATTCTATATTTTACCTTTTTCACATGCAAAAAATAAGAGTATTAGCTTGCAAGATCATGTTTACTTATAATGTTTGCCTGTTATGTTTTGATGTTTAGGAACTTTGAACCAAAAGAACTGGGGGAAGAAGTATCCAGCATGTAATGGTGCCAAACAATCTCCTATTAATATTGATGAAGATCTTACGCAAGTAAATGTAAATCTCAAAAAACTTAAATTCCAAGGTTGGGAAAAGGAAACTTCAGAAGACGCTTTCATTCACAATACTGGCAAAACAGGTAAAATGTCTGATTTCATGTTTTGAGTTAATTGGGCGTCATGAAAGTGAAATGTGGTGGATAGCTGAGGTTTTTTAATTATGTTTTTCTTTTTCTTTCTTTTCTTTTCTTTTTTTAGCCTTTGCATTTTGGATTTTAGCTATTAGCCAAAGGCCAGGTGGTGATAGCAGCCAAGCGTAATAGAAAGCCACTAAAATAAAGAAAACAAATGGAAATTATGTGCACGGTTAGAAATAGCCAAAGTAATCACATCATTAGTATCATCCCATAATGAGTGTTTATTGAAGCTAAATAATAATTTAGCATTTGCCACAAAATAATAATTTAGCATTTGCCATAGTCTATAAGGTGCCACAGGATTCTTTGTTGCTTTCACAAAATAATAATTACTACTAATAATGACTGCTCTGGAAGATGCAATTAAGATACAAAAAATAATTTTTAATGTATCATGAATAATCACCCAATCACCAGTAAGTAGTTCATAGAATTACTTGGTATTTACAGAGCCAAGGTTGCTATTTGGATCTAGTGCTGTAGTTATCAAAAGCTGTTTGGCTGTTGGAGAAGCGGGGGATGGTCTTTTGTTTCAGGCACAGGATTTGGAGTAAGGACATTTAGGTTCTATTCTTGGTTCTGCCATATACTTCCTGTATAATCCTGGACAAGTCATTTAATTCCCCTGTGCCTCCATTTCCCTATCTGTAAATTAGGCAAATAGTTCTTCCCTACCTTACAGGAATGTTCTGAGGATAAATTCTTTAATGCTCAAAAAAGCGAATTGAGATCCTCCTCCACTGTTGAAGTTCAAAGTATTTGAAAGGAGCAGCATGGCACTCCAGCCAAACCTCCTTCAGCTTTCTTCATGGCACTGAGTACGGGAATCTAGGAAACTGAGAATCCACTGCTGTTATGTGTGGCAAGAAGAGAGCAGAGTCCCAATCATCTAGTCCATCCCTCTGCCAGTGTAGGATTTTCTCCGCAACATATCTGTGTTCAGCTCTTTTTCCAGTTTATTTGTAATTATCTGCAGGGACAGAGCTTCCACCACATCATTTGGGAGACTATTCCACAACCTTGTATATCTCACAGCCAGGAAATTCTTCCTGGTATCTAGCCTACATTTTCCTTTCCTTTGGCCACATCCACATGAAAAGTGAAAGTTAAAGCACCTTAACCATTCCCACCCTCCATCCCATCCCCCGGGAGGATACTGTCATTCAGGAGTAAAGTGCCCTTAATCTGTTGTCCAAGGAGTGTTCCAGGTCCTAGTGTAGACAAGCCCTAAGTGTTACCTCATTATTTCTAGTTAACCCCCTTCTACCATGCTCAATAAATTTTTTCTCTTCATTCCCATTTGCATTATCAACACATCCACTTTCCAGAAGATCTATATCCTAGGAGTGCAAAGATAGGACATTAGGGTTTTGTTTTCTTTCCTTAGAAGGAGGGCTTCACTGATAGGCCAGCTTTCTTGAGCTTTTGTTTAATGTAAGACTATGACAGATTTCAGATGAATTACAAAACAATGGATTATGAGAGTGCATTAAAGTAATTCAGCTCCCCATATGTCTATTTTATTAATCAGAGTTTGAAATGAAGTAAAATACATTTCATTTTGTTATTAGCAGCTATAAATCTCCCTAATGGTTTTATTTCTTAGCTGAATAATCCACATTCTGTCAAGCTGTTGATGAAATGTAAGGAGAACCAACATATGTTCACCTTTTAGCTAGTAATGTTGATGTATCTGAATTTCAAATGCACAGACATGCTCATTGACCATTCTTTTTTTCTCTTTAGTGGAAATTAACCTGACAAATGATTATTATGTCAGTGGAGGTGGCTCAGAAACAGTATTTAAAGCAAGCAAGATAACTTTTCACTGGGGAAAATGCAATATATCATCAGATGGATCGGAACATAGTTTAGAAGGACAAAAATTTCCTCTTGAGGTAATGAATTGTAATAGACTCAATACTGTACAATCCTGCAAATAATCAAACTTGTTAAAGATGTGACAAAGAGTCCTGTGGCACCAAAGCTCACGCTCCAATACTTCTGTTAGTCTATAAGGCGCCACAGGACTTTTTGTCGCTTTTTACAGATCCAGACTAATGCGGCTACCCCTCTGATACTTGTTAAAGATGTTAATTTATCATTTGATTAGGGTACATTGTGTGTATATAATCCTCCTTCAAATCCAAATGAGTAATATTTAAATTTTATGTTTGCAAATATGAATCAAGGCCTGATCCAAAGCACATGGAAGTTTTGCCACTGACTACAGTAGCCTCTGAATGAGATCCTTCCTGTACAGTTGTATTTAGTTTGCCATTCTGAAAATGAAGTGTGCATTTTCAAATTCAGAATTGTTCAGGAGAGATGAGCACAAATCTTGGTATCAAATACAGGGTCTAATCCTGCAAACTGAATATAGGCCCAATTGCCACAGATGATCAAATACCTGAGAGTTACAGTAAACTCCATGGACCCATTCATAGTCTATTATAATAAGTTACAAAACAGTATATATCTCTGAGGGAACAAATGGAGGGATGGGGTTGCTGGGGTCCTCTCTTCCTCTCTTCTCCCCAGTTCCATGGAAAACTGTTAGGGACAAACTTACACTATGGCCAGTGCAGTCCATTCAGTCTTCTTGACTTCATGACCCATTTGGACTTGCCATTCAAGCTCCGGCCTTATATTTTCCATCCTGCCAGGATATCAGGGAGCAGAGCCTCCTCTGAAAACATCCCATGGGAAGAGGGGTGGAGTCACAAACTCTGCCCCAAGGTAGGGAGCCAGATTTTGGTTGATCATGAAGCTACCCCTGTGGTGGAAGAGTGAGGGTATGAGGATGTAGAGCCTGATGCAAGTCTACTGTTCCAGCCGACTCCAGGCTGCAGAAGAGACAGGATCAAAGTCTTGGTTGTATTACCAATACATCTCTACTTTTAGTTTGGGGTAGATACAGTGGGTGAAATCCTGTCCTCCTGAAGTCAATAGTTTTGCCATTGGCTTCACCACGTAAGTTTTTAGGCAATGGATGAGAGAACTATAGAAGAGGCATTTATTAGATTAAAGTTTGTTACTGCTTCAAGATTTTTCTCAGTGTAGGAATATCTGAAATAAATAATTGTATTGTTTACATTCTTTTAAAGATTTTTTTTCTATCATGTAATGTATACCTCTGAAAATTGAAGATCTAATCTTTATATTTACAGATGCAAATCTACTGCTATGATGCAGATCAGTTTACAAATTTTGAGGAGGCAATTAAAGGAAATGGGAAGTTAAGAGCTTTATCAATTTTATTTGAGGTAACCATTTTGTATATCTGTGGCATTAACTTTGCTTTAAAATATAGCAAATATCCAATCTGAGCTAAATGGTTCTGGTATATAATAAGCACATTAATATATATTTGTAATTTATTTTGCACAAAAAACAATTTGGCAAATATGTGTAATTACTCTTCTTTAAATCCTCTGTTGCCTGCTCAGCTAACTTATAGCTTTCATTTTTTATTAAACCCTGTTTTTAATAAAGTATACAATTTCTCTTTAACAGGTTAGCCTGGAAGATAATATGGATTATAATGCAATTATCAAAGGAGTAGATAGTGTTAGCCGGTTTGGTGAGTTTATCGTCTTGCTTGATTGGTTATTGGTTGGGCCAAATTCTGCTTTTGAATGTGCATACAAAACTTATTGAAGCTATTGGGAACCATGAACTGGATTTGGTCACTTTTGTTAAAACCAAAATAAAAAATGTCACAAATTGGTTATATTTCCCCAAAAAATGATTACTTGAAAAAACTGGAAAAACCTGAGTCACAAAGTGAATAGATTTAACTTTTCCAAGGCCTTTGCTACACTTTCAGTGTTTGGTCAAGAGAAATTACCGATTTATTCATTAAGGTTTCTTAGTCGTGTATATCTGAGTTTTCTGTGTAATTTGTAGCACAAATACAAGTATTGTAGCAAACAAAGATCTGTCTTACAAGTCTAGTTCTGGGAATAAAGTGAGATTTTATGAATGTCAGTATTCAGTAGAGTCAGGGAGCTATATTCCACTTTCAGTGACACTGGTGTCAATCTGAAATAACTCAGTCAGTTTACACAGTTTACTTTACAGTTACACTGGTGTCATTCAGAGCAGATTTTGACTCAGTGTGTGATGCTTTGCTTTTTTAAAAATTGTCTATTCATTTACATCAGAGCATGCTGAGTAGAGGATGGTGCATCAGGAGATCTAGTTTCTGTTACTTACGCTGTCTCACTGCGGCCCCAGTTGAGGAAAGCATTTAAGCACATGAGTAAGGATTCTTTCCTAAATCAGGGCCAAATCTTTGCCTTGGGTACGTAATCAAGCCCTGGTCCACACCTAAAACTTAAGTCAAACTAGCTACATCGCTCAGTGCTGTGAAAAATTTCATGCCTTGAGTGCCATAGTTAGGTTCATAGAATCATAGAATCTCAGGGTTGGAAGGGACCTCAGGAGGTCATCTAGTCCAACCCCCTGCTCAAAGCAGGTTCACCTAACCTCTGGTGTAGACTGAGCTAGGTCGATGAAAATATTCTTCCGTTGACCTAGCTACCGCCTCTGAGAGAGAAAGATTACTGACATTGACTGAAAAACCCTTTGTGTCAATGTAGGAAGTTTATATGCTACACCACTACAGCTATAGCACTGTAGCCGTGCTATTGCAGCAGCTTTAGTGTAGATATATCGACCTCACCCTGCCTAGCTCATCAGTTTCTCTGGCTATAAAATGGGGATAAAAATACCTACCTTTTGTAAAAAGTCCTCTGAAATATATGGATTTAAAATGTAAAGTATTGATTATTTATTCTGATTAGTTATTATAGGATGTGTGTCATAAACTTTTAAAACATTTAGCCCCCAAAATGGAAGCAGATATCAGTCTCCAACACAAAACAAAGTGATGGAACTTTTTTAGCTTATGAGGACAAGGTGAATTGTATAAATCAGCTAGGATTCATTATTACAACTAGTCAAAACTCACCAAAAATTCTCAGAAATGAGAAATGCTACTTTGAAATCTGGTTTTGTTCTGAGTTGGACCAAAGCTAAATTTTTCAAAAATTTCTCTCAAACTGGAAATCATGAAAAAAAATCATTTAGAAAACACTGACACATGATGGTTCTGAAAGGAAATATGCTCCCTGGGACAGGTAGCCGCTGACTGAAATTAACATTCATGTCAGTTTCAGACAGCAGCTTCCCATGATCCCAGGATCTGCAAATCCAGACACGGAGACCCCAGGTCTTCCAGACTCCTGGTCCAACTTGGGAATCAGCAGCATGGTGAGCCAGCCGGCCTGGGAGTCTGGAAGCCCTGGGGTCACCGCCCAAGCAGAGTCCATATAGCAGTGCTGTCCCAGAGCCATGGACCCTGGAAGACCATCCCAAGACTTCAAGACTCCTGGCCTGGAAGCCTTGAGAGCCCCAGTCCAAACTGTAGTTCTCAGGGCTTCCATGCTCCCTGCTGCAAAGACAGGAGAAAGCACTGGTTAGATGTGGGGCTCCTGCTATGAAGCTAGTATCCTAGACTCTGAGCCCTGCGCGGATACAGAAATTTGGATCTGCATCTGATCTGCATCTGTGGTAATTAAATTGTATCCAATCTGAAATCCACACTCCACCTTTTATCCACAGCAACACCCTCTTCAGCAGGGGTTCTCAACTGGGCACCCGTGGGCCCTTGGGGGGCTGTGAGCCAGTTTCAAGGGGTCCATGAGCCCCGTGGGGCTGGAGGCCTGAGCCCCAGCACCCCTATAATGATCTAAAGTCCAGAGTTCCAGCACCCCAAGCCCTGGTGCTCCTGCCTCCCCTTCAGTGCTCTGGGCTTTAGCCCTGTGGGGGGGGGGGTACCAAGGCTCAATGTTTTAGCCCTGCCGGGACCACTGGGACTTCAGGCTTCAACCCCCCCCCACGACCACCACTGCTCTCGGGGGGCACCATGGCTCAGAGCTCGAAGCTTTAGCCTTTTGGGGGGCACTGGAACCTGGGGCTTTGCCTTAGCTCTGCCAGGGGCTCTCGGGACTCTGGGCTTTAGCCCCAGGGGGGGCACAAGGGCTCAGGGCTTCAGCTCTGCCAGGCTCTGAGCTTCAGCCCTGTGAGTGGAACCTCTGAAACTGTGGCCCTACAAGGAGCCACAAACCCCTGGTTGAGAACTGCTGCTGAGCTAGAGCCCGGGGCGGATAAAAAAATTTGGATCCACATCCAATCCAAGAAGATAAGCAATATGACCACATCCACGGACGCAGATATCAATGGATATAAAGCAGATACCTGCGAATTTGCAGGGATCTAGGTATGTCTACACTGCAATAAGAGACCTGAGTCAGCGAATCTCAGAGGCTGGGCCAACTGTCTTGGGCTTGCAGGGCTTGCATGTGGGCTAAAAATAGCACTGTTGATGTTTGAACTCAGGGTGGAGCCCAGGTTCTGAAATCTGGGAGTGGGGAGGCTCTCAGAGCCCAAGTGGGAATGTCTACCCTGCTATTTTTAGCCCCACAGCACCAGCTCTGTGAGGCCTGGTCAGCTGACCTGGGCTCTGAGACTCGCTGCCACATTTCTTTCTTTCTTTTTTTTTTTTTGAACAGTGTAGATGTACCCTCAGAACCGGAACTAGAGCCTGGGTTTCCAGGGCTGCCAGGCTCCCAGCTCCACACCAAGGAGCCTGGAAAACCTGGATGGCCTAGCATGACATGACTGCACCAGAACAGGGAAACCCAGCGTCCACAGTAGCCGGCCTTGTGAGCAGGCAGGGAAGTGTTTCCATTGTAATCTTGCTTGCAAGTCAAAAGTTTGTCAAGCCTGACTTGCTTTTGCAAGACATTTGAGGTTTGATGAACTGGCGCTTTCTGACAAAGGTGTGTTTCATGAAAAAATTTCTGACCAGCCCTATTCATTAGTTTTAGATGCCATGCTTACACGAGACACCTGAAGGGAAACCCATCAAGGTAAACACCATCCAGCAACCTTGCTGAGGAGCTGTAAAGCCAAGGGCAGCAGGTGTCAAGCTACATGACACTTTAATGATGAACAGAACATGCTTTATTTTAATAGATCTAAGTGAGCTCACAAAATTCAGGCCAAGACTAATTCAGATGGTTTATACTGGAGAAAGATGTATAGTACATCAGCTGTCCTTGTAAATCATATCTTATATTTTGTATATTAAAATGAGAGTTGCTGAGTTCTCAGGCTCTAGAGTGGAAGTATTCTCAGTTTCTTCCCCCGCTAACACTCTGGGAATAGAAACCAGTCATGTTACTATCTGACATCGGACATTTTCTCTTGAAACTTTTCAGATGTTTAGTTTTATAGTCTAGACTATAAACAGAACACAAGTTGTTACTAACATTCAAAGTTCCACAAGCTATTGAAGATCCTTCTAGCAAAGGAAGTTATCCTATCAGGACACTTGCTGTAAATGTCAGGTTTGATATCCTGATGCTCACAACTACAAAAGGATTTGTGAAGCTAGAATTATTTAACTAGATATACACTAGATTGTTAGGAGCATAAGCTTTCGTGGGTGAATGCATGCGTCTGACGAAGTGGGTATTCACCCACGAAAGCTTATGCTCCAATACATCTGTTAGTCTTTAAGGAGCCACAGGACTCATTGTTGCTTTTTACAGATCCAGACTAACACGGCTACCCCTCTGATAGATTGTTAGGGTGGCTGCAATCTGAAGGTGCCTAAGAGGTTGACAGAATACTACAGATAGGTGGAAATATTTTGCTCAACACTGTTGAATGTTCCCCTGTCATCAGATGTGGACAAGAACAAGTCATTTTGAAAGAAAAGGTGGTTTCTAAGACTTGACTCAGTAGAACAACTGTGATTCTGTGCAATAAAATGGCCAACAGTTTATAGCGGAATGTTAAGGTGACGCTAAATGGGGATGAGTTACAAACATCACTGAGGACAGATATAATGCAAAGGGACATGACTAGGTTAGAAATACCTGCATGTGGGGGAAATCATTTGGATATTTATTGAGAGAGGGAAGTTTACAAAGCAGTAACATTCAAATGAACCTAGGGATGATAACAAACAGCAAATTATATAGACATGAGTCAGATTTTATTTAAAATCACATCTAAAAGGACCAGTGGTATTTTAGATAAACACAATCATCCTCTCATGGAAGTGGGATTGTCCAAAAGCTGGTAAATTCCCCCACTTGAGGAAGTTGGTATAATCTCTGCCAGTTCCACTGACGGGCTCCTGCTACCTCACCAGCTGAATCTCAGTCAGCTCATCCTCATCCAAGCCCCAATCCTGGCAAGATACCAGGGAAGTGGATGAACTGCACCAGCCATACATTTACACGCGTGACTAAATGTGTAAGTGGGGTTTTTCCATGGTCTTCAGTGAGGGCAAAGCATCTAAGTGAACTGGAATGTTTCTTCTCCCTCCTCTGATATGAGTGTATGCAAAGGAGAGTAAGGGCTTCTCTACACTTGAAACACTACGGCGGCATAGCTCCAGCACTTCAGTGTAGACACTACCTACACAACCAGCAGGGGTTCTCCCATTGGCATAGGTAATCCACCTCCCTGGCAGGCAGTAGCTAGGCTGATGGAAAAATTCTTCTGTTGACCTAATGCTGTCTACTCTGGGGGGTTAGGTCAGTATAGCTACATCTCTCATGGGTGTGAAGTGGCATGGCTATACTTGCAGATGTAGAGCATTTTGAGTTAAACCAGACTTCGTAGAGCACAGTAGGGAAAGCGCTGTAGTCTGTCCAAACTGACAGCTGCCAGTGCACTGGCATGGCCACATTAGCAGCTCTTGCAATGGCCACAAAGAGCAGTGCATTGTGGTTGCTATCCCCGCATGCAAGTGGCTGCAACGTGCTTTTCAAATGGGGGGGTGGGGTGGAGTGTGACAGGGAGTGTTATGTGTATCTGGGGGGAGAGAGTGGGGTTTGGGGGGGCTGAGAGAATGTCATCATGCTGTCTTGTAAGTTCAGACAGCAGCAGACCTCCCCCCCACCTCTCTCTCTCACACACAGCATTCCACAGTAATGGTTGCTTTGTCTCGGAGCAGATAAGCAGCTGGCTGTCAAATGGAGCTTTCAAAGAGCATATCCAAAACAATGACAAGAGTGGCCACTTGGCTTAAGGGGATTATGGGACATTTCCAGAGGCTGATGAGAGTTCAGTAATGCAACACCTCGTTCACACTGATGCTGGGGCGCTCCAGCGGGGGTGCAGCAAACGTTATTCCACTCACCAAGGTGGAGTACCAGCAGTGCTCTAGCTGTGGAATCAGAGCGCTCTACATGCCTTGCCAGTGTGGACAGGTAGTGAGCTAGTGCACCCGGAGCTCCTTTAATGCGCTGTAACTCGCAAGTGTAGCTAAGCCCTAAGACATGTAGCTATGCTGATGTGAGCTCCCTGTGAGGACCATCCCTTACTGTTGCATACAGGGCAGTCACCTGAAGTGTTACATCATCTTGGAAGAGGTCTTCATCTCCTGTTCTTTCTCTTGTAACATTGTTCCTTGAGCTTTCCCATTCTTTTTCACCATGTTTCACTATTTCCTGCATCTCAACACAGTTTGCTCCAGGCTAGAGTAATGTAATGATCAGTGTGTTCCAATGAAGTAACACTTCCCTGGACTAGATGGCACTTCATATGCAGCTTTCATACCTCTTCCCTGCCCCACAGAGAGTAAGAGGTATTGTGAATGTGATGTATTGAATGACCTTGACTCTGAGTTCAGTAATGGTCTGTCATTCAGCACTCCATGGGAGTCCCTCCCAGGCGCAAAGACTAAAAGCGTTGTTTCTTTGAATCTCACTGCTGAGATGAAGATTGGGAGTTCTGAGTTTACAGCTGAACTTCAGCCTTCCATAAAGTAGCTCATTAGAACCTTCTGCTGACCCAGTAGAATTATTGTTTTAGGATCTTTGTTAAAACTTAAGTGCAAAGGGCCCAACCTTTCATAGGCTGAACAGCCATTGAAATCAGACTCCAAATATCCTCAAACATTCCTTTGTTTCACTTGAAGGAACTTCCATTTTGCAGCTCTACTTTTGTTTTATTCAGCTTTTATTTAATATCTTAATAATTTGAATATAAATGTTTTGCAGGAAAACAGGCTGCATTAGAGCCATTTATTTTGCTGAACCTTTTGCCGAACTCAACAGACAAATATTACACTTATAATGGATCTTTGTCGACACCTCCCTGCTCAGAGACAGTCGAATGGATTGTGTTTAAAGATCCCATTAACATTTCTGAAAACCAGGTAATTCAAATAAGAACAATTATTTCTTTCACATGGATTAAATGAAAGGAAAAACAGTTTTCATGTATGTGGTAAAAGTGCATGGCATTACTTTCTAGCCTAACAACCTAACATTTCTTTTTTCTAGCTTTTCACTTGCACATGTGTGAGTAATCCCCTCCACGCCCACCCCCTTTTTCATTCATGGGTAGATTCTGACTACGTGCCTGTGCAAAGTAAACTACTAACCCAAAGAAAGCAAGTAGGAAGCACTGGAGGAATAGTGACTCAGGATATCTCTGTAATTAAAAAACCACGGCTGGTCCATGCCAGCTGACTCAGGTTACTGGAGATCAGGCTAAGGAGCTGTTTAACTGTGGTATAGACATTCAGGCATGGGCTGGAACCCGGGCTCTAGGACCTTGTGAGGCGAGAAGGTCCCAGAGCTTGGGTTGCAGTCCAAGCCCAAATGTCTACACTGCAATTAAACAGCCCCTTAGCCCAAGCCCTGCAAGCCAAGTCAGCTGACATGGACCAGTTGCAAGTGTCTAATTGCAGTGTACACATGCCCTCAGAGGTATGTGTCTGAATCACAATGTTTACTGGGATTATTCCTGAACTGAGACAATCTACACACCTTCCCTTTCTCAAAGTTGTGCCTAATATCAGAATCCAGTTAATTTTTATGACTTAGGGGAAGTGTGCTGTCTTTTATTTTTCAGTTGGCTGTATTTTGTGAAGTCCTTACAATGCAGCAGTCTGGCTATGTCATGCTGATGGATTACCTGCAAAACAACTTTAGAGAACAGCAATATAAATTCTTTGGACAGGTGTTTTCCTCATACACTGGCCAAGAAGAAATTCATGAAGCAGGTATTTACAGAGTAATTACTACTGCAGGCTTCAGAGATTATAAGACTGTTTTAAGTACAACTATTGACCCCAATAACGAGATACTGATTTTAAACTTGAAGAAGAAAAGAGCCTAATAATACACAGCTTTAAAAGACAGGTTAGTGCTCATAAAAAAATGCCAGATTAAATGGAGTAGAAAATTAAATTCTTGCATCTACAGAGCACATATAGTGAAGAGGACATCAGTCCAAGTGTCCCCATGCAGCCCTTTAATGGCTTCAACACTGATCAAAGCTGCCATCTTGAGGGGTATGCAGTGTTGTAGCCATGTCGGTCCCAGGATATTAGAGAGACAAGGTGCAGGGGGGTGAGGTAATATCTTTTATTGGACCAACTTCTGTTGATGAGAGAAACAAGCTTTTGAGCTACACAGAGCTCTTCTTCAGGTCTGGGAAAGGTACTCAGAATGTCACAGCTAAATACAAGGTGGAGCAGATAATTTTGCATAAGTAGTTTGCACATATTTTAAGAGGGACCATTCAAAGTAAAGTGGCCCATTGACACCACTGCAGTCATAGGGGTGAAGGAGTATTTCATTCTCCATACCAATTTAATTCTTTGTTGTGTGATGTGGAACCGCTGTCAATAACATTTAAAAGGAAACCACCAAATTAATTTCACTTAAGCTACCAAGCAACTGCAAGAGAGAAGCTACTTCTGATCAGCCGTTACTCAGGCCACTGTGTGTCATTTTCTGTAAATGGATACAGCATCAAAGGTCAAATTTTGTTCTCTGTTACACCTGCGGAATCTCACATAAATCAATAGAAACTAAATCCATGTAACTGACAGCAAAAATTGGCACTAAATCTGTTAATTAGGAATTTATATTCACAAGTACAAATACACCCCAAAAGGGGGAGAGGGGGAAAGGAGTGGTAATTTTTACCAGCTTCGATTCCATGAACCATAGACGCCAACTCCATGGGTGCTCCAGGGCTGAAGCACACACAGGGAAAAAATGGTGAATTCTAAGCTCCCACTGGTAGCCCCCCAGTCAGCTCCCACCTGCATGCAGGCCCTGCAGATCAGCTGTTTTGTGGCATGCAGGAGGCTGGGGGCGGGGGAGGAGCAAGGATGCGGCACGCTCTGGGGAAGTGGTGGAACTGGGTGGGAAGAGGAGGGGTGGGAGTGGAGCAGGGGTGGGAAGAAGTGGGGTGGGGCCTTGGGTGAAGGGGTAGAGTGGGGGCAGGGCTGGGGGTCAAGCACCCCCGGCATTTTGGAACATTGGAGCCTGTGCCATGAACATTTCCCACCGGTTCTGGGCCTGATACTAAAAAGACTCTGCTTGGAACTTGCAATGAAGTCAGTGGATGTTCTGTATTCAGAACCCTTACAGAATTGGGCCCCTGGCACATATATGTGTTGCTATTTGCATCAAAATGATGATAAATGGGATCGATTTATAGCATCTTTGCTATAATTAGCCAAAATGATACTTCACTTCTGAGCCCATCCTTTCAAACTACTACAAAATTCTCAGATAATTGCTCTTGGGGCTGAAATTTGTCATCACTACGTCTTAGCCAATAAATGATTTTTCTGAGGGGGAAAAGCTTCATAAAAAGATACCAAACTGTATCTGAATTTTTCAAACAGAGGAACGGGGAGGGATGGAGAGTGGAAAGTGTTTAATACCAGTTAGAATTGAGGTCAAATAATTAAACTGCTGTTTTATAGCATCATACTTTTCACGTGCACAGACACTTTTACATGAAGAACATGCACTCTACCTTGTTTGAAGAAATTCAGTTTGGAAAATAACTAAGGGCTTGGCTACACTCGAAACTCCAAAGCGCTGCCGTGGGAGCGCTCCCGCGGCAGCGCTTTGAAGTGCGAGTGTGGTCGTGGTACTCCACCTCGCCGGGGAGATTAGCTTGCAGCGCTGGGAGTCGCGCTCCCAGCACTGGGGCACTGTTTACACTGGTGCTTTACAGCACTGTAACTTGCTGCACACAGGGGGGTGTTTTTTCACACCCCTGAGCGAGAAAATTGCAGCGCTGTAAAGCGCCAGTTTAGCCAAGGCCTAAGAGCATGTTGACACGACAGCCCTAAGTCAACTTAGGCCTGGTCTACACTACGCGTTTAAACCGAATTTAGCAGCATTAAACCGATTTAACCCTGCACCCATCCACACAACGAGGCCCTTTATATCAATATAAAGGGCTCTTTAAACCAATTTCTGTACTCCTCCCGATGAGAGGAGTAGCGCTGAAATCGGTATTGCCATGTCGGATTAGGGTTAGTGTGGCCACAAATCGACGGTATTGGCCTCCGGGCGGTATCACAAAGTGCACCATTGTGACCGCTCTGAACTCGGATGCACTGGCCAGGTAGACAGGAAAAGCCCCACGAACTTTTGAATTTCATTTCCTGTTTGCCCATCGTGGAGCTCTGATCAGCACGGGTGGCGATGCAGTCCCAAATCCAAAAAGAGCTCCAGCATGGACCGTACGGGAGATACTGGATCTGATCGCTGTATGGGGAGACAAATCTGTTCTATCAGAGCTCTGTTACAGAAGACAAAATGACAAAGCATTTGAAAAAATCTCCAGGCTATGATAGACAGAGGCCATAGCACAGTGCTGTGTGACAAGCGTAATGGAAAGCCAAAGAATCAAATGGACGCTCATGGAGGGAGGGAGGGGGTATTGAGGACTCCAGCTATCCCACAGTCCCCGCAGTCTCCGAAAAGCATTTGCATTCTTGGCTGGGCTCCCAATGCCTGAAGGGTCAAAAACATTTTCCCGGGTCTTTCAGGGTATATGTCGTCAATTTACACCCTTCCCTCCCCCCCAAAAGAAAAGGGGAAAAAAACGTTTCTTGCCTTTTTTCAGTGTCACCCTATGTCTATTGCATGTTGCTGGTAGACAGGGTGCTGCAGTGCTGAACACCAGCATCCCCTTCCCGGTGGCAGACAGTACAATATGACTGCTATCCATCGTCATCATCAGCCTGTGAGTGCTCCTGGCTGGCCTCGATGAGGTGGGCTGGGGGCGCCTGGGTAAAAATGGGAATGACTCCCGGTCATTCCTGGCAGATGGTACAGAACGGCTGGTAACCATCTTCATCATAGCAACTGGAGGCTGAGCTCCATCAGCCCCCACCCCCCTTTCATGTCTAAAGAAAAGATTCTGTACTGCCTGGACTATCATAGCAGCTGGAGGCTTCCTCCCCCTCATTTTATCTCACTAAAAAGTCAGTGTTTCTTATTCCTGCATTCTTTATTACTTCATCACACAAATGGGGGACACTGCCACAGTAGCCCAGGAGGGTTGGGGGAGGAGGGAAGCAATGGGTATGGTTGTTGCAGGGGCACCCCCTAGAATGGCATGCAGCTCATCATTTCTGCGGGATCTCTGGGGCTCTGACATGGAGCGGCTGTGCTCTCTGGTTCTCTAGTACATTTGCCCCATATTCTAGGCTGGACTGACTCTATTTTTAGACAAAACATAAAGAAGGGAATGACCCGGGGAGTCATTCCCATTTTTGTCCATGCGCCCCTGGCCAACGTCAGCAAGGCCAGCCAGGAGCACCCATGATAGCAGCAGATGGTACAGAACGACTGATAACCGTCATCTCATCGCCAATTTACAATGGCATGGCAGACGGTGCAATAGGGATGGTAACCGTCTCTGCTACCTTGCAAAGGCAAATGAATGCTGCTGTGTAGCACTGCAGTACCGCGTCTGTCAGCAGCATCCAGTACACATACAGTGACAAAAGGCAAAACGGGTTCCATGATTGCCATGCTATGGCGTCTGCCAGGGCAATCCAGGGAAAAAGGGCGTGAAATTATTGTCTGCCGTTGCTTTCCCGGAGGAAGGATTGAGTGACGACATTTACCCAGAATCACCCGCGACACTGTTTTTGCATTGGGATCTCATCCCAGAATTCCAATGGGCAGGAGAGACTGCGGGAACTATGGGATAGCTACGGGATAGCTACCCACAGTGCAACGCTCCGGAAATCGACGCTAGCCTCTGTACATGGACG
The DNA here is from genome assembly GCF_016161935.1 of Mauremys reevesii. Lineage (NCBI taxonomy): Eukaryota > Metazoa > Chordata > Testudines > Geoemydidae > Mauremys > Mauremys reevesii. The sequence goes on from NC_052623.1 coordinate 317,812,271, forward strand.
CACACCGCCGAATTAATGTGCTTAGTGTGGCCGCGTGCACTCGACTTTATACAATCTGTTTTACAAAACCGGTTTATGTAAAATCGGAATAATCCCGTAGTGTAGACATACCCTTATGTTAGGTCAACTTTCAGCCACCGCAGTAGTTACTGCGGTGGCTGATGTCCACACTACCTTCCTTCTGTCAGTGGTGTGCGTCCTCACCACGAGCACTTCCACCAACTGGTGGGGGCTGAGAGCCAGGGCTCTCAACTCCATACAGCTCCCTGCCAGGAGTTCAGCTTGCCCTCCCCTTCCCCCCAGCTCCCCGCCAAGGCTTGGGGGTCAGCCATCCAGTCTTCTCGGCTCCCTGAGTGGGGAGCCTCCGGGCAGCATCCCATCTGGGAGTGAGGAGCCAGGAGCAGCTGGGCTGTACCTGCCCAGCTTTCTTGTCAATTTCACGGCTCCAGCATGGAGCAGCCAACAGCTGATGTAAGTAATGCAGTTGCTGATGCAGACTAACATGGCTATCACTGAAACCTACATAGACACTGCATCACTCTAACTACACTGATTTAAGCCCTACGCCTCTCATGGAGGTGGAGTTATGATGTCGGTGTATTAGGACACTTACATCCATGGGAGGAAGGCTGTCACGTGTACACTGACGTACTTAGGTTGACGTAAGCTGCCTTGTGTTGACCTAACTGTGTAGTATAGACCAAACCTAAGATTTTCCCCTCCCAAGGAGATGCTTGAAGGAGGGCCCATAGAGGCAAATCATTCCCTCAGATGGATCATCCTTTTGAGTTTAGGGGGTCCATGTTGTTGGGAGGGGATGAGACCTCTCAAGCCTGTGGAACCTGGGATCCACCGATAAGGTTTTCCACTGGGATGAGACCCTATACTCATAGTGAGAGAAGGCATCTGCATGCCTGGCTCCTTCTTCCACTCTGCCTCTCTCCATCTGGCAGCACTTCTGCCAATGGTCATGTCCCCGCAGGTCACTAGCACTAGTGGAAGGAACCCAGAGGGAGTTAATACAGCTTTGAGCTGTGTTACCCCCACCTGGATTTCCACATAAAATAGGGGGCAGAGTGGGGGATGGTGCCACAGAAAGTGGGCTACAGCACTGCTCTATCCCTCCCATCCCACACCCAAAAGCCTGGAGGAGCCCTCTCTGTGCTGACTCTCACAAGTGTGTGGATTTACACAATGAGGGATAGAACTGCAGAGGTAGATTTGTATCCAGCTTCTCCCTTTCTGCCCTAGCAGGCAACGTTTCATTGCCAAAGTGCCCTTTCATTACGCGTATGTGTAGAAACAATCTAAAGTTAGCAAGGCCCTTTTCTGCTCTCAGTCACACAGTCAGTGTACATAGGGAGTAACCTCAGCTCCACTACTGATTAAATATTTTGTACTGAGTATCCAAAATGTCTGACAGTTATGCAATTAAAACCTCATACTTAACATTGCATGAATATAGTTTGACTTTTCTATAGCTTCCAGTTTCAGACTAGCACAACAGACATTTTCATACATGACTGATAGACTTGTATAACAGGGTATGTGTACATTGCAATAAAAACCTGCTGCACCTAGTCTCAGAGCCCAGGTCAGCTAACTCGGACTCATGTGGCTCAGGCTGTGGGGCTAGAAATTGCAGTGTAAACGTTTGGGCTCGGGCTGAAGCCCAGCGAGGTGGGAGTTGGTCTCAGAACCCAAGCTCAGACGTCTATACCGCAGGTTTTAGCTCTACAGCCTGACTCCCATGAGCCTGAGTCAGCTCACTGGGGCCAGCCGCAGCCGAGCCATGGGTCTTTTATTGCAGTGTAGACGTACAGACACAGAGCAAAGTGTTTTCCATCTACTGATCTTAGGAAATATATTTATTCTGCTCTTCATATCACCCTGGCAACAAACACATTTAGTATTTGTTCTGAAGTAGGAATTTAAAATGTCTAATTGTAAGTTAAACATTCTGCTCTGCCCATAGGCAATATGGAGGGCTAGGCATGGGTTAATAAAAATTCCAGGTGTGCACGTATTTTACAATTCATCCTAACGTGTTAACTCACTGTAATGAAAGGAAAGGGTGATTACTCTTGATGTGAATACATATAGCTTCCTTTTATATTAACATCAGCTATGGACGTATATCAAGAGCAATATTTATCTAAAATGTGCTTATTTGAGAACTTGAATTTGTAGTATTTGAGGGTACTTGTTCTGAACAGGTAGTAGATAAAGAAAATAGAAGAAAACTCTCATTGTTCTGAAAGGGTCTTTAGGAGCTCTGAAATGCTGAAATATAAAAATTAAAACATGAATGGCTAACTTCAGTAATAAATGGAATCATATGCAGTTTATTTTCTATAACCAATAGAAACTACAACTAATATTGTAGTTAGCAGAAAAAAATATCTGACTTCCCTGCAGTTAACATAGGAGAAATTGCAACATGAGCCTTATTCAAGTGCCCATTTGAAAAGTTAAAATTATATAATAAGGAGATTAGGGCCAAATCCTTCTCCTGTTGGAGTCAATGCAATCTCTCATAGAGAGTAGGATTGCGCCTTTCATTTATTATTATTGTTATTTATTATTGGTTATCTGAGTGGAATTGTTCCATGAGGTCTAAAAGGCTGCTAGTGTTGGGAAATACACTCTCTATTGAATTACATACTGGGTTCAGAAATGAGCTGTCAGGAATTTCCATGCAGCCATGCCAGCATTGGCAAACTTACCTTGCAGGGATTGCTTTGTTTTAGGTTGAAAGGTATTTCATTCTCTTAGCCTGCACAGTGTTGCATGTAATTTTCATATGTGGCATATTTTTCATTAGCAGTAGACTTAAAGGCCGCATGTCAGGGCTCAACACAGAAAGCTTGCGAGAAAACTTTAGCTCTTTATCTGTCCCCAGCCCCAGCATAAATGAAAATCTATTTATGTCTAACAGTGATCAATTGCTGTTCATATACATCTGAAAATAATATTGACAGACACCAAGCTGTTTATATAACATGTCAGCAAATGTACTCCTCTAATGGTGTCCTGTAGGATAACTGTAGAAATACAGCTCTTGGTAATCTTACACAGACTCAGTAAAGACATAAAAAAAGTCTATAAGTTCTTAAAATTAAAGAGCAACAGTATGTGCTCAACATAAAACACCTTTTAACCCAACGTTTTGTATTTTCCTTAGAACTAGAGCTGTGTGAAACTCAGCAATTTCTCTTTACAGGATCTCGTGCAAATATTGGGTCACAGCCTCAAGCCTCATTATGGCCTCTTAATACCACTCATAAAAGACATAATTCAGCCACAAATCACAAGCAGAGAATTTCCCTGGCACAGGGAACTCTGATGCTGACATATCTGTACCACTGCTGGGCCCTGCATCTGAGGCTATGTCTACACTACCACGATAAGTCAACCTACACTACGCAACTCCAGCTACGTGAATGACATAGCTGGAGTTGACGTACCTTAGGTCGAGTTACTGCAGGTTCTACACCGCAGGGGGTCGACAGGAGAAACTCTCCCATCGACTTACTTTACTCTTCTCGTGGGGGGTAGAGTACAGGGATCAACTGGAGAGCGATCTGCTGTTGATTTGGCGGGTCTTCACTAGACCCGCTAAATCAACCATCAGTGGATCAATCTCAGAGCATCAATCCGGGCTGTAGTGTAGACCTGCCCTGTGCCTCCCCTCCTTCCAGCATAGAAGATGTGTTGTAGCATAGCAGAGCTTGACCATGCCAATCCTCCACTGGCATAGGGTCCACTAAGGACCCTACTCCAGTGGCAAAAGTTAGAGCTGTTGCTGGACAGCTCTAAGTGGCGTCTGGGTTGGCTGGCCCTCAGAATTGGGGTGCTGGAACCAGCTCCCTGGTGCATCCTGGAGCTCGGGAGCAAGACAGAAATGGTCCCGTTTTCTTCGGACTAATTATCATGGTCTCACAAACAATACCCAGAGTTTCACTTTCAATTTTGAATTCAAATTCAAAATCTCAAAGCCAAACTCAGTCAAAACTCTTGGGATTCACCTGAATCCACATCAAAATTGAAACCAAACCAAACTTCAAAATTCACATGATTTTTGAGTTGCAGTCTATTTGGGGCAGGGTTGTAAAGTGCTTAAAAAAGAATGATCAATAACATAACAAATTATAGAAATCCATAAATTGGCTTAGTTCCCTCAAAATTAGACCCAGAGTCACTCAAACGGTTCATGAACCTTAGAGAAACTTTACATCAAACTGGTATAAATTTATAGTTGGTAACCGAACATGAAAAGTTTTGTGTGGATTTGGAGGGTTTTTTTGCAAATATTTCAAACAGGTCTAGATAGGACTTTGTCACGTTAGTGTATGGCAACTTCCTTTTTTAGCTAAGCCAACAATTCATTGCTGTTTTGACCAAAATAATAGTGAATTACATGGAGCCCAGAAACACAATATGCAGTGCAGGGTTTTGAAGTTTGGGCTGCTGCATTTTGTGGCATGTGACATGCCTCCTACTCAAGCAAAAGGCATCAGTAAGTGGCTTTCAAGCATAGGCGCCAACTCCATGGGTGACTCAAGCACCCACCAAAAAAAAAACCAGGGGTGCTCAGTATCTGCAGGGCCAGATTAATCTTTTGTTGGCCCCAGTGCCCAAACCGTGGCCCTGCCCCCCGCTCTGCCCATGATCTGCCCTGAGAACCCACCCCTGCTTGGCCTCTTTCCCCCAAAGTCCTGTCTGACCTCCACTCCGAGGCCCTGCCCCCGCTCAGCCTCTTCCCGCCCCCTCCCGATCCTCCCAGGCTCTGCCTGATGCTCCACCCCAAGGCCCTGCCCCTGCTCAGTCTCTTTCCCTGGAGGCCCTGCCTGCACTCTGCTCTGAGGCCCTGCCCCCACTTGCCCTCTTTCCCCCAAGGACCCGTCCCTGCTCTGCCCCGAGGCCCTGCACCCACTCAGCCTCTCCCCTCCCCAAGGCCCCGCCCGCCGGTCTCACAGAGGGGGTGAGGCGGAGAAGAGCACCCACCAGCAGAAACAAAAATCAGCACCTGTCAAGCAATGACATGTCAGTAAAGCTGCGGCGTGTCACATAGCACACAATGCGTCTCACACGTTGCAAAAGCCATTTCCATTCCTGCACAGGATAGTCTGGAAAAAAACAGTTAACTGTTCCTGCTCATCAATACCAGGTATTGAATCATAAATAGATTAATTACGCAGAAAGAACAATAGCCGGACCATTCCGGCAAAGCAATTATAAATGTACATAGGTAACCAAAAGCCCCCAGTATTTCAGAAAGTGTCAAAATCCAGTGTCCCTGATTGCTGGATTTTGTGTTCAGAGCTCAGAGTTAAATGTAGGTCACATCATTATTATTTTATTAGCATCTGTAAAGTGATAAAACCCCTCAGAGTTAGACAGTCCCTGCACCAAAGAACTTTGCTAAACAAACAGAAGACAGGAGACACTGGGCAGTCCAAAGAGGGAACAGTTTGAAGGTTTCTTTTTTTATTTACTGTTTATTTAATTTTAAACTCGCTTTTTGAGTTAGATTTTTATAAGGTAGATGAAAGAGGAGAGAATGGTGACTCACTGGGACAGGGAAGTCATTACACACAAAAGGGGGTAGCATCAAGAAAGGCACAGAAGGCCTGATCCAGCGCCCACTCATGCCAGTGGGAAGTTTTCCATAGATTTCAAAGGGTGCTAGTTTAGACCCAGAGGTGGGTGCGAAAAAGGCAATAAATGCAGCATTGAAGTTGGCATTGTTAGCAGAATGTAGTGGACATGGGAGGCAATAAGTGGCTTTACTTTTTTTAATTGCATGTATGTGGCTTGGAAGAAGTGGTTTGGGGGCATTTTTCAACTAGGCTAGTAAAGTTGAGTCCTCAGGCTAATAGCTGCCTGGAACCCTTGCCCCATTGGTTTTGGATATTGGCTTTGTGTGTATTGCATGAACATGTTTCAGTTATTTTATCTGGTGCTCACTGCTCCTCCCAGCACCTTCTCCTGCACAAACCCTGTTGTTCTGTGAGCCCTGCTATCAAGCAGTCTTCTCTCCCCGTTCCCCCTCCCTAAATCTTCCCGACACCCTCCAACAGCTGGGCTACTTCTTTCCAGCAATTCTCCCTGCAGCTGCTCATCTTCCTCTCACTAGTTTTCTCCCATTCAGCTGCTAGAATGCTGGATCTCTCCCTCTAGGCTCTGAATCCCCTGCAGTGTCTCTGACCCTTACCCCCAGCAGCTGTTAGGGCTGTTGTCCTTTGCCAGCTGACAGCTTCTCCTTCTCAATCCTGTGCCTCCTGTACTTCCCAGTCTGCTTAGGCCTCTTCTTCCTGTGTCTAGGTTCTTTGAGTCACGGGGGAAGGCTCCTGGTCCCATCCACCTGGTCTCATTGACCAGCTTAGATTGGTTTTGGTTTCCTATCCTTGGGGGAGTCTATTGCTCTCAAGGTTGCTGCTTGTGCAGAAGGGAGGGGACCTGCTGATTGACTGAACTAAACACTACATTAGATGATTGAAAGTGATGATTTAAACATTATCATCCGTATCTACAGTGCTCACTAGTAGGAAATGTTTTCACTCCTCAGCCACAAGGCCGATACTACAGCTACAACTTGCAGTGAGGGTGACTAAAAAGATATAGCCACCTGACCATACATAGGACTGCCAAATCACTTTCAATTTCAACCTCCCCTTTTCACCATGGAAAGACTCTGAATTCCCATGGGAAGAGGGAGTGGGGCCAGTTGCTTCCCCATACAGCCAATTCAACAAAGCACTGAGCACTGGGTTGTGTCCTACCAATTGACAGCATCCCTCATCATAGGTGCTGGAACTAGGGGTTCTGGGGGTACTGCTGCACCCTCTGGCTTGAAGTGGTTTTCCATATACAGGGTTTATAGTTTAGTTCAACAGCTCTCAGCACCCCACTATACAAATTGTTCCAGCTTCCCTGTTCCTCATGGTTGCTTACAATTGAAAAGGCAAAAAACATCCTCTGGTTATTTGTATTGATTTCCTTATGCCATCTGGAGGGCAGGAACTGTAATAGCAACAGTTGGAGTGATTGAATGTAATTGAAAATGGTTTGAAAAGACAATTTATTGTGGGTATTCACATTTTCTCGTACTGCACCTAAAGGAATTCACTATAACGAAGACATTAACACATCACCACTGTACATTCAAAATATGAAAATGGGCACAATGATAGGTTTCAGAATAATTTATAAGGATCATCAGTGTGTCCTAGTGAGGGAAAAAAGACATTCTCACTAATTTTCATTGTTTTATTTGCCCATACAAAAAAAGAACTTTTAGCACTTCCCTCCAGTCTATTGTAATTTTCTTTTGCAAAACAATATTTAGTTTCAGTGCCCTCCTGTGGTCAAGATGCAAATTGCAAAGTTAATTAAAAGTTCACTATCCGTTCCTGCCCCTCTATTGCAAGCTGCAGTTTTGTCTTCACAAGGTTTGTCCTCATGGAATCTTTGGGGAATTTAGCTGCTAAAAATCTAAGAATTCTCTACCAAGCATGTGTGAAATATGATTTTTCAAAAGCTTATAATGGCCAAATTTGGACAGATTTTCACACAGATGGCAAAAGGAATGTCTATTGACAGTGTAGTGGTAACCATGTTGGTCCCAGGATATTAGAAAGAGGAGGTGGGTGAGAACATATCTTTTATTGGATCGACTTCAGTTAGTGAGAGAGACAAGCTTTCAAGCTTACACAGGTACTCAAAGGCCATTCCCCAATCAATTTCAGGTCCCTGCTCCAAAGAAATAATACCATCCCCTCACCTCACAGGGGTCTTGTTAAAATAAATTAGTTAATGTTTGTGAAGCACTCGTATGCCATAGCAACGAGAACCAGAGTCAAGCCCATGAGGAAATTAATTTTTGTCTTCAGAGCAGGGTTTGCATAGAGTACAGTAAATAAGGCATAGGCTGGGACACACATTGAGCCGTCAGGAGAAAACAAACATTGAATAGCCACACCATCCATCCTGTGCACTGAATGAGGCACGGCCCCTAAATAGCATGTGATCATGTAATTAAAGGCTGTATCATATGCACATGAACAAGCAGGGGGAGATTGTACAGAAAACTTTATTTCTACTGTAACCCTTCTGCCCCTCTGAGTTGGCAGCAACAAGGGCCGGGTTCAGTATCCAGGGGTTCCATTTCAATAACACAATGCAAAACCGGCTGGAGCCCCCACCCAGTGACCTGGGATAATTACATACCACCCCCCAGGCGCCTCTAGGAGGCAATACTTCCCCACTCGCAAACACGGAGTCCGAGTGTAGCAAAATCCTTTTAATTAAGGAGGGAAACAATGCGGCATCACGTTGGAGAGACACCACAAACAGGATTATACACAAACCATAAGCAAAAAACCCACCTCCAAGTACGTTTGGCAATGTCCTTTTCCCCCTTAGGGTCTTAAGTCCAATCACCCCAAAGTCCAACAACCCAAAAGTCTCTGTCTCCGGTCAGTGCCACCCCAGAGTTCAAAAGTTTATCTGCAGAGTTTTACCCCCCCCCCCAGCCTGGGTGGAAATGGGAGGGCACACACAGGGTGTTAAGGGGCACCTTATGTGGGCCAGGGCCAACTGCTCCGCCTCTCCATGGAGTTCTGCTGCAGCCTTCACCACGACTGGCTCCACTTCACCAGCCGACCCGTGAACCACGTCAGCCGTCCCCGCAAACCGCTCCACACTGCTCACTGTTCCATGGGCTGCTCCAATGTGCTGCAAACTGCTCTGCTCTGCCAGCCGCTTAGCGATAGATCTTCAGGCTCCCCCACTAGTTAACACAGCACTCAGTGATCTCAGCTCAGTAAGCTTAGCTCTTTTAGTGACTTCAGCTCTTAGTGATTTCAGCTTGTAGTAGGGGAGCCCCAGCGCTGGTGCACCATTGGCCCAATGTGAATTCAGGTCAGCAGCCTCTAGATGGACTCCTAAAGGATTCAAAATTAGCTCTGCTCTTCAACAGTGGAGAGAGGAGGATGTGCAATTGGTGTTTCAGGCCCTCAAAAGGGGCCCATACCATCAGGTACACACACCAGTCCCTTGTCTAGCAAGTGCTACTTAACGGATAGTGAGCCATCTCTGTCATAACGCAGTCTCACAGTTCCTCATTTACTTAATCAGGGTGACAACACTTTATTCCTCCTGCCCCAATAACAAAGAAATTGGGGATCCCACAGCTGTGAAAATAACTATCCCAGACTGCTGTGGACTATACTAGGTGGGGTGGGTGTGCCAATGCAAAATACCTGAAATTCCTTTCCACACTCCCCATAATTCACCACCAGATGTCAGGGTAGAGCTCATCCTGACTCTGCTTACACTACCATTTCCTACCTTTTGAGTGCTTGACTTTGCAACCTTAACAATGCTCTTTTAACACAGTTTTTTGTTTGTAATTTTTTATTTGCATTGTAGTAGCACCAAAAAACATGGTAGGCTCTGTGCTTTCTGTGTACAGAGAAAGACACCGTCCATGCTGCAAAGCTTTTACAATCTAAGACGACAAATGACGTATGATGGGTGAGGGGCACAGTCAACGTGTGCAATTTTATATATGCATTTTAAATTAAATGAGCAAATATCACTGATTTCTCAACTTTTCTGTTATTAGTTAGCCAGTTGCTTGTCAGCTTCGTGGAAGAAGTGGGTCTTTAGAGAGGGTGTAAAAGGAGAAGACAGAGGGCTAAGAACTGAGCCATGTAGAACCCCCACAGAGAATGGGTGAAGAGATAAGAAGGATGGCAGGAATGGCCAGAGAGGTAGGAGGAGGCCAGAAGAGGACAGAGCCACTATCTCCTCAGGAGGAAACAAGATTTGGAGAAGGAGAATAGATGCTGAAATCAGCAGAGAAGATGAGGACAGAGTGGAAGCCCTGAGATTACCGCAGGAACAGGTCATTAGAGTTTATGAAAGGAACATTAGATTGGATTCCAGGATACTAATATCTCCTAGAAGTAGGATTAGATGATGTAACGGAAAGTGATATCCGAAAAGATCTCTCTATTAACGTCATTGAAGATTCTCATACCTGTCCCAGGCTAGAATAGAAAATAATACTGTATGTATTAAACCCTGGACTAGGTCGCTTTACTCTTCAGTGTAAGCTGACATGATCTGTAATCTTTTAGTTAGCCTTTGCAAAATAGTTTGTATACTAAGTTAATGTGATTTAGTCATGTAGGGATAAACCCATTAGGCCTGATGTGCTAATTTACACCACACACTGGTACAGTTCTCAGGTAATTTAAGTAGTAAAGTGACAAAATCTTATTCTCCCATGTAATTTGTATTCAATCACCTGTATTTTTGGAAGAGTATTGAAGTGCTATGTGGACCTTGCATGAAAAGGTTGATGGATAGGAAACATAATAAATAGAACAGTGGTACTCACAAACTAACTTTTATTTCACAGGGCAAATTTCAGTCCCACAAACATTTTCTAATAAATAAATGTTGAACTTAACATGTGTATTTTGTATTTGTTCTTGCTTCTCTTTCTTTTTCCTTGACGCCTTCAGTTTTATACTCTCTGTGGCTCTCCTGCCCCCCCCCCCCATCTTCCATAGCTCTCTCTCCTTTGAGGGTCATATAATGATTAGTAGGGACATTAAAAATAATTTGAATTTATGTAGCCTCTTTCTTCTGAGGATCTCAGAATCCCCTGCAAACAGCTGGTTAAGCCTCAGGCACAGTGAAGTAGATATTCTTCTAGCCATTTGATCAATTTTTACATAGGAAGGTTAAGTGACATGTTCGAAGCCACATAAAGACCCTGTAGAAGAGTCAGAAAAAGTACCCACAAGATTTTGCTCTGAGTCTTATGTTCTAACCTCTACACAATACTATAGCATAATTTGTATATCCTGAACTCTTCCTTCCCTTGCCCCTGGTCTTCCTTTCTAAGATGGAGATCTGCATTTATGGATTCAAACAATCTTGAATGGAACACTTACATTTACAGGGTTACACTTTAATGTTGTAAATAGCATGCAATAACTGGTTATGCAATACAGAGACAAATGTATTATAATGCATTGCAATCAAATCTTAACAGATGACACTATAAGGGAGGCAGTTATTTGGTGGTTACAGCACAGGATTGGGAGTTAGAAGTGTATATTACTAACTCTCCCCCTACTTGACGCTTGACCTTTTTAACATTTATTTGTATTGTTTTTATATAAAATATAAACACAAAGAAACAAAACATATATAAAAACATGCACAAGATGGAAATAGTATATTAAATAATACAATTCAACACTCATTATTTTCAAAACTTGGAAAAAAACAAACAAAAAATCTGAACCCACATAGAAATCATGCAGGGCATCAATGATTAAAGAGACTAAATAAGTAAGAACATAACCTATGAGTATCAGGGACTAATATATACTAAACTGCAAAAATATGCAATAGTTTCATGTGTGACCAGACATCCCCATATTTTTTCCAGGCATTTCTATTAAACTGAGTCATTTTTTTTCATTAATGTAGTAGTAGGGAGCTCACTAAGCCAGTCTGTGTATGAGGGGAAAATTGCAGATTTCCATTGTCTCAAAATAACTCTTTTGGCCACTAAAATATTTACTGCAATCCATTTCTTAATGTTAATTGGTAATATCAACTCATTCAGCACCCCTAAAATACCCAAGTTTGGAGAAGGACAGATAGCAATAGTTAACTTTTTTGAGAGAGCACTGAATATGGCATTCCAGAATACATGCATTTTTGACAGGTATAGAGGATGGGTTGGCAAGGGGCTGTTTGCAATGCCCGCATGCACTGTGTGATGCCAATCTAGCCTTAAACAAATGTTCTGGAGTCCAGTATTGCCTGTTTGATATCTCGTTCTGGAAGAATCGCATGGAGAAAGAATTTGAAGTATCTTTCATATTAAGCCAGATATCTTCCCAGGTTTCTGTTGTGACAGTATGGCTAAGTACTTTTTCCCATTTTTCTTTGAGATTGAGATTGAGGAGGTAGTGCAAAGCATTAAAACACCTATTAAATTCCTACAAAATTAATTCCATATTTGATTCTATATTTCTTAACATGTTTTTCTAGAAGTGAGAGAGTTGAAACAGACCAATTATCCCCTCATCCTTGCATGAATCCTTGAGGACAGTTGCTGCAAGAAGGAACTATGAGACAAGGATAGCTGATATTTTGACACATGTAATTGAAGGAAGTCAGTCTATCATCTTGTACTATATCTTTAATTTTTGTTAATCCTTTTTCTGTTCAATTTGTCTTGTGTCGAGGTGGCCTTTATCCTGAGACATGGGTTATGTCCTAGTGGTACAAGAAGAGAATTAGCAAATGCCACTTGTAGATGCAAAGTCTGGACTTTTCCTTAAGGGTGTGGGTAGCCTCTTAAGGTATATAAAAGAAGAAAGGGAACCAAATGACATAGTTAAGCTTTGTTCCATTTAAAACCAGGCTGATGTGTATACACAGCTACTAGAAGGGAACCACCTTACAACAGGGCACATTTGAAATGCTAGATAATATAGATACAAATCTGGCAACCCTTGGACCTTGCAGCTGCCCAGCATTTTTTTGTAGTCTTGTGTAACAAGTGAGGCCATTTTTTTAATCCCATATAAAGTGCATGGTAAGACTGTTTATTCGAGGAAAGAGCAAGTGGGAGACCTTGAAAGACACGAGGCTAATGATAGAAGTCAATCTTGGGCAGATATTCATTTTGGCTATTTCTATTGTTCCCAGTAAGGGCAGAGGGAGTAGATACTACCTCTCTACATCCTTGGGCATTTCTTTTAATATATAGTCCATATTTATAGAAACCATTTCAGGAAGATTAGGACAAATTTTAATACCTAAATAAGTTATTTCCTTTCATATTTGAAATGGAAAATGCTGAAAATGAGAAGGATCTGGTCTTTTGGATATATCCATTGCTTGTGATTCATCCCAGTTAATGCAAAAAACAAAGATCTTTCAAAAAATATCAGCTACATTCAATAATGATAGGAGGATTCTTCAATAGTACTATTATATCATCAACATATAAATTGATTTTGTATTCTCTCCCGTTTCCAGTCACACGTTCAGTGGCTGAGTGCTGATGTATGTACATTGCCAGTGCTACAAGAGAGATTAAAAAGGAGGGGTAAAAAGGGACAGTCAGTCCTATCGTGTCCCTCTTTCTAGCTGAAATATGGGGGAAATAATTCAAATAGTTGATAGTAAAGTGTGGGGAGAGTTGTATAATACCCTGACCCAATCCAGGAATATTGGTCCAAATCTGAATTCTTTTAGTATTCATTTAGAATTCATTAGGTAAAGCCATTCAACCTTATCAAAGGCTTTTGCTGCATCTAGAGATAACTCTGTGGAGACATCTGAGCTTGCTAGATAAAGTGAGCGATTTTTCTTGTGTTAGCAGCAGCCAATGTGCCTTTAATGAAAGCAACCTGATCTGCATGTATAATTGTTGGGATGATAGTGTTCAGTCATGTAGCTAAAATGTTTACATTTATTTTGCAATCTGTGTTCAATAGAGATATGGGGCAGAAGTCATCACAATTGTGACCATCTTTTTTCTTCTTTAATATTAAAGTAATTAAAGCAGTTCTCATATCTCGAGTAAGGCTACAATTTAGTCACGGAGGTCACAGAAATCTTGGAATCCGTGAATTCCATCGACCTCCGTGACTTTAGCCTTGGTGCTCGGGAGCTGCAGGGTCCCCTGCCGCCCATGGAGGCTGTGAGCTGCGGGGTACCCCAGCCACCTTTGGTAGCCCCCAGAGCTCCAAGCTGCCGCAGATAGCGGGGATACCCTGCAGCTCCCAGGCGGCGGGGGAACTCCAGAGCCGGGGAATCCCCAAGCTCCCAGCTGCCGCGGGGTTGACCTATTGTGCTTTGAGAGCTGGGTCTCATGTAATTGGATTAGTCCAGATGTCTGTCTAGCATATTATTCCAGATACCTCCCAATATTACAGGAATGTCTATATTATTAGAAAGAATGTCCGCTATGTCTTTGGAAAATTCAGAATTACCTCCACTTGGATTGTAAATGCTTCCTAGAATTAACTTTTTTGAGTTGAAACAGACCAAGACTGTATATATTGAAAAGCTACACTTTTATGAATTACAATGGATGTGTCTCTGCTCTTAGGATTCAATGATGAATGATACTCAGCACCTACCCCCATCTTCTTGATCCTGTTATATCTGCTAGATGAGTTTCCTTCAATAAGCTACTTAGCACTTTTTTGATCTGAGGTACCTCAGGATTTTAATTCTTTTGGAAGGTTGATTAAGTACCTTTGCATTCCAGGAGCACACACTAAGAAAATTCATGACAAAGTTTTAAATGATATATGAAGACATCAAGACGCACATTTCCCCATTGATATTGTAAAACCACGTCTACGATATGATCTGTATTTATACATATTAGATACTGGTTAGTTATGAATGAATGTATGCCTTCAATTGAACCTCTAAGAGTATCAAGTACACAAAAAGATATGTAGTTAAATATCATGTGTCTTCCAAAATATATTTGTAACAGAAAACAAAAAAAATTTAACAGACTTAAAACAAGCCAGCGTAGGCATGTTCAGATCCCTGATGGCTTCAATTCCATCCCCTTCTTCCCTCCCTATATTATCTAATAATAGTCTAAACATCTCCAATGCAAATATATTTAAAGTCAAATTTTATCTTGTAAATACCATTGCACATTCTAGAACATGTATAATATATACCCACCTACAGAAGTTTTATGGATACATACACATACATATATGGATATACATATACACACACTCATCAAATGTAAATTTACAATTGATTTGGTAAATCAAATATCAAATGCCCTGCACAAATTGAATAACTATTGCTATTTAAGGCTTAGGTTATAGACTACTTTACATGTCAGGAGTATTGATTGTTCCAAGGACTTGTGGTTATCGTAATATCATGATTCTCTCTATCAAATTGTGATGATTAGTGCAGATAATACTTCAGTCAGTAGATGGTGCTTAGTGTCTCAAGGTCTGTGTACACGATGTAATTAGGTCAATTTTATAGAAGTCTATTTTTAGAAATCTATTTTATACAGTCGATTGCGTATGTCCCTTCTAAGTGCATTAAGTCAGCGGAGTACGTCCTCACTACCGTGGCTAGCATCAATTTACAGAGCGGTGCACTGTGGGTAGCTATCCCACAGTTCCCGTAGTCTCCGTTGCCCATTGGAATTCTGGTTAAGCTCCCAATGCCTGGTGGGGCAAAAACATTGTCGCGGGTGGTTTGGGGTACATGCCGTCAGTCGCCCCTCCCTCCATGAAAGCAATGGCAGGGGCGCCTGTCATTTTTGTGCCTTTTTTCCTGGGTTACCCATGCAGACACCATACCATGGCAAGTATGGAGCCTGCCCAGCTCACCCTCGCCACTGCTGTTTTGAGCATTGTAAACACCTCGCGCATTATCCTGGAGTATATGCAGAATCTGGCTAAGAGACGCCAGCACAAGGAGGATTTTGATGAGGACGTGGACACAGATGTTCCTGAAAGCACGGGCTGTGGCAATTGGGACATCATGGCAGCAGTGGGGCTGGTTGATACAGTGGAATGCCGATTTTGGGCCAGGCAAACAAGCACAGACTGGTGGGACCGCATAGTGTTGCAGGTATGGAATGATTCACAGTGGCTGCGAAACTTTCACATGCATAAGGCCACTTTCCTGGAACTCTGTGAGTTGCTTTCCCCCACCCTGAAGCACAGGAATACCAAGATGAGAGCTGCCCTGACAGTTGAGAAGCAAGTGGCGATAGCCTTGTGGAAGCTTGCAACACCTGACTGGTAGCAGACCAGTCAGTCAGGAATCAATTTGGAGTGGGCAAGTCTACTTTGGGGCCTGCTGTGATCCAAGTAGCCTATGCAATCATTGACGTTCTGTTATCAAGGGTAGTGACTCTGGGAAATGTGCAGGTCATACTGGATGGCTTTGCTGCAGTGGGGTTCCCTAACTGTCGTGGGTGATAGACGGAATGCATATCCGCATCTTGGCACCAGACCACCTTGCCACCCAGTACGTAAACCGCAAGGGGTACTTCTCAATGGTGTTGCAAGCACTGATGGATCACAAGGGATGTTTCACTGACATCAACATGGGATGGCCGGGAAAGGAGCACGACGCTCGCATCTTTAGGAACTCCGGGCTGTTTGAGCAGCTGCAAGAAGGGATTTACTTCCCAGACCAGAAAATTACTGCTGGGGATGTTGAGATGCCAGTAGTTATCCTTGGTGACCCAGCCTACCCCTTGCTCCCATGGCTCATGAAGCCGTACATAGGCAGCCTGGACAGTAGTAAGGAGCAGTTCAACTATAGGCTGAGCAAGTGAAGAATGATGGTAGAATGTGCCTTTGCACATTTAAAAGCTCACTGGCGCTATTTGCTGACTAGGTCAGACCTCAGCACAACCAACATTCCCATTGTTATTGCTGCTTTCTGTGTGCTCCATAATATCTGTGAGGGTAAGGGGGAGACGTTTATGGTGGGGTGGGAGGTTGAGGCAAATCATCTGGCATCTGATTTTGAGCCGCCAGACACCAGGGCGATTAGAAGAGCACAGCTGCGCATCAGAGAGGCTTTGAAAACCAGTTTCATGACGGGCCAGGCTTCGGTGTGACAGTTGTGTGTGTTTCTCCTTGATGCAAACCCACCCCCTTTGTTGATTTTAATTTTCTGTAAGCCAACCACCCTCCCCTCTTTGAAATAAAATAACTATTGTTTTGAAACCATGCATTCTTTCTTTATTAATTGGGGGAAAAAATGAGATAACGGACAAGGTAGCCTGGGTGGGGTGGGGGAGGAGGGAAGGACAAGGCCACATTGTTTATTGTAGCCACACTAAAAATCAAACTGTTTGAATGACAGCCTTCTGTTGCTTGGGCCATCCTTTGGAGTGGAATGGCTGGGTGCCCAGATCCTCCCCCCATGCGTTCTTGGGTGTCTGGGTGAGGAGGCTATGGAACATGGGGAGGAGGGCATGCGGTTATACAGTGGATGCAGTGGGGGTCTGTGCTCTTGTGGCTTTCCTGCAACTCCAAGAGATGCTTCATCGTGTCCTTTTGCTCCCCCAACAGACGCTTCATCATGTCCATTTTGCTCCCCCATTAGCCTCAGTATCACGTCCTGCCTCCGCTCTTCGTGCTCACTTAATTCTTTCCTGGCCTCTGCCACTGAATGCCTCCATGCATTCAGCTGTGCCCTATCAGTGCGTGAGGACTGCATGAGCTTGGAAAACATGTCATCGCCTTCTAATCTGCAATAATCTCGGGGATGGAGATGATAGGGGGAGTGTAGACAGATTTGCACTTGGGGGTAGATAAAAAGAGAGAGTAAAATTTAAGGTGATACATTTCTGAGAACAAAAGGGAGACTCTTTCACAGTGAATCAAGCAATTCACAGCAGACAGCACATGTGCTTTAGGTACAAGGTCACATTTTGCCGTTTATATTGAGTGCCTGCCGGTATGGTGACACATCACACATGGCTGAGCAACAGAATTTGGTTTCCAGGCAGCCATGGTAAGCCTTTTGGTATGTGGGATTGGCTTCTTCCGCCTTCATAACCTGTGGGAATGTTTTCATACTGCAGCGCCCTCCTTTCCCAGAGCAAGCAATGAGTTGGGTTTCACATTTAAAAGGAGGGGCTTCGGTTTTGGGGTGGATGTGCAGCACACCCCTCCCCCCACCCCACCATGTGGCTATTCTCTGGGATGATCCCTTCTCCCCTCCCCCTGCCGCATTGCTATTCTCTGGAACGATCCCTTTTAGCCAAGCACAAACAGCCCAGCATGAATGGGGTCCTTTTACTGTTCCCTTACAAAAATTCCCCTATTTCAACCAGGTGACCATGAATGAGATCACTCTACTGAGGCTAACATAGAAAGATAAAGACCGAATGTTGCTTGAATGCGACCAAAACCCAGGACCAATAGTTGCCATGCTTTCTGCTGCAATGTTTCCAGAATACTTGCTACCACCTTGGTGCGGTAAAGTGTCCTACCCTGGAGACGAAATAAGGCAGCCCTCCCAAGAAACCTTCTGCAAAGGCTTTCAGAGTACCTCCAGGAGAGCTTCATGGAGATGTCCCTGGAGGATACCCGCTCCATCCCCAGACATGTGAACAGACTTTTCCAGTAGCTGTACTGGCCGTGAATGCATCCCAATTCTTCAGGGCAAATCAAACATTAAACACAATTGCTTTTAAACCCTGTACTGTAGTTACAAATGTGCACTCACCAGAGGTGCCTTCTCCAGCTTCAGGGTCAGGGATCCCGTCTTGGGAGGATATTGGCTCCAGAGTGATGAAAAGGTCCTGGCTGCCAGGAAGAACGGATTCACCGCTTGCCTGCTGCGCATTCTCCTCCTCCTCCTCCACAAAATCCTCCTCCCTGTTGCGTGAGACTCTCCCCTTGCAGGTGTCCACGGACAGTGGTGGGATAGCGGTAGGGTTCCCCCCTAGAATGCCATGCATCTGATCATAGAAGCGGCAGGTATGGGGCTCTAACCCGGAGTGACCATTTGCCTCCTTTTTCTTTTGGTAAGCTTGCCTGAGCTCCTTAACTTTCATGCAGCACAGCTGTGTGTCCCTGTTGTAGGCTCTCTCCACTGTGCCCTGTGAGATTTTGGCTAATATATTTCCATTTCTTCTTTTTGATCGGAGTTCAGCCTCTACAGATGCTTCTCCCCATACAGCGATCAGATCCAGTGTCTCCCTTTCAGTCCATGCTGGAGCTCGTTTGCAATTCTGGGGGGACTGCATGGTCACCTGTGCTGCTGAGTTCGCCACGCTGACCAAACAGGAAATGAAATTCAGAAGTTCCCGGGGCTTTTCCTGTGTACCTGGCTAGTGCATCGGAGTTGAAAGTGCTGTCCAGAGCGGTCACAATGGAGCACTCTGGGATAGCTCCCAGAGGCCAATACCGTTGATTTGCATCTGCACTAGCCCAAATTCGACCCAGCAAGGTCAATTTTAGCGCTACACCCCTCGCTGGGGAGGAGACAGAAGTCGATTTTAAGAGCCCTTTAGGTTGACGGAACGGGGTTGGTTGTGTGGACATAGTCATTTTTAAATCAACCTAACATGGCTAAATTTGACCTAACTCCGTAGTGTAGACCAGGCCTCAGTCTTTGAAATGTTTGCCAAGCTTCAGAGGGGGTTTTGCAAAATCATGTGCAGCCTGCTAAATCCATAGTGAAGGTGGATGGGTACTTTATGATCATCCTTGGAATTTGCTTTATGCCACTGAATGCAGCCCTCTTGTTGTTAAGCTCATCTGAGAAGTCAGGAAAAAGAGACCTTTTGTGGCCTTTGTACATAAGGGTTTGAGCTTTTCTGGCAGTATTCATTAACATTACTTTATCATTGAACTTCAGCAGCTTGAAGATGATGGGTCTGGGCTTTTCAGACTTTTGCCTTCTAGTACCAGGCATTCGATGAGCCCTTTCAATATTTAATGGGGGCGGCTGGGGGTCCAATTTAAATATATCAGGGAGCAGCTTCTGAAGAAAGTTGATAATATCCTTCTCCTCTTGACCCTCAATAGTCCCCAAGAAGTGATGGTTGTTTCTTTGAGGTCTAGTTTCTAAGTCATCCTGGTTTTCTTCCAGTTTGTGTAGTCTAAGATTTAAGGAGGCAGTTTCTTCTTTAATTTTGCAGGTTTCAATGACTGTCTTTTGTAGCTCATTTTCTAAGTGAGCCATTTGGGATTTTACATGGCTTGCATCTTTCGAGAGGCCACAAATATCTTCTGAATACAGTCGGTCTCTGAGGAATTCTTTGAGTGCTGCAATATGTTCAGCTACGTTCTGTGGTGGCCTTGTGGTCTCCTCCTTCAGCTCCTCGGGTCTTTTGTTGCCTCTCATTTTTTTCCATTGGAATCCATATTCAACAGTTTATTTAGGGGATTAATGTAAACTTTTATCACAGAAACTTATTGCTAATTTGCTAGAAAAGTAATTATTAGAAACAATAGATATGTGGGGAATGAGGAGGTCCAGGACTAAGCAGCCATCTTCTTCATGGGTACCATGTGAACCCCAACACTTGACTTTTGAACAAGTGACTATGACCCAAATTTTCAAACCTGACCACAAGTTTCAGTTTTAGACACCTAAAAAATATTAAGGGACCTAAAATTAGAGTCCACTTTTAAAAATCTAGAGGTGAAATCTTAACTTAATTGAAGTCAACAACAAAACCTTCCATTGACCTCAATAAAGCTAGGATTTCACCCTAGGTATTTTATGCAAGTTTGTCTTCAGTTGTCCAATCTGTAAAATGAGCATGATATTTACCTACCTCAAGAAGTGTGTTGTGAGGACTAATCATTTCCATTGGCAGTTAGGAATTGTTTCATCCTCCGATGAAAACTGCTAAGTAAATGGAAGATACTATTGGCTGGAATTTTAAAAGAAGCCAGAGTAAGACAGGCGCCTATATTCCATTTCGTCTTGTGGGGCTTGGACACCACACTCTGCTAGGCTCCTTTGAAGATCTCAGCCATTATTATTAATATTCTTACTGTTGAGTAGTACATTCATAATAATTTGTAAGAATACCGCTATTGATTGTAAAAATCTATTACAAAACATGTCCTAAAATGCAGATATTGTCAAGGCAATTCATAGTTCCTCCTACTTTAATGGCTTCCTCTTTCACAGATTCATGAAAGCACAGACTACTAGAGACTTTTTTTTCCTGAGACACATACTTAAGAACCTTTACACTTCCATTTTGTCACTTGCATGATTACAAAGAAATAAAATGTACCCTTCTGGGTATACCAGTATTTTATGACCAATAAGCAGTTCTAACACAAATCAAAAAGAATGTTATTCTCTAATTTTCATGGAACTTGATATGAACCTTTATCAAAATGTGAAAACTCAAAATGTATCAATATCTCTTCATTCTTTTAGATAATATTAAAAAGAAAGGAAAAATTCCACTTCCACTAATTGGAAAACAACCCAAACACAGTGGTGACTTAAGTAGATCTTTGGTAGTTTAGATTTACATGGTTTAGAATTTTAGGGACTGATCCAACTCCCATGAAAATCAATGGATAGACTTATGCCAGTTTCCATGAGAATTAGACCACACCCTCAGTGCTCAGAATCCATTATGCTGTTTATAAATATTATGCTGTTTTTAGTTTGCAGCTCAGAACCGGAAAACGTCCAAGCCGATCCAAAGAACTATACCAGCCTTCTTGTTACATGGGAAAGACCTCGAGTTGTTTATGATGCCATGATTGAGAGATTTGCTGTCTTTTATCAGCAATTGGATGGAGAAGACCAGACTAAACATGAGTTTCTGACAGATGGGTATCAGGACTTGGTAACTGTAAACTCTTCAAGTTTCATACAAAAGTGGTGGTGGTAAAGCACTTACAAAGAATTATTCTAAAGGATTATGTCAGGGAGCTGATCCAGCTAGAACTAATGTCTTTGGCTGCTGCTCATAGAAACTCTGCTTGTATCATTGGCTATACAGCCAGAGAAAAATGGGGGAAAAAAAAGGCTATATGAGAGAGAGCTACCATCACCTCCAGTTCTAATTTCTAAAACTGGAGTTCCTATTTGTCTGTAATACCTTGAAATAACTATTGCTGTGGTGTCAAACTCAGATCTTGTTAGTCACAAGACACTTTCTTCATGCAGTAAGAGCCTCTGCCCCAATGATCTTTGATGTGTAGGATATTTGTACACAGGTAACTAATGAAAAATTCAGCATCTGAACAATGATCCATCTGTGATTACTATATTGATGCACTGATTTATAATATGATGGTGCTTTACCAGCACAAACAATTACATTCACCCCCTTTGAAGCTGCATAAACTTCACAAGGAATATTAGAATCTAAAACTAATATTCAACATAGAAAAATGTACTCTCTCCAGTTATTCAATCGCCTGCCATTAGAACATTTCACAAAATTCATTGATTAAAGTTTTATGCCTGTTTTTCTGGCTATAAAATGTAAAAATGATGTTTCATGTGAGAAAATGTTGATATCTTCTATTGTTGTTTGCAGTGTTGTTGTAGCTGTGTTGGTCCCAGGATATTAGAGAGACAAAGTGGGTGAGGTAATATCTTTTATTGGACCAACTTCTGTTGGTGAAAAAGACAAGCTTTTTTGAGCTCTTATAAGCTCTGTGTAGCTCGAAAAGCTTGTCTCTTTCACCAGCAGAAATTAGTCCAATAAAAGATATTACCTCACCCACCTTGTCTCTCATATGAGAAAACACTGTTCTAAAAAAAATAATCGAATATTTTCAAAAAATATGCTAAAATTCACATTTATGTGATTAAACATGATTTTTCTTTTAGGGAGCTATTCTAAATAATCTGCTGTCCAATACAAGTTATGTTCTTCAGATAGTTGCGGTTTGCACTAATGGTCTATATGGAAAATACAGTGATCAAGTCATTGTTGATATGCCTTTAGATGATCCAGGTAAGTGTTCTTTTGAGCACAGTAGTAACTTTTAGCTAAAAATCTGTGTTCAGATAAATAGTTTGCTTGCAAACCAGTTAAAAATGCTTGACTATCAAAGTACATTAAAATGGAATTTCAAAATCATTGTAGTTAACCTTAAATTTGTTTAATGAGATGACTTTTATTCTGTCATGTGTTTCTTTAAACACGAGCATTTTATGTTGATGTTTTTTAACTATAAAAATATATTGAAAAAGTGAACATGCTTACAATTCAGATGAATGATTTTGAACAATAAACCTTTGGGAAGTAACGCCATTTTGGAATTGTTTCAGTTGCATCCTTCTGCCTCCTAAAATTAATCCACGTGATAAAAATGTAAAGCAAACAAAATAAAGGAGCTAATATATATTAAAAATTCATATCTCAATTGATTTTGAAATTTTATTACATATGAGTACTTGGAGTTTGATTTCAAAGTATATGTGGTGATGGAATTCCCTTGCTTCTTAATGTTGGATTGTGAAAATCAAAAGGGCTAACAATCAAATCTTGTTGATTTCAAAGCCAGATTTAACTCCTCTGTCTGTAAGTAAATGATAGGTAATTTTAAACCAAAATAGAGAGACTTGTCCTTGTCCTTCAGTCATTCCTTAAAGTCAGTGGAAGATTTAGGGCTTGATCCAGTTCCCATGGAAGTCAGTGGGAACCTTCCATTGACTTTAGCAGCTGTTGGGTTGGACTGTCTTGATTATAGGGTCAGTCCATAATGGTCTTTAGCATACTCACACACCCCAGTTTTGCTTATCATATGGATTAGATTGTTGTTTTTAATTCTGGGTTACCAGGCTGGAATTCTCCCCTCAATTACACTTACCTGTGCAACTCCAGTTAAGTCAGAGGAGGTACAGCAATGTACCTGAGAGCCCAGTTTGGCCCATAATGTTAAGAGAACCACTGCTGATAGAGAATATATCTATCTGCTTGTTACCATGAACTGTGTGAAAGTAAAGATATATGAGCATAAGATGTTGTTTTATGTTGCAACATTTTTTGTTAAAACACAAAAGTTTCCAAGGCATATCTAACCTGTCTTTCAAAGACAACATGTTTAGAGGACTGTGTTTCCTAGGTCTTATTATGCTAATATTTGTCAGAGCCTTTGTACTCTGTATTTCTCTGAGGAGAGGTTCTGTCAATGTAATTGGCATTTCACTTGAGTTTGTATCCTATCTGTAACTCCTTGATATTGGATTTCCTTACGTCTCTCCAGCAGAGTTTTCCCAACTTGTGCTTCAGAAATCACATGAGAGGGAACTCTATCCACAGACATCCACCCAAAGTCTAGACACATGACTATCCCAGCCAGTAGCTTGAAGCAATGTGAGCCCCAATTATGCAAAGAATCCACAAGCACAGATCCTTATTCCTGTCCCAAGTCCCATTGGCAAGGCACCTCATTGGCAGATACCTTTTAAAGGATCAGGGCCTCGATTCCAGTATGACTCCATTTGGATTGAAGCCAACCGTTCATGCGGTTTCCACAATTAAACAATGTTTAATCCAATACATAAACTTACGTTGGTACAACACAAACATTACAGCTTTAAATACTCACAAGCTAAGATTCTCATAGTAAATTTGAACCCTGTGATTCTCTCACGGAGGTCAGTGATAATTTTGCCTTTGACTTCAGGGGGAGCAGGAGTGGGGCCCTTACATTGCACATACTTACTGTAGAAACTAATTTCA
The DNA here is from genome assembly GCF_016161935.1 of Mauremys reevesii. Lineage (NCBI taxonomy): Eukaryota > Metazoa > Chordata > Testudines > Geoemydidae > Mauremys > Mauremys reevesii. Next base: position 317,836,530 of record NC_052623.1, read on the forward strand.
CCCTTCATTACATCTATAAAACGCACACAGACGTCATTTGGAATTTTGTGTGCATATCTGAGGGCAGAAACTGATCCATTGTATGTTACATTTATCAGCATAGAGTCAAGGCTTAAGGTTCTTACTCCATTTTTTTGCAAGGAAAACTCTTTGAGTGAGGAATAAGAAATTAAGGATCTGCTTCATAAGTAGTAATAAAAAAACATACCTATATGCAGCATGAACAATTAATGTTATGATAAGAACTTGATTTTTACATTGTATTGCTTTTGAGCTTTTAAAATGGTAACCTTAAAGTTACATTAAAATAAATTCCTAAATATAAGTTTATCATTTCCCCATTTTAAAGAAAAAATGTGAAGAGGAGATTAAAACAATCTCTGTACATATTTCACTGTCTACTTTCACAGTTTCATATGCAAAAATGATTGAATTATGAAACTCTACAATGAAAGAGAGGTATAAAATCCCTCATATGTAGTCAGTATCATTAATATAAATATACACTATTCCCTAGTCTTGTAAATGTCATCTTACATCCATACGGAGTGGGAACATGGTAACATGCTAAAGAAAATGTTCATTCACTTGTAACTTCAATTTATTTATTTAATCAGTTGCATTTGAATGAACTGTGCTGAAAATATTAAATAACGGAGACATGAGAAAGTATGTATCTAATTAGTCAGAGAAAGAGATGTGTTCATACAAACTTTCACATGCCAAATATAATACCAAAACTGATTTTGTGATCTGCTTTATAGATGATGGTATAAAATGGGGTTCACAGTAATAAGATCAAAATATTTCCCAGAACTCCTGCTTCTGGAAAAAAACCCATTATCTTCACCCATGAAGACCTGAAACAAAATTGACTCAAATTCAGTATAACTTTTATATTCAAGACTTATTCTGAGTATGTCAGCCCAGTTAGGATGAAATTCACTGCAATGCCATCTGAACAATTTAAATTTCATGTTAAAAGCTTAAGTGGACCTTAAGTGATGCAAAAGACTTTGCATGGGCCCTCTGCTTGGGGTTGAATTTCACCCTTGGACTGCATATTTTTAATATAAGGGCTGTTTTAGTACTGCTGTACTATATATTTTCATTTACTCAACACCCGCTACCACTCATTTGTTCTTGGTTTTCCATTATGCTGTCCATTTTGTAAGAGAGAGAGACCCTTTCATAGCCTGCCACCACCCTTTCAAAACATTTAATTCTGCGAACCACCACTAAGGGTTCTGCAGAGCACAGATGATCGACCGACCAGAGTGAAACTTCTCATTCTCTAGGCCTATTACATAAGAGGAAAGATCCTGTCATGGGCCAGGTCCTCTTCCAACTTCAGCCCTGCACTGCTGGGTTCTAAGACACATTACAATCTGTGGACTCTCCAGAAGAGCTCTGCAATCCACTGAGGGCCCACATGCCTTCATGAGAACTACAATACTAGTCTATTACGTTTGTGAGAAGAACTGTACCATTTTCTCCTTATTTGTTCCTATATTGTTTTTTATTTAGAACTGTGGAATTTTAAAACTTGTGATACTGTGTGTGTGTGTGTGTGTATATATATATACACACACATATATAGTTTCCAGTAAGCTTATGGCTAGTCAAAAAGGGTCTTTGGGTCTTGGGGTGCTTTATCAATATTTATTCTTAATGGTTAACATTTTCAAACCCAAGTAGGAGATTTAGCCACACAACTACCATTAAAATTAATGGGACTTGCATGGCTAAATGGCATAGCCAGCTTTGACAATATCTCAGCCATTATTTACAATCTGATTATTTGCTTTTGGAAGTGGTTTCTGAATGGTGACCTACATGCATGTGTTTCACTCTTTAAATAACATTTGTATAGTTATGAAAGTTTGATACTATAGGCGCATAAACTCAGCTGTGCGTTAAGGCCGGCCCGCGTGACGGGGTCCAGGGTGTGATGGGGTCCAGCTGGCCCCGTGGTGTTAGGAGTCCTGGGTCTGGAGCTGCTGCCTGGCCAGGCAAGCTCTGGGGCAGCCACCCAGCCTCATGTGGCGGAGGTCCGGGACAGCCATGCCAAAGGGGTCCGGGGCTCCCGGCCGGCCCCGCAGGGTCGGATGTTTGGGACTGCCGCCCGGCCCCACAAGCTCCAGGCAGCTGCCCAGCCCCGCACAGCAGGGGTCTAGGATCCAGGGCAGGCAGCCAACCGGCCCCAACCTCTGGGGCTCCCATCCGGCCCTGCAGGGTTGGGAGTCCGGGGCAGGCAGCCCACCAGCCCCACATGGCAGGGGTCTGGGGTTCAGGGTCAGAGTCTGGGCTGCTGCTGCCCTGCCACCCGACCCCTGGAGCCCACATAACACATTGTGGGCTGCTATGCAACCCACAACGATAAATAAGTTGAGAACCACTGGACTAAATACATATCCTCCCCTTGTTCTGCGTGAGGAAGTCAACTGAAGTTTTTCATAAAAACAACATGAAGGGATATAAATCTCAAACTTTTGTCTCCTACTTGGCAGCTCACGCTAGCATCAGTTCTTTGTGAGGGCCTTTTTATGCAATGTCTTTGTGAGAGATTTTCTTCATAAAGAACAATAAGGGTATCTGAAATATTTCACTTTAGGAGGGCTTTTGTGATTCTTATGCTGATGAATGATGAAAAGATAATAGATATTTCATTTAAATGTAGCAAAAATGGTTTTACTTGTGTTCTTCCAGTGTCATTTATTATGTATTGTAGTGTAGAACTGAAGATAATTTACTCTGCGAATATTATTGTAAAATTATGGAACACATTGTTGTGGGGGGATGTTTTTAGGAGTTGAGCTGAATTTAAATATAGGGAAATATTTAGATATCACATTTTCCTTTTGTCCTTATTCTATCGTTTCTGCAGGAATCATTAAACTACAATATTATATGTATTCACTTGAAGCCTTTCTAATAAATTTAAGGTTTGAACTTTTCCAATAAAACCTAAGCTATAGAATAACCAATTTGCAGTTATACAAAAAATCAAACATACTGTACCTTGTTTGTTAACCTCCCTCTGAGTTTTATTTCTGTGCTGGGAAATGGTACCATATTACTTATATATATATTATTGGTTCAAGAACACAGTATTAAGATTAGCAAAACCACAATAACTGAGTAATTAAATGTTGCTGGCAAATAGATTTGTTTTGTTACCATCTAATCAAGAGAGTTTCCATGGATACATCAGGATGAAATTGTAGTTTCATTCTGGTTGAAACAGAGGATATTGAAACCTTTTACAGTTTTCCTTGTAGTAAATAAAGTTTGTAGAGGTATTTTACATCCATTTGTATTATCACTGCATTAGTTTTTCTTCTAGATAAAGTTCAAAAGATAACATAGATACTGTAGAAAACATGAAATCTGAAAGAATATATTCATTTTTATTATTTGAAGACTAAATTAACCCTAACAACAAAAATAATCATATTTCTCTTTAATGAAAGGCTGTTTTTAAGAGTCTGTTGACCACATAATGTATGTTACCAGGCTACAGTATTAAGAATTTTGAAAACACTATCTAAAAATTTAAACAGAAATCATTGAGAAGCCAGGGAATATCATCATCTTTTCCCCCCCTCCCCCCAGCCTTCTAGCCTTCAGAAACACAGAGGTAAGATAACTTTTTTTCTGTATTTTGTTAATATGCCAAGTATTTAATTCAATAGTTGCTACTTATAAAATGCTTTCATGAAGAATTGATCATTTCATTTTTTTACATTCTACAACTTATCAATATAAATATTTTAGCTTGTTAGTGTGATGGAACCCTAATTAATAATCAACTATCCATTGGGCAGGCAATAGAGAGAGAGGGTCTGACTCAGTAGCCCAGTGATTAGCATACTCACATGGGATATGGAAAATGTGGAGTCTCTGCTTCAATTAACATTTAATTATTTCTTCAAAGTAGAACCAGGGAGGTTGGTGAGATCTACCCCAGAACAGCCAGTTGGCTAGGGCATTCATCTAGAATGTGGATTCAAGTCCCTATTTCAAATCAGGCAGAGCAGGGATCTGAACTTGGGTCTACCACATAAAAGCTCTAAACACTGGGCTATTCTGGGGTCTTATTTTCTCTGGTTTTTGAGATCTGCATTTGGCTGCTAGGGCATGACCTAGTTTAGGCACCTAATTCCAGCAGAGAATTAATGGCTGAGACTCCTGAATGGAGAGAGATGACTATCTCTGGCCCATAAGTGAGGCAGATAAGGTCCAGATCAATGGAAGTTTAACACTGGTACTGCTGAAGATCTGGGCATAAGCCACACCTAAGCCTCTATCTTTTACTCCAAAGGGTGTGTCTACACTGCAGCTGGGAGCATGCCTCCCTGCCCAGGTAGAAAGACTAACACCAGGACACTGAAATTGCAGTGTGGACATTGTGACAGTGGCACAGCTTGGGTTCGGACCAGGTGGTCAGATAAGCTTGGACTTTGGTGGCTAGCTTGAGCTGCCACCACTGCTGCAACATCCACACTTATTTTTAATGCACTAGCTTGAGCGGTGCTAGCAAGTGTCTTTCTATCTGGGCTGAGTAGGCCTATTCCCAGCTTCTGTGCCTGGAGCATTCTTCACCTAGTACTTTTTTCCTGTCTGCCTCCCTCCCCCTCAGTTCCAAGCCTGCCTGTTCAGTCTCATCACCATGGGCCTGGATGCTGTTCCTCTGTGCAGACAGGCAGCGGCAGCTGCACCCCTCAGCCCCTCAGTAATGTTGCAGCTAAATTGCCAGCCAGTTGTTGAGTCCCATTGTTTCCCTCCGTGCAGCTGCTTGGCAGCTTCTGCAGATAGCACCTCCAAAATCATCTCAGACCTCAGCCTAATGGGTTTATTGGTTAATACAGCCCTGGTTAGAACATGATTATAACATTGTCATGACCTGTGATTGTAATACAGCTTAAATAACATCTTTTGGTCTATCATTTCTAAACTAACCATGAAAAGTATAACGTTGTGTCTTGCAAAATCAAAAAATCTGTGAGCTTAAAACAGTGGATAATATAATGCACCTTTTTGTTTCATAGAAATTGACCTCTTTCCTGAACTGAATGAAACTGAAGAATATGAGGTATTGTATTCATTCATTTTCACACAAGCGTTTCAAATAATATATAACACACTCCACATAAATGGAGGTGATCAACTGGGATAATTTGCAGAGTTGAATTTAGCCTGTACTTTTAACCATATCACCTACACTTTGCCCACTAATGCATATCCGCTGGGAATTACTCTACGTTCCAGATGCTTGAGCAGCTTCAAAAAAGTACAATTTAAAAAATCCACCTGCCAAAGAAATGTTTTTTCTTCCTCCCCAAAATGTGGAATTGCCTCCTCTTCCCCAGTTACACCTGCCTCAGGCAAGATTCAGCTTTGGGCTAGTGACAGGTTTTCTGTACATAAAAATGTAATGACTTTGAAGTCCAATGCCTTGCTTCTCTGTAATGCTAGAAATGGCAGTTTTATACTATTGAGAATGAAAGAGATTCTCAGTTTCCAGAAGGATCCCAGCACTCATCTAATCCTGGATGGGCCATGGAAGTTAAGTGCCTGACCTGCTTAGGCACTTTTGTTCTTTTCACTAGATGCCTATCTGCAGCTTTGGGCGCCTAAATACCTTTGTGAACCTGGCCAGAAAAACTGGGTGAAATCCTCGCTCCATTGAAGTCAATGGCAAAACTTCCATTCATTTCAATAGGGTGATAATTCCACCCCTTGAACATAAGTAATAATATTTTGATGTATTAACCATATTTTATAATAATGTAACTGTGTTTTATACAATTTTAGATGTTTTCATAACTCCCTCTGATCTAGCACAGTTATATTTTTGGCAACTAAGGTAGCTGGCATACAAACAGAGGAATATGAAAGAGTCCCAGTACAATTTTTAATAGACTGTAAAATAATTTTTGTAATGTGGCCAATACCTCTATAACATGTGTTAGCATCAAGTGGTCATTCAGAACATCTGTTTTACTGTTTCATAATATGTGCACATTATTCTCACCAAGGGGTAAATCCTAATCAGTTAAATAGAGAGAGAAACGGCCCATATCTATCTTTCCATCTCTGTACCAATTCATCCAAACTATCAAATCTATTTATCCAATTACCCATTTTTTCAATCCATTTATCTATATTTATTTAAACTCTTTATCTAAGTATTTATATTGCACCCATCAACATGATATCAGGATGTTAGTTAATTTTAATTGTGATTTTGCCTGATTTAGGACTGCATAAAGACTAGGGGAGTTGACCTTAAGAAATAGATTTTCAGAACCTAATGCAAAGCTCTAACATACATTTCTGCAGAAATACTTTGAATTGTCTTCACTAAACAGTTACTAAGATGTCTGCAACATGAATTTCAGTGTGTGGTATGTGAGATATTGCCTATGAAATTGCTTTTAACTGTCTCAGGGTCATGTTGACCTTTAAAATCCTAAACCCTAACATCCTGTTTGGAGTAACTATGAAGATTAAATTATTTGAAAGCAGAACGTAAATGTTTTAAAGTATCTTCTGTAATTTTGGATGGCCCTGGCAATTATCATGGATGGAAGATGACTAAGGGGGAGGCCAAAGATTAGATATCAACGGACCTTAGAAAGATCAATTTGCACAACAGCCAGGTATACAATCATGAGTTTTGAAAGAAGGCTATAAAAGTCACCAACTCCAAATAGGGAAATGGCAAGAAAGAAGAAAAAGATGATCTTCTGTTATGTTGCAATGACACTTGAACTGATATCAAAGAATATTAATGCATATCTTTGAGACACTACAAATAAAAAACATTCTGTGTTTAATTTTTTTATTATTACTGTACAATGATAGAGTTAGGTGTACAAAACACAGTTGAGAGGTTTTTCTCTCTCTCTCTAACAGTGAGTCACAGGTAGCAGGAGCACAATGTGTAAGAAGGTAGAGGGATCTGTGGTTCTTTTGTCAGTATTACAAATTTATGGTTTCAAGAAAAAAAATGAGATGAATGTTTTTGTAACTAAAGCCATTTTATTATTAAGTTCAATAGCCATTTCATTGGTTACCTGCCATTTTGTCTGTTATAATTTATGGACACAGGCAAATGTATTGCAGTATGTACCCTGAGTTTTCCTGTTTTATCCATAAACACTCTTAGTAAACTTTGAGTATGTTGTTTTCTTTCCAAAGGAGGAAGTTGAAGAGAAAGAGGTGGATGAAGAAATTGCAGTGATTCCTAGCACTGATAGTACTCTAAATAAAATAAGGAAAAAAGAATTCCAGGTGACTACGTCTAGCTATAGTCAAGAGAAAATGGGGACAAAATTCAATGAAGCTAAAACAAACAGATACTTAACAAGAGAGGAAGGATCACATGGAAAGGATGATGTTTTCAAAGCAATTTTTTACCCTACTTCCCAACCTACTATTGAAACATCAGATGAAGAAGAAGATGCTTCTTTGGAATCTCAAACTATTATTGGAATCCCCCTGCAAGTCACTGACTCCACTAAAGGTATTGACGAAGAATACATTTACATTTCTTCTGGCACTGAACCAACAAGCATATCTGCTACTGGTGGTAGTGAGGAAGATATTTCATTGTCAACTTTTAAGCCTTATCAAGATGTATACACCTCTTGGGGTTCCATTCCTACTACCTCTGCTATGCAATTTGTCACTGAGGAAGCATCCCAGGAAGACATCCTTCATTCTGGAAGCCCAGAAATAAGCAAACATGATATTGATTCACAAGGCGATGTAAAAAATGTTTCAGAAGATGTAGCACCCTCAGGTGCAGAAGAATCTGCAGAGAGTACTCCTTCTGTTGATGGAAAGTTGTGGTTTCAAAATGCAACAGATTTGGCACCTAGATCTGATGTTCCATTGGATAGTGAGCTGTTATTTCAGACTAGTTATACTGATGCTTATGTTGAGGGATCAAAGCCAGCTACAGTGCCCTATTCCAGTGGTCCAGTGATATCACAAGATACTTCAGATGCGGATATAGAATTGCTACATTATTCTAATTTTGCTTTCTCCCCTACTGAATTATCACCTCATTCTATCTCTTCAAGCTCTGGAGAATATGGCTCTGCTTCTGTTGCCAGTGAGGTACTCTCTCAGACAACTCAACCAGTATATAATGGTGAGATACCTCTTCAACCTTCCTACAGTAGTGAAGTGTTTCCTCTAGTCACCCCTTTATTGTTTGACACGCAGATGCTCAACACTACCCCTGCTACATCAGGTAGTGATGTGACCTTGCATGCTACACCTGTATTTCCCAGTGTTGATGTGTCATTTGAACCCACCCTGTCTTCCTATGGTGATGTACCTTTGCTTACATTTTCCTCTGCTTCCTTCAGTAGTAACATGTTTCACCATCTGTATACAGTTTCTCAAATGTTTCCACAAGTTACTCCAGCTGTTGCAAGTGATAAGGTGTCCCTGCATGCTTCTTTGACATTGGCTGAGGGTGATACTTTAATACAGTCAAGCCTTGCTCAATATTCTGATGTGATGTCACATCAGACTACACATGCTGCTTCAGAGACATTGATATTTGGTCATAATAGAACTCACATGTTTACTCAAGTTGAACCATCCAGCAGTGATTTAAATATGCATGCACTGTCTACAATGTCTGAACTTACTTATGCTTTGTCTAGTAATGTGGGCTCCCTCCAAACTTTTACTGTTTCTTATGACTCTGCAGAATATGTGCATGATTCTGTTGGCGTATTTCATCAGGGTCCCCTATTTAGCAGCTATAACAATGTACTGGTGCATAAGCCTTCTTCTGTAATACCACAAGCTGATACTTTGCTGCTGCCTACACGCGCTCTATCTAGTGATATGGATTGGTCTGAACCGTACTCTGGTAGTGAGTCCCTTTTGCCTGATACAGATGCTCTGGCCACACTTAAAGTTTCTTCATCTGATTCTATAGGTGAATTTACATATGCAACATATGAGTTTAGTGATGTTAATAAGACAATTCACAAAAGTGATGTAATATATGGAGATGAGAAAGAACTGCAAATTTCTTCTTTCAGTGAAGTGGCTTCCCATGCTGAAAGTACAGTGATGCCTGAACTTCCTACATATGTTTCTAACAATGATGTAATTAAGCAGACTACGTCTTTGCAAGAAATCCCACTTACTGTTTCTAGCACAAAGGGAATCCTTCCAGTCTCTCTTGCTTTTCCCTCTACTAAGATTTTTGATTATGATATTAGTAAACTTTCAGAAAATTACTTTTCTGTTCAGCCTTTGCATGTTACATCTCCAGCCTTTGATGACACTTTGCTTAAACCTATGTTTAGTGCAATCTCAGATCAAGCTGTCTCTGTCCCTGCTTCTAGCAAAATATTGTCTCCTTCAACACAGCAGTACTCTTATGAGACCTCAGCTCCATTAAATAATGAAGCATTACTACAAACCTCCTTTCAAGCTTCTGATGATGGCACTCTGCTTAAAACAGCTGCAACTGTGCCTAGTGATCCAATATTGGTTGAACACTCCAGGGTTTATAAAGATAGTTCTACATTTGACCAAATATTCTATCAGATGGCACCAGATTCTGCTACAAATAAAACAATGTTGCATTCTACATCTGCACCTTCAGTTGTTGACATGTTTCCCCACACCTCTAGTAAGCCCAGAACATCATTTCAAGGTTTAACTGGCTCTTATGGAAGTGAGGAATATGTTTTATCCAGTTTGGTTAACAATGAAGATAATCACCAGGTTGCTCCTTCATTGTACAGTAGTGATGTTTCATTCCAGTCAACCAGTTTAGAAAATACAAATGCTTTTTCCCCCAAGGCAGTGAACAGAGTGGCTACTCCTGCCTTAACAATTGACATATTACCAAATATTCCCACTCTTCTAAACAGCCATATTTCTTCAAGTGTTTCTCAAAGAAATGAGGTTCCCATTTTTTTCTCAAGTTCTACCAGTGCTGATGTTTCTGTTCATGTGCCTGCAGTTGTTTCTGATTCTCATGTATCTGCTCATCATGCCCTTCCTTTACCAAACGTGTATATTTCTGTTATGGCTATTTCTCCCAGCAGTGAGAGCCTTAGAACCCTAACCAAGTTGCTGGTTCCCTCTCAAACATCCTCTGGGTTGGTCCCCAGTGCCAATTCTGATACTAATTTGTGGCATCCTGTAATTGATGTTGATTATGATGAGTATGATGATGGTTTACCTGTAAGTAATTGTATCACATGCACTTCCCATAGAGAAACTCAGGAAAAGGTAGTAGATGAACAGAATACACAGGTAAACAATATAAAGGATCAGAGTAACCTAATTATCCATTCATATTCTGAGAAATCTGAAGAAGAAGAAGAAGAAAAGAAAATTACAACTGCTGCATCAGACAGTCAGATAAGTCATGGTATGGACAGACATAATTATCCATCAATACCAACATTGGCAGCACTGATACCTAAGAAGCACAACGATCCAACAATATGGGAAAACCGTATTCAGACTCTTAGTATCCCGTTGCAAAACACACCAGAGTCTAAATCTTGGGCTGTTTTTACCAGTGATGAAGAAAGTGGCTCTGGTCAAGGTACCTCAGATAGCCTTAATGATAATGAGACTTCAACAGATTTCAGTTTTCCTGACCTTAATGAGAGAGACGCTGAGGGGGCAATTGAAGCAGGTAACTCAGATTTAACTCCTGGATCATCACAGTCATCAGCACCATCTGTAACTAGTGGTCACTCACCAGTATTCAACATTTCTGAGGCAGGTTAGTTGTGGATCAATCTAATGCATAACATGTATAGCTGTGACATTCTTCTGCCACTGAAAATGAAAAAATATCTTAACACCAATATATAGGAGACTCGTGAGAATTGCTACAGATATTTCAGTGATGGAAGAACTTAATGGGGCAGTCAGTTTGATTAAGGAAATGCTGTGGAACAGGGAACATAAGCATTGCAACAGTTCTGCTGTAAATGCAACTTCTGATTACTCACAACTACAACTGAAATACGCTGTAGTATTAAGGTCCAAATGCTGCCCTTGGGTATGTTTGTACAGTCAATGGAAGTTATGCACAGAGGTCCCAAAAGTGTGACTTTTTGCTCTTTAAAGGTTAAATGGGACTTAAGCCATTTGCACAGGGGTAAATATCACTTTTTCAGAGGAAAGCTCACTGCAAGATTCTAAAGTTCTGTACGAAAGAGTCTTAAAATTATGGTTTTATTATGGCAATACTTTTTTATTTTGTAATCTTCAAGATGAACTGAGCTAGGTAAAAGATGTTTCAACCTAGTTCTGACTGGTTTTAGCTTGTAAAAAATTGTTTTCATTTTTATTGCTTCTCATATTTTTAAATTTCAGAAACATACAGAAATTTCCTCCTAGACTTGCTCATTTCTAAAATCACTACGGGCTATATTCTGCGGTGCTTGCCTTTCTCTTTGTTCAGCTCTACTGATGCCAATTAGCTATTTGTGGAGTAACATTCTCAGCCTGAGTATGGGTGGCAGAATTGGACCATACATTTATAAGATCTTGATAAAATTTAAAGCAAAGGCTTTAAAAAGTTCTGTTGTGAAAAACTCGAAATGATCAAGAAATTAACTTGTATTGCCTATTTGTCGTATTTGTTGAAATCTAAGTGTAAAATCAGAACCATCAATATGTGTACTTCTTTGAAATATTCAAGGTTAATTTGATAATGTAGGAAATATGTTAAAAAACTGAACTTCCATCACATATTTATAATCTCTCTAGAGGGCAGTGTCATCCAACTAATGGTATCTTTAAAGTATGCAAAAATCTTAGCTCTAATCTTGCAAATATACAATCAGATAAATTTGTCAGTAACTTTGTGCATAAAAGCAGTCCCAGGCAGTCTGCATAGCTCAGGATGTTATAGCGTGGATAATCATGAGCCCTTTTGGTCAACAGGAGTTTTACCTGAGCAAGCAATTGAGTCAGTAAATCAGTGAATTGTTTTGATGTTTCCTAAAGGAAATTATGTAAAACACACATGAAGTAAATTTGTTTCCTTTAAAGGTCAGCAAAAAAGAAAAGGAGAATAATTTCCAAGCACATTTTGTACCAGCTAATGACATGAAGGTTATCCTAAATTATTTATAGTTTTCTGTAATTAAACTTAAAATGCCTCACTTTCAATTAACCATGAAGAGCTTTGATTCTTGACAGTTCTCCAAAAGGATGGTATAGCATGTGGCTTAACTAATAATGCATATTTAAAATTTAGTTTCCAGTCATCACTCTCATTAAAAAACTTGCCTATGCATTAGTTTCTTCCAACAAATTATTCCCTATATTGACTTTTAATAAAATCGCAATTAAATTGGAGCATTTCTCATATGAGGTCTCCTGCTAATCAGAAATAGCTACCTAGTTACATCTTAATTTCAATTTAAAAACAATAACAACAAAAGAACCTTGTGATATATGAAAATTTATATTAAATTTAAATCTCAAGTATTACAGCACATTCCTTAGTAGTTACATAAGTCAAATGTTTTGTTGAGAGTTTGTGTGAGTTTAAAAAATTGTTAACTCATATTTTGTTTAATAGTAAATCGTATTATTATTATTAATTAGGGGTAGTATGAGATGTATTTTTAAGATCTGCATCACTGAAAAATTGCTTTATCAGTTAGCAATCATCTTGTCAAGCTTTCCAATAGAACCATTTATTTGAGGGGAATTTCAAGATGTCATTTATATTTTAAAATTGCTATAGCAGGTTTACCATGAATTTTTAACTGGATTGTAACATCAAAGAGAAAAGGATGATGCAGGATTTATGGCTAACTGCCTCACAAATATGAAGGTGTGTCCAAAAATAAGGAGGAACTAGCTTTAGGTGAAAAGAAAATTACACCGGACCTGATCCAAAGCCCAGTGAATCCAATGGGAGTTTTCCCGTTGAGTTCTGTGGTCATTAGTTCAGGCTCACAGGGCTTGTTCCTATACCAGTGAAATCAGTAGGAGTTATACTACTTACTACATTGGGATTCAAATCAGGAAAATAGTGATGGTAAACATTAAGAGGGCTTTCTGATTCTCTTGTTAATGACTGCAGAGAATTGTGCATCTCACACCATACATATATTGTAATTAGTAATGCTAATGAGTGTTGCTCTTGTAGAAGAGAATGACTGATGTTTTTGTTTGAAAAAAAAATTTTTTTTTAAATCTCCCTGTATGGAGTTAGTCTGAATTTATATGCCACCCAGGCCCAGCTAGAAGATTTTACAAAATGCATTATGTGCGGCTTATGTGTGATATTTTAGATTCTGGCCCTTAATTACCTCTCTTAGCAAATGAGGTTGCTATTGCTGCTAAAAATGAAAATTCATAAGCACAGGAAGAATTGAGCTTTGAGAAACTAATATGTGCCGGTGTTTTAAAATAGCACCAGTTACACTGAATATAAAAATAAATGTCTTAATTATAAGAAATAGTTGATTAATTTAAACACAGTTACAGAGCCCAGATCATGGCCTGGCTGGAAAAGATGCAAATGGAACTATAAGGTTTGGTGACTCTTCATGACTGTAGGGCTGTATTCATACATATTCTGAGACAGAATCCAAATGAGAGTTTTTTGCCTACCACCTACGTGCCCACCAAACTTGTTCCACCTGTAGCACTGTGTCAGGGGAGGCCCTGATATCCCAGTTGCAGAGAGAGGAGCCGTTTCCACCCTGGTTGCCAATTACCCATGGAACGGAGATTCAGTGGGCTGCCTGGAGCAAAATGTCCTCCCAAAAAGGAGCTGAAGATGTAACCCAGGAAGATGAGAGGGTCCCAATGATGGTAGGAACATTCTCCTGTGGAAATCAGGGGAAAGATGACGTGCAGACTAGGTCCCCTGCAATCCCATATATCCACAAGTAATGCTTATTTTTGGTCAGGGTTTCTGCTGTGCACCCCGCAGTAGCTTCGCAAAAATTTTGCAAACACAATTTGGGGAGGAGGACAGGACCTTATGAACAATGGTACCCTATACATCAGCAGCTGACCATCCCTTCTGCCCCTTGTGCACCAAGCTAAACTTTGTCTCAGAATCAGCCGGCTCAGCATAGGGACAGTTATAATATGGCATTTTACCATGAACCAGAATTTGGCTCCTAGTGAAATCAGTGATCAAATAATAATATAGTTTATTTTCATAAGATTTTATGTCATAATAATCTATTCAAACTACTGTGTAAAGAGCTAGCTACTTATTTATACAGACATTTATCTTAGCTCACCTCAAATTACACTGTTCTTTTGCCCAATTGGGTGGGAGGGGATAGGAATGGGCCAAAATCTGTCACAGACTGAAGGCTAAGTACAAGAAACCTGAGCTATTTAAATGAGCACCATACAGTATAAATGCTTTCTTTTAACGGTGCACTGAGGGAGCATCTCTCTATTATAAAATACCGCATGGTCACATCTGGGTCTGTGCTAGTGGATTCAAATGTGAAATGTAAATTTGTATTTTAGTTGTGCATCATGGGCATGGTGCACAGCTAAAATATAAATGATATATATATGAGGAACCCATAATAATAATGTATATGATACTATCCTTCTAGTGGACTTAGTAGGATTTAGCATTTGGAATGACTGAGATGGTGGCAAAGAACTACCTTATGCCATTCTTTTCACTCCCCTAATTTAAAGCACTAAAGTATGGTGCATTTTTAAGCTGCCTTGTTATTAAAAATATTAGATCATGTTCTACCTTGGGAGTACCTCCAGAGTCGAATAAGTGCACTTTGCTCAATGGCCACATCCTGATTGCTCATGCATATACATAGTTCCAGTTAAAAACTTGAGTGCATCCCATATCTCGTTCACCAGAAATTTGGGCCCTGATTTTTTAGAAACAGCTTCCAATACTGTGGGTGCAATTCTGCGCCTGCAATTAATTGTGACCACAACTGATATCATTTGCATATTTAACTAGCTGATTTACAGGAAGTGAGTTATTAAGATGTTTAAATGCTATAAATTAGGAACAAAATTGTGCCATGCGAAATTGGCAACTAAGTTGAGGTCATTATAAAAAAGAGGCCTGTGAGCTCAAGAAATTCAAGTAACCTGCTAATTGCCTTGCCATTGACATATTTTAATCACTTTGCTAAGGCTGATAGCTTTCAGAGGACAATTCATTCAATATTTGGCCTTTGCAGATGCCATTTGTTATTCTGTAGGGTTGGAGACAAAAATGGAAATTACATTCTGCAGAAAAAATTTGAGATTGCAAAAAAAAATTATCCCAAATTAAGACAAAAAACAAAATTTTGAAACTTTACTAAATGAAATTTCAAAAGAACACCATTTTTTCTCAACTGAAGTGATTCATTTAGTAGATGTTTGTGAAATTCATGTATTGTTTGTACTTTATATTTTCTAAATGGGTGCTGTTCTTGTAGTTTTAAGGGCTAGATTCTACCAGTCTTGATTTTAGTGGGACTACTTGAGGAGTAAGGATTAGCAAATATGACTTGTAGTGATAGATTCAAGGAGCTCAATCTATTTAGCTTAACAAACTTGATTACTGTCTCTATGTACATGGGGAACAAATGTTGAAAAATGGGCTCTTCAATTTAGGAGTGAAAGATATAAAAATTAGAAAGGCCAAGGCACAAAAAGAGGTGAAACTAGCTAGAGACATAAAGGGTAACAAGAAAACATTCTACAAATACATGAGAAGCAAAAGGAAGACCAAGGACAAGATAGGCCCATTACTTAATGAGGCGGGGAAAACAATAACAGAAAATGTGGAAAGGCAAAAGTGCTAAATGACTTTTTTTGTTTCAGTTTTCACCAAAAAGGTTAGTAACAACTGGACGTCTAACATAGTGAATGCCAGTGAAAATGAGGTAGGATCAGAGGCTAAAATGGGGAAATACATTTGAGAATACTCCAGGAGCTGACTGAGAAGATATCTGAGCCATTAGCGATTGTCTTCAAAAAGTCATGGAAGACTGGAGAGATTCCAGAGGACTGGAAAAAGGCAAATATAGTGCCAATCTATAAAAAGGGAAATAAGGACAACCCAGGGAATTATAGACCAGTCATCTTAACTTCAGTATCTGGAAAGATAATTGAGCAAATAACTAAGCAATCAATTTGCAAACACCTAGAAGATTATAAGGTGATAAGAAAATAAAAGTAAATATTGGAGATATACCAATCTCCTAGAACTGGAAGGGACCTTGAAAGGTCATTGAGTCCCGCCCCTGCCTTCACTAGCAGGACCAATTTTTGCCCCAGATTCCTAAGTGGTCCCCTCAAGGATTGAACTCACAATCCTGGGTTTAGCAGGCCCATGCTCAAGCCACTGAGCTAGTCCTCCTCCAAGTAAGAGTCTGCATGAATTTATCAAGAACAAATCATGTCAAACCAACCTAAAAGCTTTCTTTCACTGGATAACAAGCCTTGTGAATAGGGGGGAAGCAGTAGCTGGTGGTATATCTTGACTTTAGTAAGACATTTGATAATGTCTTGCATGAGCGTCTCATAAACAAACTAGGAAAATTTAATCTAGATTGAGCTACTATAAGATGGGTGCATAACTGGTTGGAAAACCATTTCCAGAGAATCGTTATCAGTGGTTCACAGTCAAGCTGGAAGAGCATATCAAGTGGGGTTCTGCAGGAATCGGTTCTGACTCCAGTTTTGTTAAATATCTTCATCAGTGATTTAGATAATGGAATAGAGAGTACACTTATAAAGTTTGTGGATGATACCAAGATGGGAGAGGTTGCAAGTGCTTTGGAGGATAAGATTAAAATTCAAAATGATCTGGACAAACTGGAGAAATGGTCTGAAGTAAATAGGATGAAATTCAATAAGGACAAATGCAAAGTACTCCACTTAGGAAGGGACAATCAGTTGCACGCATACAAAATGGGAAATGACTGTCTATGAAGGAGTACTGGGGACAGGCATCTGGGGGTCATAGTGGATCACAAGCTAAATCTGAGTCAACAGTATAATACTGTTGCAAAAAAAAAAGCAAACATCATTCTGGGATGTATTAGCAGGACTGTTGTAAGCAAGACATGAGAAGAAATTCTTC
The DNA here is from genome assembly GCF_016161935.1 of Mauremys reevesii. Lineage (NCBI taxonomy): Eukaryota > Metazoa > Chordata > Testudines > Geoemydidae > Mauremys > Mauremys reevesii. The sequence continues at coordinate 317,853,643 of NC_052623.1, forward strand.
CGCTCTACTCTCCACTGATTAGGCCTCAAGTGGAGTATTATGTCCAGTTCTGGGTGCCACATTTCAGGAAAGATGTGAGCAAATTGGAGAGAGTCCAGAGAAGAGCAACAAAAATAATTAAAGGTCTAGAAAACATGACTTATGAGGGAAGATTGACAAAATTGGGTTTGTTTAGTCTGGAGAAGAGAAGACTGACAAAGGACATGATAAGTTTCCAAGTACATAAAGGTTGTTACAAGGAGGAGGGAGGTAAATTGTTCTCATTAACCACTGAGGATACAACAAGAAACAATGGGCAGAAATTACAGCAAGGGCAGTTTAGGTTGAACATTAGGAAAAACTTGCTAATGTCAGGGTGGTTAAGCACTGAATTAAATGGCCTAGGGAGGTTGTGGAATCTCCATCACTGGATATTTTAAGGAGCAGGTTAGACAAATACCTATCAGGGATGGTCTAGATAATACTTAGTCCTGCCATGAGTGAAGGGAACTGAACTAGATGACCTCTTAAGGTCCCTTCTAGTCCAATGATTGTATGATTCTATAATACAATCCAATGGCTGGAAGATGAATCTCGACAAATTTAGACTGAAAATAGGATGTACATTTTTAATGGTGAGAGAATTAAGCATTGGAACAATTTACCAAGGGTTGTGTTGGATTCTCCATGACCGGCAATTTTTAAATGGAGGTTGGATGTTATTCTAAAAATTATGCTCTAAGAATTATTTTGGGGAAGTTCTATGGCCTGTGTTATACAGCGAGTCAGACTAGGTGATCACAATGGCTCTTTATGGTCTTGAAATCTATTGAAATTTTGAAATGTTTCAATATTGATCTTTTAAAATTTTTTAATATATTTTTTAAAATAAAATCAAATTAAACAAAAAGATGTTTTGAAATGAAAAATCGGAACGTTCTGTTCCAACGATGTTGAAATATTTCCCCCCAAGTTTAAACAAATTTGTGTCAAAATCATCAAGATTTTTCAAAAAGTTGCAGATTTGATGAAACACCATTTTTCAGTGGAAAACTGTTTCACTGACAATTTTCCAAGCAGCTCTAGTATTGTGCATTTCAGAAAGTAGGGCTTGCTCCTGATGTCCTTTCTAGGACAAAAATCCCATTAACCCTCCATCTAAGGGCAGTGTTGTTCAAGAAGAATTGTAGAATTGCTTCCTTAGGCCCGAAACCTGCAATTGGCTCTACACAGGCAGATTCCTGCCCCCCTTGACTCTGGGTTATGCATGGGCACAGAGGTCTGCCCATGCACTGCTCTTTGAAATATTGGGGCTTTAATTCCAACAACTGTGAAATACCTTTTCATTTGCAGTGATAATGTAAAGATCATAGACATTGATGTGGGTGAACTGTACTCACTAGAAAAACTCTCATTTGGGACAAAACCCACAACCCTAACTATATTGTGAGAAGTCCCATTGACTTCAAGTTTCAGGGTTGACCTGAGAGAGGGTTGCAGGGCCAGTCCCTTTACTATGTTCTTTTATTTCAATAAAATAGTAAAAATATATTTTGAAATCCTAATGCACTCCTGGGCCTGAGCGTTTCAAGCATCCGGTAATACAAGGCTAATAGAAACATGTGAGATCTATAAAGTGTATCTAGTAATATACAATAATTTGATTCTCTGTAAAAAGCCAAGTAAGGAGTGAAATTTGGCTCAACTGAACTGACTTCAGTGGAAGCAGGATTTCTCTCATGAATCGCTAGGCCAAATTTCCAGAACTGACAAAATATTAAAATATTGCAATTTCAGTTTCAACTTAGCAGTCATGTATCTATTTGCTATGTTAAGAAAATTGTCCATTTATATTTATTGATCAAAAGAACAATGTTTTGAATTACATGAGTAAAAATATAATATTAAAGCTATCTTTAAACACTTCAATATTATATATTCAGATCCCTCGAAGCATTGAGTGTCTGCCAACTGAAATTCAAAATGAAACATTTTCTTCTTGAAATTATATTTTAACAACAATCTGCATTTTTACAAAGAAGTTCTACGCTGCTGGGATGCTCTGTTGCATAAACTCTAATACTTTGCTATGCTTTCTGTCTGCCTATTTTCTTTAAACTGGTTTGCAAATATGTATATTTTCTGCTACACAGTAAAAATTAGAACGGTAAGTGACATTACCTAGGGCTCTTATAAACACGTTCAGTTATGCTGTGCTTTTTGTTGACATTTAAATATGGATTATTTCAATTTTCTCTGACTACAGAGGCAAGTAATAGTAGCCATGAGTCTCGTATTGGTCTAGCTGAGAGTCTGGAATCAGAGAAGAAGACAGTTATACCACTTGTGGTCGTATCAGCTCTGACTTTTATCTGTCTAGTGATTCTTGTGGGTATTCTCATATACTGGAGGTAAGTTATTTATTTTCGCAGTTTTACAAAGCTTAGATTTGTCCTAATTAGAAAAATATAATTGGCATTACTGAAGATTTGCAAGAGATCAAACTGGATCCTGACTCTCTAACAGATACTATTATTATTTATTTGTATTGCAGTAGTACCTATTTTGGTAAGCTATTAAAATATTCACTTGCATATCAAGAGATTTTAAAAAACAAATAATTGATGTGATTGTTTGTTTACCTTTAGGAATTAAATGATATAGGAAAAAAAAATTAAACATCGCAGCTTCCTTTTCCACATGTACCAGAAATGTATCTGTAGGGTGATTTACAAATTTAGTACCCGATCCTGGAGTTCTTGACGTCAGTGGGAACTTTGTAAAGGGTTGCAGGATTAGGCTTTTAACTCCTATTAAAATGCAGTGAAGATAAGTGTATAGTAATATATTTCTGTATCAATCCAAATTTAATTTTTTTACATGGCTATTTTTTTCCATGTTTTAAAATTACTTATGGAGCACCATCAGCATGGAAGGAGAAGTACAAAGCAAAGGAAGTTACAGGTCCTAACCTAAGGGTCTTCCATGCAAGCACAGATCCTACATTAGGCCAACAGGTGGCCAGGGACGGAACCTTTTCTCATTCTCTAGCACACAGAGTTCCACCATCCCATATGAAGTGGGAGGGTTAGCAGATGCTGGGCCTGCACTTGGTGCTCCTCTAGCCCAGTGAGGATTCCACAGAAAACATGGAGGTTATGCCTAGGGCTATGACAACAGTCATAACTAGGGGATTCCCTAGTAGCCAGAGGCAGTGCTAGAGTTCCTGAGCAGGAATATGTTGGAGTCCCTCTTGCCCCTCACTCACCTCCTAAAAATACTAATTGCATTATTTTCAGAAACCAAAAAATAGCCAACATAACACGTACTAATGCACTTGTTAAAAAGTCCATGTTAAATTCCATGAATGGTATTTTGGGGGTAATACTAAATCAGGGCCTCCTTGAGCTGCTTAGGGCACTAAGCAATTGCTTAGTCTGATTATGCTTAGCTCCACCACCTTGTAGCATAGCTCCATTGTACACAAAGTTTTCTGTGGGCCAAAGTGAGTGAGGAGAAGAGGTCTCCAGGACGATAAGATCCATTGCAGAACGCTGGTGGTCCTCGAGTTCCAGAGGTGGGCTCCATGGCCTATTCCCTGGGACAATTAGGGAGAAATTCCCTTGCAAAGATTTCCTCCCCCAAAGCCTCCTGTTATACTATGGTTCTGAGCTATCTGATCCCATATTATATATATATATGTAATGGGATCCTGTCATGGACTCTCAGGATTAATGCTATGCCCCCAGCTTTTGAACAGTCTCTTGGAGGAACCTTTTCAATGTGCTAGACACCTAAGGTGTCTCACTCTTCCTTCAGGGTAGGCCATGCGGCCTCAATGCCTTCCAGGACTAATCCTCTGGGGCTTCAGCACTCCTGCTTCACACCATGAGCTCTGTTCAGCGAATCCAACTGAGATAGACCCCTGGTTCAAGATTAGTACACTCTTCAGGGACTCAAGCAATGTTTTCAAAAGAGCAGGCTTTATTAGTCACCTGGCATGTACCATTGACAGTCCTTAGGTTAGCATAGAGCAGAAGTCCCCAAAGTGTGGGGCGCAGAGGAACCTTCGGGGGTGGGGACAACACGGCAGGGCCCAGGCCAGCCCCCGGGGGGCAGGGATAGAGTGTTACCCAGCTCCTCCCCACCTCCAGCTCTGCTCCGGCCCTGCCTCCCACCGCATCCTGGGCTCCTGGCACTGTCTCCAGCCTCGGCGCAGCTCTGCTGCCGGCACCACACCAGCCAGCTGCTGCTGCTTGCTGTGGCTCCATTCCCGGCCTGGGGGGCAAGGCTGGGAGAGGAGCTGCACTTGTCCACAGGCCCGGCTGCCAGCCCCCACCGCAGCCTGCCTGCAGCGCCGTTCCCATCCCCAGCTTTGGCCTCTGGCTACCCTGCTTCCGGCTCCATCCCCATCCCCATCTGCAGCCCCAGCCTCGGCACCCTTACCGCTGTCCGGGTCTCCCTCCTCCACAGCCCCAGCACCAGAACCCCACCCCTCTCCCAGCCCCAGTTCCAGGAAGGTGTGGGGGGTGGACTGGGACAAGGGGGGGATGACCCTCAGAATTTTGGAGACCATTGGCATAGAGAAATAAAGCTTAATACCTAGTCCATTCTGTTCAGCCCAGAGCAATTCACCAACCTGTAGTGAACTCCATTTTCAGATTCTGTCTCTCTCTGATTTTCTTCCTTAGACAGTTCCCAGGTTAGAGAGCTCAAGCTTCTTCCAGAGCCCACACTTATTCTCTTAATTTACACCTCTCAGTCCTTTGTTCTTGAGCTGGGGTCTCTGCTCAGCTTCACTGCTGATAGCTTCAATCTATAAGTCATTGGAGCTTCTGTTGTCTCTCTTAGCACCTTGTTGGTCTGGGTCAGTTTCAACCAGTTCCTTAATGACTCTGTTCATTGTACCCAGACAGGGAGATGACACGCAGACCTACGTGTCTTTGCCTGCCCTGAGAGTAAACTTAATCCTTTGCCCCCTCCCCCACAACTGGGTAGCAATGCAAAGTATAGGGGGAAAATGAGGCACACACAGAATTCATAAAAATATTACAGAAAAGTCCTGCTTTGTCATAGGCCCTATTCTGCTCGGTTCCAAGCAAACATATAAGATGACACAGGAGTAGAGTTGTGTAAAAAATGTAAACAATTGGGGGGAGGGAGGGAATCACCAAAAAAGTTTGAATTTTTGATTTTTTTGAAAAATTCAAGCAATTCTCCAAGCTGATCAGAAAACCACGGGGGAGCTTTTTTTTTAAACTGACGACGAGAAGAAGAAGATGTGAGCAAATAGAGATACTGGGCCAGTTTGGCCAGCCTAAGCCATTCTGTCTGGGGGGCAGCAATCCATCCCCAAGGGAAGAAAGTCAGTATTTGCGCCACCACCTTTCCCTTGAGGGTTCGACTGGCGGAGCACAATTTTTTTGATCAATGGGACCTTTGGTTGCATGGTTGCCCTGCCCTTTCCTGGCCTCTCTGCCCAGCACAGGCCCAGTTTCTAGCAGAGGGCTGTGGGCACTGTGCATCATACCAAACCTACCCTCTGCCAGATGGATTTTCTGCCACCAAAGAACTTTATCTGTCAGCGTAGCCCAGGATTGAATCTGCCCATTTTGCCTTTTGGAGGGTGAGTCAGCTTTTTCTTTAAATAGACATCTTGTATTATCATTGATATGCTCCTGGAAAGGAAGTCTAAAGTGAGGGACTGCAGTGGAGTGAAGATAGATGTTAGAGGTACAAAGAAGAGGAGGGCATACCATGGTTGATATATTATCTGTGTTACTGTCTTTTAAATAATGTGAATCCACGGAAATTTAAACAATTGGGGATAAATTCAGACATGATGTAACTAATAAGTGTAACTTACATGTGAGTAAATCTGCACAAATGAGTGCAAGTGGCTGTAGGTTACATACTAAAGATATGGAAGGGTGGGGTTGTACCAACAGCCAACAGGGAATATAAAGTGTAAGGTAAAGCACAGGGGGCCTGCTACATTTTACACCTTTGTACATTCTCCTGTTGGTTCTTTTCCTACAGCCACCCTCTTCCACCTATTATGCATGTGAGTTACACCTAGTTTCACTCATGTGAACACCACTAGTTAAGGCATCTCTAAAATGTCCTGATAAAGGTATAAAGTGATAGTGTTGTATTCTAATAGATTGTCATGTCAAAATAACACTCAACAAAGAAGCTGCATGACAAGTGTAAAACAAATGAAATGAATAAATTCAGGAGTAATGACACACTTCTACTATCTATCTAAATCTGGCCTCTATTGTTGTAGTATCTCAGCATCTCACAGTCTTTAATAGATTAAGCCTCACAACGACGCTGTGAGGTAGGAAAGTGCTATTATTCCCATTTTACAGACAGGGAACTGAGCCACAGAGAGACTTTGTGACTTGCTTGAGGTCCCACAGGAACTCTGTGGTGGAGCAGGGAATTGAACCCAAGTTTCCCAAGACCCAGGCTACTATGGTAACTAGCAGCCCAGCCTTTGACAGTATTCAAGCTGCTGTATGAAAAATGATGTTTTTAAAATATTTCATCTTCATAGTGAGTCTTGGAAAGGAATCAGTTAATGTCCAGAAGAATTGCACAACTCATTTCCTAGATTACTTCTAGTCAGTTGATTATGATTTCTACCACAGGGATTTATGGTTAACTCTCCTTCATTTTACTGACAGGCTTCTCTTAGTTTCACATTGTCCAACATGAATGTTCATATTCATCTTCAAAGGGCTTTATTTTTAAAGCTAATGGTATTCGAAATCTTTCCTGTTTACAAAAGAAAACAATGCCATACACTTTAAGACCCGGATTGCATGGTGTAGTTTTAGTAATCCTACACATGTTATGAGCTTGTTCTTGTCAAATGACATTGTGTTCATTTGGTATTCTTTCTCAGAGAATGCACAGTTTTGTAACCCAGTCTTTCAAAATATAACAAAGATCCCGTTAGCAGTAATATCTTCTAGATGTTTAATTTAATCCTTTGTGTATTTCCCATGTATTACAAAATAAAATATGGAGCTCTTTTTTGTTAATCTTCAAGAGAAAATTTTGTTGACCTTATGCTAAAGCCAGTAACATATTTTCTATGTTTTTAAAAGGAATGAAATCTAAATATCATGTACTGTAATTTGGACTTTGTGGCCTAATTTTCAAAGGTGCTGAGCACCCACAGCTCTTTTTAAAGTCAATGGAAAATTAGGACATTAACTTTACATGACAATTTTATTTTCTTTGTACTTGCAAAATGTTCTATAGGAAGAAATGAATAATAGAATGAATCCCTAACAGAGCAATTCTCATGTTTAGCTTTAGTTGGTTTTAAGCTGGTAGTTGATATCAGATATGAGCCTTTTTTATTTTATTTTTTGTTGGCCAAATTCATGCTAATTGCTCATCAAATACTGAAATTTGCAAGAAACTTATCTCTGTATGCTTATTGACAACAACGTTCACAAAAAATGATGGTGGCATAGCCACAGCTATTCAGTGGAGCTCTTTGGTCTGAAGATGAGTCAGAAAGAATCATCCCTGGCAAAGCTGACAAATACCTGTTTTTCAGATTCATGGAAAAATGCAGAAATTATTTTGTTCTCACTTCAAATTGTTTGTAAAAACAAACAGCAGTTGTGGCCAGCAGAAAACTAACTTTGCAGTCTAACTCTGTTCTTAGTAAAGAATTATTGAACTTCCACCTGGAGACATTCACAACAACTCTTTACTATTTCATGAGGCGGAGTTTCACTCTTTTCATGGTGAAAAGCTGTCTTGACTGGCAGAAATGGCAACTTTTAACTCTGATGTTTTCTAATTTTTTTATTCAGATTCCATATATGAAATAAAAATGTATAATTGTGTCCCTTTCTAGTTTGGTCATTCAAGGCCTCTTGTACCTCAGGCAATGAGTTTCCAGTCAATATAATTGTTCTTTCTCTTCCACAGTCTAGGTTTACAGTGAAGTAGGCAAAGAGATCCTTTTTATTCATTTCACAGCCTTGTTCCTTTGGACACATTGTTTTGTACAGCCTTTGGGAGGATTTTTCACCCAAAAATAGAATATGTGAAACCAAAGAAAACAGATAGAAGTTTCAGTCTTCATAATAGAGCTTCACTGGGAATGCTTGAATCTGCTGGTTTTGTTGCTTTCATGTCTGACGCTCTGGCAGGGCCACCCAGAGGATTCCGGGGGCCTGGGGTCTTTGGCAGCGGGGTGCCCCCACTTCAGTGGTAATTCTGCGGCGGGGGGCCCTTCTGTTCCGGGACCTGCTGCCGAAGTGCCCCGAAGACCCGCGGCAGGCCCCCCACCGCCGAATTGCTGCCGAAGCAGGACCCACCGCTGAAGTGCAGCCGGGTATTCGGCGGTAATTCAGTGGCAGGGGGCCCCCGCCGCGGGTCTTCGGGGCACTTCCGTGGCGGGTCCCAGAATGGAAGAGCCCCCCACCACCGAATTATCGCCGAAGACCGGGCTGCACTTTGGCGGCGGGTCCCGCTTCGGCAGTAATTCACCGGTGGGGGGTCCTTCCACTCGGAGGGGAAGAAGCTCCGGGGGCCTGGGCCCCGCAAGAGTTTTCTGGGCCCCTCGGAGTGAGTGAAGGACCCCACTCCAGGGGCCCCAAAAAACTCTCGTGGGGGCCCCTGCGGGGCCTGGGGCAAATTGCCCCTCTTGCCCACCCCCACCCCCCCTGGGTGGCCCTGCGCTCTGGGCCCAAATTTCATTATTGATGGCTTTCTACTTTGGTGAATGGAATTTGTATTTTAGGGTCACTGGGTGAAAAAAAGTCCCAGTTCTGAAAAATGAAAGTTTCCCTATCCTATACCAGCAGCAAATTACACCACCATCCTTGCCAGTAGAGCTGCACTGACCAGCTGTTGGAGGTTAGAGCCAAGGCTCTGTCCACTCCCTACCCTCAGGGGAAGGGAAGGAATAATAGGCACCTACTTATTCCTGCATGCCGAGAGCCAAAGTCTACCTAGCCTACACAGGAGTGAAAGGGTGGGTGGAGGGTTGTTACTCCCCAGTGAGCCGCTGATAAAGAGTCCAAGTCACAGTCTTGCCCTAAAATGTTCTTTTTAAATTATTCACTCAGCTCTAGTTTCTTCAGGGCAATTTTATGTGCTGCTGCTCGCCTTACACTACTGCTATAGCCTCTTTAATTATTGCAACATCTTTAATACTGTCTCAGGTTTTAACTGAATGATCTAAGTGCAATGTCTGAATTGTGAATTACACAGTTTTAGGTATGAGATCAAAATACTGAGGCAAAAAGGTGTAAATTAAATAATGAGGTTAACATTGATTGATGGGACTTTTGTCTGCAAGTTTAAATCAGTCCTCACTTTTTTCATTAAAGATGAGTGGTAATTAGTAAGTGACATGGCTATCAACACTTAGCTTAGTCATGAAGGCTTTCACTGCTGATGCAGAGCAGATGGAATACTTAGTATGAATCTTGTTCTAGATTAAGTAGTATGCTTTGAATTTTTTCTCCCAGATGTTTTAGTGTATAATTTACTTGAGGCTACAAGGGATAATTAACACACAGTATGTTACTAGAATGCTTTAAAGCACTCTTTAGATGTGAAAATCATTACACAAATCTTTTTCAATTTATACTATTTCATGCAGAAATGTGACAAAACACTATAATGTGACTGTATACACTTAATGGAACAAGATCTTTTGGAACAATTGCATCAAGCTTTTTAGATTTTCCTGTTATTATTTTTATTTATTCATGTATTTTAAATCCACCCACCCTGTTAAAATGCCCAATGCGCTGAGCATCAGGCCAGGATGTTTAAAAGTAAGTAGAGATCTTTGGTGCCTTATTTTTTGGGTGCCCTATTTGAGACATCTTAAATGAGCCTGATTTGCAGCAGGTGCTGAGCACCAACACTTGGGCCTGAGAGCAGCCTACCATGACAGACCGCCTCTCTCATCATGATAAACAGATGGAGCTGCAGTCAATGAGGGCACTGGTGATAGATCTCTCTCAATATATTAAAGCAGGGGTGGCTGCCAGGGTGTTCTCCAGCAGGCTCTGGGATGCCCTCTTGATTCTGGTTCAAAATAGCCCTGATTAGTTGACTGTCAGGTCATGCTGCAGCACCCATATGTTTACCCAGCCTCTGAAGAAAGATAGTGGACTGAGTTATCGGCTATTGTGGGGGTGCTAATATTTGATTAAGAGCTGCTTCTTAGTAGAAGGGGGACTGAGATTTATATTTCATGTTGTATTTTAAGTCATTGGCAGGGTGCTTAGAGCCTGTGTACAAGTGCTTTTTATTTGTCTAAATCAAAATAAAGTAAGTACATAATGGATAATCCCTGCTCAAGACTCTTGTGGATGGCCAAACATCCTCCAAGGCTCTTGCAGATATTCTGTGAGGGAAAATTCCTTCTTGGCCCCAAGTTTGGTTGTCATGTGAATACTCTATGATTTTTTTGTTCATGTAACTATCCTTTTATCCCCCTAGAATCCTAGAGGGGAATCTGCCAGGAGCTATAGGGACAAAACATTCCAGACACTGATTACAGTCTGAAGGAATAAAAAAAAAAATCATTCCAGGAGTGTGTACATATTTCCCAAATACTTAGTTGAAACAGTTCTCACCCAAGTGTCTGTGATCTACACTTATGTTTTTCTAGAGGATGCTAACATCTCCACAGCCTCTTCTTCTCTATACTGAATAGTCCATGCTCTTCAGCTTGTCATCATAGATAAGGTCCTGCATAGCTTTGGTCACCAGGGGAGTCCTCAGCTCTGCACTTAGGCCGTTTTCAGGGAGGCTGTTCCTGGAATAGGGAGCAGCATGGGGGAAAAAAGAGCACAGAATAAAGTTTGAGAGATGGGCAAAGTGTAGAGCAGTGGGAGCAATGGGTGCATCTTCATGAAATCAGTATAAATACATTCACAAGGGTGGGGATGGGGTGGCATGAAAGCCACATGTAAGCAGGGACCATTGTATGGACAGCCATGAAGGTGAGATCAGGGAGACTGAAATTACTGAGGAATGGGATAGGAAAATAATGGAGGAATTTGGGAACTGAAGCAAAAGGGGGAGGGCTATATGATCAGAGCAGCAGGAAAGGTAGATAGCTAACTGCAGTATCATGAATGGCCTAGAGCGGGGACAGATGACAGAGTTAGAAGATGGAGAAGAAGTAGTATTTTTCCCTGGCAGAGGTCTCATAACCCACAGCAGAATCTACTGTCCTCACCCCAGTTCATTTGCCCACTGATTCATCTTAAAAATCTACCCCTATGTAAATCCAAAATTTTCTCTCCTAAAAAATGTTTCTTAATAGGTCTCATAAAATTGGGTGATAACAGGAATGACTGAGTTCTGGAAAGTGGAGAGCCCCTGTTTTAACATACAAAAACTGGATATAACTCTCTTTTGTTATAACATCACACAGATTAATTATAAGGTATATTTTCTCTGTGCAATGCTATTAATTTGGAGAAATTATTATATGGAAGTAGAATTTAGAATAACAATAACCTCACAAAATGGCAAAAGACGCTACAACCATTTTAGCCAATGGCTTTCAGTGAATGGAAATTCATAAACATAAAATGAGATTAATATTTTCCCTGAAACAGGTATCTCTTTTTAAAGTTAACCACTTGTGAGTAATGTTTCAAATAGATTAAATGACCCACAGCAAAGAATGTTATTAGCAAGTTTAATTATCTGGTGAGTTTTTTAATTAAGGAGGGTGTGCAGTGCTTTAAGCAGCAGTTGGTTATTTACTCTTTTGAATAGCTTGTTTTATACCCTTAGCAGATGCTACCCATATTATCTTCACAGCTGGGGTATGGAAATAGACACAAGTAACATTGTGGACCATAGTTAAAGTTGGTTCCATTAGTATTCATTCTTAAACCCCTCTGCAACACGGCTAGCATCTGTTGGAATCATAAACTCCCCTGCTTTCAGCTATCTGCATCATGATGACTTCCTTGGTTAAGATGTGCTCAGTGTGATGGCTACATTAAGAAGCAACCTCCCCCACCCCCCCAATTATAATAGCACTGTGAGCCTCTGTTTTGTTTTCTACGCAGCATATTGCCTTTTACTGATTTCTGTACCTGTGGTAGGAAAGGTCTCTCAGTGAAAGTGGTTTCACACACGATTCCAGCTTTGGAGTAGTACAGTACCTAGAATACGAAAGAAGGAGTAGAATCATGTGGATCTGGATGAGTGATAGGGCAATGGAATTTCATTACACTTGAAAGTACTGTACAGCATCTACAGTGGTTCCAGGTGCAGATTCACACTCTCTTGGCTTTCACTATGGCTGACGTCTGCTCTATCTTCTGCCTCTGGTACAGGTAAAAGTAGCATAAACTATTTGATCTTCTGGGCTAATGTGCAGGTATGTGATGTCGTAAATTGTAGGCATAACGTTATTAGTGCAATATAGTGGCACTGACAGTGAATATTTATATTTTAACCGGTGTGTTTCAATATTCTTTACAAGAGGTTCTCAGATGTTTGATTTTTTAAATCATATTGCCAATATTCCAAGAAGACATCTCAGAAAACATGTTATATTTGCTATATTTACATATGATCTTTTTCTTTAGGAAATGCTTCCAGACTGCTCACTTTTATTTAGAAGATAACACATCACCTAGAGTGATTTCCACTCCTTCAGCACCAGTCTTCCCAGTTTTAGGTAATTTGTTTTGAAATATTTTGAGAATTATTGTTTGTCATTGAAAAAATGTGGTGAATATTAAAGTGTACTGTCATTAAACAGGAAGATATGGCAAATGGCTTTTGGGTCAATAACCATTCCTCATGCACAGTCCAATATCTATAAACATGGTTTGATTCACCTCTCGGAAATGTAAGAGTTTGAGATTTGCACCCCCTTGTATTCATGGAGACAGCTGTACCTGAGAGTGGGGAGACACCCTCAGGGGAGTCAGACAATGCTACTGTCAATAGGCTCACCTGAATGTTCTGCAGGAATAAAGCACCTTTAACTTATAGCCAGTGCTCTTTAAGACATCATCCTCTGATAGAGGCTGCTTGGGAGATGTGCTGAATAAAACTTTCTACAAAAATCTGTGACCCATATTCTGTCCATCACTCCATAAGTCCTGCCACTGAAAACAATGTCATTACTTGTGGAGTAAGACACTACTTACAGTGAGTAAGGGGCACAAAATCTGCCCCATATAGGTAACTAATAAATACATATTATTTATTAAATCTCAAGCATCTGATTCCTAATTGTAACTGAAAATTAGATATTTTTAAAGTGTTCCCTCTAAGCCCAGTAACAGCTGCGAATGTGAGGATCATATTTTAAATAGTTAATCACAAATCTAATAGGTAAATCTCAGGAAATTCAAACAATTCTCTAGAGTGATTTTAGACTGAATGTCATGCAGAAGTTCCATTTTTGTTTGTTTTATTTATTTTGGATTAGCCATTGTCATGTCTTGTTAGAGTAGTTCATTATAAGTTGTTTCTGTTCCAAGTCAATAACTGTATTGTAGTGTCATTGTGCCATTTGTTTTTACAATCTGTACTTATCAGTTCAGCACAGGAAATATAACGTTCCACTGTCATGGGGGAGAATTGCATCTACAGTTGTTTTTGTGTAATTCATATATGTGTTTTGGTATTGGGGATTTTACTTACTAAAAATAGTAATGAATGTTAATTTAAAACAGGTGAAAAGAACCTTTTAAAGTGACAAAAATATATAGAACTTTTTGTGGAAAACTTCTCAAGATTGTAGAAAAAATAATTCTGACCTACCTTGTTATGTGATAGATTTTAAGTGAGCAAGTTTTAGGTTTCCCAATGCACATGTTTTTGAAAACATTGTATTTTTAGAACTATTGACACATTATGTAAGGCTACTCAATACACAGTATGTGAAAGGCTCATATCAGTCCAGTGTAGGTAAAGTGGTTTGAGCAGGAAAAGCACTATACAACTGCCAAGTATTATTTCTATTGTAACTGAATTCAAACACACACCATCCATTTCTATTACATAGTCTGTATTACTTCAGTGCATTGTCATTAGCATCCATAAGAGATCCACATACCAGAGCTATACAGAACATGCCCTAAAGATCTATAGCATGAATCAGGTAACTCTAGATTGTTGGGGTGTGGGACCTGGGGACTAGTCCAATCATTTGGACAGTGCTGATGGCACCTGCCAACTAGCGATAAGACCTACTCCTCTAGCCAGAACTAGCTGGGGGGCAACTCAGCACTGCCTATAAAAAACAAGTGCAAGCAACCACCTTTCTCTTTTACTGTCCATAGCCCCAGTGTTGCCCCCTCCCCACCTACTGTGCATCTATAGCCTGAGGGAAAGGTGTCACAGAGGCAGTAGGGATTGAGTTGTTTGTTTCTGAGCCTACTTTGTTTTAAGATCAAGAGGTTGCCGCATTCCAGGAATGCTGCAAATATTCGTTTACACACAGTAGATAGGAGGCCTGGTTGGCATTTGCCCATCTTGTTGCCACTTTAAAAATACCCCTCTTCCGTCCTCAGGGTCTCCGTAGTCATGGTCATAAATTGGCAATATTGTTAGAACACTTTTAAGGTTTGATCCTATGCTCATTGTAGTCAATGGGAGTTTTGCTACTGAATTCAATTAATGCATGGTCAGACCTTATCTGAAGGAAGCTTTAACAATATTTTGGGTGTGTCTGCGGATATTGGTGCTTGTTTCTGTGTTCTGAGCTCATTGGAAAATATACTTCATGCCAGAATCCTTCTCCTAGGTGTGAAGGTGGTATTATACATTTGTGCTGTTTTTCTTAGGCTTGACTGCCTAATTCAGTTTTAGTATTCATGTCCATTCATGTAAGGGAAAGAGCAGATGGATCTCAATACAAATCAACAAATTCATGGTAACTGAAGCCTAAAAATATTAGGTGTCCTAAATGATGAACATCTGTTGATGTAAATAGCTGTTCCTTATGCAATGTAATTGATGTTTCCTTGTCATATAAAACAGTTATGAAATTGCATATTGTGAAATAGTCGTATGTTTAATCCATGGAATGCTTTCCATGGAAAAAAAAAGATCTCTTCCCTTTAGAGCCAAAACTAGTTAAAATAATGTGTCCCTTTAACAATTAACTAACAGAACAGATGATTTTATTTACAAAGCATATTTCTTTGGAGACCTGCAGATTAAAAATCCTGAAGGTTTGTTACATGATCCTTAATGAATATTTTGCACATAAATGTTTTTCTGTACATGTAAAGTATGAAAGAGAGATTCTCAAATAAAATATCAGCCTAAAAATTCTGATTACAGCATGTTAAATGCAAACAGAAAAACCCATCAATATCAATTTGTCATATTTATGTGTAAAGCAATTTACAACAATGTAAATATTTTATCTGTGGTATCCAGAAAGTTTTCCCTGATGTATGTAATTCCCATTAATGGTAATAAGAGCTACCTCTGAGAAAAAAGTCTTGGTTAAGAATTGCACTATAAGTCCCTGATCCTGAGAGATTACAGATGCTCAACACTTCTCAGGATGAGACATAAAATTATTGCCAATAATTACAACCACAGAAACTTATAGTTGTACAACAAATAAAGAAAATTTGCTTGCACGAGTGATTCATTGTGAGTGAAAGAGAGAGAATAAAAGTTGCCCTTGACACTAGAGCTGATACACATGCCTTAATTAACACAGTCTTGGTGGCATGATGCTGGCTTAATTTCCTAGTCTGGGGCCTATACAGCTGGCCCCACACACCCAGTATAATACCACTCAACACAGAGCATTCTGACTCCAGAACCTAGTCATTCCTTCTCTGCCCTCCCCCAACATTACTAAAGAACTCTACTCTGACTGCCTCACTTTGAACCTGCTTCAGCAAATGGCTGAAACACTCAACTCTCACTTCAGTGAGAGCTGAGAGCACTCTTCAATTTATAGGCTCAGCATTTTGCAGGATCAGCCCCTTGTTTGTGGAGGTATCATGGGTATGCAGATGTGAGGAAAAGAGAGAAGCTTCAAAGGCAGAAAAAGAGCTGGATGGGGAACTTGTATGCCTTATTTCACAGGGCCTTAGCAAAACTTGTAGACAGCACCATTGTTATGGGTTATGATTTTAAGAAGAAGACAAGTTCCAAAAGCTCCTGCACAAGCTGCCTGTTGTATTTTGAGATTTTGTATAGTTTGCCTAACTATAAAGCTCATTATATATCACTCTGGCTTATTATCCATGACAAATATATATATTTTTCTGTCTTTTCCCACCCCTAAGATGATGTTGGAGCAATTCCAATAAAGCATTTTCCAAAACATGTTGCAGACTTACATGCAAGTAATGGTTTTACTGAAGAATTTGAGGTATGGCTCTATGTCTTCTTTTTAAATAAAGGCTACAAATAATGTCAGATTAAAATTAATTTGAAAATAAAGAATTAGGCGTTATTTAATGTCAGATGGGATCCTGATTCTGGGACCAATTCTGCAAATGCTTATGGACGTGAGTACCTTGAACCCAGTATGTACTCATGTATATAAAGCTAAGAACCTACGTAAGTGCTGACAAATTGATAGATTTATCTACTTGGACTTACAATTAGCAAGTGAACTGATGCACAGTCTTGGTATATGATAGTGAGGACTTTCAGATTAATCCCATAGCACATATAATTCATTGTGTGTTTCACAAAATTGAAAATATTAACTTCATCACATAATTCATTAATTTTACCCTATATAATGAATGAATTTCAATGCATGATAAAATACTCATATGTATTTCATGAACAAGCTTTTGATAAGTCATATTTCCCATATCTAACTACAAAATTGCAAAACTGAAATAGTCAATCTCACTTCTATCATCAAAGATCTATTGTTAAAAATCTGGTATGTATTCCCAAACAAAAAAGTTTGTGGAGGCACAGTTAAGGTTGTAAATAGATCATCGGTATAAATATTATTAGAATGTTATAATTGCATCAAAAATGTTTGAAAATATGAGCATTCACTGTTAAACACCCTTTGCTTTGTTGTGTTTTCTCTGCCCATTCACAATGTATAGGGAAAAAACTCTCCTATGCTTTTTTATTTTCAATTTACCCCATAAACATTTCCTGTATAGGACACAAGACAACACTCAACACATATTGCCTATAGATAGGCTTGGCAGAATTCAATTTTTTGGTCAAGGGTTTGGTTTGTGTCTCACCACAAATAAGAAGACCATGTACAAACCAGACCCTTGACCGTCCCCCATCTCTATTTCCCACTGTTGTGCAGAGACCACAGTATAGAGCATTTTGTTCTGAATGTATGGTTGAAAAACAGCATTTTTACTCAGAGCATAGTTGTAGATAGGAGAACCTAATCTACCTATCTATTCTTCCAGGTTTATAAAATGTGCCCTGACTTTCTTTCTGCTCCTGGAGAACTTACAAGATATGCAAGACTCTAAACTAAAGTTATTATCTTTGCAGAGCTGACAGAAATTAGCTTTTTCAGTTTTTAATTCCTATTAACTGTAAAGCAAATCCTATTTAAAACCTAATTTACCATGTCATTAGGCTTTAACCATGACTAATAACCACTTCTCTTATTTTTAACTTTTAGAAAGCCTAAAAGGAAGATGTTTTGGCCTTAAAATGAGTCCCAGAACATTACAGGAAACATGATTGTACTATTTTTAAATTAATGAAATTTATTTTCTGTTTAACAAGGTGCCCCGTATAGAAGATTGAGTTTCCTATATAAGTGAAGCATTCCATAAAATAAAAACTTGAATTACATGCTGAGAATACTGTTATGGATTTTTAAGGGTCTGCTCATGTTACCCTTACTCATTCAAATAGTCCTTACACATACATTAGGTCCAGTGAGACTACTTGTATGAATAAGGGTTGTGGTTTAGAGCCCAAAACTGGCAGATTATAGTCACATGAAGATGTAAAGATGCACAATCCTGCCCCCATTGAAATCAGTTGAGGTTTTGCAGTTGACTTCAAAGAGAGTAAGAGCGGGCCTGTAAAACTTAACCCAGTTCTGGATCAATAACTAAAGGCCTCTGCCCTGTCAATGAGACTACTCATGCATAAGTACTTGCAAGTCCAGAGTCTAAGACTGAGGCAAAGTCACTCAGATACATGAGATATCAGATACTCAGATGTCAGACTTTGTTATGAAAGTTATTTCAAGTTCAGAATTTCTCATTTCTTTTACTTGCATGCATTACCTCAAAAATATTCAACATTGTTGCTATATTATAAACACATATATTGCATGACCATAATTGTTTTCCATTGTAATTGTAATATGTATAAGCACTTCTATCCATTTGTTGTGTGCTGTGGAATTTGATTTCTTTACTTTTTTTGCATTCATTCCCTCATTAGACACTGAAAGAGTTTTACAAGGTAAGGAATTATTTCACTGCATTTTTTTTTTAGCAAAGAGCTAGTTGTAAGATATCATAGATAGTTTGGTATACAGTTGTGGGTTTTCATGTTGATTTAATACATTTTAAGATACTGCATGTAAGTTAATATTTATGAAAATAGCATATGCCCATTTTCTTTTCAGGAAATCCAGAGCTGTACTGTAGATCTTGGTATTACTTCAGACAGCTCTAATCACCCAGACAACAAGAATAAGAATCGATATATAAATATTGTTGCTTGTAAGTAAACACGCTTGGTTATGTATTTTAGAGGTCAATGTAGAGCAGTGTACACTTATGTATTATCACGGGGCGGGGGGCGGGGGTGAGGAGGGAATCACACTGGTCTGAAAATTATTGGTCCTTTCAGCAGAAGTGTTCTGTGAGTTACAGAACAGACTTTCATATCTTTTCAAGTTATTTCTCTGAAATTCTGCTGCCCTACTGAGCTTTTGATAGTGAAACCAATGTAGGCCTTCTGTGACAAAACAAAAAGAAATCGGAGACTTCATTACAATGCCATTATAAAGCCAAAGAAGCTATGTTTTGATTACCAAAGTTAATCCATCTTTGAGCTGGAATAATGATGATTTATCCTCTTTAGCAATCTGCAGAATCCCAGGATCTCTAGTTGCTGCACACACAGAAATACATATTTATCAATTCTTTAGGTTGTATGTGCCCCATCACTGGATATAAATCAGTTTCATTAGCTGGGACACATGTTCCAGTTGCTTTGCCCCTCTCCATCACGCTAGTAATTTTTAGCTAATGTGTATATATATTTAGCTCTTTTAATCTTTCTTTAATGTCAGTCCTTTCAGCCTGCTGATCATTTTTGTGGCCATTTTTCTGAACTATCTCTGGTCTACCAATATTTTTCTGGTAATAAGGCCCTCAGAATTAAATACAGTGTTCTAGGTGCAGTAGCATTTGAGCTGTATAGATAATAGGACCAATTCAGCCTATTTGGCAAATTTCACCCCAGAACAAATGAGGTTCACTTCACCTTATTGAAGATTCACCTTAACGGAGGGAAGGTTAGCATTGTTTGCTGTCCCGTTCTCCCCATTTCTATCCAACACTTTACTGGAGCACTAACCAGGTGATTTTGGTTAGTTCCTAGGAGGTGCTCAGATACTATAGTGATGTGTGGCACTATGAGAATCCATATAGATAGATCTCCGAAGGGATACATTCTCTGACCATCTAGCCATACATCCTTCCATTGGCTTCAAAGGGAATTGTACATGTGCATCTCACAGGGTTATCTAATTTCTCCCTTCTCTAGAAGATACATGTTTCTGATTATTTCCTAACCCAAAACCCAGATGTTAGTTTGTATTTCTCCAGCTGAAATTTTGAATGTGATTCATATTTAAGCACAGAATACTTGCATATGGTTGTTGATGTACTTTAGAATAAATATTCCAAAATCCAATCAACGCCTCTCATTGTTAAACATTTCCTAAAGAAAAGGAACCATGCTTGCTAGAGTGCTGTGTTCATTTTGACTTGTTTTATTGCAGATGATCATAGTAGGGTTAAACTTGCACAACTTGCAGAAAAGGATGGAAGAGTGACTGATTACATCAATGCCAACTATGTTGATGTAAGTACGTTTACATATCTACTAATCTGGTCAGGTATCTCCAAGATAGCTGAGGCACTGAGGCATCTAGGTTTCATAAAAATGGATTAATTCTTAAATATATATGCACAAAACAATATTAAAAGCTTCTTTAGTAGGAGATTCTTTAAGGATCTGACTTAAATCCACAAACCATCAACATGAAGATAAATCTCAAATTCTATCTTGAACACATGTTCTTGTGTTCAGTTATTGTAGAGGCTTCAGAACAGCTGATGATTTTTTATACCATAAAGTATGTGGTATGGCAGTACAGAGTGAGTATTTCAGTTCTGAATTTCTATATTATTATATATTTGCAATAGATACTTAATTCTTCTATCTGGCATAATCTCATGAGATGTGTATGCCATTCGGATAAGGGTCTCAAGGGGACAGCATTTTTTTCAGTTTTAGTTACCCTATTCTTTAAACCTGTTATATGTGAATTATACTGGTTTATTTCTTACACTAATATCATAACAGATCTTTTCAAATCATTAGTATGTCAGTGTTCTGCCAGAACATAGAGTAATCTAATACACAGTAAGGTATTATTCCCTTGGTTGGAATTTTACACATTAACATAATAATTCCATTTACATTGTATCCAGTACCACAGGCTTCATGTGAATGAAATTGTTACAAATAAAAAAATACCTGAAGTTGTGTGAGGTTTTCTACTGTATCCATATATAAAATGTCATGTACTCTACCCAACTGCCTTTTTTATACAAACAGGACATTAACAAGTGTCATTTCTTATATTTTAATTTAGGGCTACAACAAGCCAAAAGCTTACATTGCCGCTCAAGGGCCATTAAAATCAACAGCAGAAGATTTCTGGAGAATGATTTGGGAGCATAATGTGGAAGTCATTGTGATGATAACTAATCTTGTTGAGAAAGGAAGGGTACAAATCCATTTCTTTATATTATTTACACCAAATGGTTCCTACATATACAGCCTATGTATGTTTAAAATTTGCGATTAGACTCATATCAAATATTCTATACAAAGCAGAAGTCACAATAATACTTATATACATCTTTCAAAACATAGTATAAAAGAAAATAATAAGACCATTAATACAAATAGAAGCCATAATGCTGCATCTCACAATCTGTGTAAACACAGTTGGAAATAATAAATATGATTTTATGGCTAACAAGGTGTCATCTTCTTTGACACTTGATGTCCATCACTGATTCACAGAAAGAGAGATTTCCAAGGGATTTCCTTAATAAATATAAACATTTCATCTAATTAGAAAAGCAACAAAAAACAAACATATGTGAGCTATTATAATCTCCAAGCATTATGTGTATGAAAGTAATTATAAATATCTCTTAAAATTCAGTAAAGGTAAAAGCAAGTTTATAATAACCCCAAATTATAAGAATAGCTACATTAACAACCATTTGGGCATTTTGCAACAACTATTGGTCTATCCTCTCCAGGCCCCACAGCTATCCTAAGCGTGAGGTGTAGAAAACATAAAATCATCACTGATAAAATTTGCAGCTGACACAAAATTCGGGGGACTAGTAAATAATGCAAAGGATAGGGCACATACATAGAGCAATCTGGATCATTTGATAAACTGGGCACCTGCAAACAATATGTATTTTAATGTGGCTAGATGTAAATGTATCCATCTAGGAACAAAGAATGTAGGCCTTACTTACAGGATGGGGGGTCTCTATCCTGGAAACCAGTGACTCTGAAAAAACATTGGGGCTTGTGTTGGATAATCAGCTGAGCATGCACTCCCAAAGACACACTGTAGCCAAAAGGGCTAATGCATTCCTGGGATGCATAAACATGGAAATCTTGAATAAGAGTAGAGAGATTATTTTACCTCTGAATTTGGAACTGGTGAGACTGCTGCTGGAATACTGTGTACAGTTCTGGTGCCCATAATTCAAGAAGGATGTTGATAAATAGGAGAGGGTTCAGAGAAGAGCCATGAGAATGATTAAAGGATTAGAAAACATGTCTTAGACTCAAGGAGCTCAGTGTATTTAGCTTAACAAAGAGAAGGTTAAGGGGTGACTTGATTATAGCCTCTAAGTATCTACCTGGGAAACAAATACTTAATAATGGGCATTTCAATCTAGCAGAGAAAGGTATAACATGCTCCAATGGCTGGAAGTTGAAACTAGACAAATTCAGACAGAAAATAAGGTGTAGATTTTTAACAGTGACAGTAGTTAACCATTGGAACAATTTAGCAAAGATTGTGGTAGATTTTTAAATCAAGGCCATTTTTAAATCCAGGTTGGATGTTTTTTCTAACAGATATGCTCCTGGAATTATTTTGGGGAAGTTCTATGGCATGTGTTATACCAGGACCCTACTAAATTCGTGCTCCATTTTGGTCAATTTCATGGTCATAGTATTTTAAAAATGGTAAATTTCATGATTTCAGCTATTTCAATCTGAAATTTCATGGTGGTGTAATTGTAGGGATCCTGACCCAAAAAGGAGTTCTGGGGGAGGTTGCAAGGCTATTGTAGGGAGGGTTGCAGTACTGCTACCCTTACTTCTGCACTGCTGCTGGTGGCAGTGCTGCTTTCAGAGTTGAGCAGCTGGAGACGTGCAGCTGTTGGCCGGGAGCCCAGCTCTGAAGTCAGAGTGGTATTGCCACCCTTACTTCTGTGCAGCTGCCTGCAGAGCTGGGCCATCAGTCAGCAACCGCCACTCTCTGGCCGTCCAGCTCTGAAGGTAGCAATGCAGAAGTAAAGGTGGCATGGGATGGTATTGCCACCCTTCTGCGCTGCTGCTGGCAGGGTGCTGTCTTCAGAGCTGGGTGCTTGGCCAACAGCCACTGCTCTCCAGCTGCCCAGCTCTAAAGGCAGCACAGACATAAGGGTGCTTAACAACCTTGCAGCCCCCCTGCAACTCCCTTTTGGATCAGGACCCCCAGTTTGAGAAATGCTGGTCTCCCCCATAAAATCTGTATAGTATAGGGTAAGAGCACACAAAAGGCCAGATTTCAGAGGGGAGAGACCAAATTTCATGGTCCATGATGTGTTTTTCATGGCCGTGAATTTGGTAGGGCCCTAGTTATACAGGAGTCAGACTAGATGATCACAGTGGTCCCTTCTGGCCTTGGACTCTATGAAGCTACGTATAGGGCCACATGATGAGCAGAACCTGCTTCTCTGGCAAAGGAGGTTAAATTCAGTAACAGTTCACCACTGTGAATTTACCACTGGTCACACCACTATTAATTTCCCCTAGTGCATAGCTATAGTGGAGAAGCCAGTAGCAGAGACAACACAGGAGTGGAGATGCTGCTAGGAGATCCCTTGCAATCCATGAAGAGGGATTTATCATCCCCTGGCATCTTCTCAGGGTCCTGACCTATTCTGTAATTGTAGACTCCATTTCTCCAAGAGACGGCCATCCCCAGACAACTGAGGGAAGAACTGTAGGAGAGGCACTGCAAATATGCTTTCCCTTTCTGCGGCTTCTTCTATGTCATGGGGTGATCTGAATTCTTTGTAGTTAATACTTAATAGGCTATTTGGTCAATAATTGTCCTTATGGATTCTTTTCTACAACATTCTTGCTTCTGAAGAGAGTGAAAGAAATGCAAAGCCCAACTTTGAGATTCTAAATAAACACCTGCTCTGATAAGGGGATAGCAGAGATAACCAGACACACAGTAAGGGACAAATTCAACCTTTGCTATGTGTCCTTGGAGTTTCCATTGACTTCTGTAGATTATAGTGCCCTTAAATTTGCTCATTTTAACTCTGTAGTTTGACACTGTGTTCTCTCTTTATGGCAGAGAAAGTGTGACCAGTACTGGCCTGCTGATGGTAGCGAAGAATATGGAAACTTTTTGGTCACTCAGAAGAGTGTTCATGTACTTGCTTATTACACTGTGAGGAATTTTACTATTAGAAACACCAAGGTCAAAAAGGTTTGTGATATCCCAAAAGCATGTCTTGGACACAGGGATGTTTTATGATTTTCAGAATCTTGTAATGTCAATTGTTTTGATACAAACTCAAGACTGAATCCTGCAGTTCTTACCAAGGCAAAACTCCCATTGATGTCACAGCGAGTTTTACCTGAGTGCTCTCTAAATGTGGAGATGATGGCCTCACAGCTGTATAACCACAATCTAATGCCCAGTTAGACTTATTAAGGGAAATTGCTATTGAGGCTACATGTTCTGCCCTCGTAGCAAGCAAGCTGAGTGCAGCAGTAATACCACCGGCAGGGGAAGAGCTGTGGTCATACAAGTCTGTTGCTGTGGACATCGCTTAGACTAGTGAGCAGGGGGAAGTCTCAGAATGAAAAAGTCTAACAAAAAAGAAGTAGGCTGATTTTAAATCATTTTGCTCAGCAATGTTTGCTCCATTTCTAGGGCTAGATGATTCAGTTTAAGAGACAGAGCTGTTCTGGGGAGAGGGAGGAGGTACGCTTGTCTGAGCATCCCAGTGGAAATACAAGCTTGATGCACACTTAGACCACTGTAAATCAGGAGTAGCCCTAATGAAGGCAGATCAAAGCATGGCTCCACTGAAGTCAAAAGCAGCATGTGTTTTGACTCAATAAAGTCAGTGGAAAGACCCCTTGTGTTCCTTATTAAGAAGGCACAATTTGGCCATTATAGTACATATAATGATTCGCTACCAGTATTCTTAGTGGTCCGGTGTGCTTTATACTGAATAGTGACTATGTTAATTCAATTGCAAAAGAGAATATTAAGTATACAAAGAAAACAGTGAGAGGATGGCCTTGCTCTGACTTGGTCTATTTACTTATATAACTATTTTCTGTTTCAGGGTTCCCAGAAAGGAAGGTCTAGTGGACGTGTAGTTACTCAATATCATTATACCCAGTGGCCTGATATGGGTGTTCCAGAATATACTCTGCCCGTCCTCACGTTTGTGCGAAAGGCATCATATGCTAAGCGCCATGCTGTGGGGCCTGTGGTGGTTCATTGCAGGTGTGGTTTTCACTCTGATTTTTATCGCATTGCTTCTTTGCACAAAAAATAATTTTTCAATGGTGTTATAGGCAGAATTTCACTTTAATATTTAATAATTACTGATGAAAGAACACTAAATTCTTTATGTAGTAGCTGTAGCTTTTGTAAGGCTGAATAATCAACTGGCCATGCCAGCACCATGAATCATCTGGTGACTGTAAACAATGTGATGCTGCTCTGTGCTACATATATATTTTTCAAATTGCTTTTCTTTTTGATTTATTTTGCATGTATATATTGCAGTTTGGGTAGCTAAGGACTTTCCTGATACATGTATTGCAGTAATTGTCTCACTTCTGCCAGAATATGTATTCTAATTTTTTCAGCTCATATGGTCTTTGATGCAGGGATGCATTGTAGTTCTAAAAGGAGACTATGCAAAAAAGAAGACTGAATATACTACCTGCTGAACTATAGTTCTGCTGTTTCTATCATTACTCTGTGCTCTATCAATGGTTTGAAACAGAGGAGAGTTCAGGGGAAACTACTTGAGCTCTGACAGTGCTGCAAGTTTTAGGCAGATGTACTGGTAGTGCTTGCTGAGACTGAAGCAACCCAGGGAAAGTTGGTTTAAAATGGCTTACAGGACCTGGGATTACTTCACAGTACCAGTGAATGACCAGATTATTGGAAAATATATAAGCAGGTTCTGGTTTTCTACTATAGTACCTCATCTTTGATGGAACATTTGAAAAGAGAACCTCCTCATGAATTCTGTCCTTCTGGAGCTGAGACTGATGAAGCCAACAGGTAAAGTTGCCATAGAAATGCTGCAAGTTGAAGATAATTTGTTTTGGGATGATCTAATTTTACCGAAACATTTTTTGTACTGGAAAAAAATGGTCAAGTTTTCTTTCTTATGCTGATATCACCACCTCTGATTGTTCTTCAGAAGTCCAAAATTGGAGCTTTCCAGAAATACCAACACTGAGATATATTCCAATGGGTTGCAGAGAGATCAGCAATATGATAGCCCTCAATAATTTTTTAACAATGCTAAATTGTATGGCTTCATTCAGACCTCTCCACTGGGTCAAGTACAAATTTCAGGGTTCTAACTGCAAATAGTTTTATAGACTTCTTGGTTTTTGTTTCTGGATTGTAATGGAGTTTAGAAGGAATCTCATGGTATGAGACTAACTTCTCTTGTTACCTTTCCAGGTTACACTGAAGTGAAAATACTCTTATTTTTATTAAATTTTACTTAATTATTTTCTTATTTCCGTGCTTTTGTTATTTCATGTTTGTCATTTCTAACAAGGGTATATGGAGCCTGATAATCTGTATTTGTATTTTAATGAGTCTAATAGTGTGCTGCTAACCTGGACCTATTCAGTTTTACATTACTATGTTGGTGCCCAATTCTGCACTTTTACATACATACAATTCTAATTGACGTAAATGGAATTGTGACTATATAACAAAGAGCAGAATATTGACTTTACAACTCTAACCCAAACTATTAATGAGAAACTGTTTATGTATTGAGGTTTTTAATACCACACGCATCACTGTGGGATCTAAGACTGTGTTAAATAACTGGATTGTGTTCTCTAATCCAGGGATAAAAAAGATAAATTGCTTCAAAGGTACCTCTTTTTTTAGTTTCTCATGAAAAGTTTTGGTTAGGGTTATAAGCATAAGCGACAAATTTTGCCTTTGATATGTGCGTGCTGAATTGAATGGGATTTGCACAGGTAAGCTGCATTGGGGCAAAATTTGGTGTTAACATCAGACTATGGCACTATCATGAGTCCTAAAATACTTGAATACCAATGACCTTCTTGCACAATCAATAGGATTTTTATAAACTATTGATCAACTGACCATTGACTAAACTAGGTTGGCTCCCTTTCTTCCTCTTGTTTATTTAAGAAGGCCTCACACTTTGCTTGCCTTTCTGAGCTATGTCTGAAGAGCAGTAAGATTTCTATTTGCTAGTGTACTTTAAACAGTTCTGATGCTTCCTAGGATCTTCCTCAGTGTAATATCTCCTTTGAAAGATCCTTAGGCAATGTCTGAATTTGTAAGGTGTGGTAAATGTAGCCTCTTGTCTGAAGGGTCACGTGTATCAGCAGAGAGGATTCTGGGCACATCAAAGCTCTGAAGTGCACCTGCTTCAAAAGATACCTGGAGCATTAAAGGCCTGAAAGCTGCAAAACAACGGGAAGTCACAAGTCTTGTTTAAACTGGAATATAGGGAGAGTGGTTGAAGGAGATGAGAAATAAGTCTTCCCCTTTAATAAAAGATGAATAGAGAGGAAGAGGAGAGATTCCTCTTCATTACTTTCCTTACACTAAGAATATGTAATCTGTATTTGAATTTGTATATGAATATGTTATATGTAATATAGGTATGTAAGAGCTTGCGCTGAAAAACTGATATCTAAGGAGCAATAATTCACGCCACATGAGTTCTTTCACCCTGCTTCCGACTCAGGTGCATTTTTTTTGTTTGTTTTACAGTGCTGGCGTTGGAAGAACAGGCACATACATAGTATTAGACAGCATGCTGCAGCAAATTCAGCACGAAGGGACAGTCAACATATTTGGATTCTTAAAACACATACGTACACAAAGGAACTACTTGGTGCAGACTGAGGTAAGATGAGAATATGCATTATGGTAAGTAAACTGAAGCCAGCTTCTGTGACTCAGTTGGCAACAGCACAGATGCTGGGTTCCTCCTCCTCATTTTCTCTGACAGGCAGGATGGTGACCAATCACCACCCAGGATTTTCCTTCTGGCTTGGTTTCCCTCCTTTGCTTTTAGAGTTTGTTCTTGGCTCCCTTAAGCAATGAGCAGGGAAGTGACCTCTGTCAGTAGTTCAGTAATCTGGATTGAAGCATGAAATGATGTATATAAAAAGGCTATTGTACCAGTGATGCACAAAGATAGGCAGAATGGTGTTATGTCAAAGAGAAACAATAAGTATAAATAGGAACGGGATAGGGAAGTCTATTTCAGACCTCAAGAGCTGGAGTCAGATGCTATTGGTGGTTAGATACCATGGTGATAAATGCCTTAGAAATACCTTCACTAGAGAAGAAAGTAGCCAAGTGTTAAAATGGTTGAGAGAGGGAACACATTATAGCCGTAGGAATTGGGGGAGAGATGCTTATTGTGATAGCAAGGAAGACAGTGCAATACAGCTAAGTAAGAGGCTGGTTGGAAAATTCTGACCAAGGCTATCATTCCATTCCTAACTCATCCTATGGCTGTAGGAATTGCAGGTCTCTCAGAACAGATGGGGATATGATACACCACCAGCCATGCATAGCATATGAGTATGACATTTCAGGGTGCAATTCAGACCAGTGAGGGGCTGTGTCACACCTGCTCTGCAAACTTGGGTGCCTCAAAATGCTTTGCTGCTGTAGCTCCCACCTAGTCCATTCACAGTCTGCCAGCATGCAAGTCACACCCTGAGTGTTTGTGTATAGCCACATTTCTGGCCCAGCAACAGTGTTCCCAGCAGCCTGTCAGCAAACACCAGCCGCACTCTGGCTTCCAGCAGCCTTGGTTACTACTTGCAGGGTGAGCCCAATACAATCCCAGTCCCCAATTTCCCCTCCCCTCTCCCAAATGTGTGTTCTGCACGGTCCAGCCCTCTCCTGGACAGTTCAGACATATTGGGTCTATTGCCCCTCTAAGGGGATCAACGTACAACAGTCTGCTACACCAAATGGAGTCACCAACAGAGTGTACAACATGAGATTAGTTTTGATTAAAGAATAAAACAAGTTTATTTAAGTACAAAAAGATTTTAAGTGAGTACAAGTATGAGGCATTAAAGTCAGAAAAAGAAATAAAGATAAACACTTCCCAGTGCTAAACTTAAACTAGACTTAGTTCAAAGTGAAATTCTTACCACAGGTTTCCAGTAACATTGCTGACTAAAAGTTTCAGGTCAGGATCTGCTCCTAAAGTCCAAAGGTTGTTTCTTTTGTGTTCTTAGATTAAAAAGAGAGAGATCGATAGGGAGAGATAACCTGAGGTGTTTTTGCCTCTCATTTTTATAGATCGGTCACCCTTCAAAATGCAGTTTCCTGAAGGTTACCCCCTAGTTAAAGTTCATTCAAACAATAAAGGAGACATGGTGTCTGGTGGTAAAAGAGGTTGCACGTTTTCTTCTCACCTCTGTTTGCTGAAATGCAAATTTTCCTTGTCTCCTGTCTTCCCCCCTCTCCCTTTCTGAAGATCCTGTTTATAACTTATATGTAAATTGAGGTAAACACACATTCCTTTGTTTAAGACCCACTTGACCATTCCTTCCTCATTGGGGCTATGTGGGTTTGAACATGTGCTACCAACATCATTCAGATGGAATTCATAACTTTACATATAATGTTGCTATACATATTTCATCATGATATTATTGACCAGTGAGTTATTAGTTTTCAGATGATACCTCACAAGGCATATTTAGCATAAAGATTATTACAATAGTGTGTAATAGAGTGTGAATACAGGGGTGAATTCAGTCACAACCCCCCCCCCCCATAAAGCTGCAAGAGGGTTAGCCACTGCTGACCCAGAGGCAGGAAATCAGAGCCCTCTTTCCTGGACAGGTCATCTGCCACCATGTTCTCTTTTCCCTTTATATGCACAATTTCCATATCATATTCTTGGAGAATGAGACTCTGTTGGAGCAGTTTAGAATTGGAGCCTTTTATTTTGTGTAACCAGACTAATGGAAAATGATCAGTTAATAACCTGAACTTTCTGTTAAAAAGATAGGTCTGTAAATTCCATATCTACCTCCATCGGGTCAGACCTCACAAAATTCAATGGAGGACCTGCCAGTAGCTCTTGGGGTCTGTGTTAAGGACAGCTATATTAATAGTTCATACAAAGGTTATTCTAATCCTGTGTAGGGTGTGACTACAGGAGTGGATTTGATCACAATGTGATTTTGTTGGACTTCTGGGTTTTAATATTACATTTCAGTATAAAGGGACACAGTCTGTTGTGATCACATCTAAGAGGCCTCCCCCTTCAGGAGCCCATACAGTATACATATGGTATATTTTTGGAAAGCCAGGCTCTGCTGCTGCCATTCAAACAATTAAAAAGATGCTTGACTTCCTGATTGTCTCTAATTACACTGCTCACCATTAGCCAACAAATATCACAATTACTCCAGTTATTCCTACTCTAATTATACAAAAGATCTGTGGTACCTCACACACCACTGTGTGGCAAAGGCTAATAGATTTTTTTTTATGGTACCCAGTTAATGGAGGGTCATTGGCATAGTAGGCAGGGAATTTCTGGCTCCCAGACCCCATCTGAAGAAGTTTGTGGCACATCTTGAGTTCTCTTCAGTTAAATAATTAAATAAAATTTCAACATACTAAATCATAGCAGTAAGATGGGAAGAATTCATAACCATATAGAAAGGTTGCTGTGAGCCAGCTGTTGCAGTTTAACCAAAGAAGGTGTTCATGGGAGCAATCTGACAATTGTTAGACCTAAGATGTTTGTTGCTATTTTACTAGGAGCAGTACGTCTTTATTCATGATGCCCTGGTTGAAGCCATACTCAGTAAAGAAACAGAAGTTCTTGACAGTCACATTCATGCCTATGTTAATATTCTCTTAATACCTGGACCAACAGGAAAGACAAAGCTCGAGAAACAATTCAAGGTAAGCTTTCATGGATGTCAAAATGAAAAATATCAGGGCAGTGTCATTTTCATACTCTGACCCATTACAAGTAAACAGTGGGCTTGAAAAGTTTGAGACTAGATGAAGTGACTGGTACCACAGCTTTCCATTAGTTTTCTCTATTCATAACTGCTGAGACTAGATCTAGAGCAGCACAAAACTACGTAGCACATCTTGGGTAAAAAGACCTAATCATGAGCTCAACCTCAAACAAGCCATGTTTTCACAAAAACAAGGGCTGGAAACACAATCTAAAAGGTGGATATTGGGCCTGATTTACTGAAGTGTCCCTGCTAGAGAGGCCCCAGTGGTGGAAAGACTGCCTGGAAGCACAAGGTGCCTGAAATCTGCTTTGCAGAGTAGGCAGAGCCAGCCAGCACAGCCCCAAAAGTAGGCAGCCCTGGCTGGGCAGGAGGTGTGGCATGGAGAAGATGGGGGATGCACTGATTCAACACACCCCTGCTACAGCCACTGCCATCGTGGCACCCAGGTGTAGTGCTAGTGGCTGACACAGGTTTGCTAGTTGGGGTGAACCTGGCCCATTAAGTGAGAAATCTGCCTTTTCAAACAAATTTTAATTCAGGAAAACAAATCCCACCTTTGTACTTGCTGGGTTATGTGGTACAACTGAATTAGTGCTCTAATTTACTAGCGAACGTTACTCACACCTCCACAGTACTAGTATTTCTCCAATATAATTAATGACTGAGTAGGAATAAACCAGGCTTATTAATAGGAATTCACAGTTTGGCCCTCTCTCCTGGGTAGGACGAGCTTGTAATGCTGCAAAGTCACTCCGTGGGGGAAAGCAGAACCTCAGATTGCTTAACAATGACCCTTTCAGAGAAACTAGGAGTTGGTGAGCTCAGAAGGGAATCCCCTAACAGTGCTGCGTAGCTGAAAGTACATGACAGACTGGATCCCAAGTGTAAATGGAAGGAAACGTTGAAGGCCAAATTCCAACAAACCAAATAATATCAGAGAGTGGGTGTTTCCCTCACTCTTCCTTTCCCTTGAAAATTATTAGAGCATTAATATTAAAAATGTGAATGACTCGATCTAATTAAGACATTACTGTAAGCTGATTTTAATATAACTAACTCTACAGTTAGTCTCTATTTTCTTCATTGTACAGTAACAGGATTCTTTCTCCTATTGTTTCAGCTACTGAGCCAATCTAATATACAGCAGTGTGATTATTCTACTGCACTGAAACAGTGTAACAGAGAAAAGAACAGAACTTCATCAATCATCCCTGGTAGGCTTGTTCAAATCAGTTGCTTTTGATGGCAGTGGGGCAGAGGGTCCATGATTCCTGTAATGTAATTTTAGTGAAATAATGTTTCACACTCAGGGCTAGTTTACACTAAAAGTGCTACATCAACACATCTGCACTGATGCAGCTGCACGGCTGTAGTGTGTCTGATGAAGATGCTGTACGCCGACAGGAGAGAGCTCTCCTGTCAGCACAATTACTCCACCTCCGCGAGAAGTGCAAGTTATGTTGGCAGGAGAGCATCTCCTGCCAACATAGCGCCGGTGTGCATAGCACTTAGGTCGCTGTAACTTGCGTCACTCGGGGGGTGTCTTTTTTCACACCTCTGAGCGACGTACATTATATCAACATAAGTGGTAGTTTAGACCTGCCCTAAGTAGCCGCTGTTAGGAGAAGAAGGTAGAGAGCTGGGTGATGTTTTATCCTGTTTGATGGATCTTTATTTTATCATTACTATAATACATGAGCCAGACAGTACAACATATAGACTAGTTCACAACTTTCTTTTACAGTGGAAAGATCTAGAGTGGGTATCTCATCACTGTCTGGTGAAGGTACAGACTACATCAATGCTTCCTATATTATGGTAAGTCAAATTGTCTGGTCTGCTGAAAAATACTCTATACTGCTATATATATATATATATATTTTAGAGTTGTCAGATATCTGCATGTTAGTGGCACAGTCTTTATTTTGAAGGGATTCTCTGCTTTCTTTTTCATTTTTCACACTTCCATGGTGGATGCTGCACTGGAATTGGTTTTAAGTCCACTCAAACACATTACAGTTTGACTCAGCATACAGTAAGAACACACAACACTTTTAAAATAGTACAATATAGCACAAATTATGGGTGAGATTCAAAGGTTAATTAAAGCTACCAACTTTTTTCAAGCCTCAGTGAATCATTCTGGCAAAAACAGTGTCCACATGTTGGGGGAGGGGAGCCATAGCCTTGCTTCCTCCCTGATCATGTGCAGGGACCAGTCTATGAATGTTTTAGTGCCTGTGCAGGAGCCACAAAGTGTTGCCTCCCGCCTTCCGCTTTTCCCCCTGCATCATTTTTTCCTTTGGATTCCTTTGTAACCCCTTTGCTGTTGTCTCCCTCACACCACGGCCATCTCCCGAGAGTGGAATGTGTTCAGGGCCAGGAATCCACTGTGCTGGCCACAGTGAGTGGGGGGGAGAGAGGAGGAGAAAGCCTTGGCTCGGGATTCAGAAGCTCTAGGAGTGGCCTCTGCTGGCTGGTAGGAGGACTTGATGGGAAACCTTGCTCACGGCCTGCAGTCCTGCTTATGCATGGCATTTTACCAGGCATACGTGAGAGTGACAGCAGAAGCTGTCACTCTTGATGAGTGACATTTGACAGGTATGTCTGGGCTTTCTTTCATAAAGCAGGGAAGTTATAATTAATGCTAGAGGATTTCACAGACAGAAAGAATAATTATTTTAAGAAATTGAATTTATTCTTTTGCTGTGTACCCCGAGTCCCTGCAGAAACCTGGCCAGGGCAGAGCAATCAGTACATATGTCTGGGCTAATACACATTTTTATTTTGAGTTGGCAGTTCACCATTAACTCTCTGCTGCTTGCAATACATTTTTGGGGGGAGGGGGAAAACTTGAACATTTATTTTTTGTTTTTTATTGGTTTTCTCCTTTTCCATTTGATATACATTGATTTCTATTCCTGGGAGTCACATGAAATACAGGCCAATCTAGCTCTGTTTTTTAGACTTCCATCTTTGTATAGTGAAAGCTTCCTTTAAATATATATATATTGTTGGACATCAATTCTCAGACTGATGTTTTTGTTTCACAGGGTTATTATCAAAGTAATGAATTCATTATTACCCAGCATCCCCTGTTACATACCATCAAGGATTTCTGGAGAATGATATGGGACCATAATGCTCAGCTAATAGTCATGCTTCCTGATAGTCAAAACATGGTAAGATTGATGTCTAATTGTTGTGGTTTGATCCAATGTAGGCTATAATAGTATCCTAATTTAAAAACACGAAACAGGTCAACACAAAACTTGAATATGGAGTCTGAGACTCTGCCAAATACAGTTTTGATAGTACTGATCTGAAACATATGGGAAATCAGCTTGTGTTATTCACTGTGGGCCAATTCTTGAGGCCTTATTCGGCAAACTCCAACTGAAGTCAATAGTAGTTTATCTGAGTAAAAACTGAGAGAGACGCTCAAGTGTTGGAGCTGTATGTATACATTAAGAATGAGCTAATGCACTCTTCAATGACTAGTGGCATATGCTATAGAAACATCTCAGGGTTTTTATTTTTATGTTTTGGGTAAGACCTGAGGCATGGGAAGGGGACAGTGTATGAGTGTGCATTTTGGAGGATAGTCATGCAAATGCTTGAGAGAAACTTCTGTTATCTGAGAAATAGCTGTGAACACGAAAATCTACAGTCTTGCTTTCTCTGCAAACATTTCATGAAAGTTATTCTTTTCGTAAATGGGAAAGACTTTTAAGTTAGCCTTAGTGATCAGGGCAACTTCTGAGAACTGTAAATAATTGTGCCTGCAAGAAAAGACATTTTTAATCCTGTCAAATTTAAATTCATGAATTGAACTTTAAGACTGTCACTTATATACATTTTGCATTATTTCTCTACCAAAGCATCTACATTGGATTGTTTTATTTTGAGAACTGGAAAGAAAATTACTTAACTTTGTGGCTTTTTTTTAGGCTGAGGATGAATTTGTTTACTGGCCAAACAAAGACGAGCCTATAAATTGTGAGAGCTTTAAAGTTACTATGATTGCTGAAGAACACAAGTGTCTGTCTAGTGAGGAAAAGCTTATAATCCAAGACTTTATTCTAGAGGCTACACAGGTAACATCATTAAAGTGGTACACTTGTGGGAATTTGATTTGTTAAAGTTAAATTGTAAAGATTTTAATATTAAAAAAAATAATATGCGAGGTCCTTTAAACACACAGGCCAGGATCCACAGAGGGACTAAGGCATTACACTCCTGAGCTTCACAATACTGAACTTTTAGGTGATTAGAAAACACTGGAATAAACTGTGATCAACAAAGCCTTAATTAGGCACATAGGCTCCATATACAACAAAGGGGGAGAGGTAGGCATATTAGAATGTGACCCCCAAAAAAGAAGTGTATCCTAAGCCTCATCCCTCACACAAAGATAGGTGCTGAAGTCTGGGGTGAAGGGAGACGCCTGTCTCTGGGGGGAAATAGGCAGGCAAACACCTATCTTGCCTTGCAGACCCGAGCTGGTAAGCGTGCTCAGAGGCTGCCTAGCACAAAACAACCAGGGGGAGTGGAGAATAAGCTAGGATTCCCTTATTATGTTTTGCCCAATGGTTGGGGTACTCACCAAGGATGCAAGAGACCCCTTGGTTCAAGTCCCCAATCTGCCTGATGAGACGAAGGGAGTTGAACATGGACCTGCCACCTCTCAGGAGAGTGCGCTAGTCAGTAGACTACATAGTGATTCTCACTTTTTCTCTGGCCCAATTAATATTTCATTATTCAATTGTTTAAGTGGAACAACTTCAGTAGGAGAGATTGAAGGAGACCCACATTAGAATAATCCATAGAGCAATGACCAGGTCACTCACCTAATAGGTACTTAATCACTCTTCAAATCTGTTCTATCAGGTCTTGATCTGGTGCTCTCCCACATCCCAGGTGAGCTCCCTAACCACTGGGCTGAAGGATATAAGGGACCCCCAACACCCAGCTGTTTTGTGCTAGCCAGTCTCTGAGTTTGCCTACCAGACAGGGCCCTGCAGGCAAGATAGGTGTGTGAATATGTATCTCCCTCCAGTTTGTGGATCGCCTTGGGGCTCAGGCAGGAGATAGGTTCCAGATGCCCAGAGTAAGGGCTAGTGTACAATGGGAATTTACTTCAGCATAACTTTGTCTCACAGGGGTGTAAATCTGGGGATTAGGCAGGACACAGATTGTAAATTCTTTGGGGATAGAACATGTGTTTCTATGTGTGTGCAAAGTAATGAGGGTTTGCTCCCACTTGGGCCTTTGCATACTATAATAAATGATAATACAAATAATAAGTAATAATAATTGCATGAATGGAATGCTATAGCTTCAAGAACACAATAACTACACATACAGAGACACCAAAAATGCCTTCTTGTTGTTTTAATCATACGAATGCCCTATTAATTTTCATAGAAACATCATAGAAATTCTAGGTTAAATGTGGTTGTATTACCAAATTAACCCCAGGAATTTAAGGGATTAGTTCTGAAAGTTACTGGGCACCCTCGCCTAATCCATTGACTTCACCCTACTCACATACTTAATTTTGAGCATGTACATAAGTGTTTTGGTAGAGCTAGAAGTCAATACCTTGCAAGACTCAGTTCTTAGGGTTTAATTTAAGTCTTGATATATTGGTCTTGAAAAAACAAGTCACATTTTTGCTAGGTTACTTGTGGAGCATCTATTAGCTCATAAGAAACTCCAATTTCCTGTTGTAATAGAGAAAAAAAAGAAAATTATAGAAATTATTTTGTGTGTGTTAGACATTGACAGTGTACGCAACTCTCCACAAGACACCAAACAAGGGCAGTCTATTCTCTGAAGAGCTAGATTTATGCAAAAGTATTAATCATGACATTTTCCTTTTAGGATGACTATGTACTTGAAGTGAGGCATTTTCAGTGTCCAAAATGGCCAAATCCTGATAGCCCTATTAGTAAAACATTTGAACTTATAAGTATCATAAAAGAAGAAAGTTCCAACAGAGATGGACCCATGATAGTGCACGATGAGTAAGCATTGTAACTTTCGCTTTGCTTTGGGTACTACATACATGGGCATTATCCCACCACACTCACGCTAATTTCTCATAAAGAGCCTGATCCATTGAAATTAGGCCTAAAGCATATAGAGAGCGCAAATAATAAAAGTAGCAGAACCATCCTGTTATTTTAGCTGCGTCATCAAGAGAAACACTTGACTCAGCATCAAGAATGTTCTCTTATTGGGTCTTTGTTTTTTGATAATCTGAAAGATGAACCAGTTTCCATCCAATGGAGATTAAATACATTTGTGTCTTTCTTTTAGTATAGCGAGAAGTAAATACACAATTTAGACACTGGTCTTTAGAAATTACTGTGGGTGAGATCCTCACCCCTGCTCTGGCCCCCTTACCATGGGAAAAAGTGCTAGAGCAGCATAAAGGAGCCCTAAAAAGCCCTGGTTCTAGCTGTGGAAGGATTCTCTCAGTGCAGGCACTGTAGACAGCCATAAAGCTACCTCCTGAGGACCTCTCAAGCCCTGGGGTAGGGGGCCTGGCAGGAAAGGCATGGGAGCAAGAGGGGCTTGCCTTTGGGCTGTGTTGTGACAGTGCTGCAGAGATTCCTAGTTGTGTTGCTGCCCATAGGGAAGTCCATGAAGGCTGCCATAAGACAGGCCACAGGGGTGCCTAAATTACAGTGGTAGCCTTGAAGCAGCCAAGGATCAGAAGGGTGCAAAAGCAGCATAAAGCCACCATAGTGGCCACCCTCCCTATGTGCTGTACCTCCTAGAGGTGCAGCACAGAATGTCACATAGGGTGACTAGATAGCTAGTGTGAAAAATGGGGACAGGGGGTGGGGAATAATAGGAGCCCATATAAACAAAAGCCCCAAATATTGGGACTCTCCCTATAAAATCGGGACATCTGGTCATCCTAGTGCCACCCCATGCACTCAGAGGGCTTCTGCATCTTCTCCAGCTGTGTGAATGTGACCCAGTTCATATAAATATTTATTTTGTGTGTTTTTAACTTTCAAAAGGCATGGAGGAGTGACAGCAGGTACTTTCTGTGCACTAACAACACTCATGCATCAGCTGGAAAATGAAAGTTCCATGGATGTTTATCAGGTAGCTAAGATGATAAATTTGATGAGGCCAGGAGTCTTCACAGACATTGTAAGTAAATAAGCCAAATGTGTATATTTTTTCAATATATGTATCATCTTTGGCAAAAATAGAGTTAGAGCAGCAAAACCACACTTTTCAGTGTGAATCTCTTCATTGGTTAAAGCAAAACTGTGTTCCAAAATAAAGTGTTCATATGAAGAACTAAATATATTAAGCCTACTTGATAGAATATTATTTAATAATTGTCAGTCAGAAAGTGCAGCACTTCCTATACTGTTACAAAACTTGCACTATAATCTGCAAATTATGGTTTGATTTCACCAAGGAATACACGCACACTCCCAAACATGGCAAGTAGACCCTTCAGTGATCACCCAAATGTTGCTGGTATGGTTAGGATCAATTTGTAGTAAAGGTGTACTGCTACTGCCATTGAGACCCTGATCTTTCCTGATCTAGTGAGTGATCACTTAAGATCAATTTCACTGGGGTTTTGGGGAGAGGAGAGGGATAGCTTAGTGGTTTGAGCAGTGGTTTGAGCATTGACCCCCCAAACCCAGGGTTATGAGCTCAATCCTTGAGGGGGCCACTTAGGGATCTGGGGAAAAAATCAGTACTTGGTCCTGCTAGTGAAGTCAGGGGGCTGGACTTGAGGACCTTTCAGGGTCCCTTCCAGCTCTATGAGATTGGTATATCTCCATATATTTTAATGGAGAGGGATAGCTCAGTGATTTGAGCATTGGTCTGCTAAACCCAGCGTTGTGAGCTCAATCCTTGAGGGGGCCATTTAGGGAACTGGGGTAAAAAAAAAATCTGTCTGGGGATTGGTCCTGCTTTGAGCAGCGGGTTGGACTAGATGACCTCCTGAGGTCCCTTCCAACCCTGATATTCTATGATTCTATGATAACAGTATTAGATTAGAAATCTCCAGTGAAGTCCATGTAGCAACAGATACAGATTCATTTTAGAGAGGACAACTGTGGCTGAATTCTGTTGTCAGTTACACCAATGGAAACCTAGAGTAGGTTCAGTGCCATTACTACAGAGTTACAGGAACATTTCACATTATGGATGAAATCCTGGCCCAGTTGAAGTCAATAGGAGATTTACCATTGACTTCAGTGAGACCAGGATTTCACCCCCTATATTGAAAAAAATGCACAAGCAAATATTCTCTCCTGGAGCACCCGCACAATAGCCATTGATACTGAGTTACATACTGTATGCAGCTGGGGGCTATTTGTCACAGAATTAACACATCAGTTAATGAGTTACACACAGTAGACTGCAGGGGGGCTGTATAGCACCAAATTGACTCATCATCAGTTGCTAAATTATTTTTGTGTAAAAGTATTACAGAATAATCTAACATTATTATTTAGAGCACCACATTGAACGTATCCTCTTTTCTTCTGTAGGAGCAGTACCAGTTTCTGTACAAAGCTATCCTAAGTCTTGTTAGCACGAGGCAAGAAGAAAACCCTTCTGCATCCATGGACAGTAATGGCACAGCTTTACCTGATGGAAATGCAGCTGAAAGCTTAGAATCTTTAGTTTAACTAACACACACACACACACACACACACACACACACCAGTCATCCCTGGAATTTAGCATTGTTGTTTTCATTTTTAAATTATGCAGGGAGATATCTGTCCAGTTATTATATGATCTGTTCCCTTCTCCTGTTCAAACAAACAACAGTTATTTTTGTGGCATATGATTTTACTTCCGAACTCACATCATTAACAATGTGTGCCTTTTTTTGAAAGATTTCTTGTAATACATTTGTTACGTCTGGACTAACTTGATTGAATTTTACAGTGTTTCTAAGAATGAGATTGTGGTATGTTTTTCAGTATTAGTTTTCAGTTTGTCTGGCTTTACTTCTAACTTAAAATTTATCATATTTATAGATGGTAGGGGGGTTCTCAACTACAAATAAACATGTCATGTTTTTAGTATCCAATTTACTTGCTGTATTTATAGCAATCCATATAACTTTTAATATAGTAGAATGTAAATAAAATACTGTTCTCTATAATATTCAACATTTTAAGACTGCAGTAGATATTTAGACTAGTAACCTAATACTTACTGTAAATACTTCTATAGTGATTCCATGGACCAAATTTATATTTATAATTGTAGATTTTTATATTTTACTACAGAGTCAGTTTTCTAGTTCTGTGTAATTGCATTGTTATAATGATGTAGTTCAGTATCTGTTTTTATTTTAACAAAGTCTCCTGATATACTATTGTGCATCTTCGGTGATTAACCTTCATATATGTGCATGGAATTTTAACTTTTTGTGGGAAATATAAATTGAGTTGTTTTGAAATGAGAAGTTTTTATGAGAATAACATCTGTACTTGGCATTGTTTTAATTGTTTTTACCTAAGGCATTGAAAAAATAAATATAAATATTCCAGCCTATGCCTGGCACAGTAAACAATGTGCATCATCAATACTAAAGACATTTTACTTATCAAGAACAATATTACTGGCTCAAGGCCATGTTAGAAAAACTTCCTATGTGAAACTCATGAGTGCTAAGTTCTGGCCTGCCTCCTGCAGGCTGGTTTTGCCCCATCCTGTTGTGATTGAGCTCTCGTGAGGCTAGTGTAACAATAACCAGTTTACTTTGGCACAGTTGGTTTTAGATTTTTAGGGGGCATATTGGGATCTGATATGAGGCTGGAGAGAAATGCTGTGGCAATGAGAGGGGAATGGATTTTAGAAGCAGAAGATCATCGACCTACTTGGGCTTGGAGCTTTTGTACACTTGAGCAAAACAGAAAGGAGCATAACCTCTGGCAAGGCAAGTGCAAAAGTATAATTAGGCTGGTCAAAAAAGGATTTGAAGCGCAACTAGCAAAAGCCTTTAAAAGAAAAATTTTTGGTGTTAGTTTTTAAGTACATCAGAAGCAGGAAGCCTGCCAATCAGTGGGACCACAGGACGAATGAGGTGCTAAAGGAGCACTCAAAGGAAGATAAGCCCATTGTGGAGAAGCTAAATGAATTCTTTGCATTGGTTTTCACTGCAGAGGATGTGATGGAGATTCCCAAGCCCGAGGGTATGGCTACACTTACAGATGTGCAGCGCTGGGAGTTAAAGCTGTCTTCGTACAGCTGTGTAGGGAAAGCGCTGCAGTGTGACCACACTGACAGCTACCAGAGCTGCAGTGTGGCCGCATTTGCAGCGCTGTTGGGAGTGATGCATTATGGGCAGCTATCCCAGCGTTCAAGTGGCAGCAACATGCTTTTCAAAAGAGGGAGATGGGGTGGAGTGTGACAGGGAGCGGGGGAGAGAGAGAGTGGATTTTTGGAGACGACACTTCAGCTCCCTGCCTTGCAAAATCTGAAAATTTCCTCGACCCCTCATTCACTCTTAACTGCAAACAGCCTGCAGACCAGATAAGCAGCTGCTCCAACGGACTCCCTTTCTCCCCCTCCCCCCGCTGTTTCTCTCCTCAAGCAAACACTCATCCCCCTGCCTGCCTCATTCACAGCAAGGTAGTGGGTTATCTCAATTGATTGTTCACAGTCAGTTACAGATTGATCACAGCAAACAGGAGCTGTGTTTGTTTTTTAGATAAGAAGGTCCCAGAGCCCCGTGTTCACAACAAAACAAAGAGAGGCATCATAACAAAACAAAGAGAGTAATTTAGTTAAAAGCATTCTGGGATATCTCCTAATACCCTGGAGGCCAATAACAGCGCTGGTGTGTGGCCACACTTGACGAGCAGCGCTGCACTCGTTATACCCCAAGCAGACCAGGTGTACAGCCAGCGCTGCAGCCAGGGAGTTGCAGCTCTGGATGTGCCTTGCAGGTGTGGACAGTTACTAAGTTGCAGCGCTGTAAAGCCTCCACCAGTGCTGCAACTCTCCAGTGAAGCCAAGCCCTGAGCCATTCTTTTAGGTGACAAATCTGAGGAACTGCCCCAGGTTGAGGTGTCATTAGAGGAGGTTTTGGAACAAACTGATAAACTAAACGTAATAAGTCACCAGGACCAGATGATATTCACCAAAGATTGCTGAAGGAACTCAAATGTGAAATTGCAGAACTACTATGTGTGGTATGTAACCTATTACTTAAATCAGCTTCTGTACCAGATGACTGGAGAATAGCTAATGTGGCATCAATTTTTACAAAAGGCTGCAGGGTGATCCTGGCAATTACAGGCCAGTCAGCCTAACTTCAGTACCAGACAAATCGGTTGAAACTATAGTAAAGAACCGAATTATCAGACACACAGATGAACACCCTATGTTGGGGAAGAGTCCACACAGCTTTTGTAAAGGGAAATCGTGCCTCACCAATCTAGGGTTGCCAACCCTCCCTGCTTCACAGGGAGTCTCCCAGAATCAGGCTCTATTTCCCGGAGGCTACTGACAGCAAACGGGGATTTTAGGCCACTAAAAGTCAGTAGGTGCAGTGGGGCTAAGGCCCTGGCCCCATGCCACTCCCAGAAGCGGGTGGCATATCCCTGCAGCCCCTTGAGGGGGCAGGGGGCTCCGTGTGCTGCCCATGCCCCGAGCGCCAAGTCCGCAGCTCCCATTGGCCAGGAACTGCGACCAATGGGAGCTGTGGGGGTGGTGCCTGCAGACAGGGTCCCCTGTCACGTAGGGGCCACAGAGATGGGGGAGGACCTGCCTTAGCTCCGCTGCACCACCAACCAGGAGCTGCCTGAGGTAAGTGCTGCCTGGCCGGGGCCCACACATAAGAACGTAAGAACATAAAAATGGCCGTACAGGGTCAGACCAAAGGTCCATCTAGCCCAATATCTGTCTACCGACAGTGGCCAATGCCAGGTGCCCCAGAGGAAGTGAACCTAACAGTGATCTCTCTCCTGCCATCCATCTCCATCCTCTGACGAACAGAGGCTAGGGACACCATTCTTATCCATCCTGGCTAATAGCCATTTATGGACTTAGCCACCATGAATTTATCCAGTCCCCTTTTAAACATTGTTATAGTCCTAGCCTTCACAACCTCCTCAGGTAAGGAGTTCCACAAGTTGACTGTGTGCTGCGTGAAGAAGAACTTCCTTTTATTTGTTTTAAACCTGCTGCCTATTAATTTCATTTGGTGACCCCTAGTTCTTGTATTATGGGAATAAGTAAATAACTTTTCCTTATCCACTTTCTCAACATCACTCATGATTTTATATACCTCTATCATATCCCCCCTTAGTCTTCTCTTT
The DNA here is from genome assembly GCF_016161935.1 of Mauremys reevesii. Classification (NCBI taxonomy): domain Eukaryota; kingdom Metazoa; phylum Chordata; order Testudines; family Geoemydidae; genus Mauremys; species Mauremys reevesii. The sequence continues at coordinate 317,896,767 of NC_052623.1, forward strand.
TCCAAGCTGAAGAGTCCTAGCCTCCCACCCCTCATCCACTCCTGCACCCCAACCCCCTGCCCCAGCCCTGAGCCCCTTCCTGCACCCAAACTCTCTCCCAGACCTTGCACCCCGCACTCCATCCTGCTTCCCAACCCCCTACCCCAGGCTCAACCCAGAGCCCCCTCCCACACTCCAAACCCCTTGGCCCCAGCCCAGAGCCCGCAGCCCAACTCCCTGCCCCAGCCCGGTGAAAGTGAGTGAGGGTGGGGGAGAATGAGTGATGGAGGGAGGGTGGATGGAGTGAGTGGGGTGGGGGCCTCAGAGAAGGGGTGGAGCATAGGCAGGATGTCAGGGAAGGGACAGGGCAGGGGCCAGGGCAAGGGTGTTTGGGTTTGTGTGATTAGACAGCTGGCAACCCTACACCAATCTATTACAATTATTTGAGGGGACCAACAACCGTGAACAAGGGTGATCCAGTGTATATAGTGTACTTAGGCTTTCAGAAAGCCTTTGATAAGATCTCTCACCAAAGGCTCTTGAGCAAAGTAAGCTGTCATGGGATAAGAGGGAAGGTCCTCTCATGGATCAGTAACTGGTTAAAAGACAGGAAACAAAGGGTAGGAATAAATGGTCAGTATTCAGAATGGAGAGAGGTAAATAGTGATGTCCCCCAGGACCACTGCTGTTCAGTATAGTCATAAATGAACTAGAAAAAGGGGTAAACAGTGAGAGTGGCAAAATTGGCAGATGATAAAAAATTACTCAAGATAGTTAAGTGTAAGGCAGATTGTCATGAGTTACAAAGGGCTCTCATAAAACTGGGTGACTGGACAACAAAATGGCACTTGAAATTCAGTGTTGATAAATGCAAAATAATGCACAATAGAAAACATCCCAACTCTACATAGGAAATGTTGGGATCTAAATTAGTTGTTACCACTCAAGAAAGAGCTCTTGGAGTCATTGTAGATAGGACTCTGAAAACATCCATTCACTATGAAGCAGCATTTGTGAAAACTAACATTAGGAAAGGGATTGATAATAAGATAGAGAATATCATAATGACCCTATATAAATCCAAGGTATGCCAACACCTTGAATATGGCATGCAGTTCTGGTCACCTCATCTCAAAAAAGCTATATTAGAATTGGAAAAGGTACAGAGGACAACAAAAATGATTAGGGGTATGGAACAGCTTCCATATGAAAGGCTGGGACTTTTCAGCTTTGAAAAGAGACAACTAAGAGGGCGATATGATAGATCAGCAGGTTTCAAACATTTTTTCCTGGGGACCCAGTTGAAGAAAATTATTGATGCTCACAACCCAACGGAGCTGGGGATGAGGGGTTTGGGGGGGTGAGGGGGCTCAGGGCTGGGGCAGAGGGTTGGGGTGCGGGCTGTGGGGCAAGGTTGGGACTGAGGAGTTCAGGGTGTGGGAGGGAGCTTTGGGCTGGGGCAGGGAGTTGGGGTGTGGGAAGGGGTCTGGGCTCTGGGCTGGGGGTACCAGCTCTGGGGTGGGGCCAGGGATGAGGAGTTTGGGGTGCAGGAAGGGGTTCTGGGTTTGGGCAGGCTCAGGGCTGGGGCAGGGGATTGGGGCGCAGGGTTGGGATACAGACTTACCTCCAGCAACTCCTGGTCAGCGGTGCAGCCAGGGTGCACCATGGACTGCATTGCATCCCAGAAGCAGCCAGCAGCAGGTCTGGCTCCTAGGCAAATGCATGCAAGTCTCGTCCACATCACCGTCCCCCCAACAGTTCCCATTGGCCAGTTCCCGGCTAACAGGAGTGCGGAGCTAGTGCTTGGGGCGGGATCAGTGTGTGGAGTCCTGTGGCCTTCCCCACCTAGAAGCCAGACTGCTGCTGGCTGCTTCCGGGGCACAGGATACTGAGCTAGATGGACCATTGGTCTGACTCAGTATGGACATTCTGATGTGCTTATCTGAAGAGTGCCTGACAACAGAAAGGCATTAAAGGGGATCTCTGGGCTCCAGAATTCAGAGCCATGAAAGCTAGAAGGACTGAGACATGCAACATTGTTTGTTTGTGTAACTTCACATGGGAATCATTCATAGGCGTGGGAACGAGTGGGGCGGGGCTTGCTGCAGCACCCCCCCCCCACACACACACACACAGCTTTTAGCTGGGGCTCCACTACTGACCCCATGGCCAAGTCCCAGCTGCTACCCCCCTCTCCTCGGGTCCCAGCTGCCACCCCTTCCCCGCAAGGTCCTGGATATTGGCCCTTCCCCCCCACCCCCAGAAACTCAGGGGGAAGAGGCAGACAAAGGTAAGGGGTCTGGCTTTCAGCACCCACACTATTAAAAGTGTTCCTGCGCCACAGGAATCATTTATAAAATTTTGTCTTCAGCTTCTCTCATTTATTGCCTACAGTCCTAAAGCCTTAACAGTGTCTTAGTCCTCCAGCAACGGGGAGTCTCATTTTATAAGAACTCACTTTGAAATAGTTGTACATCAAAGCATGCTACAGAACTCTGAGTGCACAGTAGCAGGGTTCCATATGACCAACTAGAACGCAGCAAGCTAGAGTTACACCCTGACTTGCTGTGCATAACTGAGCATGTAGACAAGTCCTAAGTAGAATGGATTTTCCCAGGCAAACTCATTCATTTTGCTGTGTAACATGTGGATGAAATCTCAAGTATGAGTGGACTGACCTGAATCAGTCAAAACAAAACAATGCATAATTTGTCTTCTAAAATTGTGCCAATGTGTTTATTCTGTTAAATCCCATTTTCCACTTGACCTCATCCGATTCTATAGTTATGCAGCCCCCTGCCTCCCTAATTCAAAGGGTCAACCAATTGCACAAATAACTCATATGGAAATAAAGGAGCCTCTCTTTGTGAATCAGGCTGCTCGCTGCTAAGGTTATTCTGGTTCTCTTGTGCTGTTACTTGTCATATTTGTACATTGCTAATTCTAGGTTAGGTAGGAAATACAGCTTAATGGGATACATTGTGTGTGTGAATACGATGCAGTATTATTTATATGGTCTTAGCCATGTCGAATGTCAGAGAGTGTTTAAAAAAAACAAGTCTAACGTATATTTGTACAGCTACTCTGTAGTTTATGCATATTTTCTCTTCATTTGATAAAATGGAAGAGTTCCATGTATATTGTACCTGATCACACCCACAAAAATACACATTAATTTATAACATTGTAAAACTCCATAAATTGCATCTTTGCAATCCTCAGCTGAGCTTATTTTAAAGAAGTAAGATAGTCCTTTGCCAGAAGACATCTTCCTCTAAGGGGCCTGGGCAATTGGATGCTACCTCTTGCAAAGCACTCAACTGCTTGAAACCTTTGCATAAGTAGTTCAAACAGGGCAGCTATGGAGTTTAAGGCTCTTTTCTTCTGTTCCAACAACACAGAACATAAACAGACAAAATAATTTTTCGTCTCTTAATCCCCCGGGATGCAAGTGCCAGTGAGGTTAATTTTGATTTTATGGCTCTTTCCAAAACCTCATGCCTCTTACTTTATATTTTCTCTCCTCACCGTAGTATCAGCACACGGTATGATTCACAACAGCAAAAGTAACCCTCGCTAGCTTGTGTCTGCTCCAGCTTTTGCACTAGGAAAACTTGACCAAACACAATGTCATACTTTTTTCCCCTGGCAACTTCTAGTAGTATTTTTACCCCACACCTTCCACTTAAAAATAATTATATATAATCCAAGTACACAAAATGGTTTATAGGCAAATATACTCCACTGTAGCTCTTAAATCTAACTCACACTAAAAGCAAAATTGAACAGTCCTATTTTGAAAATGCACCCTTGAAATCAGTTTGAAAGAAACACTGTCCATTTTAAAACAATAATCCAAGGAATCAAGTGGTGTTCCAAGACTTTTTTTCCACCAATGTCTGCAATCACATTCATCATCTTAGCATGCCTGACAAGTTATTTAAAACATAAGTCCTTAGGATAATCTCTTTAGCAACACATATTGGTTTTGATATGGAAAAAAATTAAGAATCATAAAAAATCTTCCCTAATCTTCAACCTGTGATGGATTATTGATTTGAATAAATGCGTGTCAGTTCCCAAATAGAGCTGGCACGTAATTCTCAGACAAAGGCCATCTTTTAATTAATTTTTTTCTTATAATCCAGGCTACAGCCTCAAAAGACAGAGCCTGTCTTTGTAAACTGGGTCAAGTGGGGAAAAGATGTTAGACATAGCCGGCTAGTCGTCAACTAACTCAACATAATGTCAATTTAAGAATTTTTTTTTTAAACCTGTGTATGTCATGCTATGCTTAACAGGTTTCCTGCTAAGAACACCCACATAACCATATATGCACCAGCAACACTCCCAACCCCTGAAAATACAGCATTTGTCACTGGGACTGCATATATAAGGAAAACTTTTACAGCTGTCATTTATGTATCACTTGTAACTGCTCTAAAGACACAGTAACAGTTGCCAGCAGCTAGGGCTCTCAACCATGTGTAATGGTTCTGAAGATTAAATTGTTGCTTACATTATGGATAATGCAGGTAGTGACACCTCTAGTTACAGCTGCCTGCTCCTTGGCTTTCTAAGACCCTAGTTTCCGTTGCGTATAACTTTCCTGTCTGGGCAGCCATTTTTCATTCCGGGTGGTTCCCTCAAGATAACTGGGTTTGGAACATTTCTGCTAAAACTGGCCAACCATTCCTGAGAATAAGATGGTTGGGGAATGGGGACAGCAGGACAGCGAGTGAGAAGGAAGGGTGTTTTGCTCATGTTCAAAGAAATGCTTACTTATTTTGTTAAGAAACTCTACCATGTCCAGGATTTGGTGCAAGGGCTTGATATTTGGCAGGGACATCATCCTGGTGTTATGGCTATGCCTTTAGCCATCCACATAAACCTTCACCTAAATTTGGCCACACTGTGAGCTCTGAGCATGCACACATGCTAAGCAGCCTTGTTAGCAGTTGACAGTTAAATGCTCTGAAGCCTCCACTGACATGTTCCTGCAGGGGCTGAAGAGGTCATTCCCTGAAATTGCATCTCCCCATTGTGCGGGGCTGCAGTGGTGCCAGGCACAGGAACTGAGAGCAGGTGACACTCATTCTTGAGCTCCCAAGATTCTTGCTATTGAGAGTCCAAGCAACCTGGAGAAGGTAGCAGCAGCCTGACTGGAAAGCAGAGGAATGTGGGGCACAGGGGCCAGGGGGTTAGAGAAAATAAAGGGGCCTGGTGTGAATGGAAGAGTTAGGAAGCTGGGAGAATAGACAGTTGCAGAATTAGGGCAAGAGCCAGAAAGGAAGGACCCATGAATAAGGGCAGAGAGGAGGGGTGGAGTTTTCATAGGTACAGAGAGGCAGCTAGGACAGTGGATGGGAGCAGCAGTGGCCAGGGGAGTGTGTGGGTGGATTCATAAAGCTGGGCGGGTGTAGCTAGTTACATAATGGGAAGGAAACAGCGGTGAGGAGGTTAAGAGGTGCAGAGGGAAAAGTGTGAGATCATGTAAAGACTGGAGCACAATGTAATATATGGGGGGAGGGGCTAAATCACGGATGCACAGGTCAGCTTAACACTGGCAGCTCCTAATGTTTGAGTGTGTCACTTTGCAACGTTACTAGAGGAGTTTGGGGAGGGGGTGGTTTTGTTCAACAGCTTTAGCACTGATCTGGAGGATGTGCTGGATTGCACCCGCAGCAAGTTCTCAGATGACACTAAGGTGGGGGGAGAGGTAGATATGCTGGAGGGTAGCAATAGGGTCCAGGGTGACCTAGACAAATTGGAGACTTGTGCCAAAAGAAATCTGATGAGGGTCAACAAGTGTGGAGTTCTGCACTTAGGAGGGAAGAAGCCCATGTGTGATGTTACAGTCTATATGATTTTATAAAAATATGCTATTGAGTGAATATAATGTAACTGGAATATGCTTGATGCAAAAAGTGTCTTGTACAGTATCATTACAAAGCTTATAATCTACTGAGTGTGGTCATCCTATTTGTATAAATGTATCACTCTTGTATCTGAAACTAGAAATATGAAATATAACTGAGGGGCTATTGTAATTATGCAAAGTGTGGACCATTAATGGTGGTTTGGAATCTTGATGACTCCCATTAACCAGGACAATTGACTGAATGGCTCTGTTTGCAGGCAGGCCTCCTGAGAGTCATTCCTGGAAGGAATGAAGGCTTGGGGGTCTTACAGTGACATGTGATCATGTCACCTGAACTGGAATCCATCTTTAACCTGGTGCTTTTCCAGTGAGGAGGAGTGGGAACCCAGAGAGACAAAGGATTCACGCCTTATGCAAAAGATATATAAGGGGTGGAACAGAAGAAAGGGAGCAGCCATCATGAAGAATCCCCTAGCTACCACCTAAGGTGGAACAAGATGTGTACCAGGGGAAAGAACTGTGTCCAGGCCTGGAAGGTGTCCAGTCTGAGGAAAAAACTTACTGAAGTATCTCTGAGGGTGAGATTATCTGTATTCAGTTTGATTACACATAGATTTGCATGTTTTATTTTATTTTGCTTGGTGACTTACTTTATTCTGTCTTATTACTACTTGGAACCACTTAAATCCCACTTTCTGTATTTAATAAAATCACTTTTCACTTATTAACTCAGAGTATCTATTAATACCAGGGGGGGAGGGGGCAAACAGCTGTGCATCTCTCTCTATCAGTGTTATAGAGGGTGAACAATTTATGAGTTTACCCTATATAAGCTTTATACAGGGTAAAACAGATTTATTTGGGTTTAGACCCCATTGAAAGTTGCGCATCTGAGTGTTAAAGACAGGAACACTTCTGTGAGCTGCTTTCAGGTAAACCTGCAGCTGTGGGGCAAGTAATTCAGACCCTGGGTCTGTGTTGGAGCAGACAGGAGTGTCTGGCTCAGCAAGATAGGGTGCTAGAGTCCTGAGCTGGCAGGGAAAGTAGGAGCAGAGGTAGTCTTGGCACATCGGGTGGCAGCTCCAAGGGGGTTTCTGTGATCCAACCCGTCACACCATGCACTGCTACAGGCTGGGGACCGACTGGCTAAGAAGTAGTTCTGCAGAAAAGGACCTGGGGATTACAATGGACGAGAAGCTGAATATGAGTCAGCAGTGTGCCCTTGTTGCCAAGGCCAATGGCGTATTGGGCTGTATTAGTAGGACCATTGCCAGCAGAGCGAGGGAAGTGATTATTCCCCTCTATTTGGCACTGGTGAGGCCACATCTGGAGTATTGTGTCCAGTTTTGGGCCCTCACTACAGAAGGGATGTGGACAAATTGCAGAGAGTCCAGCAGAGGGCAACAAAAATTATTAGGGGGCTGGAGCACATGACTTATTTGGAGAGGCTGAGGGAACTGGGCTTATTTAGTCTGCAGAAAAGAAGAGTAAGGAGGTGAGGGGGGATTTGATAGCAGCCTTCAATTACCTGAATGGGGGGTTCCCAAAGAGGATGAAGCTCGGCTGTTCTGAGTGGTGACAGATGACAGAACAAGGAGCAATGATCTCAAGTTGCAATGCGGGAGGTCTAGGTTGGATAGTAGGAAAAACTTTTTCACTAGGAAGGTGGTGAAGCACTGGAATGGGTTACCTAGGCAGGTGGTAAACTCTCCATCCTTAGAGGTTTTTAAGGCCCAGCTTGACAAAGCCTTAGCTGAGATGATTTAGTTGGTGTTGGTCCTGCTTTGAGCAGGCGATTGGACAAGATGACCTCCTGACATCGCTTCCAACCCTAATCTTCTATGATTTAGATGGAATATATATGTATTGCCATTGGGATTACTTTTGTGATGCGCAGTAATCACAGCACCATTTCATTTACATTCATTAAGCCACCCTAGTAATAGTCTAGTAGTCCCTCAGCCTAGGCTTCTTACTGTAAGTGTTTTACACTTTTTATTTGAATGAGGAAAAATACTCATCTACCTAGAAGACACCCATTAAAAAAAATTGAGAAATGCATTTCATGTCATGTGCCCTACACCAAAACCCCCTGATCTTAACTCTGCCTCTTTGATTATCTTGCTAAAGGGTTCTTGAGGCAGATCACATTGTTATAGCCCTCCCTCAGCCAGCTCAAGGGTCAAGAGGAGCAGTAATAAAATTAAAGGAGAAAGGGAAACTAAAGAAATTGTGTTTTAAATTCTCTAATCCCCAATCAAAGGCATCTCAGTACAATTCCATTACTTTATCCCTCAGCAAGGGTTGCTCTACGCAGGTTTTGTACTGGTATTTAAAAAAAAACAAAAACAAAAAAACCCACACAAAGTAGTTATAGCAGAACAAGCCCTACTGTGGAGGCAGTTTGAAGGTGCATTACAGAAGTATATCTTATTCCCCTTCCTTGATGAAAGTAAGCTATGCCAGTACAACTGCATCCACAGTGCAGGAAGAAAGAGTTGTACTACTTTAACTGTACCAATATAGTCAAAGCAGTAGAACCTGTGCATGTGGACAAGGCAGCCGATCTCCCAGAGTGCTGTTCACCTGCCCTGTGCTAGTACTCCCCCAACTCAAGGAGCAGTTCAGGTCCATGGAAGTGTGAAGCTAAGACAGCAGATCTGGAGGTGGAAATGAGAGGGTGGTGGGAGGTGTAGAAAATGGTAGGTGGTGTTGAGGAGAGAGGGGTTATAATCCACATTGCCAGCTCTACAGAGGTACAGTTACAGTTGTGTGGCATGGAAAGTACAACTTTAACTGTGCATTTTCTGGGTTTCTAATATTTGTGTGGTTGAGTATTTATGCACCTTGATAGGGGCCCTGATCTCACCCACTGCTGCATACAGGCAGACCCCTGTACCCATGCAGAGCCCCACTGAAGTCTGCAGAATCAGAGCCTCTGGGGGAAACCATGGCTCCACTAAAGTCAAATGGGAGTTGTGCCATTGACTTCAACAGGGCCAGAATTTCACCCTGGAGTCTAGTTTAGACAACAGCTTCTGGACACCCCAAATTATTCATGGACATTTGTTTCTGCAGCCACAGCCATGATATATTTTGTGATTTATGCAAAAAGGAGGCAAGTATAAACTCAGCTTCAAAAGACATTTATTGTGTACAGAAAACTTCACAAGAGAAGCCCTGGATGTCTATCAGTTCTACATGTAGATATCCCGGTTGTATACAAAATAATCCAACATCAGAAGTTCTCACATTTAAAAACCAAAAAAAAAAAAAGAAAAGAAAGCGATTTTCACTCCACACAAAGGTATATTTAAAAATTTAAACAAACCACTACAAAGTGGCATCTTATTAAATACTGCACCTAGAACATCTAACTCCTGTGAAAATAATTTATTTTTACCTCTAATCATGAACTTCATCTATGCTTGCAGCTGATTCCTACTATTGGACAAGCTGCTTCCCTTCCAAAACCAAAAATTACCTCTGATAGCTCAGCCTCTCAGGGCTGTGACATAGCAAACTAGGGAGAAGGGTGCAGTGGGGAAGAACCAAGAAGGAAAGCAGGCAGACTTCCAGAATCAAGGGTCAGTATTACAAGAGGGAAGGACAGCTTTACAGGCCAGATGCTGCTCTGTGGAAGTCCTAACTGATTTATGTATTGCAGGGGTCGGCAACCTTTCAGAAGTGGTGTGCCGAGTCTTCATTTATTCACTCTAATTTAAGGTTCTGCGTGCCAGTAATACATTTTAATGTTTTTAGAAGGTCTCTTTCTATAAGTCTATAATATATAACTAAACTATTGTTGTATGTAAAGTAAATAAGGTTTTTAAAATGTTGAAGAAGCTTCATTTAAAATTAAATTAAATTAAAATGCAGAGCCCCCTGGACCGGTGGTCAGGACTGGGCAGTGTGAGTGCCACTGAAAATCAGCTTGTGTGCCACCTTCGGCACGAGTACCATAGGTTGCCTACCCCTGATGTATTGGATGAATGTTTTCATAATGTGTTCTAGGATGAGGCAGAGAGGAAGGAGAACACACAGACCAGTGTAAAAACAATAGTACATACTGGATTTATACTTCTCTGCTTATAATATCTTAAGGCCTTGCACACCACATAGTCTATTTCTTTTACACTTGTAATTACATTATTCTGACAGGCCAAGTTAAGTGGAAAGAGTAATTCAAAAGTAAACAGACTTAAGAGCTTTTCTCCAAATGACATTTTAACTGCACTATATTTACATCCCAAATGCCCTTGCGAATCCCAAGCGTGAGTACTTTTATATGCCATTGCATGCCTTTTAACGGGGGGGGGGGGGGGAGCGAGGGGGAAAAAGCAATACATGCTATAGTTATTAACCCAATGTATAAGCTTCTATTCAGTAACTAGAAACATGGGTTTTGGTGGGGTTTTTGTTTGTTTGTTTTTAAATATAAGCACTCTTTATTAACCTGTATATTTATTCTGATTTCCAAGAGCCACAGATCTGGCAGGTATGAAAATGCAGATTTTCTATTTAAAGCCTGCAAGACTGCCATTTCAAGATTTCACGTGATTTAATGCACTAGCGAACTAGAGTTTCTGAAATTATAATTGCTTTTATATTACCCTGAGATGTACAAAAATATTCATTTATTTTACAACAAGATCAATATTTTCTTGGTAACAAGATGCAAATTCAGTATTTAGTTCTGCTTCTGGTACTGACTTTGGTATATATTTGTCAATGACTTAGACCAAGACAATGTTTAAAATTAATTCCTGGTTGGAACTCATTAACCAGACATACTTCTGTCACATTAATATGCACATAAGCGCTAGGTCCACTAAGGGGATTTAAATGTTAAGCATCACAGTGCTTAACATTTTAGGCACCCTGCTACCTAGTGACTTCCATAGCTAAGTTATGCACCCATGCTCCCTATACAATGCACGGGGAGAGTTAGGTGCCTAAGAATGGAATCCACAAAAGTCAGCATGCTGAGTGGGGAGTCATGTAAGCTAGCCAATGGGAAATGATGATGAGGGGGTATAGCTCAACCCCTACCCCTCCAGGGGAGTTAGGTGGCTAACTCCAGGCCCCTCTCTCCGTTTAGAATTCACCGGCAGGATCCCTTCCCTAGAGTTAGATACCCAAGCCCTTTCTTGCAGCAAGCAAACAAGGAGAAGGAGCTGTTCCTCTCTTATAACCTTTAGGCCAATGATTAGATACTCACCCAGGATTTAGGAGACCCAGGTTCAGTTCCCCTTCCTGCCAGAAGAGGAGTAGGGCCTTGAACTTTGGTCTCCCCACTCCCAGGAGAGTGGCCTAACCACCAGGCTATGGGGTATTCTGGTATGGTTTTCTCTCAGTCTCTCATGTTCAGGAGTGTGGGCAGAAATTTAACTTTGACTGTTGGGGGTGGCGGGGAGAAAACATTCTGTGCCTCCCCTCCCCTTCCCCCAGCAGGAGCTCACTCATCTCTCCCTCCCAGCTCTGGCTCCCCACTTCCTCTCCTTCCTCCCCGCCATCTCGCTTTTCCCTCTCTCCCTCCTCCTGTCCCAGCTCCAGCAGAAGCTTGCTCTCTCCCGGGAGCCCTGGGGCCTGGAGGAGCTCACTCTTCCCACCACTGCAGCCCTGGGGCTGGAGGAGTTCTGTGCCCCTGCTGATTATTGGGGGGCCCATGCTCCAGCTGGCTCGCCTTGTGCACACCTCTGCTCCTACTGAAGCTGTTCCATGGAATATAAATAAATCTCCATCAGGCCAGAGAGAATGTGCTTCTGAGAACAGCTACCAGATTGGGCCCTGCAGGAGAAACAGGTGGAAGACGCCTAGCTCATGCCTAATCCCCAGTGGCACTGGGGCACCTAGACTAAGGCAGCTATTTACATACTCTGACACATTTTTAGGCACCATGGGAACTTAACCAAAAGCAACTTTTGTGCCTAGAGATTTTTGGCACATACAGAGTTAGGTGGCAGCTGTGTGGGGATTGGAGGATCTAAATTTTGGATTTAGGCACCTAAAGTGGCAGTAATGGCCCTAAATCCTTTTGTGGACCTAACCTTGAGATTTTTCCTACAATAGAGTTCCACGCTTCTACCAATAACATTCTCTCATGTTCTAAAGATATACACGGTGTTTAAAATCTCCTTAGATATCTTCTTTATTAGCAAAGTGTATACTACGAATACATCATTAACGGATTATACAGTGTAATAATGCATTGTAAGGTGTGTTGATGGCAAAAGGCTTTGGGCACTTTATGATGTGACCTGTTTATCTTGAGCAGAGCCAATTGGCTTCTTGAACAGCCCCCTCAGTTTTGAAGGGAAAAGTGATACCATTTATACATCTAAATATTCATTAGGCCCACATAAAGGCAGGTAGATAATTTTATAAAGGGCATCATTTGTGCCTCCGTCTGTAGGCACAGTCAGTAGTGGGGCCACAATTGTGTACATAAAACTGTAAGCCAAACTGAGATCCTTAAAAAAAAAAAAAAAAAATCAAGCTCAATCTCTTGTTGTCAGTTATTGTCTGATAATGCTTTGGGTACTACATACAATGCCTTCTGCTCTAATGCGCTCAAGTACTGGTGCATAGATATTCTTCGTCAATGGAATTACCATGCCTTTGACATCAATTTCACCTGAAAGATTAAAAAAAGGAAATTAAATGACATTTAGACTAATGTGCATATACTAATTTCTGTTGCAGTGTATATCAAGATTTATTGACCTGTTAGGTAAAGTATTGATGCTGCCTGGAGGTGAAAGCAAAGTTGATCTTTATTTCAAGAGATACTGAAAACAGAACTTTTTGCACATTTCAAAATGTCTCCAACAAAATATGTGGAAGACTTTCCATTTTGGCCATGAGCAACAGGTGTGTAACAATTTCTTCCCTTTTAAACCAAACTAAAAAGAGCAAGGTGATATCAGACTCTGAAAATGTTTCTTCATTTCCAATTAGCTAATAAAGGAGCAGATCTGAATGTGAGGAATTGCTTAGAGGTGGCTACAACCAATAAGCACATGCTTATTTACATATACAGTCTGGGTTAACATTAATGCAGGCCTCAAAAGTTAAATGATTCAGAGGGTGCGGACAACTAGCTTTGTCTGCCTTTAGCCTGTTGTGAGTCAGGATCTCTCTCTGCTGAATGCAACAGAAGTTTATTTGCCATGTCAAAGGCCTCTCTTCCCTGCCAAAAACAGTCATTTAGTAACAGTACTCAAAATTTTTTAAGGATCGTTAAGATTTTGCAAGTGAGCTGAAGCCTCTGAATATCTTGGGTCAGACTCTACAATCCTTAGTCATGCTGAGTAACTTTTACTCAGAGAACTAGCCCCATTGATTGACAGGATTACTGACGGGAGTAAATACAGAATTTGGCCCTTTGTGGTTCAGCAATCTGTTTGCAAGCCACAGAATGAGTAGGATCTCAGTCTTGAGGGGGACAATGTAATTGTCAGAGGGGAAGCAAGGACAGCGCATCATGCAACAGTGATGCTCCCCTCCCTCTCTGCGTGCACATGATCACGCTGGAAAGCGGTGATAGACGGAGCACAAAGACAGTGACTTTTTGGTTGTGATTTTAGGGAAGATTTTGGTTATGGAGAAAGAGTAGCTCCCATTCCTCAAAATGATCTAACATCCCTCCCCGTCCCATCTCTCCTTTAACATGATCCCTGAAAATCAAATCAGAAATTGGTCTGCATGGCTAGACTTGTATTTTAGTTAGTACTGAGTTACTCTGGGGTTTCAGCAGTGGGCCCTAAAACCATTCAGCATAAAGATTAGGAAGGAACCAAATAGGTCATGGAGTTTTCACTCTTAACCCATACTTTGTAGATCAGTTTTAAAGACAGAAAAGCACTTTGGGACCTTTGGATGAAAGCTTCTGTGCGGATGTTAGTCACTAATAAGTATCATTAACGTGCCTTTAGTACAGTTTAGATTTAAAAAAACAAATCAGTGACAAAGTGATTTAAGAAAATCACTAACTCATCCACCCCCAAAAATGGAAATTAAAAAAAAATAAAAATCAAATTTAAGATGATATAGGAACACTTCAAGACTTTCTAAAGGTGGTTTATATAAACTATGGGCTAGTCTACACTGGCAGTTCTCTCCCAGCACTATAAAAAAAACCCCAACACCTCCACGAGGGGCATAGCTACCAGCGCTAGAAGCACAGCACTGGGGCACTGTCTACACTGGCACTTTACAGCTCTGAAACTTGCTGCGCTCAGGAGGGTGTCATTTCACACCCCTGAGCGAGAAAGCTGCAGTGCTGTAGAGTGCCAGTGTAGACAAGCCCTATGTGTGTATTCTACATTTTCTAAAGGTAGCAGAACATAAAGAAAGGTGTGAAGCAATTCCCTAAAATAGTTATTGTATATTCATAGTATAGGATGAATAGGCACTTACCATCTAGAACCATCCTAGCAGCAATAGCTGTGGGGTACCCTACAGTTTTAGCCATTGCAGAATATCCTTTATCATCACCATACACAACCAGATTGATGAATTTATCTTCCAAATGGCCAGATGGGTGCCTGATACCTATTTCATTTCTCATAATGATCATATCTCGTTCTCCAGCACCTAAAGAGACAAACCTAGATTATTATATATCATTTGTATTACGGTAATTCAGGGCTCAATTGTGCTAGGCACTGTAGACACGAGAAGATTAGCTGCAGGCCCAAGAGCTTACAAATCAAATGTGTAAGCGCTCTGATTTATTCTCTTATTTCTGATTAACCCAAACAGTCACCTGCCCGTGCTAAGAGCCTGATCCTGAACATTTCACATATAAAATAAACCAAGTTAGAATTCTAACAGTTCTGTAATATGGAGATTTGGAGCATGGGTCCTATTGAACTTACTTGGACTTCACTGGAGACTTTCCTTATTCACATCAGCACAAGTGAGATCAGAATCAGTCCCATAATATTAATTGAAAAACCATGTAACAAAGGAACACTGTACCTGGCTACGTAAACCCAGTCATGGAACCCTTGGAGAAGTAGACCCCACAATGGTTCTGAGCTAATATAAAGTGGTTAGCTGGTCAAATGGCCATAATGTAGTTCTTTTTCCTGAAGATGCATCTTTATATGGCAGAATTATTAATTTTCCCACCTTGGGTTATTTCACATGTCTGTTTAGCCATTCATAGAATGGACATAGAATGGATACTGTGATTAGTCTTGACCCTGCACAATTCTGAGCTCTCTGGTCCTGATGCTGCAAAGCACTTCAGCACATGGTTCTCTCAAAACATGTGCAATCCCGTTTGCTTCAAATGGGACTGCTCACATTGTGTGCTTTGCAGGTTCAGGCCTACACTGCTTTATTTTTTTCCACAGCACAAACCTTTGGATCAGCTGCATCTATAGAATACATAATTTACTAAGTACAACACTAATTTCTATTAGAGTGGAGTTACAGTTCATCATTGCTCTCTGTTAAGGCCTACTTTAAGTGCTTTAAAATCCACACGCTTACTCAGATGGCCTTAAAATTTACTGTGCCTCATGGAAGTGCTGAATAGTGTTAGCTGGTCCAAACTTGGATCATTCTAAAATTCTTCTGTTTTATTTTTGTTTTTTAAACCCACACCCGGGTTCAAACTATGGCTCTGATCCACCCCAAACTGATGTCAGTCACATGGGATTTAGCACATGGAGCATGGCACTCCCTGCCCCTTGAGGTGGAGGATGTATATTGAAGAAGTTATTCAGGGTCAAGTGAGGAAAACAGCTGCAATGAAAAAATTTGAAATGGGATGATCAGATTAGAGCTTTGTTGAAACAGGGTTTGAGCCTTCAAAGGGAAGCACTGTGGCCACTGAACCTGAGCTGCACCCATGCATTGTGAATTTGAACTCTAAGCTTGGCAGAAATCTGAGAATGATCAATGGGCATGTTGTTTCAGCAGAGGCAGAGAGTAAGGGGTTTTATACTTTTAGGAAACATGCCTTGAGTAGTACAGCTAATATAGAAGGACTTTGAATTTTCTGGGGGTGCCCTTCGAGCATGTGAGCCAGGATCTGGGGTGTCTTGCCCTTGTGGGGGTTCCAAACCCCTCTCCCTGTCATCCCCCCTCTGGGCAGTCTGAGCCCCTTTCCCAGATTCTGCTCCCCTTCCCATGTCAATCAGGATCTGCGGAGGACTGTCCCTCTGGGTGGGGAACTGAGAACAGGCATGCTCGTACCAAACAATGCTGGGACTGGGATAAAGAGCTATGAGTGGGCATGGCTTGGTACATAACAGAGGTTCACAAGCACTGACACCAGGGTGGGGTGGGGGGAGAGGAACGGGACAGAGGAAGGCAGAAAGGGGAGATGAGAACTTCCATTGAGATGAACAGAGCTGTTCACACATCTCAGTTATCTGGCCATTCTCATTCTGGAAGTGCCGAGTGGTGCCTGGGGCCTTCTCACTCTCTCTCTGGTCCAAACTATATTTAATTATTTATACCATGTGGAACAGCTTCCACAGGAGCAACAGAGCCCCACGTCAGAATATCCCATAGTCTAGTGGTTAGGCACACACTTGAGAGGTGGAATACCACTTTTCATGTTCCTTCTCCTCATAAGGAAAGCAGGAAACTGAACCTGGGTCCCAAGTGAGTACCACTGGGCTAAAAGTTACAACGGGGGGGGGGGGCCATCATCCTATGGCTGTTCCATGTAGTTAGGTGTGCTCTGAGCACCCCAATGGATCAGATCCAGCAGACAAGACAGGTGTTTCATCTGCCTATATCCATCTGGTTTGAGGACTGCACTGGGGCTTAGATGTGAGATAGGAATTCAGGTGCCCTGCTGCCTCAGGTATGCACATACACCGAAGCAGAAACTTAAGCACCTAGGTGACTTTTACAGCTAAAATTTGGTACTTCATGAGTTTAGACATCTACAGGGTTAAGCAACAGCCAAGCGGGGGTGTCTTGGGGATCCCAGCATGAAATTGGCAGCTAAAGTCTTTGTGGAGCAGGGCCTACATGACTACTCCTGAAGGAGAGAGCCATATAATCACAAGGAAACCTGTCTCCAGCCATTACGATAAAGGCCATCCACTCAGAGTAGCAGCCCCATAGCATTTCTTCCCAGCACGCAACCTCAGCAGCATGGAGAAGACAGTTGCCAAGATGATTTTGGTTTCCTTACTGCTCATCTGTGCCCTCCAAGGAAGATGAGAACGCAGAGCAGAAGTTATCGATGATTGTGCAACGCTGAACTACCGTACATACTTGTTCATTAGCCCGTTCGTTTATAAGCCAACCCCCAGATGGGTAGGTAAAAATAGCAAAAACTGTATGACCCTTTCATAAGCCTATATTTCAGGGGCTGGCAAACTATGGCTCCTGGCCCGTAGGATAAGCCGCTAGCAGGCCTGGCTGTTTTGGTTACCTGGAGCGTTCACAGGCACGGAGCCCCTCAGCTCCCAGTGTCCGCAGTTTGCTGTTCCCAGCCAATGGGAGCTGCGGGAAGTGGCGCGCCACTTAGCGGCAGCCACACTGCACCACCAGAGATCACAATTGACTGGGAGATCCTCTAGGATCAACCAGTCGATCGCAATCAACCAGTTGGTGAGCACTAGCATATATAATCCACCTCCCTGAGCTAAATCGATGGGAGAATTCTCCCATCTACCTAATGCAGCCTACCCCAGGGGTTAGGTCGGTTCAACTATGTCGCTCAGGGATGTGGACTTTTGACACCCATGAGCAAGATAGTGGTATCAATTTAACATCCTAGTGAAGACCAGCCTGGGAGCATCCACACAGAGGATTTAACAAATCCACTTTAAAATCCATACCTTTACTTAATTCAGATTAATTTTCTTGAGTGTGTGTAGGCAAGACCTCAGTTCAAATGTGAAATAAAAGCAGGCTTACGTACCAAAGGGCAGCTTCAGCTCCATGTGCTTGGCAAGTGCCCCCACAATAGAGTCTGCTATAGGAACTGGCTCATCTCCAAGTACCCCTAACCTGGTGAGAGAGAGAGAGACGACAGAATGAGATCATTGCTTTCCTCTGAAAGTTACGTTCTACAATACACAAACTGAGGGACAAGGTCCTTAGTGTGTAATTCTGGGAGAGGAGCAATAGGACATCATGTGGAATTTTTACCTTGTATCTATGTAACCGAAAACACAGCAGGGTGGATAAAACAAGTGATTTAAACAAATAACATTTACATTTTTTTTCCTTTTGAGAAATAAACCTGTTTAAAATTAAATTTGAAATTATAACAACTCATGTTAAGGCCTAAACTTACTAGAATATATTAAAATCATTTAAAACAAAAAAAAATATGCTGCATCAAATGAGTCTGCCTCAACATTTTAAATGAGTTAAAGGGTGGTACTTGTTTAATTATAGTGAATCCGGGGAAAAACTGTGCGCCATAATTTTATGTACCACATAAAGAAAGAAAGAATCTATTTTCAGTCTTTCCAGTGGAGTGAATGCTGATATTTACATGTTTCCAAATGTAAGCATCTTCAGTTTGTTGTGTAGAAAAACTTTTGCTTTCATTACTTTTAGGTTCAGTTTAGCTAACAGGAACAGAGAGAATATTTTCTTCATTTGGATCAATTCATTCAAAGTTGAGAGACCAATTAAAAGTTGGGCGGGGGGGACACAAAAAACAGGAAAGCTTGTTTTTCCTCTTCCCATTTAGAAATAAAAACCAGTTGGGAGATAAGATCTACGAATTCTAGAACTTGAAGAACATGCAGCCAGATTTTCAACACTATCTAGGTGCCTAAAAAAATACATACACCAAGCTATTTAAAAAAAAAAAAAAAATCTAAGCAGGGAAGGCACCTAACCCCCACAGATTTCAAGGGGTTAGGCATTTAACCTGGTCAGACAGTTTTGAAAACACCAATAGGCACCTATCTGCAACTTCAGGCACCTAAATATCTTCAAAAATCTGGCCCATGGTGACCAAAAACAATTAATCAATTTACTAACTGAAGTTCTTTTGTTTAGTAAATCAGTCAGTTTTAAATGCAAAACATTTTTGATAACCTTTTCTTGTTTATGTATCCAGAACACTTAAGGTAGTTCTAGTTAACACAAAGCAATTTTTAAAATGTTGGTTTTGTGCATTTTCATATGAGTTCTCCCATAAAACATATTTTAATGGCTATACCAACCAATGAGAATGAACTTTTAGGAAAAATAGTACAAATGCAAAACTAGATGAACACTGATCATTTAAATAGAGGTTTCCTGCTTGCTGATTTAAATCAACCCACCCTGCAACTCAACAGGACAGGAGCCCAGAGCATCTCTAGGATCAATTCCAGCAAAAGTTCATCCATATGCACGGTCTACAGCGTAGACGTAATACTAGGTCACACTGGAGCAACAAACAAGACTTCTAACACCTTGGCAAAGCACTGTCCGATCTACAAATTAAAGACATGCTACATATCATCCATTTGTTAGCTGGGGAAAAATGCAGGCCCAGAAGAGGAGCGACTTCCTGAACGTGACTTAGCATGTCATCAGCAGAGCAGAAAGAGATTACGTTCTCCTGGTTGCCAGTACCATATCCTAGCCACTGTGCTGCCTCATCTTGCTCTTTGGTGTCACCATGAAGTCAGACATTACTCATTTTATCATTGACAACGGTTAAGATAGATTTTGCAAAGAAACAGAGGAGAGTACATGAACCCAGTGACAGTACTCCAAAAATACTCTACGAAAATGCTAAGGAAATATTTTGTGAATGGCGTTGCATTGGCAAATACTGAATTCCATTAACCCTCACCCCCACATACATCCCTCAAGATGTGTGTGGGTTTCTTTTTGTTAAAAAACATAATAGTCATAAAGCATACAACTAAACAGATAGCTACATAAAAGCATTAGTCCCCGTTGAAAAACGGTCAAAAACCATTAACTCCCATACACACCTGGGGGGGGGAGAGGGAAGAAGGGGCAACGATTATACAAACAGAACCAAACCAAAGTCATATCGACTTAGCGCTGAAGTGGATGTTTCACCTGATTTCCATTTTCTATAGCACCATATTTTAGCAAAACACATTGAGCATTGAGTATCAGTTCCCTAACACTCCAAAAGGTGGTGCTGGGGACAAATCTTTGCTGTCTGAAACTACACTTTTTTTTTTTTAAACTTAAATGCATCCTTGTCATTCTAGAAGACCTCTCCATTAGATCATAGCATTGCTAGTGGGATGCAAGATCATCACTGTGTCAATCGACTGTTAACTACTATGCAAGGAACCCAATGGAATGTTCCTAAATATTTTAGAGCTCTCTAGGGTCAAACTTCTCAGTTTTCTAGAAGGTTAACAATGGGGGCTCTGTCTGAATCCTATCCCCATGCAACACATCCACATATGTAACAACTGCAGGATCAGGCCTTGCCAAACATTTGTCACAATTATCAAGACACAGGTTTAAAAGTAAAGTTTAGAGAAAAAAACTCTGAATGACTGTTTAGTAAACCCTAACATTCATTTTCTGGGCCATATACTTGGATTCTAGAAAGGCTTTGTTAAAAAAAATAAAAAGAAAAAAAAAGAATCATAACTGGAATCTCCTACCATTCCACTGCTTCCAGCTGACTGTTGTCCTGTTCCAGTTTGTTGTAGATTGCGTCTCTAAGGAGAGCAGATTCGGCAGAAGGTTTGAGTCCAAGCAGCTTACACATCAACTCTTTCTAGTTACAAAAAAATTCAAATAGCAAGTTACCACCTGCAGGCCTGGGATCTCTTCTCATACCCCTGGGATGAACTAGCTAATCTAAAGGTGCAGGTCACGGAGGACAAGTGAATCTCTAGGGTTTGCGGGAGAGAAGAGAGGACGGTCTCTGCTTCCAGGGAAGCAAGGGTAGGTCAGAATTCTCAAGTGCAGTGAGAGCCAACTGCCCATTCTCCAAACTGCAGGGAGGGAGAAAGGGGATGGGCTGTGCATGTGCGCACACATGCACAGTCTCTCCAGCCAGCACTCTTTCTGAGCTATCTGCCTCTCCTTGGTCCTGCCCTCTTGCTGAGCAAGGGAAGGGTGACATGGGAACGTGAACAAACAAAAGACAGGGGAGGAGGGCAACACCGAACACAGAACTGCTTTATGTTGAACTGGTGACAAATGACAGAGACCAAGTGTCAGAGGAGCCAGAGGTTCTCTGCTTGGCTGGGGGGTTCTTAAAGCCGGTGAGAGCTGGGGGAATCCCATTTAGAAGGGAGGAAACGGACTGGTGAGGTGAGCAAGACCACCTGTTTGGGGGCAGGTCATCAGAAGGCCAGAACGATCGCCTAAGGGGTAGACACTTCAATTTACAAAAGGAAGGGAAAAAAGGACAGAATAGCAGCAGCCTGCCAACAGCCCTGATTTTAGTCATCTCAAACGTTTCCCCAAAAATCCCTTCCTGAGAGGTGTTTAAAAGTTACAGGGGCTGAATATATTTTTCAGTCATGTTAATTATTGCTTGCTCCATGTTCTTCCAAACATATAATAAGGGAAGCTGTAAAGCAGGACTGCATGTATGAAGCAAGTGTCATCTGGCAGTTACAAAGTCAGTTCAGCAGCAAGCCTCAAGCTGTGACCTGGAAGATTGTACAAGAGAAATGAAATAAAAGGAAAAATTCTTAAGGCATCACGAGAGAGGACAGCTCTGTCATTAAGACACAGGGATAAAATTCATTAAATGGCAGTGTTGCCATTTCTCATGCTATTGCGAGTCCTATGACAGTTGGAGTTTTCCTTAAAGCCCCAGATCCTGGAGTCACGGTCACTGAAAAAAAAAACACACACTTGCAGAAAGTGGACATTTGTGGGTGGGTTTTCAATCACAAACCCATTTTCCATAAAAAATAGTTTACAGGAAAAATTTTCAGCCAGGCTGGAGTCTGGGCTCTTAGGATGTCTACACTGCAATAAGCCACCTGCAGCTGGCCTATGCCAGCTGACTTGGATTTGCAGGGCTCAGGCTAAGCGCAGTTTAACTGTGGTCTAGACACTTTGGCTCGGGCTGTAGCACCCTCTCACTTCACAGAGTCCTAGAGTCCAGGCTCCAGCCCACGCCCAAATGTCTACACCACAATTAAACAGCCCCTTAGCCTGAGCCCCAGTCAGCTGGCACAGACAAGCCACAGCTTTTTAATTGCAGAGGTCAAGCCTCTAATTGTATCCTTCTTAGCTACCCCTATCCCCAGTTGACCCTGTCCTACATTCACAGGCAGCCTTGAACAAAGGAAAAATACATTGTAGACCAGTCCCTTAACTAGAGTAATCACTGTAGTCCCCCGTGACCTCAATGGAGCTATGGTGATTTACACCAGCTGAGTTTCTGACCCTCGGGTGGCAGTCTGCAGATGACAAATATCAGGAGAAACATCTAGGAGAAAAACTACATGTAAACTTAAGAACAAGGGAAGAATTTGGAAAGGAAGACAGCAGAGAAGGAGGATAGGACTTGAAAATATCCATCAAGGAAATTAAACATGCACAAGGATATACAGAATGAAAGTTCTCATATTCATACGGGCAACCTGCATCAGAAAAGGCTTGTAAAAGCAATTCCTTGGCACAGGTAGGAGGGAAGGGGGGGGGGGGGGGAGGAGTGTCATGAGGAAATAAAATGCATGCTGAGAGGCCTCTGGGTTTGAGAGCATAAGAACGGCCATACTGGGTCAGATCAAAGGTCCATTTAGCCCAGTATCCTGTCTCCCAACTGTGGCCAAATGTCAGTGGCCAGGGAGAGCTGAATTATGAGCAATAAAGGCCATTAAGAATTCAACCTCCTTACAAACAAACACAGAAGAACAGAACTCAACACAGGCTTCCCAGAGAAAGCAAATCCCAAACCTGACAAACAGAAAAAGATTAATGGAATGAAGGAAAGCAGAAAACCAAATACAATCCTACACACTTACCCAGGTTATAGGTGGTGCTGTTGAGCTAAGCAAAGGATAGGGATCTGGGTTTATTAAACCTAATTTCACAAAGCCTCTCACAGCTTTCGAATACCCCTAAAACAAAACAAAGGTGGCTATAAATGCTGCACATTGCAACTCGATGCTCAGGTGAATATTTACATACTTCCCACTACAGTCAGACAAGGACAAACAAAGCCATGATTAATATTACGCACATGGGAAGACTGCAACAGTCAGTCAGATGTGATGCCAAAGGGGGTTTAACCTCACTGCCTTCCCCACTCCCTCACTCCTTTCAATACGCTCTTTAGCTGCAGAAGAAATAGCTATCCCTTCCCCCACAAGTAGCATTGGTTCAACAGATCAAAGGGTTCAGCTGATGTGACAAGCTTTCCTTTGGGGAGGTACTCAACTGCTCAGCTGGCCAATAGCTAAATTAAAGACAAAGGACCTGATTCTGAGCTCACTCACCTCCAATTTTACATCAGTACATGCACTGACATCAGTGGATTAACTCCTGGTTTACGCCACAGTAAGTAAAATCAGATTTGGGCTCAGAATGCCTAGGGTACAAACATGGCGCTCTTCCTCCCAAAATATCAGAGCTGCCAACAGCATGGAAGTGGAATGCATTCTAAGGGACACTGTCAAGGTTGTTAGGCCTTTGCAATAAAAATCTCCTGACTGGTTTGAGATTTTTTTTTTTTTTTAAAGCAAACAAAGCATGTTTTAGTCAAAGGTTTTCATTAAAAAAACCCAAACTACTGTTTCTTGATTCTCTGACATTAGAAGTCTTCATAAACAAAATGCTGCTCCATTTGTAAATTCTTCAAAGCAATTGGATGTTAATTACTATGTAGACAGCACAGGAGGCAGGAAAGACAAGAACCCAGGTTAACAATAAAATACACTCCCATAAAGGGCTAATTTCATTCAGAGCACCCTCCACAGTGGCTGGCACAGAGAAATCACATGGGCACCGTGATCTGCAGTCAAAGGGAAGGTCTACACTGCAATAAAGACAACGCCATGGCTGTTACTGGCCTTGGTCAGGTGACTTGTGCTTGTAGGGCTCATCCAGGCTCTGAGACCCACTACCCTTGGGGGCGTTTCAGAACCTGGACTCCAGTCAAGACATCTACACTGCAATTTTTAGCCCTGCAGTCCAAGCCCAGTGAGCCAAAGTCAGCTGATCCAGCCTCTGAGAATCAGTGCTGCAGTTTGTTTTTAACTGTAGTGTAGATGTACTCACACCCATAGAGACCACTCCAGACATTTCTGTTACAGGACTTAATTCCTTACCTACTTAAGCTTAGATCCAGATAAGCCGCTCTTAAACCAGTTTTCATGTCCACATAATGGGATTGCTCTGATTTAACTGTCAGTGCAACTCATGTGTAGAGAAGGCCTTACGTTCATTTCTAAAGTTTATGCTCGTTGCTAGAGGTTGAAGTCCACTAGATACCCACAGGACAGATTAAAGAAAAAAAAAGCAATACTGCAAGCTCCCCTACAAAACCCTGCCAATGTATTTCAGTCCTAAAATGGAGGGACCAACTCCTTGAAATAAGAAAGTAGTGCAGTCTTCATGGCCATTCATGTCTTCACCTCAGAGCTGAGAATATCAATTCATGCCAGCTAAGCTAGTGGATATTTTGTAGGTTTTTTTTTTTGTTTGTTTGTTTGTTTTTTTAAAGTTCACCCTTATCCACTGGGAACTAGATTTAGACCTACCATCACTTAGCATTTAAAGTACCTAATAACCACAGTACCTACTGTAACAAAGTCATTTCAAAGAGGCCTTTAATATATTATTAGAGCTTCTGACCAATATAAACCATACTTGGACTTAGAAGGTGAAAAGTTCCAATATATCCTTCACTAACTCCTTGAGCCATTTCTGCCACCTGCTTTTGCACAAAGACAGAAAGGGACCAACTCAATCCTTTTGGATTATAATGCAGTGAAATTTTCATGACCCCCCAAAAAAACCATTTCACACCACACCTCTTCATTCATGTCCACAAAATGCCAAAAACAAATCCCTGTGGCATCACCTCAGAGGAAGATGAGCAAAAGAGAAAGAAGGGGACATCAATTTACTCTTATCATTCACAAAAACTAGCTCTAATCTTCCATTTGTTTTTAAGAGAGTTGGCCAGAGAGAGTGCTTTTTATTATTATTTTACTTTGTGCAAGAAGACCGTTTTCCTTTGGGATTTCATAAAAAAAAATGCAAGTTTCAGGAACCATCCCTGCCAATTTCTTAAAACATTCCTCCCCTGCACTGTTGGGGGGGTCAGAAACCCATGCAAATTGAATAGTCAACTATCTAGGGAAACAGGGGAAATTATTCTTGCTTCCTGGACACAGCAAAGTGCAGTCATATTCACAAAGTAAAGCAAAAACCAATTTTTTGGGGGTCCCTTTTGGCTATAGCAATCACAGGTATTCCTCATAACAATAGCAGGTAAAAAGTTATCACTGAAAATGTGACAGACTGACAGTATCCCTTCAATTCACACTATTAAAAATCTGTCTAATTTGAACAAGATTTTAATATTTAAAAACCTAGAAAATATCTAAGAATTTACCTTATACCTTAAGGTGCCTCTTATCAAGGTATGGGCTGACTGAATACCATATGGTTCAGCATATTTTGTACTGTCCCTGTTGGGAAAACCTTCCAAATTTAATCCTGGGAAAAAATCCATGACAGCAACAGAATCAAGCAATGCTCCTCCAGCTGGAATATTAATAATCTAAGGATTGTAAAAAAATAAAATAAATAAAAAATAGGCAGGTGAGTGTACTGTATTTTAGGTTGTTTATTCAAAAGAACATTTCTATTTTCAATGCCTACTGCAGATTAGTGCTATGCTTTACACTCAGTAACAAGGGACCCAGTTTTGATCTCACATCAGTGTAAATCTGGAATAACTTCACTGATTTACACCAGTGTAAGTAAGATAAGATCTGGCCTGGACTAGTTTGTCTTTCGAAAATTTAAGTTTTGGGGGGAGGAGGGATTGGTTTGTTTTACGATTACAGTAATCACTCTCCACCATGTGCACTGGATACAGAATCTGCCCCCATGAACATCTTCAGTTGCCACTAAAAAGCAAGCAAATGTAAAGAATACACTGTTAAAGAAGAATAAAAGAATGGGATGACTAGCTCTATTATCAATGAGGCCTAAAACCTTGAACCATGCTTCCTTCAAGCAGCTGAAGCACAAGTCTGTTATGCTGCATCAATACCAATTCCTTTTGTGGCTTCTGAGCAAGGGGGTGACGTTGCCTTCTCAAAAACCACCCGTAGCTGCAAAGCCTGCAGCCATGCCACAGGAATTTATTGTGTATGTTGCTTAAGACACATGTGGAGGAACGCCCACACAACAGTCAAAGAGAACTATGGATTTGGGGGCAGGGAGGAGGATTGCTGCATTTACCAAGAGACCCACAGAGCCTTTCATAATAAATCCTGGACAGCCATGATCTAACTTCAACTAGCAATGGGTGAACCAGCACAGAATTAAATAAACATTTCTCCATCTACCCACATGACCTTTATTTGAAAATTGGACCAATTTATTTTTTTCCATATAAAAATCCAGTTCACAATCCATTTTGCATGGTAGCTGGAACAGTGAAACCCTGAAATGTCACAAGAAAGCCTCTTTATCCAAACCCCTTGGATCTCCAATCATCCAGACTCTGGGATGCCCATACTGACAGAACCCCTAGACACTTAGTGGTGCACCCATCAGTAGTTTCTCTGACCAAAGTGGAGTGGGCCAGAGGAACAAACACAGGCTTGGAAGCCAGAAACTCAGATTTCTAAATCTGGCAACGACACAGTCTTGCTGTGCGGCCTTGGACAAGTCAATCTCATGCCAGGGTTCCTCCTAGCTGTAAAATGACAATAGAAATATTCACTAAGTATTACTATCAATGCAATATGGAGTTTTGCCTTTTACTACAAATAGGACTCGTGTAATACCCAATGAGATGCTGACCACCCCCAGTGCAACAATGTACAGCATCAGTTATCACTACTTTTTAGCACTAGGCACCTTTCATCCCCACAAAGGAGATCAGGGATTGTTCTAGGCACTGTACAAAGACAGTAAGAGGCAGTCCCACCATCTAAACAGATGAGAGACGAAAATTTAGGAGAAAGGAAGCCTCTTCAAGGAGATCAAGTGATGTAATATACACACGGCAGAGTTGGAGCCTGAACCCAGATCTCCATCCCAGTCCAGTGCCTTAATCACAAGCCCATCCCTCTTCACTGCCCTCAGACCTCTGCAAATATTAGCCTGATAGTAGCAAGGAGGCATGCCACTTTACACATACAGATAACAGGTGATACAGTGACAATTACATAAACTGAGTTTAAGTATCTATCAGTAGTTTAAAAATAATGCAACAGCTCACAAATCCCAATTCCCTCTTTGGCCTAATACCATCTTCTCTGCTTGTGTTTAAATAGAAAGGTCAGGATTACTTCACCTCTCCATCTTTTAAATATGTGGCAGACTGAACTGTATTCAACAGAACACCCTGTGGACTCCAGCTGAATTTGTATCGCAGAGGATTAGCAGAATATTCAGGAGCTGGCAGGCCACCGCAGAAGGAAGTGTACGATATGACCTGCAAATATAAAAATAAATCCACAAGTTGCATATGATCAGAAAAAGATATACAGCATCATCCAGCTAGCAACAGGAAACAACCACCACCGACTTCCCTGCAATATTCAGCTCTCTGTGTTTGGTAAATCATTCCCTGGAAGGCCTGAATTAGGCAAAGAACTGCGAGGATTTTATGCCAACAGTGCCAAAAATATTTATGATTTTCACATATAACAGGCCACAGAGCAAGTTTATTCATGGGACTTTCATCTCTGAGGGTACTGGGTCAGAACTACAGCTGGTGTAAACAGTCATCGCTCCATTGACTCCGGCTGCTTGAATTGTCAATTTACACCACCTGAGGATCTGCCCCCCTCAGCTCCCATCTGGAAGAGATCACAGATGAACAATCCAATTCATTCCAGCGAAGCACCACTCACATCAATGGAAGAGTAGCATCCAACAGTTATTTAGCAGAACTCATGATACGATTTCTTGGCTAAGCAATAGAAACTGTACTGAGACTATCTCCTGGGGCATCCAGGTGGTAAATCTGAGCCAACAAGCCAAAAACTAATTGGGCCTGGTGACTAGCCACCGTTCGCTACCTTCTCCTTCTGTGGAAAGCTTGAGGTAGATTAGCAAGGCTGTGACAGCCTTTGTTTAAGGAGGTATCTATGTGCTGGTAGAGGAATTTAGTTGACAACGCTGTCAATCTTGCACATTTTACGAGCAGTACAGATAAAAAAATATTAGGCCAGATCTATTGCAATCAATGGAGTTTAGCCAATATACCCTCATGTCATCTGGGCAGGTGGCTCAAGGGTGATGATCCACACTACTAAGTCAGACAGCCAAGTAAGAACCCTCATTCTGATATGTCACCCTGGGCAGATGCTGGGACAGTGGAGAGACGCATCTTGCTTCGTTCAGCAGGGCCTTCTCCGGCCCACAAGGACTGGCATTGGCAGGCTGCCCAGGAAGAGCTGACTCAGTCCTCCCGAGTCAGCTAATGGAAACTACGAGCAAGAGGCTTTGTAGGCTTTAAAGTGAGCCAAGAGGAAAGGGATTCATTGACATGCATATGGACCCAGATGGTATGATGGGATAGCCTAATTTTGGCAATTAATTTTGCAATTGATCTTTGATTATCAGCAGCTAAGTATGCCCAGTGGTCTGCGATGGGATGTTAGATGGGTTGGGATCTGAGTTACTATAGAGAATTCTTTCCTGGGTGCTGGCTGGTGAGTCTTGCCCACATGCTCAGGGTTTAGCTGATCGCCATATTTGGGGTCGGGAAGGAATTTTCCTCCAGGGAAGATTGGCAGAGGCCCTGGAGGTTTTTCGCCTTCCTCTGCAGCATGGGGTACAGGTCACTTGCTGGAGGATTCTCTGCAGCTTGAGGTCTTCAAATCACAATTTGAGGACTTCAATAACTCAGACATAGGTTAGGGGGTTTGTTATAGAAGTGGATGGGTGAGATTGTGTGGCCTGCATTGTGCAGGAGGTCAGACTAGATGATCATAATGGTCCCTTCTGACCTTAAAGTCTATGAGTTTATGAGACCCAGGAGCTAGATATGGGTAATTATGAAATTCACAGCTGTTACTTTAAGTTTAACAAAACCTATGGCTCTAGCACTGAGGAAGTTGCAGCAGGCATAGAGCCTTTTCCAGGTCATTCATGGCTTCTCTGTTCAGAAAAAAAAATTGATTTTTAAAATAGAAAAGAAAAGAAAAATAATATTCACTAGTGACCCTAATGGCTGCTGTTCTCTAGGAAACTTCCTCCAAAAACAAGTGGCCCATATGCTTCCATCTGAGCCTGCAGTAAAACAAGTGGCGAAGTCCTTTCCAGAATAAAAGCCGTAGCACCTTAAGTTACCAAATGGTAGCAAAGACAGGTTCTTGCTGAAGGAATAACAGTTTTGTTAATATAGCTTTGGCAAAACTATGCATGTGGAACTCATCCATCACCTTACCGTAGCGCCTACATCTTTTGCCTTCTCAATACACTCCATTGCCAACATATGATCGAGGCCAGGATCCAAACCTACTTCACTGATAACCGTAATACCAGCAGCTTCTACACTAAAATAATAAAAACACAGTATTGTCAGAATATTGCATAATATTCCTG
Source organism: Mauremys reevesii (assembly GCF_016161935.1). Lineage (NCBI taxonomy): Eukaryota > Metazoa > Chordata > Testudines > Geoemydidae > Mauremys > Mauremys reevesii. Next base: position 317,926,324 of record NC_052623.1, read on the forward strand.
AAGTCTAACTTGACAAGCAATAGCCTCATGATATCCATTATCAGCCATGGGCAAACTAGAAACGCTAGGACAGATTCTGTGCTAAGCCTGGGAAATGGAGATGTAACTCTTTAACCCAGTGGTCTCCAACCTTTTTACGCACAAGATCACATTTTGAATTTAAGATCAACCCAGGATCTATCCTGCCCCTTCCCCAAAGCCCCGCCCCTTTCCCGAGGCCCCGCACACTCCATTCCCCCCCTCCCTCTGTCACTCGCTCTCCCTTACTTACTTTCATCAGGCTGGGGCAGGGGGTTGGGGCGTGGGCGGAGGGGGTGCAGGCTCAGGCTGAGCCTGGGGCCAGAGGGGTTCAGAGTGTGGGAGGAGGCTCTGGGCTGAGCCTAGGGCATGCAGGCATGAGGGGTGCAAGCTCTGGGAGAGAGTTTGGGTGCAGGAGGGGGCTCCGGGCTGGGGCACAGTGTTGGGATGCAGGAGAAAGTGAGGGGTGTGGGCTCTGGGAGGGAGGCTGGGCAAGGGTGCGGGGAGAGGAGGAGGGTTTGAGGCACAGGTTCCGGCCTGGAGGCGCTTACCACAGGCAGCTCCCAGCCAGCGGCACAGCAGGGCTCAGGCAGGCGGTGTGCCTGCCGTGGCCCCACGCCACTCCCAGAAGCAGCTGGCTGCTGGGACATCTCTGCAACCCCTGGAGGGGAGGGCCAATGGGAGATGCAGGGACAGTGCTGGGGGCGGAGCCACCTACCCCTACCCAGGGGCCGCAAAGACATGCCAGCAGCCAGCCACTTCTGAGCCCTGCTGGACTTTTAGCAGCCCGGAGATCATGAATGACTGGCAGAGGCTCCAGGATCGACCAGTGGATTGCAATTGATGGGTTGGTGACCACTGCTTTAACCCATCTTTAAATGGGGGCTACGTGCCTACATATCTGAGAATCTGGGCCTTAGTCTCGGATTCAGTTCCACCTGTAGAATATGGATAATCATAAGACAGGAGACACTGAGAACATAAATACATTAACTATTGTGGGGAATTTTAATAGTACGGTAACAGGGCCATGTAGGTTCCTAAGAAAGAAGTCACATCTCATTACTGATCTTTTGACCTACCTTTCTTGGAGTTCTTTCATAGCTGGTGTTAAGTAGCTGGCTGTCACTAAGTTTACTTTGCTGTCAATGCACTTCTTAGCGACTAAAGGATGTGCTGAGTAAGGCAGCAAGCTACCAACAAAAGAAAAATTGAATGTCAAAAATCTGACTAGTTGGTGTTTTCATTGGAAGACAATTTGCAAGAAGTTTATTTGTATCTAGATGAGGTCTGTTAACACAAGGGGCCTCCATCATTGACCTAAATGCAGTTTTTATACTGATGCAAGTGGGCATGAATTCCTAGCAAAGCAGAATGGCACTGCTTTACACGCACTTTGCACTGCTGCAAGTGACTGTACAAAATGCAGGGCAGTGGAGGAGAGAGTTCAAATTCTCTCAACCCTTTGAGGCCCCAGCTTTCAGAGTCACCTTTGTGAAAACAGAACCGGGCCCTTGTTTCTCAGTACCACATTCTACATTGGTGCGTTAAATGTCTAAAGGATTCAAAGTAGAATGCGGTCTTGGAAGAAACTTTCATTAGAAGTCCTGCTGAGCCATCTCTGGAAGGGCATAGGCTGCCTGAAAAGGAGATATCACTCAGGACAAGTTCAGTGAGGGGGACCCAACGGCAAGCACTATAAAGCAGTTTCTATCCCTACTTTAATGCTAGTTTTAATGCTCAAAGAAAACCTTTTACTCTTCAAACATTTGACAGTAATGGCTGAATTTTCCAAATTTGGCTTCTGTACATATGCATGCAATTTAGCAAGCACCAATGACTGTACGTGTTTACTGAGCAATGTAACTAGCACATACAGGTGATGGTTTTGTGGGTGAATTCTGTCCCCAAAGTAGGCACAAATGTTTGTGCAATTAACACTGCATGCCCACGAAGGAGCTGAACAGAGAGCCATTTGAAAATCTTGCCTCATAAGTTATCATGCCTTTTTAACACCAAAGAAGAGATTACACTGCATTAGATACAGTCCTGGTGCTCTTGTGTGCAGAGAGATGGGAATATGGCTAGTCACTATCTACCCCGCAACACACCTTCCCTGAGTGCTGTGAGTGGGGGAGAAGGACTATGCTAGCTTTACATCACCCAGTGATTCCCTGTACCTTGGTGGAATCCCCAGGTAGCTATTTAAAAGCAGCTACACAGGTGACTTGTGCCACTGAAGAAATGTAAAGGAGCCATAGCAAATCTCAGGATCAAGCCGCCATGTTTTAATCAGCATTCTGACCTGATCACGAGGTCATGTGTTTTCACCAAGGAGGACAGTTTATCCTCGCGCTTAATGATGTCCACGTGAACAGAAGTAACATTGTTGTATTTCTTGGTCAGCTGGCCAAGTTGCTCCTTCATGATGGATGCTGTTTAAAAAGTATGAATGTCAACCATTACACGAGTGATGTGTAGCCGACGAAGTGGGTGTTCACCCACAAAAGCTCATGCTCCAATACGTTTGTTAGTCTATAAGGTGCCACAGAACTCTTTGCCGCTTTTACAGATCCAGACTAACATGGCTACCCCTCGGATATTTGACAAGTTAAATTGACTCTTACTTCCCTCCCAACCCCACTCCCCAAAGTATCAAGGTAAAAACACCAACTGCACCCTCCACCCTGGTTCAAACTAGCAGAATAACCTAGTCATCATGCATCAAACTCCATTCACTGGCACTTGTTGCATGGGTTCCTTCGCAAATACACAACTACACTCCACATCCATCTCTCTTTCTTAAGAAAGCAGTTGCACAGAAAGTAGACCGAAAAAGAAGGTGCACACTTGAAAGATAAACAGGTGTAAGTGTTTCATGTCTTGAGCAATGCACTAGAAAGTGAAGAAAAAAAGTCATGTCAAGCTACAGCAGCTGTGACCTAAGGGATCCACAGGAGATCCTTACCTAGAGAAACAGTGATCCACTAAGGGAAACTGCAGAACGAGAACAAGAAATGAACAGCATTTCTGATAACTCTGCTTTATTCCTGCTTGTTCTTTTTATTTATTTTGACTCTCTTCTCTTCCTAGCAGCCTTAATTGCTGTCTAGAAGTGGCGCCGGCAGCCCCATTGGCCTGGAGCGGCAAACCGCAGCCAGTGGGAGCCACGATCGGCCGAACCTGCGGATGCAGCAGGTAAACAAACCGGCCCGGCCTGCCAGGGGCTTTCCCCTGAACAAGCGGTGGACCGGCTTTGAGAACCACTGCTCTAGAGTACGATAAAGCAGGTTATTGTAGGAATCAGGAGAGACCGAAGGTCTCTTCCTGAGCCCTCGTGGGGCACCAACATTAGCCAATAACGAGGTGTCCCATGTGAAGTGAAAACTGCTACCCTTCCTCCCACACCTCAAAGCATACCTCCTCAGTGTCTCTAGTCAGTGACACTGTAGACTCCAATTACACAAAAAATGGTTAATAACTGCAGCTGTTAACAGAGTTTGTCCTCACCAGCAGCCTAGACTAGCACAACTTTATCTTACAGTCAGCAATGCAGCCCACTATCTTGGCACAGAATCTGAAACTGTGCCTGCAACACTGGTTTGGCCAGGCCTCCTTTGTCCCAACTTTGTGTAGCAGGACTTCCTCAAATGCACTGCCTCACATGCATCCTCCAGGCACTCTGTCCTCTGCTTAGGCGTTATGGAATAGCTGCCCACATTTACCAAGGATGCATCAATCCAAACACCATTAGTAAGTGTGGTGGATGCAGGACACAGACACATGGTGGTTGTGTTGTGTTAAAAAAAAAAAAAAGGTTGCTGTGTGGACACCACTCAATGGATTTTTTCCTACCTGGGTCAGATGGGTGTGACAAACAGGTTGCAAAACAAAACACAGTTGTAGTTCTAGTGTAGACAGGGCACGAAACCAGCTCCCAGGCATGCCCTAAGATATCTAATCTAGTCACTCATGTAGAACTGATGGAGGAGGGAGTACATTCAAACGGAGATTAAGATATGGTTCCATGAGGAGAGCTGGAGCCTCAATATATATCACTCACACACAGTCTCTTAATATTTTTACTAGAAAAAAGAGGCATTAGAAATTTTTAAAAATTGAAAAAAAGTGAGTGGACCGCTGATAAGGGGACAGATCTGATTCCCTTCATCATTAACAATGTGCTGGAACTGGATCCAAAAGATGATCCATTAGACAAAAATGCTTAAGGGATTCTTACACAGAATGTAAGGAAAAGCCACATGGTGGGGGAGAACTACACTGGGGATACTCATGACTGAGAAAATCTTGGTCACAATTCACAAGAGAGACGCTGATGGGATCTCAAAGTATATTTCCTCTGGAATATTAATCCTGACAATGCAATAGGACAAGAGCTGGGAGGACTAGAATAAAAGGGTATTGCCAGAAAATATACCAGCAGCTAGCTACGCTATGACCAGCCAAAACTACCACAAACTCATGCAGGCAAACGGTACCTGTTCTGAAATAAAGAGTCAGTGGAGAAACTGTGGGGGGGGGGGGGGGACACAAGATGATCAAACACAGAAAAGCCTGAAAGACGAGGATCTAGGTGGATGAAGCATTCTGCTCTGCCACTCCCAACACAATCTCACATACAGCACCTAGAACTACACGAACCTCTGGAGAGTGATTTATCTTGTCAATTTAGTGGACAACACTAGAAAACTAGTCTCAAATGTTGTGATATAGGGCCAGTTGCACAACCCTTAGCCATGTGGAGTAGTCCTATGGCCATCAACAGGTTCACAGGCCTGAAAAGTAAACTGAAACACCAGGAACTGGGTTCTGGGGTCTGCTTCTCCTGCCACAGATGATGGGATCAGAGAGCTGTAATCATTACAATGCTTTAGGCATCCACAATCTCATCAGCTTGCAGGAGAAACACTGTATCCACAGGCTGCTAAGAAAGAAAAGTGTTATTTGAAAGATGTTTTTATTTGTAGGTTTAGGTCTACATATACTAGACAAAGTAGGAATTTAAAATGGGTGGAGTTTATTTTAATTATTCATACAGCATTATTCCATATGCACGGTCCTTCCCCAATTAATAAAATGAGGGGTCCTTGCACCAAAGAGTTTACTGTATAAAACAGAATGGAAAAGCAGCATGGTCTAGTGGGTAGAGGTACTGGACTGGGAGTCAGGAGGTGCAAGTTTATTCCTGACTTTGCTACTGACCTGCTGTGTAATGGTAAACTAGTTACTTCACCTCTCCAGGCATCTGTTTCACCTTCCACCCTTTATCTGTAGTCTATTTAAACTGCAAGCTCTTAAGAGCAAGGCCTGTCTCTTACTGTGTATTTGCACAATGCCTACTGCAATAGTCTTCAACTCCGCTGGGTTCTCTACATGCTATTGTAATTCAACCACCACTGCCACAGCAAAAAGCGACAAACAAGGTGGGATAGGTAGCACAGGTGGGCAAAGAAAGATCATGAGAGATGCTTGTTATAGACACGCACCTCATTAGCTCTTCTTAGTGTCAACTATAATTTTTTAAGTGGACTAATTCCAAGAGAACCCATTCCCTAATGGAGCAGACTTTAATGAGTACATTCCGACTTAAAAAAATCTCCTTCTCCTGGTGGTGACTGGAAGGTTATTTTGGACATGACTGACAGCAAACACACCTGGCCAAACCTCCTCCCACTTTCCCCCGATGTCTGTGCATACGCCTGCCTGCTGCCTATCTGGTTTCAGCTTTGCTACCACTGTTGTTAATTAAACACATTCTTGTAGAGAAGAGGAAAGTTCATTCATGTGAGCCACCACCCCAGTGAAGCACATAAAAAAGTGGTGTCATCATGCTTTTCCATGACAGAAAATGCAGTGACCGTCAAGGAAAGACTGAAACTGACTATGCACAAAATACTGTTAGATGCAGGAATTAAACAAGCTGAAAAGAAAGAAATAGTCTCTGCAGTCTCTTCCTAGGCACTACTTGTAACAAGAAGTAGGTAAAATATTTTCAGATAGCAATGTGGTTTTTCAAGTTGGTGTCCTTAAATCTACAGAATAATTTTTTGAATGAGGTGCACAATAGTTACAAATGTAGAATATATCTTCAGTTTTCCCATAGCGCATTTCATATGCTTTTAAATAGAAAGTTTTAGTGTGCTGCCATGCTGATACAAAATAAAGAATTATTTCAATACACAGTATACATACTTGAAGCTTAATACAGTTCTTTAATACTTGAAAGCAAGCAAGGCCTTACGTACCTGCTGTGATTTCTACGTTGGGATCTCTAGTGAGGTATTCTATCACAGGGCCAGAAACATAGCCAGATCCAAGTAACAAGACCCTCTTCTTATTCTTGGTTAGTGACTGTGAGTATTCCCTAGAGGGGTTATAGTCAAAAATTAAAACATACAGGATAAGCAAACAGCAAACTGCTGAAGCCAATGTCAAGTCAGCATGTTTTAGTAAGTTTATAAACCAAGAGCTCATTTCAGGAAGAAGTTTAAATTCTGCAGCCTGATTATCTAACCAAAGTACAATGTCACTTCCTTAAGCTTTTTCAAAATTTCTATTGCATGGCTCCTACATCAGGGAAAGTGGACTAAAAAGTTTAAATCCAGCCTCAAAAAGGGTCACACCACTCAATACCTTTTCCATTGTTTTTCCAGCAACTACTGCAGCTGTGACTTCTCATTCTTCCTCAGAAGTCACTGAATTTTCCTCAACAGACAAACTAGTCCAACCTCATAGATTGTGAATTTGGTAGAATCCGGCCATGAAAAACGTGTCACGGACCATGAAATCTGATCTTGTGTGCGCTTTTACCCTATACTATACAAAATTCATTGGGGAGATGAGAATTTCTCAAATTGGACATCCTGAAACAAAAGGGAGATGCAGGGCGGTCACAAGGTTATTTAAGGGGGTTGCAGTATTCTGTGCTGCCTTCAGATTTGGGCAGCCGGAGAGCAGCAGTAAGCTACCCAGCTCCAAAGGTAGGGCCTGGCCAGCAGCAGTGCAAAAGTAAGAGTGGCAATACCATACCATGCCAACCTTCCTTCTGCTACACTTACTTCAGCAGTCCAGCTCTGAAGGCAGCGCCGCCACCAGCAGCAGTGCAGGAGAGCAGCAGCTGTCGACCGGGAGCCCAGCTCTGAAGGCAGAGCTGCTGTCAGCAGCAACGCAGAAGTAAGTGTAGCAGCACTGCAAACCCTCTCCTCCCCCCCCACCACACACACAACCTTGTGACACCCCCCCCCCCACAGGTCCTTTTTGGGTCAGGACCTCTACAATTTACAACACTTACATTTCAGATTTAAATAGCTGAAATCATGAAACTTACGAATTTTTAAATCCTATTTTTCCTATTTTTAGGAAATCTTTCCTAATTTTTAGAATCTTTCCTATTTTTAAATTGACTAAAATGGACCGTGAATTTGGTAGATCCCTTCTCATAGGCCCAAAGACTTTAAGGCCAGCAAGGATCATCATGATAGAATACAAACTTTTGAACATTGCAAGACAACCTCACCCACCAGTCCTGCAATAGGCCCACAACATCTGCCTGAGTTACAGAAGTTCTCAAACTTAACTTGAAGTCTTCAAATAAAAAAAAGAATCCATTATTTACTCTACTTCAAAAAACAACCTGACCACTTCTGGGCTAGCGATTGGATTGTATCATCTTGAACTAACATTGCAAGGTTCCAGATTGTGCCTAGCTCCCTCCATCATCTGTGACCTCTCAACTTAGAGGCCAACTTTGGACAGATTATACCAGAGTCACTTCAGGGCATCATGGGATCCTATATAGACAGATAGCGTCTACATAATAAAACCTGCTTGTACACATGGTCCCAGATTGGACAACAGTCCCAGCATTACTTCATGAACCACCAACACCCGCTGAATATCACTTTGTAGATCTTCTGGCATGGTAGGACAAAGAATCTTTCCTTCAACAGCCTCATCATCAGTTTGGATGCAAGATCCTCCTCACTAAGGATACTACTCTCAGATCCATAGAGAAAGAGTGATGACTTCTTCACCCATTCCATACCTACACCAGATGCGTACATACATACAGACATGCGAAGAGGGGTAAAGTAGATTGCACCTCCAGTGCTAGTACAGAGGAAAGACTCCTTGCAGAAGAAATGGCTTTTGCAAATCTAGCTTCTAAATACACTGATCTCTAGCTCTAACTGTCCAATGGCAAGAGTTTGACCAAACTGGGATTGGCTGATCCCTGCCTGTATTTGTGCTTGTCTGTTACAAGCTACTAAGAGATATTTTTGGTACATCAATAATTGCAGCAAAGTTTTTATATTCCAGAAAAGAACATATGAACTATTGCCCATCACGAACATACACGTGAGTAGTTCAATTAAGTAATCTTTGTACAGCACTTTGTACATTTAGGTTAGTTAAAGAGATGTGTCATTTGCAGCTATGCAAGAGGAACAGATAACCAGCATAAGCTATGCAGTGGTGAAGAGATTATGGAGAAGGGTATAATAAGCCATCAAACTTCTCTCCTCCCCTCACATTTTAAACAGTAAGTTCATTTGCATTAGTTCCAAAGAGAAGGCATCAGAGAAAAGGCTCTGTCCACTCTTCCTTTAGGCACAATACACTATTTTGCAGAAAGATTTAAAAAATCTACACACAAGTTGACCCTTTACCAAAGGGGTTTTCAGCTTCTTAACCTCTTGCTTGGTCTAGTGTGAGCTAAGAAGGGTGCCAAAAGAGGGGCCACAATGCTGCGCCAGGAATAAGAAGGTATGTTAGTGAAGACAACCGGCTAAGGTTGTCCACCATAACAGCATATGGTGAAAACTCTGTGGTAAGCTGTGGTCTTCCAGAAGCAAATGACTCGCTCCACTACTAAAGAAAAGGGTGCAATAAGGCCTGTAAATAATAATTCTTCATTTAAAACAGAATATTCCTAATATCCTCAGAGGGATTCACTATTAATTATCTGGACCATTATATTTTACATTTCTGCAATCCAGATGTCATTTTCCTCATTTACTTAACATGTTACATTGTTTTTAATGGCCATGAATGTACCTAGTGCTTAAATCCATATTTATTTCCTTTGTGTTTTTCCTATTTTCTTTAAAATTACATGTGCTCCAGCCATAACTAGCTAAAAAACCACAAAGACAGAGTTAATCACTGCCATAACACTACTCTGTAAAAAACATAAAAATAAAACGTGTTGGTTACTAGGAATAACTGAAGAGTCAGGGAGGGAAATTGTACGTTAAGTGAATGACGCTAACCCCATCTGCTCCATTCATTTTTACCACTGCAAGATAAAATAGACATGACAAGGATAGAATGGTACCTCAGGTGATGGATCCAGGACAAGTCTAATGGAAAGTTAGAGGCCCTTATGCAGAATCCTGAATACTCCCAATCACAGAAGAGTGCTGCAGATCAGTGGGGCAAGAGGAACACCTCTTCCTGAGGGCAAGAACTGCAAGTCTATAGTACTAAAATGGGAAGTCTGCAAAATTATATTACTGGTCCTCAGAGCCCAGCCACCCCTAAATAAGCTAGTGCTGCATGTTTGGAAGGTGCAAGGAGGGAATAATACAGTTAGCATGCAATTATTTTCTGTCTGAGAAATCCTGATTACTAACATGGCACATTTGTCACCTTGGCTTTTTCCTCAGGTTCAGCATTAAATTAGTAATATATGCTAATGGGGTTAGACACAGTAGAGAGATTCAACCCAGGATACATTTAACCACATAAATTAACACAGCCGAATTTCACCAACAGTTAAATAAATGAAAAAAGGAAGGTAGAAAGCAAGCATGGTTATTTAAAACCTGAGTCACAGAATCAAGACAATGAGAAACTTAAACCACACTATACATTACCTGCTCTCCCTCAATTTCTGGATATATTTATACTTATCAGTCAATGAACCATTGGATGTAATCACTGCCTACAAAGTATATGAAACATAAAATTACTTTTCCTACGTCTGAACTTTACATATATAGGTCAGAAGAGGAATGGAAATAGCTCGAAAGACTTACATCTCGTACAACAGGTGAATAATTCTGGCTTTCGAGAGGCTGTGAGCCGTCAGATAACAGCTGTGGAGATGAAGGATTTCAGTCAGAGCATTTTATTTCCCACATATTTTCAGAGAACTTTCAGAGATAAATCCTCTTTGGAAAAATTTCCTTCATTTAAAAAAAAAAAAGAAGGAAACTGTCAAGGTTTTAAGGCATATTAAAGTACATGCAGGAATTGCACATAAAATAACCTTTGAAACCTGAAATTCTCCTGACCCATATAATTTACTGTTTCAAGTGACTTTCATTCCCATTGACTCTCAATGAGACTTCGGCTCTTACATGCCAAAGTCACTTTTGAAAATGGGACTTCAGTGCCTTTGGAAATTTTACCTCAGACACTATGGAGCAGTCATTTTTCAGACTGATTCAGTTATGTTCTACAGCAGATTTTTTTTAAATCTATATATGGCAGACCAAAAGAGCTACATGATACAAAGTTTAAGTTCAAACCTTCACTCTCTCGCTGAATACCCAAGGCCTTACCATCTCTTCAATATAAGTTAAAAGCATGTCTCCAAAGTATTCTGTTGCTTCTATAGGCAGCTGTGCTGGTAAGTTGTCAATGGAACACATCAGAATCCCAAAGCCTTCCATACTGGAAGAGAAAACATGATTCCATGTCACATTTTCTTGGTCATATCTTTAGCGGTCATGTTTCAAAAGCATGACTTTTCATATAGTAGTCTGAGCAGACTATGATATTGAAACACAAAGTACAGTGCGCAAATTAAAGGTTCTCCCACCTGCCATGAATAATATGCTGGTCAGCGTCATACATACAAAATGGACTGTCAATTGATGTACACTCTGTCATAAATTCTATGGATCCTCCAGTGTCTGCTGAAATGTCACATATTGCCATAAGTCTAAAGTAATTAAATAAAAAACAATGAACAAAAACATCCAAACACAAATAAGAATAGTTACAAAAGATCAGAAGATTGTTCTTCACAAGAGTTTCAACCAGATTTATCAGACACAGATAAATACAATATGTTGGGGAAAAGTCAACATGGCTTTTCTAAAGGAAAATCATGCCTGACCAATTTACTAGAATGGTTGGAGTGGGTCAACAAGAATGTGGGGTGATCCTGGGTATCATGTACTTGGACTTTCAGAAAGCCTTTGGTGAGGGACCTCATCTTAAGCAGGGGCGGCTCTAGGTATTTTGCCGCCCCAAGCACAGCAGGCAGGCTGCCTTCGGCGGCTTGCCTGCGGGAGGTCCCTGGTCCCGCAGATTCGGCGGCAAGCCTACGGGAGGTCCGCTGAAGCCGCGGGACCAGTAGACCCTCCGCAGGCATGCTGCCGAAGGCAACCTGCCTGCCGCCCTCGCGGCGACCGGCAGAGCGCCCCCCCCGAGGCTTGCCGCCCCAGGCACACACTTGGCGTGCTGGTGCCTGGAGCTGCCCCTGATCTTAAGCAAATTAAGCAGTCATGGGATAAGGCAGGCCCTCTCATGGTTCAGTAACTGGTTAAAAGATAAGAAACCAAAGGTAGAAATAAATGGTCAGTTTTCATGATAAAAAAGATGTAACTAACAAGATACCCCAAGGATCTGTACTGGGACCTATACTGTTTAACATATTCATAAGCTATCTGGGAAAGGAGGTGAATAGTCGGGTGGCAAAGTTTGCTGACAATACAAAATTACTCAAGATGGCAGTCTGCTTTGGACGTGGCAGAGTTACAAAGGGATCTCACAAAACTAGGTGATTGATTTAATCTGCCATTTTGTTGCCCAAATGTTGATAAGTGCAAAGTAATGCACATTGGAAAACAAATCCCAACTATACATACAAAATGACTTGATCTAAATTAGCTGTTACCACTCAAGAAAGATCTTGGAGTCATAGAGGATAGTTAAGAACATAAGAATGGCCATACTGGATCAGACCAAAGGTCCATCTAGCCCAGTATCCTGTCTTCTGACAGTGGCCAATGCCAGGTGCCCCAGAGGGAATTAACAGAATAGGTAATCATCAAGTGATCTATGCCCTGTCACCCATTCCCCAGCTTCTGGCAAACAGGCTAGGGACACCTCTGAAAACATCCACTCAACATGTAGCAGCAGTTAAAGCTAACATGATTTGGGGGTATGAAACAGCTGTCATACATGGAGAAGTTAAAACAGACAGACTATTCATCTTAGAAAAGAGACTACTACAAGGAAATATGATAGAGGTCTATAAAATCATGAATGGTGTGGAGAAAGTGAATAGGAAATATTATTTACTCCTTCACATAACACAAGAACCAAGGGTCACCTAATGAAATTAATAAACAGCAGGTTTAAAAGAAACAGGAAGTACTACTTCACGCAACACACCAGGGTTGTTGTGAAGGCCAAAACTGGGTTCAAAAAGAATTAGCTGAGTTCATGGAGGACAGGTTTATAAGTGGCTATTAGCAATCCCACGCTCTGGGTGTCTTCAGCCTCTAACTGCTAGAAGCTGTGGAAGCACCTGGCATTGGCCACTGTCAGAAGACAGGATACTGGGCTAAACTGACCATTGGCCTCACCCAGTATGGCCGTTATGTCCAGAAAGGAACCACTTGTAGGGGACATGGAACAGGTATTTTCTGTAATTAATAAAATAATCTATTGAAAGACACTTATTTTATCAGGAATAGTAACAGACTATTTCTATAATGACTTGGTATAGATAGATATAGATAGTTCTAGATACCTTTTTTAAAATCGATAAAATTAGTAGATAGTTAAAGACATCTCTTTAACTTATCAATTACATAAACCAGACACCATGAAAAGGAGACCATGGTCAATAGTCTATTTTCTTTGTCTCTTCTGTGAACACAGGTAGTATATAAAAAGAGATTCCTACTATTATAGATGTATATTGTAATGGACAAAATGATGTCATTGATAAGGGAGGCCCTTAAATACTCAGTAATTGACAAAAACAAGGAACATGAAAACATCTGCTCTATCACAATAATCAATGCATCAGCAAAATATTAAAGTATGGATTAACATCTAAGGCTTAAGAGCTAACTGTGGTTACATATTGTCCTAGTAATGATAAATTAGTTACAATTATCGTTGGTTTATTGATTCATAAATAAGGTCAAGCATGAAAAAGGATTTTTTCTTCATTCCGAACAGCATGTTAGAGAGGAGTTTTAGGGAGTTAGTCACAAGTGAACTCCAGTAGGGGGCCACACTTCACCAGTCTCAAATTTGGTGAATAGCACTCTATTAACTATTTCTTGTTGTCTTAACTCGGCTGAAGTATTTAACATAATAATTTATTAAATCTGCACACACAACGTCATTTGTCACATTTGCTCTCTCATCCTTTCCCCAGGGAGAGAAGCATCTTTAGGGTTAACTTAATTTACAAATCTGCCATTTGTTAATAGTACAAATGAATGACATTTGTAAGTGGGATGTACAAATTCCAAAAGGAAACAAAGAAATAGGGAAGCATGTGGGAAAAGAAAGCAGGATGGGTCGGGTGTTCTGCCCCTAAGTTTCTCTCATATACTGTCAATGTATTTATTAGATGCTTTGCTGAAACCACTGATCCTTATTGCTTAATTAGAATGCTAGAGAATAATTCTTACTACCAAATGAAGGTGCCTTACTTGTGTGGTAATTCTGGACAACCCTCAGTGGCAGCAGCAGAAGGTTTAACTGGAGCCAGCAACTTTTTTGCATCATGTCGATTTAACAAGCGAGGGGTGTGTTGCTCCCAGTATATTCCATTAATCAAACAAGTAGTGTATGGTGCAATCTGCAAAGAAAGTCACAAATTCCAGAATCTCTCTCATGGATGTTATTGATAGTCAAGGGAACTTGCATTTGATCTAGCCTTTTAGACAAGTGATTCCCTAACTACAGCGAACTTGGAACAGTATTTGCTATCAGCAGTATTTGGAAAACCTTGTACTGAGAGAACAGCAGCAATGCTCACATCAGTATTAAAACGAGAAGTGTAGAGTTCTGGATGTTTGTCGTATTCCTCCGGATCATACACCCCATCGGTCTTCCTTACAAGATGATGGTGACGACTTAACACTGTCCCATATACTTTCCTAAGGTCTGCAATAAAGAGAAGAAAGTCAGTTATTTAAGAAGCAATACAATTGGTCAGAGATTCTAAAGCTTATCAAGCTTGTGCTTAGCATTACCTCCAGATTTGGAAACCTCCCTCAGTTCATGTGGCTCCACAAACTCATAGGGGAGTTCATTGAACACTTCTTGGGCACCCTGCAGATAAAAATATGACCCAGAATCATGTGGACATCAGCAAAGAGTACAGGATATTGAAAAATTGCAGAAAGAAAATTGTTAAATTTTGCATTCACAGTATGTTCACAAGGGCTCATTTTCAATAGGTCTTGCCAATCCTGCCAGATTACACTGTCTCTATAGAGAAACATACTAATCCACATGTGCCAAGTACCTGCCTGAAATGGAATGCTGCCTGAACTCTGGTCCACTGTGTAACATGAGCAAGTGTTCATTTTACTTTAGTGAACTAAAAACAAAAAAGTCACCAGATATGTCTTCAGAGCATTGTTAACTGGAGTTAGAACTCGAGTATTACCCCTAATTCGACTCCCAGCCACACACACATCTCTAGCTTGAGTTAAGTGGTTCTTTTAACTCTAACTAGCTAGCCTGTTGGGGGTGGGACAGCAGAGGAAGGGGTCTGTTTGGGGTTCCAGTGCTGCTGAAGCTTCAGCTAGTAAGGCAATGGGGATGCAACAGCTTGAGTTATAAGTCAGCAGCAGCTAACCCAATCGCTCTGTGAAACTCAAATGTTATTTTGAAGCATGGTTGCTCTCAGCTCCAGGGTCTCTACTCTGGCAGATAATCTGCACTGAAGCCTGTGTCACCACCACTACACTCCTATCAGTACCCATGCTAGCTAGATTAAAGCTAATACAGATGTTCTTCAACTAAACCAATGAAACTTTATGCAAATCACCCCCACTGTTGAAAGTCTTTTTCATAAGGTTCCTTAGCATCCATATAGACCTTTCCACAAGTCCTTTTGACATGTGAAGAAAATACCAAACACCTGTAAGGATAAGGCCTTTTCCTGTAGCCGTATTGTAAGGTCTGAGACCGTTGTCTGCAGTCATATTAGGACAGCAGCAGCCATGAGCTAGAAGCAGAAAGTCACATCCTCACATTCCATTTAAATTACCTTAAAACAATGCAATATCGGGTTGTTAAGAAGGCGATCCTGTCCTAACAGTACCCACCATCACTAGATAAAGAAACAGATCTTAAAATGGTTAAAGAAAACGTAGTTTGATGGTATTCTGTCTGGCAAGAAACCACTTATCAAGTTGTGGTTGTGAAATCCCTACTTTATTGTTTTGTCTTTATGGCTCCCCACTTCGCTAGTGTTTCTCTCTATGGTCTCTTTCTGGTTCTTTGATCATTTCTGTCTGTTTTATAATTAATTTTGCTAGGTGTAAAAATCAATTAAGGTGGTGGGGTATGATTGGTTAGAGAATTGTTTTACAAGGTTAGGATTGGTTAGAAAACTGTTTAGTAATATTTCAGTAAAATGATTGGTTAAGGTACAGCTAAGCAGGACTCAAGTTTCACTATATAAATTAGGGTCCAAAAGGAAGTTCTTGGGAACCAACTCCAGGACACAGCCCCAAGATCAGAGTTGCCAGATCTCAACACTCTGCTAACGACACCGTGCAGAAGCTGGATTTCCCCAGATGACCTGATCCTGACTGGCCATCATGAAAAGTTCATCTGCCTTACTGGGAGTGGTGAGCATTATGTGCATTCTGTTTTGGTAATTGATAATAAATAGAGGTTAAGTAGGATACTACTGTGTAAGGCTCTTTCACGGGTAAAAGACCCTGCAAACCTGCAGAGCATAAGGTTATGCCCTGCGCCCACGAAAGGGTAAGAGTAGGTGCCTAAATTAACAGGGTTATGTCTGAGCCCTAGGAACAGGGTACAGGTGGGTACCCTAGAGTGTGACGGTAACAGAATTTTGTGTGGGTAACACATCAAGTCTAAATTACACCCAATCTATTGCAAATGGCCTAAAATCCACATTGGAAAGTTACAGCCCATTATTGCTAAAGACTTCATCTGGAATTCCATGTCTGGAAAAGATTCCCTTCATGCCAGCTATCACTATTAGTACTGTGAAGTGTGCAAATTTCTGGGTCAGAGAATAATCTGTGACATTTAAAAACCTCTTTAATTGCCAGGTAAATAAATCAGTGCTGTAAAGTAGGGTGGCCGGGGCTCAACCCTCCCTGGGGAGGAGGGGAGCCACACCGGCCTGTTGTTCGTACTCGTGTCCTGCCCTGTTTCCGCAAGGCTGAGCAACAAAGCACACAGTCAGTTAAGGGCTCAGGCCCTCTGGTGCAGGGACTGAGTAACAAAGCACAAGTTCAGGGAGCTCAGCCCCCTCTGGTGCAGGGGCTAAGCAACAATACAAGTTAGTATAGAGGCCCAGGCCCTGGATCAGGGCAGGGCAACAACAGTCAGGATTCAGGCCCTCTGGAGCAGGGGCTGAGCAAACAGACTAGTCTTAATGGCCTCCTCAGGCCAGGGAGAGGAGGAATCTGCCACCCTGGAGAGGGTGGCAGGGGGAACGCAGGCCCTCCCACTCCACTGCGTTCCAGCCCGGGGCCCCACTAGCGGTTACCACCGCTGGCGGTCAGTGGGGATCCTGACCGCAACACACTGACATAGGTTCCGGTAGATCTGCAGCCTGACTGGGGTCGGCTGCCCCCGGGCCACTTCCAATTTCCCCCTCTGGACCTACCTGGCCTGTGGCATCAGCTCCCGGGAAGTCCCATAGCATAGGTTCTTCGCAGCCGGTGCTGCAGGGTAGATCCGGCAGTTCCTCCGGGAAGTCCGGCCAGGCTTGCTCCGGGGGTTCCTTGGGGTAACAGCAAGGGAGAGGGGGAGTCTCTGGCGGCTCCTCCCAGTAGCGGGTGTGGGGAAGCTCCAGCCAGTCAGGGCAACTGCCCTGGGCTCCAGCGGCTTCCCAGTCCCGAGCCCTCTCTGGCAGGTCTGCTCCTGACGGTGGCTGGGCTCCCACTGAGCTCTGATGGCCGGCATTTATGCTTCCGGGTCGCCGCCTGACCCTCTGAGGGGCGGGCTCACTGCTCTGTAGCCCCGCCCCTTCCGGTGTCCGCCGGGGCTCAACCCTCCCTGGGGAGGCGGGGAGCCACACCGGCCTGTTACAGTGCCTACATTCTCCTAAAGGCCTTTATGGAACTGGGTGAGATCTCAGCAGCTCTGCCTGCTGGCATGGCTTGTACTGAAGCATGAAAAGCAGTTTCCTACCCCATTAGTAATGTCGTGATTGATCCACAGCCAATACAGTACTCACGCTCATTGTTTGCACTTCTCAATTCTTAAGTGACCCTTGTGGATGTTTCTTTCTGGAGGCTCATTGGTATTATAATGTTGCTGCCCTTGAAAATCACCATATCACTGTAAATTCACGTCTGCCGTTCCAATCTTATACTTGTACAGCAACTGCTTATTTCTTCAGGCCACACTTTAATTATTACTTCTTTAAGGATCCCCAATGATTTATCTTTCTCCATTTGCCCTCTTATTTGTTGCAGGTTCTAGTTAGCTATTGGAATGGACTTCACAAATAGATCTAGGCTTGCATCTCTATTTCAAAGGTGGTCTTTGGTTTCATAGTGGCAGTCATCATTCTAGAAAGAGCATCTGTAGTAAACATGAATTTACCAGGCATGTAGGTCACAACCAAAATCAAACTTTTGCAGTTTTATCATTATTCTTTGAACCCTTAAGGTACAGTCATTTAGTGGTTTGCCAAAAGATGCTATCAGGGTCTTGTAGTCCATTTCAACATCCATTGTCTGGCCATAAATATACTGATTAAATCTCTCACAGAGAAACAATATTCCTAAAATCTCAGTCTCAATTTGTGTCTCTCTTGTTTCCGCATCAGTCAGTGATTTTTATGCATGTGCCACTGGTTGCCAACAATCCTCATATTTCTGTAAAATAACTGCACCTAACCCAGACTGATGCAGCTGCTGAAGTTTTAATAGGCCTGCCTGGTGAGCAGAACTTCGACACTGGTTCTTGTATAAAGTCGTTGTTGCAAACCTTCCAACAATTCCTCCCGTTCTGCACCACAGGACTATTCATTTTTATTTTCTAGGAGTTTCCTCAAAGCCACTGATTTTGTACATAGGTTAGATATGAATTTTCCAAGATTACTAACCATTCCCAGGAAACAATAGACATCTTTCTTTGATGGGGAACATGGCATCATTTCAATGGCTTGAAATCATCCTCATCAGGTTTTACATCTTTGTTAGAAAGATCTCCAGCAAAAGTCAGTTCTGTAACCTCTAAAACACATTTCTCTCTATTTAGTTTCAAGTTTGCAGCTCTAGTTGTATCCAAGACTTCCCAAAGTCTACAATCATGTTTCTTTTTAGCTGAGCCCCAGATGTCGTTCAATACCATTAATAAGATGTCAACACCATTAATAAGTTCAGAGATCACATGCATGGTTTTGTGGTACAGTTGTGCCAAAGGGTAATCATAAGAATTTGTCTTCCAAATTGGGTAGTAGATGTGCATAGTTTTGAGCTTTTTCAGTTAATTTTAGCTGCCAAATTCCTGAGGATACATCCAATTTACTGAAATATTGTACATTTGCAAACTGAACCATAATATCTTCTCTGACTGGCAGTGTGAAATATTGTCCTTGTATAGCCTTATCAAGGTCTCTCTGATCTAAGCACATGCATAGATGGCCATTATTTATCACCACAATGACTAGGGAGCTCACCCTTTCCATTGGCGCCTCAATTTTTTGTATTACTGGCATTGCTTCCATCCCTGTGAGCTCAACCTTGAGTTTATCATGGAATGCAAATGGCACCTTTCTAAAAGGCTGGACAACTGGAGGGACCTGCCTGATTGTTTATGTGGCTTGTATGTTCACCATACAAGTAATTCAACCCTTGAAACAGACCATGATATTCCCCACTGAGTGCCTCATAGCCAGGTTCAGTATGATGTAGTGAAGGCATCCATTTCACCAGATTTAGCCCTGGCTACCTGTGTAAAATGCAAAATTGGGGTCACCTCCTTTGGCACTACAATGAGCAAGAGCCTGTACGTGAGGCTTTTCTAGTTGATGCTAGCAATGCATCTTCAATAGTATATTTGTTCCAGAATAACCAGTTACCTAAACTATGACCAAAAAAATGGAAGTCCTATTTTCAGGCTCTTATAATTTTGTTCAGACAGAATATAAACCTGAGCTCCTGTGTCATTTGAGTGGAGTAATTGTTTCATTCACTTTCAGAGGCAGTATCCAGTTCCTCTCATCAGGTTTGCTAGATCCCAGCAGGTAAAACTCCTCAGCCAGATTGTCTTCAACTGAATACATTTGACTTTCCTGCATTTTGGATTGGCAGCATTTTGCAAAATGATTTTTGCCCACATTTATGAGAGTTTCCCAAAGGCAAAACACAGCAAGGAGCCATACTGTGATCCAAACATTCCACATTCCTCCCTTCTGCAGTGTTTTTCATAGCGAGTGGTTCCACTTTTTGATTTAGTCTTGTCTGGCTATATTGGGGGAGAGGGGGGACAAATTTCTCTATCTTAAAGTGGCACTTCCAAAGTGCTGAACTGAGGAGGAGTCGAGTCAAGGTCATTTATTAATTATGGACATTGGTTCAGAGATATTTTCATAACAAAACCTGCTTCCTCTGTATGATCTTGCAGTGAAGTTATAGTCTGAAGTTTATGACCAAAGTCACTGACAGACTACAACACACACACACAAATTCCCTCTGGGACACCCAATCCCTGATCATACATCTCAATTTGATCCTTACCAATAGGCTTCTTACCCCACTCCAAACCTCACTCTCTTCCATAGACTTTAAAAACTCCATCCCATCAGTATTGCTCCTCTAACTACTTCTGAGGGTAGTCTGTACCAAATATTAAAAATTCTGAACACAAGATTTCAAAATTCTGCGAGTTTTATTTGTCAATAAATAAATGCATAGGCTCCAGCATGGCAGTGGGGAGCACAGGCTACTGGCTGCATGAAGGTGGGAGATCACCCTGCAGCCTCCCCACTCTGAGGACACAAACTCAGTGGTGAGGTTGCACCTGACCTTAACACAGCACAAGGCCTGGCCCTGCCCCTCTGTGCCAGGCACACCAGATGTGGGGCAGGCAGGCTCAACCAGGCAGGATCCAAGTGTGGAGGGGCTCAGTGTGGGGGGATCCAGGTGTGGGGTGAGAGGATTCTATGTGGGACAATCTGGATACAGGCAGCTCAGTGGAGGGGGGGTCTAGGTATTAGGGGATCTGGATGCACAAAGGCTCGCTAGGGGGGTTCTAGGTGCAGGTGCAATGGGACTCTGCAGGGGCTTCCAGGCGAAAGTGGTTGGGGCTCAGTGGAGAGGTCTGGGTGCAGCTCACTGGGGTCAGTGGCCTGGAGATCTGGATGTGGGGGCTCAGGGAGGTGCAAGGGGGTGGGACTCATCAAGGTGGGGGTTTGAGTGCAGGGAGCTCAATGGAGGGGTGGTCTGGGTGCAGGGGTGAGGGTCCGCAGGCAGAGTATCTGTGTGCAGGGGGCTCCAGATGCAGGAGGTTGAGGTTCAGGGGGGTGATTTGCCTCTCCGCTGGCTGCTCTGCGTGCCTGAAATTATGTACCTGCGCAGCTAGGGAGTGGTGCATGACTGCTCTTGCAGCTTCCCTTTGCTTCCATCAGAAAGTCCTTTTTCTGCAGGGAAGCAAAAAAATCTGCAGGGGCATGAATTCTGTGCATGCACAGTGGTGCAGAATTCTCCCAGGAGTATCTAACCAGCAGAGGATTCTCTTCTGTGCAGGAATACCCACAGCTCCCAGACAATGATGGGGAGGTGGGGAGAAATACCTTAGACTGCATCTAGGTTCAGCTGGGAAGAGGTACAGGTATCAAAGCCTTTCTGGATTGGGGAAGATGACCAAGACCAAGAAGGCATGCAGCTAGGAAGGGCCTGTGCTGGTTAGCGAACCAGGGGAGTAGCAGGTGACTGGGAAAGAGTCTGCTCTGGGAACACAAATGTTGTCAGCATCTAATCCTCTTCCAAAGCCTCCTCTTTTTCCTGAATGGCAGCAGCTGTTCTTTTGACACTTCTTCCTATGGTAGATGGGACAACTGATATTCCCCTCTGGCTCTTCCTCTGTTTCATGGAGAATTGCCTGCAGGATTATGGTACCTCTGAGGCTTGGTTGACCCCAGAAAGGAGTTTCACTGCTAATTCTGGACTGACATTTCACTTTAGCACATGTTCATTAGCATCTCCTGACAGACCATCAACCAGGTTCCACATCAGTCGCTCACTGCAGCCAACAGCTGGCTAGTAGTCTCTTGCCTAAGGATGTATGCTAAAGGGCTGTGTGAATGTAATGGAGACTGCACCCTGCAACCACCCAGCCCAAAAAGGCAAAAAGCTTCTGCAGATGACTGCATCTCAGGGATAGTGGAGAGTGTAACCCATCCATCAAATCAACCATCCATCCTTTAGGTAGAGACCAACATCAAGTCTTACACCACATAAATAATGCAGAAGTCGAACCTTCTTTGAGAAATAATGTATACAGACAAAGCAAACAGAAGTTCTCTCCCATAGTCATCCTTATCCATTCTATAGCATTTAAGGGCACGAGGAGCAGCTTTCCTTGACAGCGCATCCTAGTTTTTATGATTCATGACTAGTAACCAGTATCATAGCTCCTCTACAGGCACAAGTCTATGGTAACTAGGAATTCATACCACATCGTGGCAAAAAACCTAGAAGCAAGAATACTGAACACATTAATTCTATCACGAAATTGTGTACAGTGAGTCTACAAGATGTAGAAATAGGACTTGGGTAAAAAGATGCATCAAAAATGAGAATTGCATTGGTGGTGGGAGGGCTTCTTACCTTAGAAACGTTACCAGTGCCTGTAAACACAAACGTTAAGGGTCCAATCGACTTTGGCATCAAACCCAGAGAGATTTCATAGCCAGCATCCCGCACTGCCTGCACAGCCTGGCTGCTGTTCCTGTAGTTATGAGCCATACCAATGTGCTGAAACCAGACACAAAAGGGTTTTCATCAATATGTTTGTCCAGATCCAACGATATTTCTTTTTACTAAAATGTTCAAGTGATATTATGTAAAAATCTTACCATGAAAGGAGTGTGATGTCCTAGGGCAAGAAATCGTAATCCCATTCCATGTAAAATATTGATCATTCCTATTTCAGAATTACACAGTTAATATAATTAAGAATGGACATACAGGATCTACAGTGACTGATACCCAAGATCTTCCTGGACTCAAGATAAAACAGGTTCAATAGCAGACTTGGATCTCAGTCCTCCGTTTGGCATCCCTCAAACATGACAATATTTTTTTGAGGGGGGGCGCAGACCACCATGTTGGGGGGGTGGGGGAAGAGACAAACCCACACCACTAAATTCCACTGAAGAGTCGTGAGCTTTTTCTAGGTACAGTGGAAAAACGATAAATACTTGAATACAAAGCTATCAGGACTGTGTCACAAAAAAGAGGGCTGATTAGTAAGTGTGTTGTAGCTTCACCATACACTTTGGCTCACAGGGAAAGTGATAGACATTTCTTTCTAGAGCACACATTCTGTAGGCCTAGAGTCACTGATTCTCCTTCCAGTGATGTTGAGTATCTACTCTCCTGGCAAGAGAAATACTGGTTCTGTATAGATAGATGGGACTTTATAGGAAGTAAAATAATGGAGTTGGGGAGTGCCGGGAATTAGCAACAGACTAGAAAAAGATTCTCAGGAGCTACACAGCAGCTACAAAAAGCACGACAGGCCTGGATTCTCAGGAAGTTAATGTAAATTGAAAAGGTGCTGATGTTGGTGGAGCATTATTAGTCCTAGGCCTACTTCTTGTATAGTGCACTATACCTGCTACACCAGCCCACTGTCCAAAGGCTACCACTCGTAGTCCTCTGTGATCAACCATTTTCTCATAGTCAATCAATCGAATTTCCTGAAAATACATAAAAAGTTGCTTTTATGTTTTCACTAAAAGTTTGATTTTAAACAGCAAAATCAAGGATGTACTGCTTCCATGGGAACTGCTTTTACATGTACGCCTGTCACGTTTTGTGCATGAGACACGCAGATGCACAGGACTGAGTTTTCAACTGTTAAAAAACCAATTGTTTTTTCTACAACAGGTTGACTTTGGCTTGCTTGGTTTATAACCAGAGTCTCCATAATGTTTTTAAGTGACAGAGGACTTCTGTTCTCGGGGACAACTAGTTGCTCAAATCAATACACTGAATAAACAGAGGATGAAATCCTGGTCCCAGTGAAATAAATGGCAAAACTTCCATGAGGCCAGGATTTTACCCAATGTTATAAAACATGCAAAGGGCCAAATTTTGCAGTTTCTAATCAGGCAGAATTAATTTCTTTGGAATAGTTAGCCACATAAGGACTGCACACCAGACCCTTTAGACTTGATATCAATATCATGTATACCAGTACAGTCACACTGACTTCAATTTTTTTTTCTCCTCACAATTTACTCTAGCAAGAAAGGTCCCATATTCTTTAACCATGAGAGAATGTCTCTTAGGAAAACACATCCATCACTTAATCAGCTTTTCAAAGTGTATTATAGCCAAGACCAGTGGCTCTCAAACTTTTGTACTGGTGACCCCTTTCACATACACCTCTACCCCAATATAACGTGGGTTCGCATACAAGGCGGTAAAGCTCTGACACACTGCTTTGAGCAGCATGTTAAGGGTGCCAGACCATGCCGGGGCCGAGGGGTTCAATAAGGGGCAGAGGGTTTCGGGGGCAGTCAGGGGCTTCCCCCCCGCCCCAGGGTCTGGGGAGCAGGAGCTGTGGGAGGGCACTTTTGGGGGCCCTGCAGTCCCAGAGTGGCCTGGGGGTTTAGCAGGGGGCCAGGAGTGGCCTGCTCTGCTTCCCACACCCCGGCCCCAGCTGTGTCACTCAGGGGAGGGGGCTTGGGGGAAGGGATCCCCCCGCACTCACCAGCAGCGGCAGAAGCAGAGCAGCCCAACCCCAGCCAGCTCCATTCCGCCAGCTTCCAGCCATGGCGCTCCACTTCCAGCCGCAGGTGAGTGTGGGGGGGGGCATCCTTTCCCCAACCTCCCCGCACTCACCGATGGCGGGAAGCAGAGCGCCGTGGCTGGGAGGTGGCGGAGTGGAGCGGGCTGGGGCCGGGCTGCTCTGCTTCCTGCCGCTGCTGGTGAGTGTCTGTCAGGAGGCGGGGGTGTGCGGATAGGGATCGGGGCAGTCAGGGGACAGGGAGCAGGGGGGTTGGGTAGGGGGTGGGGTCCTGGGGGTGATTAGGGACGGGGGTCTCTGGACGGGGCGGTCATGGAACAAGGAATG
This sequence comes from Mauremys reevesii, assembly GCF_016161935.1. NCBI lineage: Eukaryota > Metazoa > Chordata > Testudines > Geoemydidae > Mauremys > Mauremys reevesii. The sequence continues at coordinate 317,950,879 of NC_052623.1, forward strand.
GGGGGGGGCAAAGCAAGTTCGATATAATGCGGTCTCACCTATAACACGGCAAGATTTTTTTGTCTCCCGAGGACCGAGTTATATTGGGGTAGAGGTGTAGCAAGCTTCTGAATGCGACTGCCCCTTATAAACTAAGAACACTTTTTTATATATTTAACACCATTATAAATGCTGGAAGCAAAGCGGGGTTTGGGGTGGAGGCTGACAGATGACCCCCTGAAGGGTCCCAACTCCCAGTTTGAGAACCCCTGGCCAAGACGATCAGTTTCAAGTTGAGCACTTTGCATCGTATAAATAACAAGTACAGAGGGATAATTAAGTCCTTGACTGAAGCTAGGAATGGCAATTTCAGCCTAGAATGAATATTTAAAGCCCAGTTATAACTGTCAAAATATACTCCTGAGGAAATTCTGCATCATTACATGCATGCAGAATTCATATCCCCCGCAGATTTCTTTGCTCCCCAACAGAAAAATGACTTTCTGATGGGGAAGCAAAGAGAAGCTGCACGAGCAGTCATGCACCCCCTCACCAGCAGTGGAGGGGGAAGGGAGGGAGGGAGAGAAATGCTAAGGGTGCCTTGACCGGTGGCTCATACCCTGTGCTAGGCTCAAGCTGCTAGTCCCAGCTGGGCTGCAGGCCGGGACTTCCTCTTCCCCTGAAAGGAGAGACCAGGGGCAGAAACCTCCCCCAGCTGCAGGAACATGAACGCACACACATGAACACCGCTTCCCACCCCCATTATTCTTCAGCCATGGGGGAGAGGTCACTGTTTGGGAAGCTGCTCCCCCATCTGCCCAACCCCACACATCTGGACCCCCCAGACCCAGACCCCCCTGCACCCATAAGCCCCAACCCCCTGCATCTGGACTCCCACCCCTCACTCAGACCACCCCTCACTGAACCCTCCACACTCAAACCTCCACCCTGACAAGTTCCCCGCAGAGCCCCAACCAGCTGCACCTGGACCCTCACCCTATGAAACCCCATTCACCCAGCACCCAACTCTGCTGCAAAGTCCCATGCCCTTGTACCCAGAACCCCCTGCATCTGGACCCCCACTGAGCCACCCACACTGACTGCCCCACACAGATCCCTCTCACCTCACATCTGGATCCTCCACACTAAGCCCCTCCACACTTAGATCTTGCTGGGATGAACCTACCTACCCACACCTCCTGCACCTGGATGGAGGGGCAGGGTCCTGGGGGGTTTCTGGGGCAGGCCCAGCCCTTATGCTATGTCAGGGTCAAGTGCAGCCTCATTGCCGGGTCTGTGTCCTGGGGGGGTGGGGCTGCAGGGTGATCTCCCACCTCCATGCAGCCAGTGGCCTGTGCTCCCCACTGCCATGCTAGAGCCACCACATTTATTGACAAATAAAATTTGTAGAATTTTAAAATAGTGTGAAAATTTTTTATTTCCCTCAGGAATAAAAATAGAAGTGTAGAATATAAATGTTGCTATGCAGCAATGTGTTCTAACCCATAGCTAAGTGATGTGTGGTAGATACCCTATAGCTGGTGTTTGGATATACAATACCCTCTTGATTATTTCCATATTATAGCTTAAGAGAATCAATATAAACAGCTTAAAAAATTAAATGCACCTCTTAAAACAACAACAACTGTGGAGAGTTCAGACTTTCTATTATTGTATCAAAAAAGCAAGCTCAAATATCTATGAATACTTAGGTTATCTTCCAATGCACTGTATGCTTAATCCTGTTTTTTACCTTGTGGTAACAGTCACTGATCTTTCTTACTACAATATTTACCTTTCTTAGAATTTCATCCAGTAGAGACATGTTTGCCTCTTGGGCTTTAATAGTGTGAGAGAAGAATGCATAGTTTTTCTTTGGAATTAATTTATCCTCTGGAGGTCTCTTCACTCCCACAATTAGAGATGCCTCAGAAATATCTTCTTGAATAATGCCACCTGCTTTTATATATTCCTGTAAACAGAGCATTAAGAAACACTTTCATTCTTCAATATTAATGCAGAAAAGACAAAGGCAGACTTAAGAACTTATGAAGCAGAAAGATACAGAAACAAGTTAAGGCCTATTACTAAACAAACTTATTTAAGAGTTTAAGAGCTTGGATTTGTATTAGGGCTGTCAAGCGATTAAACAAATTAATCATGATTAATCGCACTGTTAAACAATAGAATACCATTTATTTAAATATTTTGGATATTTTCTACATTTTCAAATATATTGATTTCAATTACAACAAAAAAATAAAGTGAGCACTGTACACTTTATATTCTATTATAAATATTTGCACTGTAAAAAACAAGAAATAGTGTTTTTCAATTCACCTAATACAATTTCTGTAGTGCAATCTCTACCATGAAAGTTGAACTTAGAAAGGGAAAATTATGTACAAAAAAAATTCAAAAACAAAACAATGTAAAATTTTAGAGCCTACAAGTCCACTCAGTCCTACTTCTTGTTCTGCCAATCACTCAGACAAACAAGTTTGTTTACATTTGCAGGAGGAGATCATGCTGCCCACTTCTTGTTTACAACGTTACCTGGAAGTGAGATAGGTGTTCGTATGGCATTGTTTTATATGATGAACAAGATTTTCAGTAATCCTCATCATATCTGACTTCACTGCCTTGGTGTGAGCTCAAGGCTGGGTTGCTTTAAGAGAACTGTATTTTTTGCTTTTGGGTAACCGGTAAGGTATTGTAAAAGCTGTTTTGTTGCTGGCTTTGTGAATCTAAATATCAGAATAACCAGTCTGGGGGACTGTCTGCCCCATTCTTCACAGTTTGACCTAATTGTGCAATCTCAGTGTGGCTCCCCTGGGATCCCGGTCACACTACATAAAAGGATTATTTCATTGGGATAGCATAGGATTGAACCTGGAGGCAGAATTCAGCCCATCTTATTACTAGTAATAAATAGGTTATAGAGGTTTTCATTCCTTCAAAAGTGAGTAAAGCATCTCAATCCCCATTCTAAGATGGTGCAACTAAGACACAGAAATTGGGTGGTTTGTTCACGGTCATACAGTGGGTTACAAAAGCTAGGGCTAGGGCTTCTGCTCCCACCTCTGTGCCTTACCCACTCAACCATACTATCATGCTGCTTCCACTGAGGTTGATGGCAACCTCCCATTGACTTCAAATGACAGCGGGACCAGGCTGAACATTAGCATAACAAAAAAATCAATAGACTTACACAAAGTAAGTTATCGTTGGTGTAAATGTGGTTGTTACTTAAAACAGCTGGTTAAAGTACAAATCCTTGAAGCCTGGACAGCAGGTTGTATTTTATTTTTTTCGCCTTCAACTATATTCCTCCCACTCTCAGACCCTGAACTTGACAAGTAAAAAGGGTATGTGTCACAATTGCATTAGCTTAATACAAATGCCTCATTAAGAATCAGGCTAGCATGACTACAATACGGCCAGCTAGCAAGGCTTCAAACATGATGGCCTGCATCTTAACAGGCATTTGCAATCACTTCAACGTAACTCAGATGAATTAACAGGATTGGGGGGGCAGGAGGGGGAAGCCACACCTTTTCTCTGTCACAACTATACACAGCATCAGTGGAAATACGCTGCAGGCAGCAAGGAAAAAGACAAAAACAGTTACATAGGACATCATGAATTAAATAAAACCCCAAAGTTCCTATGCAAAGAATTATTGAGAATTTAGACAATAGAAGGCAGGGAAGTTGCGGGAGGGCAGGACAGACCTAAAAAACAAAGAACAATGAATAGGCATCAATATTGCCTTACAGATCTAGCCAACGATTCCCATTGCTTTAGTCAGTGGGAAAGAATGACCCCCTTATGTAATACATAACAGAGTAGCTAATAACATAGGTTCGCTATTATGTACATCCTTTAATGCTGTAATATCATTAAATAAACCAATGTTACATTTTGTTCATCTAAATAGGAACCACAGCAGAACTTACCTTTTCATGGATGGCTCTCCGGTTTGATGGTTGTACTAAGACTTTGTATCCCAGATTTGTTAGCTCTTTAACATGCTTTGGTGCTAGAGGTGCTCTTCTTTCCCAAACACTAACATCTTCCCTCCTGATTGCCAGTACATGTTTATGATGGTGACGGCACTTTAAAAGATGGACCCCAAACTTGTCAGTTGTCTCTCTGAATATTCGTAGCATGATAAAACCTGATGGTAGCAAAGACAAAGTAGTTAAACAATACCAGGCTTGTAAAGGTGCTTAGAAGCCATTGTGTTTGTGTCTCTTTAGAAATCTTTTGTAAAACATACTCAACTACTAATCACTACAATGATCACAACCGCAGCAATAATTATCACAATTTTCTGATTAATGGTACTAATATTCCCAGATTTCCTGTGCAAGAGAAAACTGAATTTACTTTCATTACCAAATGTAAGTGCTCTAATGTAAACCGTAACTGAAACAGTAATAGAATATAAAAGTCTTGTTTTCTCTTCGCTTTGGCTGGGTTACTTCACAAAATCAAACCACCAGTATTGCTGTATCAAAAAGCTTTTACTCCTGTGCAAGATATATTGTTCTTAATTCCAGTTACTGTACTTGTAATCAGTGCTAGAGGCTTAAGCAAAAATGCCAATTAGACTGAGTCACCAGTATAAATATGCAAGAGTCAAAAACTTTTATCAACACCCCACCTTATAAATCTTATAAGTATCTCCCTTATCACTTGGTGTAGTGATAAAAAAAGAGACTAACTCATAAAAGAGCAATAAGGTAGAGTTAAAGGTGCTACATGACCAATGCCAAATGCCCTTGGGACAGTTCTTTAAAGGTATTTACATAAGAATGCCTCGGCACCCAACCCTTATTTAAATCAACGTGAATTAGGTGCTTAGGCACTTTTGAAAACCCCAGTAAGGTCCAGATCCCCAAAAGGTACTTAGATGTCTGAATACCTTTGAGGATCTGGATCTAGATGCCTATCTGCATTTAAACATCTTTGAAAAATCTAGCTCTTAGACCCCAGTTTTGCAAAGACCTATGCACCTATTTAAGCATACAGAGGCCCTTTAAACCCAGTGGGACTGCTCACGGACTTCAAGTTAGGAGTGTCTGTAGAGAGAAATACATAGTGAGCATCCTACAGTATCAGAGAAAGCTACTTCGAAATGAAAAGTGTAATGATCTTTTAGTTCTCACTTACATGGCACCTTCCTATGAGCAGAATGCCTGCAAGCACAGAATCCTTCCTGATGAAGACCCACTTGTACAAGAAACTAACTGGCTGATTATGGGTCACGTGGGGATAGGGTTTCGTTTGCTTGTTTGGGTGGGGTGGGGGAGAGAAGAGTGAGCATGCAAAATTCTGAGATAGGGATCATATCTTCTTTCCTGCTTGTACAGTGCTTGTATTTTTCACATTTGGTCTATTAAAGGGACACTTTCATCTTCAATTTGGCCTGAAAACAAGATTTTATAAAACCTCAGACCAAAAACAAACATTGTGGAAACTTTTTTTGAGTTCCACTAAAAGGATGGCTTTTAAACAAACATTCCCAGGAGCCTTTGAAATCCAACACTGCTAAAGTAAGTCAGAGTGAAACTGACTTCACTGATTTTCACTGGCCTTGCTGGAAGAAGTACAAGGCATATAAAGATTGGCAAGATGGGTTTAAAAAATATTCTTACTTGTACTATCTTTAACATAATTAATGCAGCCAAGATATTATATTTAAAGAGTTGCTGTCAATTTAAAAATAATATGTTGTAAAGCATACTGAATATATGGTTATGCTTCTAATGGTAATGGTAATCAGTTTAGTGCCACAAACTGATGAAGTTGGCATGAGTTTTTAATTTTTTAAAAAATGATTATTTAAAGCATTTAGTTTTGAAATTAAACAATCTCATTTATCAATACCTGCCTGAAGCGTACTGCCAATTTCTGTTTTTCCAGCTGAATCTTTAACAAAAAACTAAAAATTCTGCCAGGTACCCAGTGCAAAGTGAAAATATAGAAAAAAAAATTCCCCACAATCTCCTTCAGTTATACTTATCTTAATTGTTAATTGGAGCAATAGCAGATCGATGGGTTTTATATCCCTCCCCCGTGGGATTTTTTAAATCAATTATCAGAGGGGTAGCCCTGTTAGTCTCGATCTGTAAAAGCAGCAAAGAGTCCTGTGGCACCTTATAGACTAACAGACGTTTTGGAGCATGAGCTTTCGTGGGTAAAATGTCATGTCATGCATCCGAGGAAGTGGGTTTCATCCACGAAAGCTCATGCTCCAAAACGTCCGTTAGTCTATAAGGTGCCACAGGACTCTTTGCTGCTTTTAAATCAATGGTGACCTTCAGATTCACATACACCTTTGCCAGAGGTTATGAACAGTTCCTTCCTAACTGACGTATGATGTGATCCAAACTTGTTTTCCCCGGATTAGAACGGGGCGGCAGGTAACCCCTGATCTAGAGATGCAGCTAAAGAGAGCATTTAATCTCCTTCGCAGTTTTCTCTCTGATGGATTTCTCCCTGACAGTCTAAGTTACTGGCCAGAAAAGACCTCACGAGCTGGAAAAGTCAGGCTCGCTGCCGGGGTCACCTCCGAGGACAAACGTGGCTACTCTGTTGCCAGAAAGGAAGATGCAAACGTGTCCTCAATAGTCCCGCTGTGCCGAGGAGCAGGGAGGGAGCTGAAAGCCAGACGGGACGGGCTCGGAGGCAGAGACACAGGTTCCCAGAGAGCGAGAAGCTGCTGCCAAGAACCACCACCCCCGGGGGGGGCGGAATCACGGAACGCAGGGGGGGGGGGCGACTCCCACAGCCCAGCCCCCTGTCCCGCAGTGACCCAGGGAGCCCCGCCGACTGCCCGGGGCGCAGCGGCCCCCAAGGTCCAGCCCAGCGCCAGCAGGAACAGCTCCACGCGCGGCCTGGAGGCACCCGGGAGCGTAGGCCCCTGGGGAAAGGCGCCGCCGCCTGCTGCTGCTGCTGCAGGACCCCACGGCAGGGATGCAGCGCCCAGCTCCCGCCCCACCCCACGCGCGGCACCTACCTGCCCGCGGAGCGGGGTTTCCACGGGGAGAACGGAGCCGCCGGCTCTGGGATTGCGCAAAGGAACCGAGCCGCTGCCCAGCCAGGCTATTAACAGAATTTTGGGGAACTAAGGGATGCGGTCCCAGACGCCAGCCAATCGAGTGTGACCTTCGGGGTACAACCTTTCCTTTCCGCCAATCGCAAAAGGGCTTCAGGCGTGACGTCATTGGTGACGTCTCATCCCGCCCATACACACCCCCCAACCCGCCTCTCTTATGTGTGTGCTCCTGCTTGGACGGGAGAGATTTCCCGGAATGTCCCGCCCAGGGGCCCTGGCTCTCCAGGGGGACTTGCACAAGGGCACGGGAACGCTCCTAGATAGGGACAGTCAATGGGCTAGCAGCAGGGATCCTACTGGCAGCACAGCCCGCAATGCTGCGGGGATCCGCCATACATGATAGTCGGGGATGGCTGCCAGAGCGGAGCCCCCCTACCCCGAAATGGCTCAGGGGCATCTGGAATACGAGGGAAAACACGGTGGGGATCCGGGAGACTAGAAACACATTAATAAAATGGGTGTGTCAACATTGTATTCTTAACATAAATTGTAGGGTAATAGGGATGGGCAAGGCAGATAGGATAGCGAAGGATCAACGTCCTCCTGCCTCTGAAAAGCATCCCAGCCCCTCCCCAACTGACAAAATCCTTGTATATCCCCCTCCTCCTCAATGACAAGTAAACCGGAGCTCTGTAATTTCCTATGATCTCCTTTCCCCACCCACTAAAATAAGGAATGGCAGTACAGTCTCTTTGCTCACTACACAACATTAGTAATGGGGGAAACCACACACAGTTGGATTCCAGATAACAGTGTTTAACTATATACAAATACACAGGCCTACCTAAGGCGTAAATTTTTAACAGTGACAGAAAGTAACCATTAGAACAATTTATGAACAATTTCCAGAGGGTTGTGGTGGATTTTCCATCAGTGACGATTTTTAATTCAAGTTTGGATTTTTTTTCTTAAAGATCTGCTCAAGGAATTATTTTGGGGAAGTTCTAGGGCCTGTGTTATACAGGAAGTAGGACTAGATGATCAGAATGGTCATTTCTGGCCTTGGAATCTAAGGGCTGTGTCATCAGATGCTACTGGTGTGGTGCTCTGCTCTGTTCAATCTTGATATCAATCGGCTGTGTGCGTGTGCTCCCTCTGTGTGCTGTCCCAGCTCTGCGCAGATAGCTGACTCAGCAGACCCCGGGAGAACCCCCAATGACCACAGACTCTAGTAAGGTACGAAGGCACTTTGGCCAGGTTTATTGTCAAACGAAGCACAATGATAGTTCCCTCTAGACTTTACTCTGGAGGACATACTATGAATATGTGCCCCCTGGCAATGGACTCAGCTCAGTCAGTGGCGGGACTTTCCACTGCCCCCTAGGCTGGACAAAGACACTGCCCCAGGGATGCATTCTTATAGACAGGTACAAACAAGTTACACATCACTCCTGACGTATTGAGGTGCAACCCCTCTATGTAGCAAGGTACAACCCCTCTACGTAATAAAGTGCCGCCTCTCACCTTGTACATGTTGGTTCGAACAAAACAACTCTATCCATAATATTACCCTTTTGGCCCTGTCATTGGGAAGGGTCAGCCTGTTCCTTGTTATCTATGTGGAGTGTACAAGTATGTGAATGTTCTGATATCTGGTGTCCAGTACCTTTTAGGTACCTTTTTGCAGTATCAGCCCTTTCCTTCCAGCTTCTGTGAGCAGGGCCTGCCTCTGGCTCACAGCTTAACTTTGCTTTATGTTAGCAAAGTCTTTACCATTACTTTAGGTCAGGCCTTAGGCCTCATACCGAGCCTCTGATACCAAGGTTTATATCTCAGGACCTCCTCTTACTACAGGCTGGTCTACACTGAAAACTTATATCAGCATAGGGCTTGTCTACACTTACCAAGGATCAACAAGTGGTGATGATGCATCAGCAGTCAATTAGCAGGCCTAGGGAAGACCTGCTAAATTGCAGGGCCTCCCAGGGGGGGGGGGGAGGGGCAAGTGGGACAATTTGCCCCAGGCCCCGGGCTCCGCAGGGGCCCCCCCCGAGAATGGCTGAGGTTCCCTCCCCGGCCCAACCCCACCTCCGTCCCTCTCCCGGAGCCTCAGCGCATCCAGGAGCATCCCTGAACAGCAGTGCAGCATGGCTCCGGTGGGGCCTGAGCTCCTCCCCACTCAGAGCCACGTGGTAAGGGGGCGGGGCTGCAAGCTCCAGGCCCAGCAGAAGGAGCTCAGGCCCTGCTGGAGCTCGCAGCCCCACCCCTTTACTACACGGCTGAGCAGGGAGGAGCTCAGGCCCCACTGGAGCCACGCTGCAGCGCTGTTCAGGGACACTCCTGGATGTGGCGCACTGAGGTGTCAGGTGAGGGGGAAGCCGGGGTAAGGGGCCGGGGCTGGGGGTTGGATAAGGGGCAGGGAGTCCCAGGGACAGTCAGGAGACAGGGAGGGGGCAGAGGTTGGAGGGGCGGTCAGGGGACAGGGAACAGGGGGGTTGGATCATGGGCATTCCGGGGGTCTGTTAGGACTCAGCAGGGGGTGGATAGGGGTTGGGGCAGTCAGGGGACAGGGAGCAGGGGTTTGGTCCCGGGGTGGTGGTTGGGGGGTTTCTGGCGGACGGTGAGGGGACAAGGAGCAGGATGGGTCGGGGATTCTGAGGGGAGCGGGCAGTCGGGGGGCAGGAAGTGGGTGGGGGTCAGATAGGGGGCAGGGCTAGGCTGTTTGGGAGGCACAGCCTTCCCTACTCTAAAACTCATTCAGCAGTTTGAGGCTTGCACAAGAGCCAAGCTGTTAGCTTTTCCCTTAGGGCTACCATCCCTTTCACTTCTCAAATGCCAAATTATAGTCTATATTTTAGGCCTGGTCTACACTAGGAGGTTATGTCGAATTTAGCAGCATTAAATCAAATTAACCCTGCACCTGTCCACACAACGAAGCTATTTAGTTCGACACAGAGGTCTCTTTAGTTCGATTTCTGTACTCCTCCCCGACGAGGGGAGTAGCGCTAAATTCGACATAGCCATGTCGAATTAGGCTAGGTGTGGATGGAATTCGACGCTAATAGCTCCGGGAGCTATCCCACAGTGCACCACTCTGTTGACGCTCTGGACAGCAGTCCAAGCTCGGATGCTCTGACCAGCCACACAGGAAAAGCCCCGGGAAAATTTGAATTCCTTTTCCTGTCTGGCCAGTTTGAATCTCATTTCCTGTTTGGACATCGTGGCGAGCTCAGCAGCACTGGCAACGATGCAGAGCTCTCCAGCAGAGGTGTCCATGCAATCTCAGAATAGAAAGAGGGCCCCAGCATGGACTGACCAGGAAGTCTTGGATCTGATCGCTGTGTGGGGCGATGAGTCTGTGCTTTCGGAGCTGCGCTCCAAAAAATGGAATGTGAAGATCTACGAGAAGATCTCCAAAGCCATGACAGAGAGAGGATACAGCCGGGATACAACGCAGTGCCGCGTGAAAATCAAGGAGCTGAGACAAGGCTACCAGAAGACCAAAGCGGCAAATGGACGCTCCAGAACCCAGCCCCAGACATGCCGTTTCTACGAGGCACTGCATGCCATTCTAGGTGCGGCCGCCACCACTACCCCACCAGTGACCGTGGACTCTGAGGATGGGATAGTGTCAACAGCCGGTTCCTCGGAGATGTTCGTGGACGGGGAAGATGAGGAAGGAGATGAGGAAGACGAGGCAGTCGACAGCGCTTACAACGCTGATTTCCCCGACAGCCAGGATCTCTTCATCTCCCTCACGGAGATCCCCTACCAACCCTCCCCAGCTGTTAACCCGGACCCTGAATCAGGGGAAGGATCAGTCGATAAGTGCTTTAAACATGTAAACATTTATTTTTAACAGAACAGGAATATTAACTATGTGAAAAGAAGGTCAATATGAACGGGGATAGAAAAGAAATGCTCTTGGGAGATCTCCACGAAGGTCTCCTGCAGGTAATCGAAAAGCCTCCGCACGAGGTTCCTGGGGAGAGCGGCCTTATTGCATCCTCCGTGGTAGCACACTTTTCCACGCCAGGCTATCCTCAGGTACTCTGGTATCATTGCCTCGCAGATCATGGCGGCATAGGGCCCTGGTTTTTGCTGACTTTCACGCAGCATGCGGTCTTTCTCTGTCTCACTGATCCTCAGCAGGGTGATGTTGCCCATGGTGGCCTGCTTTGAATTAGGGGAATGTTAGTATTGGGACTGCTTGCCTTTTCCTTTACATAACTGTAACCGGCGGTTTACAGCCACGCGGTGGAGGCGGGACAGGGGCAGAGTTCATGCTTTCCCGATTGCCGGCAGCAGGAACTGGCCAACGGTAGGAGCATTGCTTTGACCGTAAAAGGAGGGCACTGCTATAAATTAAGTTTTAAGCAGCCAAAAGTCTACGGCTTACCATGTCTGCCTGCTCCACAAATTCTGCTGTCCTGCCCCGCTTGTCTGATCTCCACTGCAAGACCCCAGGCACTGAATGCGAAGGCCGAAAATTCGAACTGGTCCTGAGTGCGCATGAGAGAGGTGCTGTGCATGGTCTTGTTCACAGAGACAGATTAGACTATGTTCATTGTTTGCAAAAATGTATCTTTGTAAGGAATTCACTCCCTTTTTCCCATCACACAGCTGTGACTGTCTCCCGACCTACCCCGGCATCCCCCTCACGGAGGCTGGCGCAGATTAGGCAGCGAAAGAAAAGTACACGGGACGACATGTTCTCAGAACTTATGGGCTGCTCCCGAGCCGAGGCGGCCCAGCAGACCCAGTGGAGGGAGAACATGTCGCAGTACCAGCGCTCACACAGCGAACGGGAGGACAGGTGGCAGCAGGAAGACCAGCAGGCAACTCAAACGCTGCTTGGACTAATGAGGGAGCAAACGGACACGCTCCGGCACCTTGTGGCTGTTCTGCAGGACTGGAGGCAGGAGGACAGAGCCCCACTGCAGTCTATCTCTAACCGCCCTCCCCCGCCACAAAGTCCCATACCCCCCTCACCCAAAATACCAAGAAGGAGGGGCGGCAGGGGCCGTGAAAACTGTCACTCCACCCCTGCACAGTGCTCAATTACAGGAAGGCTCTCATTCCCAAAATTTTGATAAGTTCTTTCCTTCCCACCTTACCCAAGAAAACGGTCCCAGTTTCATCCCCTAACTGTCTAGTTGATAATAAAAAATACTTTTCTGTTAATTACTGGTTCCATCCTGTTTAGAGGAGACTGTGTTTGAAGGGGGGGAAGGGGGTTGGTAATTGGACAGGACAGTCACCTTTACCAGGGTACAGACACGGGGGCAGATTCAGCAGCAGGTCACACACACAGTGCAGTCACTAGGCACCCTGGTCAGTCTGGGAGGTGGTTTTCATGTTCGAGGGGGGAGGGGGGGCTATGTGACTTTGTGGCAGGGGAGGGTGGTTAGAGATCTTATGCAGCGGTCCTTATCCTGGATCACAGAGCCATGCAGCAGGGGCTCTGCAACCGTCCTTCCCCGCCACAAAGTCACATAGCCCCCACACACAGAGTCCCAAAAAGGAGGGGTGGCAGGCTCCATTGAAACAACCAGTCCGCCACTGCGGACCGCTCTAGGAGCAGGAGCCTGTCATTCCTCAAGTTTAGAAGCGGTCTCTACATCACTACACACCCTCCCCACCACAGTCTGCGTCCCAGTTTCAACCCTTTACCGCGAAATCAGTAATAAAGAAAACGGTGTTAATTAACAAAGTTCCATGTATTTTATTTTTAAGCGTGTGTTGGAAGAGGGGGAACGGGGTGAACGGGGTATGTAACTGCAGAGGGTAGTCAACATTAGCTGGGTAAAGAAACGGGGGCAGGTTCAGCTTCTCTGTAAACAAACTTAATAGTCACAGGTTACCCTGCTCCCTGAGGAACCTAGCTTTCAAAGCCTTCCGGATGCACAGCGCTTCCCGCTGGGCTCTTCTAATCACACGGCTGTCTGGCTGGGCGTAATCAGCAGCCAGGCTATTTGCCTCAACCTCCCATCCTGCCATAAAGGTCTCCCCCTTGCTCTCACAGAGATTGTGGAGCACACAGCAAGCTGCAATAACAGATATTGGTTTCGCTGAGATCTGAGCGAGTCAGTAAGCTTCTCCATCTCCCTGGGAAGAAAATACCTTCCTGCAGGCGTCTAAACAGACCAGAGTTCCTGAAAACACGCGTGTCATGAACCTTGCCCGGCCATCCGACGTTGATGTTGGTAAAGCGTCCCCTATGATCCACCAGTGCTTGCAGCACCATTGAAAAGTAGCCCTTTCGGTTAATATACTGGCTGGCCTGGTGGTCCGGTCCCAGGATAGGGATGTGAGTTCCATCTATAGCCCCACCGCAGTTTGGGAATCCCATCGCGGCAAAGCCATCTATGACGACCTGGACGTTTCCCAGGGTCACTACCTTTGAGAGCAGTAGCTCAACGATTGCGTTGGCTACTTGCATCACAGCAACCCCCATGGTAGATTTGCCCACGCCAAAGTGGTTCGCTACTGACCGGTAGCTGTCTGGCGTTGCAAGTTTCCAGAGGGCTATGGCCACTTGCTTCTGCACAGTCAGGGCTGCTCGCATGCGGGTGTCCTTGTGCTTCAGGGCAGGGACAGCAACTCACACAGTTCAAGGAAAGTTCCCTTACGCATCCTGAAGTTTCACGGCCACTGTGATTTATCCCAGACCTGGAGCACTATGCGGTCCCACCAGTCCGTGCTTGTTTCCCGGGCCCAGAATCGCCGTTCCACAGCATGAACATGACCCATTGCCACCATGATCTCCACGGCATGGGGTACCGTGCTGTGTGAGAGGTCTGTGCCACTCTCTGACTTCATGTCCTCACCGCGCTGCCGTAGCCTCCTCGCCCGATTTCTCAGCATCTGACTGTGAAAAAGGTGGGCGATAAGGTGCGAGGAGTTAACGGCCATAACTGCAGCGATGATCGCAGCGGGCTCCATGCTCGCAGTGCTGTGGTGTCCGCGCTGTCACTCACCAGAAAAGTGCGCGAACTGATTGCCCGCCGGCAGGAGTGACGGTTGAATGACGACAGTTACCCAAAACCACCCTCGACACATTTTTTTCCCCCAGCAGGCATTGGGGGCTCTACCCAGAATTCCAATGGGCAGCGGGGACTGCGGGAACTGTGGGATAGCTGCCCACAGTGCACTGCTTCCAATGTCGACGCTTGCCCCGTTAGTGTGGACTCACAAAGTCGAATTACTGTCCTTAGTGTGGATACACACATTCGACTTTGTAATATCGGTTCCACAAATTCGATTTAAGTAGAATCGAACTACTCTGGTAGCGTAGACATACCCTAATTTCAGTGGCATAGGGAGATTCATGTCAGGGGAGGGTAGCTGCATTTAAAATTAGCCACTGGGGGAGGGATCACATGAGAAGAGCAATATCCTACACCACCTACCTCCTTCCCAACCCTACCAAGGGAGACCCCCCCCAACCTGCATTCCCTGAGGCTTCAAAGGGGTTAATTCAGTGGTTCTCAAACTTTTGTACTGGTGACCCCTTTCACATAGCAAACCTCTGAGTGTGACACCCCCTTATAAATTAAAAACACTTTTTAATATATTTAACACTATTATAAATGCTGAAGGCAAAGCGGGGTTTGAGGTGGAGGCTTATAGTTCGTGACCCCCAATAATAACCTCGTGACCCCCTGAGGAGTCCTGATCCCCAGTTGGAGAACCCCTGAGTTAATTTAATTTTAGCACCCTGTGTCCATTCACATGCATGTGCTATTTTGAGCATTTCCGTTTTGACAACATAGGCTCATCCCAGATTCTGGAACAAGCTCAAATGCTCAGTTCGTGGAGTATGTACATAAGCTATACTAAAGACAAACCCAAAGTAACTGTCTCCAGTTTGTGAGGGACCCCATGGAGCCAGTCTCTAGGAAACAGGTAAATGCATGGAGGTTAAGTCCATTAATGGCCATTAGCCAGGATGGGTAAGGAATGGTGTACCTAGCCTCTGTTTGTCAGAGGGTGGAGATGGATGGCAGGAGAGAGATCACTTGATCGTTACCTGTTTGATTCACTCCCTCTGGAGCACTTGGCATTGGCCATTGTCGGTAGACAAGATATTGGGCTGGATGGACCTTTGGTTTGACCCAGTATGGCTGTTCTTATGTTCTAAGCTAAATGAACCCAAAGTTATGGAGACAGATATGAGTGAAGGAAGCCAGCAGAGTATCAGAAACCTGGAAAAATCTCTGACTGGATGGGCTCAGGAGTTTGGTCACAAGCTGAGGTGGTTCAAAAGTTTTGGATTTTTTTAAAGCAGAATTTTTTTATTGTTTCTTTAAACAATCAAACACAGCAAGCAGCAAATATTTGGCCACACACGTCTGAAACCCCAAACCATATGCAGGTTTTGGCAGACTAATTTCAGCTTTTCAATTAAAAAAAACCACAACAAATTTTGAAGGAAAGCAGACATTGTCCATGATTTTTTCTGCTTTTTAAAAACCCCTAGTTTTCGATCCAAAAAAAGTTTTGACGGAAAATATTTGTCCAACCCTTTTAATGAGCTTTAGTGCCTTTTAGCACTAGCTGATGCTGAGAACCAGTGATACCTTGTAAAGAAGTTTTCTCAAAACTGGGTTTGTGCCGAGATGCAGAAGGTTTATTTTTCCCAGGGCCACCCATGGGGGGGAGCAAGTGGGGCAATTTGCCCCAGGCCCTGCAGGGGCCCCCACGAGAATATAGTATTGTATAATATTGCAAATTTTTTTATGGAAGGGGCCCCCAAAATTGCTTTGCCCCAGACCCCCTGAATCCTCTGGGCGGCCCTGCTAAATTGACTGCAGATCGCTCTCCCATCAACTCCTGTATTCCACTAGATTGAGAAGAGTAGGGGGAGTCGATGGGAGAGTGTCTCCCTTCAACATTGCATAGTGTGAACCCCACGAGAAGTAAATCTAAGCTACATCGATTTGAGTTACATATTCATGTAACAAGATACTGCAGGGTATGAAAAATCCGGAGAGACATAGCTATGCCAACCTAACCCCTGGTGTAGACAGCGCTAGGTCAACAGAAGAATTCTTCCATCAACTTAACTACCTCCTCTTGGGGAGATGGATTACCTACAGTGATGTAAGAACTACCCTGAACCACTGCAGAATGCTAAGGGTAGACATACCCTATGAAAAACTAAGGCCTGGGCCACACTACACAGTTAGGTCAACATGTGGCAGCTTATATTGAATTACTTGTAGGGGAAGGGATAGCTCAAGTGCTTTGAGTATTAGCCTGCTTAAACCCAGAGTTGTGAGTTCAATCCTTGAGGGGACCACTTAGGGATCTGGGGCAAAAATCAGTACTTAGTCCTGCTAGTGAAGGCAGGGGGCTGGACTCCATGACCTTTCAAGGTCCCTTCCAGTTCTAGGAGATGGGTATATCTCCAATTTATTTATTTTTTTATTTAATTATGTCAGTGTCTACATTAGTCTTGCTCCCACCAATGTAAATGCCCTACTACACATAATAACTCCATCTCCACAAGAGGTATAGGGTTTATGTTGGTGTAGTTAGGGTGACACTATCTGTGTAGAAACTGTGCTACTTACTTTGGCTGTTAGTTATCTTGTCAATTTCACAGCAGGAACTGTGAAATAGACAAGAAAGCAGGGCAGCTAGATTTCAGCTGCTCCCACTCCCCTGAAGAGCTTGGGCTGCTGGACACACCTCTGCCCCCCTCCCCTGTAGCCAGGACAAGAAGCCTTGGAAGCTGGTCCCTGCTCCCAGCTGGAATCTGGGGTGAGAAGCCAGGGCCACTCCTCCAACCTCACCCCCACCCTGCTCCCAGCATGGAGCCCTGAAATTGACAAGGCTGCCTCTCTCCTTGCAGGGAGCGGGAGGGGAGGGAGAAGCCAGGCAGCCAGATCCTGCTTTCCTGGGGCGAGAAGCCCTGGGCGGCTTCCCCCTCCCACCACTCCTAGCGGGGAATGGAAAACTGAGGGGAGAGCAACCTTCCAGGAGCCTGTGACCCTGTGAAGTAGCCAGACTGCTGACAGGGAGCTGCCAACGGAGCTGAGAAACTGGGCGGTCAGCTCCCAACCCCATCCCTCTTAGGTTGGTGGAAGTTGTCCTGGTGAGGGCCGTTCTTAGCCATAGGCAGAATAGGCAGCTGCCTAGGGCACCAGTTTGTCTGGGGCACCACTCTGCCAGGAGCCGAATGTGCTGCCTGCAGCCCAGTCTGAGGGAGGGGATTGGCTGCTGGGGTCTCTGGGAAGGGGTGAGGGAAGGAATTCACCTGTGAGTGTGACTCTCCCAGGCAGGCTGGGTGGCTCTGGCAGTATCCTTTGTTGCTCCCCATAACGTGCATTCTCCCAGCACTCCCTTCCCCCCCCCAAAGCACCCCTCTCTCCCCCCTCCCCTCCGGTAGGGCTTGGTTGGGTAAAGCTGCTGGTGGGTGGGGGCGCTGGCTGGCTGGGTGCTGAGGAAGTGAAACTGAAAGTGACTCATTTCCTCAGCAGCCAGCCCAAGCAACAGGAACTGGATTGGAATGATCACACACAGCTGGAAGGGCTGGGGATAGGGTGACCAGGTAGCATGTGTGACAAATCAGGACAGGGGGTTGGGGTAGGGTGACCGGATGTCCCACTTTTATAGGGACAGTCCCAATTTTGGGTCTTTTTCTTATATAGGCTCCTATTACCCCGACCCCCGTCCTGATTTTTCACACTTGCTCTCTGGTCACCCTAGGTGGGGGGTAATTGGTGCCTATATAAGACAAAGCCCCAAATATCAGGACTGGCCCTATAAAAGTGGGACATCCGGTCACCCTACCCCAACCCCCTGTCCTGATTTGTCACACAAAGCTTTTTCGGGGGGGGGGAGCTATGTGACTTTGTGGCGGGGGAGGGCATTACAAAAAATGAACTGATCATGCTAATGAGTGATAAAGTGAAAGTGAAAGACAAAATAGTTTCATTGTTACTTTGGCAAAATATTTTGCCATAATTCTAGATTGCACTCCAGACATAAGTCATCAAGAACAGATTCCATTAGTAGTGAGATTTGCCAATATTAGTGATTCAGCACAGATTACAGTTAAGGAATCATTTATCACATTTCTAGAAGTAAAGGACACTACAGGTTTTGGACTTCTTCAAGCTCTCCTTTATGAACTAAAATGAATGGGATTGACAGTAATGAATATTAGAGGACAAGGCTATGATAATAGTGCCAATATGAGAGGATGTATTTCTGGCATGCAAGCTAGATTGCTGGCAGAAAATCCAGGAGCCTTTTTTGTTCCATGTGCATGCTACAGCCTTAATTTGATTTTGTGTGATATGGCCAAGTCTTCTGTAGAAGCTACTTCTTTTTTTGGTTTGCTCCAACGCATTTATGTGCTCTTTCACCTTCCACTCAATGATGTCAAATATTCAAAGCACATGTCAATGGTATTACCGTTAAGCCTCTATCTGAGACACTCTGGGAAAGCGGAGTAGAAAGTGTAAAAATACTGAGATATCAGTCTGAGGAAGTTTACGAAGCACTGGTTGCTATTTCGGAAGAAGCCAGAGATCCAGAAGCTAAAAGTGAAGCACAGTCATTGGCTTCCGAAATATCCAGCTTCAAGTTTCTAACCTCTGTAGTAATCTGGTATAACATTCTTGTTAAAAATTCAAGTGTAAGCAAAATAATGCAGAGTCCAATGATGCTCTATGTCAACAGGAGAGAGCTCTCCCTTTGGCATAATCAAACCACTCTTACAGAAACCATGAAAGGAAATCGTGTCTTACTAATCTATTAGAGTTCTTTGAAGGGGTCAACAAACATGTGGACAAGGGGGATCCAGTGGACATAGTATACTTAGATTTTCAGAAAGCCTTTGACAAGGTCCCTCACCAAAGGCTGTTACATAAATTAAGCTGTCATTGGATAAAAGGGAAGGTCCTTTCATGGACTGAGAACTGGTTAAAAGACAGGGAACAAAGGGTAGGAATTAATGGTAAATTCTCAGAATGGAGAGGGGTAACAAGTGGTGTTCCCCAAGGGTCAGTCCTAGGACCAATCCTATTCAACTTATTCATAAATGATCTGAAGAAAGGGGTAAACAGTGAGGTGGCAAAGTTTGCAGATGATACTAAACTGCTCAAGATAGTTAAGACCAAAGCAGACTGTGAAGAACTTCAAAAAGATCTCACAAAACTAAGTGATTGGGCAACAAAATGGCAAATGAAATGTAATGTGGATAAATGTAAAGTAATGCACATTGGAAAAAATAACCCCAACTATACATACAATATGATGGGGGCTAATTTAGCTACAACGAGTCAGGAAAAAGATCTTGGAGTCACCGTGGACAGTTCTCTGAAGATGTCCACGCAGTGTGCAGAGGCGGTCAAAAAAGCAAACAGGATGTTAGGAATCATTAAAAAGGGGATAGAGAATAAGACTGAGAATATATTATTGCCCTTATATAAATCCATGGTACACCCACATCTCGAATACTGTGTACAGATGTGGTCTCCTCACCTCAAAAAAGATATTCTAGCACTAGAAAAGGTTCAGAAAAGGGCAACTAAAATGATTAGGGGTTTGGAGAAGGTCCCATATGAGGAAAGATTAAAGAGGCTAGGACTCTTCAGCTTGGAAAAGAGGAGACTAAGGGGGGATATGATAGAGGTATATAAAATCATGAGTGATGTGGAGAAAGTGGATAAGGAAAAGTTATTTACTTATTCCCATAATACAAGAACTAGGGGTCACCAAATGAAATTAATAGGCGCAGGTTTAAAACAAATAAAAGGAAGTTCTCCTTCATGCAGCGCACAGTCAACTTGTGAAACTCCTTACCTGAGGAGGTTGTGAAGGCTAGGACTATAACAGCGTTTAAAAGAGAACTGAATAAATTCATGGTGGTTAAGTCCATAAATGGCTATTAGCCAGTATGGGTAAGGAATGGTGTCCCTAGCCTCTGTTTATCAGAGGATGGAGATGGTTGGCAGGAGAGAGATCATTTGATTATTCCCTGTTAGATTCACTCCTTCTGGGGCACCTGGCATTGGCCACTGTCGGTAGACAGATACTGGGCTCGATGGACCTTTGGTCTGACCCGGTACGGACATTCTTATGTTCTCATGTTCTCTGCAAATGGCAGAAGCTATGTTGGTGGGAAAAGCTACTTTTGATCCCTTTTGTTTTCATGAATCTTCATTTGTTCATTCTTCTTGCAGCTTGTGTTCCTGTTTGAGTGACCCAATTATAAATAAAAGATTTATTCAGGGTAAAATGGATTTATTTGGGGTTTAGACCCCATTGGGAGTTGGACATCTGAGTGTTAATGACAGGAACACTTCTGTAAGCTGCTTTCAGTTAAGTCTGCAGATTTAGGGCAAGTAATTCAGACCCTGGGTCTGTGTTGGAGCAGACTGGTGTGTCTGGCTCAGCAAGACAGGGTGCTGGGGTCCCTGAGCTGGCAGGGAAAACAGAAGTAGAAGTAGTCTTGGCACATCAGGTGGCAGCTCCCAAGGGGGTTTTTGTGATCTAACCCTTCACAGTTGCCATTTACAAAAAGTCAGTATTGGCCTCACACCCACCCCAGAGAAATATTTTACCATTTTTCTTCATTTCCTAAAATAAAACTGAAGAATAGTGACTAATAGTGCTATTGTCCACACTTTGCAGAAGGGGAACTGAGGTACATTGAAGCTAAGTGACTTGCCTAAGGTCACACAGAATATCTGTGGGAAAGCAAAGACTTGGGCCTGGTCTACACTATGATTTTAGGTCGAATTTAGCAGCGTTATCTCGATTTAAGCCTGGACCCGTCCACATGACGAAGCCCTTTTTTTGACTTAAAGGGCTCTTTACATTGATTTCTTTATTCCACCTCCGACGAGGGGATTAGCGCTGAAATCAGCCTTGCCGGGTCAAATTTGGGGTAGTGTGGATGCAATTCGACGGTATTGGCGTCCGGGAGCTATCCCAGAGTGCTCCGTTGTGACCGCTCTGGACAGTGCTCTCAACTCAGATGCACTGGCCAGGTAGACAGGAAAAGGCCCACAAACTTTTGAATTTCATTTCCTGTTTGGCCAGCGTGGCGAGCTAATCAGCACAGGTGACCATGCAGAGCTCATCAGCATAATGTGCACATTGCTGGGGCAAATTGCCAGGCCAGTACTTTGTGAGAAGTCTATGTCCATGTCTATGTCCTCATCACTCTCGTCACCACACTGCTGTCACCTCCTCGCCTGGTTTTGCTTTTGCAGCTCCTGGTTCTGCGCTGAAAAAAGGCATGAAACAATTGTCTGCCATTGCTCTGACGGAGGGAGGGGTGACTGATGACATGGCTTAGAGGGAATTAAAATCAACAAAAGGGGTGACTTTGCATCAAGGAGAAACACAAACAACTGTCACACAGAATGGCCCCCTCAAGGATTGAACTCAAAACCTTGGGTTTAGCAGGCCGTTGATTTCACAAAACAAATCAGGTCAATTTCTTGTTTTGATCCACTCCATCTATCTTTTACAACTTAAGCTGGCAGAAGACAGTGCAGTACGACTGCTAGCCATCGTCATCTCCTGGGTGCTCGGCAGAAAATGGGAATGACCTGTCTGAGTCACTCCCTTGTCTGCCCAGGCACTCCTGACCGACCTAACCAAGGTCAACTAAAAGAGCACCCAGGAGTAAGACGACAATGGCTACCAATTGTAATGCACCATCTGCTGCCAAAAGGCAATGAGCTGCTGCTGTGTAGCAATGCAGTCCCACAACTGCCAGCACCCAGGAGACTTGTGGTGACGGTGAGCTGAGCGGGCTCCATGTTTGCCATGGTATGGCATCTGCTCAGGTAACCCAGGAAACAAGGCGTGAAACCATTGTCTTCCATTGCTTTCACGGAGGGAGGGACGGAGGGAGGGGGGCCTGATGACATGTACCCAGAATCACCCGCGACACTGTTTTTGCCCCTTCAGGCATTGGGATCTCAACCCAGAATTCCAAAGGGCAGCAGAGACTGCGGGAACTGTGGGATAGCTACCCACAGTGCAACACTCCAGAAGTCGACGCTAGCCTTGGTACTGTGGACGCAGTCCACCGACTTAATGTACTTAGAGCATTTTGTGTGGGGACACGCACAATCAACTGTATAAAAACGATTTCTAAAAAAACGACTTCTATAAATTCGACCTAATTTCATAGTGTAGACATACCCTTGGTCTCCTAAGTCCTAGGCTAGAGCCTTTACCACTAGACCATCATTCCTTTCTGGAGTGGCAGCTTCTCAACAGTGCTCACTAGTCAAAAGCTCTATGCTGCTCAACCCCTTTTTCTACACATTGAGAGGATTTTTAGGGCGTTATGCAGCTCTGAGAGGTCTTGGTGTGAAGAAAATCTTTGTTTCCAGGGCGTGGAGGTTCCTTACAGCCTCTGATGTCTGATGGAGAAGCAGTGGTGAGAGTCCTGTTACATTACACTGTTGGGCTGTTCCAGGAGTGGTAGTCAGGACAAGATCAAGAGATTCTGGATATTTAATACTCCCAAATTGGAGACCATTGTCTATCATTGTCTACATGACTGTGATTAATTCAAACTGATCTTCTACAACCAGACTGGACATTGTTTACTATAGATTATCAAACCAACTAGAGTAGCAGTAAGAAGCTGTAAGGAGGGCAGAAGTGCTTGTTGCATCGCAGGCGTATATGAACAAAGCTCTTCAGTCAGTTTGATTGGCAGCAAAGTCATTTATTTCTCTCCAGCATACATCTTTATACTCTTGAAGCAGGCAAGCAAGCAGTTGCTAATTGGTTAACAAAATTAACACAGCCGGAGCTGTGACTTCATAGAACTAGCCAAGGCCAACTTCTCAAAACAAAGCTCAAAGCCTAATTAACCCATCCTAAAAACCTAAACATCTTAGCTTCCCACACTACCAACTGCCAAGCTAGCAAAATATTCCCAACACCTCCCCCCTCTACCCAAAATCAAAAAGGAGGGAAAGAAAAAAGGAATAAAAACATAAGCAAAACATTTCCAACTTATTACAGCATAACACCACAATCTATCACAAGCCAAAATTAAAACTTTATAAAGCCAACCTATATAACCATGCAATTCTTAACATAACCCCAACAACACCAAACAAAAACAAAGCACAACAAATAAATGGTGTAAATTCTACAGGATTCCCCCCTTCTCTATAGCACACCAACTTGTGGCAAACTTCTATTACCAAATCATCCCTCAGATGTCAGGCGATCAAACTGACACTGAGGGAGGGGGGGTCCTAGAAAAACACAACATAAACCACATAAAACGCAAAAAACAATTCTGGCCAGAAACAAACAAAGAAACAAACAAACAAACATAAAACACATAACATAAATTTAACTCTGTAAACAAATGCATGGTATATCAAGTACTAAGCAGCTAACATCCATATTCCTCAATTATCTAAAATACAAAAACAAATATACCCCTACTGGGCAATCAATCATTACTTAAAATACACAAATACCCTTATTAATTTCAGACAAAACAGGGGAATCACTTCATCAATTAAATCATTTACAGTAATACAATTGCATCTTGGCTTACTTCTAAATTCAAAGCTATTCACAGCTTAAGGGTTCTTACTATTAACTTCTACCTTTAAACCCCCCCCCCCCAAAATCACCACTTATATACCCTTAGCCTAATACAATTACAATAACATAACACAATATACAATCTTCAACTAATGCAACAAAATTATTTATGACCAAACAATTGCAAACTAATTTCTTTACCTAAATTTATTTACAAACATTTAAAAAACACCAAAACTTTACTCTTTAGCAACTTTGCAAAATTCAACTGCTGTTCCCTCTAGCAATCACAGAGTTAACTTTTACTCTGCCTAACATTACTCGCTTGTAGTTAATTACCTTCTCTATCAACTACACCCTCAAGGTTATCAACCAGTTTTCGAAGCTTCTTGTCTGTTGCCCGCCGCCTGGGCCCGATCCTTTTTTCCTCTTCAAGTTCTCTATCTATCGCGTGCCTGCCTGGGCCCGATCCAAAGCACTTTACATAAAGGTATTTTGGGTCACATAAATTCAAAGCCATTCTCCCAAATTACCTAAATTTATGCCTAAATAACACCATAAACTCCCCCCCCCCTTTGAGAATACTCAACAAACCTTTTGGCTGAGTTTTCTCAAACTTTAAAAACAAAAAACAATTAGGCTCTAAAAAACAGGGGTAGTAATGGGGGGGGGGTAATACCATTTACAATCCAATTAGGGAGGGCAATACATGCTAAAAAAAAATTCCACAACACAGGGCGCAGCCTGTAAAATAAACCCCAAAATCCAATCAATACCACATTTTTTAGCAGGAGTCCCAAATTTTTTCCTGCCAGTGTGCAATTCTTTGCTTCTTTACCAGGGTCAGTTCTCAATGCCCTTTTAGTCAGGAATTTCTAGACATTGGCAATATCAATGATGTGAGTGTTTTTTCTTCTGTTCCACCACCATCGTGGTTCAAGTTCTACGGGGGAAATTATCAGGATATCATCCTATACATTCAGGCAAAGCAAAAATTATTTCAATCAATTAAATCAATCAGGGAGGATCAAACAAACGGGATCCTGGCACAGCTAACAAGCAGTTGTTCTCCAGGGGCTCAGGGTGTGTACATCTTGTTGCTTTCTCAGTCATTCCATCCACCATTGCAGCAGTCATCTCTAATACTGACACTGTTGCAGTTTCTTCAGTCCTACTGTTTGCAGCCTCAAATCCTGAATGAGCAGTGGTAATATCTTGGACTAGTTCAGGAAATAGTTTTCCAGGCACTGCTTCTAAAGGCTTTAAAGTTTCAGCTGAGGTTTCCATAGATGTTACAGTTTCTGCAATGATTTGTTCTTCAATTGCTGCAGCTGTAACAGGCACAAATGTTTTTTGAGCCCCAGAGCTTTCAATACTAAAAATGGGTGAGCCAGTATCTGCCAGCTGCACAGCTAAATTCTCTTGCTCCTCTTCGTCTCCCTTTCCACACACAGGCAGTTCTTGAGGACACATGGCGCTCTGTAGAGGGGCCCCATTTACAACTGCCCCTGGGCATTCTGATACTAGGTTAGATGGCGCATCTCCTACATCATTCTGCATGGGGGCCTCAGCTGCAACCGCTTCAGTGGGCTCTGATTCCAAGGTAAACACAGGATCTTCTACCTCTGTCGTCACAGGTGCTTCAGTTACCCCACTCTGCATTGCATCCCCAATAAAAGCTCCCTGAGTGATCTGCCGCCCATCGGATCCCTGAAGCCGAGCGGTTCGGGTGGGCTTGCGCAAAGTGATGTCCATAGCAAAGGCAGGTTGGGGAGGGCCAGTGGATCCAAACCCTCGAGACCCGCGGTCAATCGGGGTCGATCGGGGCACACATCCCTCGAAAGGTATTAACTGAGCAAGACGTGTACCAGCAGTTATAGTCACAGGGGGACAAAGGGCGCGTACCATTATCCCAATATTCCCCGTATGGTCGGCATCAATAAGGCCAGGCAAAACAAAAATACCTTGTTTCAATGTTGACGAGCGGCCAATCAAAAGGGCACTCAGGCCAAATCCTAATGGACCATCGGTGTTGGAAGGAAGAACTTGAACCTCGTCAGTCTCTAAAACTACATCTGTCGCTGTGGCCAAATCCACTCCGGCACTGCCAGGTTGCTCGGTGAGGTGGTCCAGGCAGCCGAGATGGCGGTTGGAGGCACTTGTGTCGTCGCGCTCCACCGAGGCGAGCTCCGTGATCCGTTGACCGGCAGCGGTGTTCCAGCCTTCTTGTAACGCGCCCACCAGTCGGCGGCGCGTTGTCCAAACTTAACACATCGTGCAAGCGCCAGTTGCAGCTTCAGGTAACACATCAGAGGCCCGCTGCCCATTTTGCATAGGGCAGTCCCGCCGAAATGCCGGGTTTTCCGCAGCAAAACAGGCCGGCTGGCCGGGTCGGTTTTCTAGCCCCCCGCTGTCGCCCGAGCAGGGGTTGTAACGCCACGGCCAGTGCAGAGGCCTGTGCCTTAGCATGAATTGCTGCCTTATCCGTCTCCTCAAGCATAGCGGCCCTACCACATGCCTCAATCATTTCCATCAGGGTCGCAGTCTTGGGCAAGGTGGCTAATATGCAAGTGGGATTTGCATTCTGGGTTGCAAGATCAAGTCCAACTGCAGTTCTGGCCTCTGGCGTCAGATTAGAGATTTATCAATAGCCTCTCGGCGATCCAAAAGGTGGAATACGGTTCCGATGGGCCTTGTGTAATTTTAGCATAGGGAGGGGTCGGCTTCCCCATTTGGGGCACCGCTTTAAAGGCAGCCAAAGCCAGTTCCTGTGATTGCTGCAGGATCCGGGGATCGAGGCGGACTTGCAAATGCGGGTCAACAAAGCGACCGGCTCCCAAAAACATATCAGCAGTGGCCACGCACCGAGGATCATCATCCGGTAAATCCAAATTGCGGACAAGAGCCAAGTCAACTCTCTTAGCCCAATCATCTTTCCACAACAGTTTCTGTGTAGGTGTAAGAAGCATGTCAGCTAGCTTAATCGCATCGTACGGACACATTGCTTGGCCAGCAAATACCTGTTCAATGATAGACTGTACATACGGATTATCTAGTCCATAAGCCATAATCGATTTCTGCGCCTCACGGATCAACTTCCAATCCAAAGGGGCCCACCGTCTATGATTAGGGTGTTGAGGGTCTGGCGTAATCACCGGAAAGGCCTCAGGTGTTAGACCTTCAAGGATGGCTTCTCTTAAAACTCCATGCCAGCGCTGTACCGGATCCGGAGGGTCCCCAGTTGGAGGGTCCCCGGGGCCAGGCGGGGCGAGTCGAATGAAAGCACTTGTGAAGATGCGATCGCGATGATCCAGGTGGAAGACCTTCCAATTGGTCCAACTTGTCACATATATGCTGCAGCTGTCGACCCTGGCGCTCCATCTCCTTATAGAAGGCATCAGACTGAGTAAACGTAGTCAAATCGGGATATGGGTTCGATGGCACATGTTCCACCCGAGCCTCCTCTGTCCCCCCGCAATCGTGGCACCCCAGACCCGTGGACACGGCATGGCTTTGGAGGGTGCATACGGCAAGGCTGTCTCCATAGGCTCGGGCGACGGGGTAGACCGTAGCAGGATCAATCATGTCGGGGCCGATAGCCACATTGGAGGGTAGTGGGGCCGTAGCAGGGCAACATCATCCATGGGGAAAAGCCAAAGGTATCACCGTGTCCTCACCACCGAAAAACTCTCTGGCTCCAACCGCAACACAGAAGGCATTCCGGCGTTGGGCGGCAAAGCTCAGAAAGGGCCGCCTGCACTCCTGCCTCGGCCGTGAGAGTTTCTACTATCTCCTTCGCCTTATTCCATACTGGACTCAGGGAGAAGGCCTCCTTATCGCCCTGAGCCACCGACTTCCAAAGCTCGGAGCCTAGCCGCTCCCAAACAGTTTTATCAAAAATTGTACTTGGTTGAACAGACAGTCCCCTTCTCCGTCCCCACCGCAGCAGACGGGATAACGATCAAACATTCATGCACCGTCCTTTCTTCCGCTGATGCAGCGGTTCCCATGTTAGCTGCTCACCTCTGGGCTGGGGTATGCCTCCCTTTTCAGACGCCCTGCGGCTTGCCACTCGACACTGAGCTCAGGTGCGTCCCTCCAACACTGAACTCAGGTGCGCACACTGAGCTCAGGTGCGCCGACGCCCTGCGGCTCCTAGCCGCTCGACACTGAGACTCAGGTGCGCCTCCTTTTCTTCTTTTCAGTTCAGGCCACCAACACTGTCCTCATTCAATCACGTCGGGGTCACCATTTGTTGCATCGCAGGCGTATATGAACAAAGCTCTTCAGTCAGTTTGATTGGCAGCAAAGTCATTTATTTCTCTCCAGCATACATCTTTATACTCTTGAAGCAGGCAAGCAAGCAGTTGCTAATTGGTTAACAAAATTAACACAGCCGGAGCTGTGACTTCATAGAACTAGCCAAGGCCAACTTCTCAAAACAAAGCTCAAAGCCTAATTAACCCATCCTAAAAACCTAAACATCTTAGCTTCCCACACTACCAACTGCCAAGCTAGCAAAATATTCCCAACAAGTGCTAGCCCCTAAAGATAAGTTTTCTTACTATATTATTCAGCCACTAGCAGTCTGTGTGCTGTACAGAGTTCCAGACAGAGAGGATGTGGTTCCTGGGAAACAAAGGAAACACAGATGGAATTCAGGCTTTGAGGGAACCAGCTGGTGTGTAGCTGTAGCTGTTTTCTGTAAGAGACACCTTCTGATTGAGGTGGACTGTGAGTCCATCTATGATGAAATGTGGTCTAGATGAAATTACTATTAGGTGGGTGCACAGCTGATTGTAATACTGTACTTAAAGTCTATCCTTGGTCCCATACTGTTCAACATTTTCATTAATGGCTTGGGTAATGGAGTGGAGAGTATGTGTCAGAGATAAGGACCTGCAGCTGCACTTGCTCAGTCTTCTGATGGCCTAACGATCCCAGCTGGACCTCATCATCATCTAGGTTATCTGACAGACCGCCCCATCTGATTGGCAGAGGAAGCTAGAAAGCCTGTTCTTAAGCTCAGGAGCAGCAGTAACTTGCGGGCTGCTCAATGCACATGTCCATGGATTCTCTACTTCCCTGTGCTTGCCTTGCTCCAAGCCCTGCTCCCAGCCTTGTTCGAGTCTTGTCTCAGCCTCACTCCTGCCTCCCTTCTGAATCCATACACTGAGAATGCTGTTCTAGCCTGGCGTCTCCTCCTGTAACAACTTAAGGGCATGTACTCATCATGTCTGGCATAGCCTGATGTGTTAGAGGACGCCTCCAGTTCTTGGTAGACTGGGAGGATTATGGTTTGGATGAACAGTCCTGGGAACTGGTGAATCACCTCCACTCCCCAGATCTGTTGTGGGCCTTTACAGAGACCACCCCGAGAAACTGGGCCTTTGAGGAGGAGAATTGTTATCGGGAATAAGGCCCTGCAGGTGTGACTCTTAATGGTCTAAAAAGCACAACTGGGCCACATCAGCTAGGCCACCTGACAGACTGCCCCACCTGATTGGCTGAGGAAGCTAGCAAACCTGTTCCTAAATTCAGCAGCAGCAGCTCACTGGCTGTTCAACACACACACACGGATTCTCTGCCTCTCTGTGCTCACTTCACTCCAAGCCTTACTCCTGCCTTGCTTCTGCTTTGCTCCAGCCTAGACCCTGCCTTATTCCAGTTCTTTCCTAGCCTCACTCCTGCCTTGGAACCAGCCCTTTTCCTGCCTTCCCTGACTCTGGGTAATCTGGTTCTGACCTTCAGCTCCAATTCCTGGCTCTCACTCGGTCTTGTCCTGTGGTTTTGGCATTTGCACTTGAACTCTGATGCTCCAAGCACTAGGCCTGACTTCTATGCTGACCACTAGCTTAGACTGCCTACAACCCATTCTCCTGAGCAGTATGCTTATAAAATTTGCAAGAGGAGAGAGGAGAGGAGTTGCAAGCACTTTGGATTAAAATTCAAAATTATTTTGATAAATTGGAGAATTGGTCTGAAATCAAGAAGATGAAATTCAATAAAGATAGGTGCCAACTACTACATGTAGGAAGGAAAAATCAAATGCAGAACTATAAAATGGGAAGTAAATGACTAGGGGGTGGTACGGCTGAAAAGGACCTGAGGGTTATCATTCATTCATTCATGCCCGTCACCCCAACCGGGGTATGGGCCGCCAACCACAGATCTCCAGAGTCTTCTATCCTGGGCCATTCGCTCTAGCTGGTTCCAGGTATAGCCCATTTTTTTGCTATCAACCTGAAGGTCGCGTCGCCAGGTATTTCTTGGGCGGCCTCTTTTCCGCTTGCCTTGGGGGTTCCACCGCAGTGCCTGTCTGGTGATGTTGGTTGGCTGCTTGCGTCAGGTTGTTGCTCCTCATCTCTGCTGCAACCTGCGCCGTCTTTCCTGACTCGTACATGGTCCTCACGTTCCATGTGCCGATGGTAATCCTCCTGGTTGTAAGAAGGGTGATCGGCTTAGTGGCTTCCTCGCGGCTTTCACCACCCAGCGTCATGCGTCTTCGAGTTGAAGACCTTTCTTTTTCCAGGCTAAAAGTCTCTGTTAACTCTATTGTTGGCGTTTCTGTAGCAAGCTGATTTTTATGGGGTGGAGTTGCTAGCCCCACGCCCAACCCTCCTCCTTTACCCTGACTTGGGACAGGCAGATGGCCCCAAAGGACCTCTCTGGTGGAGTTACCTGAGGGTTATAGTGGATCACAAACTGAATATGAGCCAACAGTGTGATGCAGTTGTGAAAAAGGCTAATATCAGTTGGGGGTGTACTAATAGGAGTTCCATATCTAAGGCATAGAAAGTATTTGCTTTGCTTTACTCAGCACAGGTGAGGCCTCACCTGGAGTACTATGTCCAGTTCTGGGCACCACACTTTAAGAAAGATGTGACTAAACTGGAAGGAGTCCAGAGTAGAGCAACAAGAATGATAAAAAGGTTTTAAAAAAATCTGATTTATGAAGAAAGGTTAAAAAAGGTAATTTTTAGCCTTGAGAAAAGAAGACTAAGGGGGAACCCAATAACAATCTTCAAATATGTTATAAAGAGGACAATGATCAATTGTTCTCCATGTCCACTGAAGACAGAGCCAGCAGTAGTCAGATTTATCTGCATGAAGGGAGATTTAGGTTAGATATTGTGAAAAACTTTCTAACTACAAGGGTAGTTAAATATTGGTCACCATGGGAGGTTGTGGACTCCCCGTCAATGGAGGTTTTTTAAGAACGGTCAGATAAACACCTGTCAGGGATATTCTGGGTTTAGTTGACCTGGAGGCGGGGGGAGGGGGGGGGGCGAGGAGCAGATGTACTAGATGACCTATGGAGGTGCCTTCCAGCCTTACATTTCTATAATTTTATGAAAGTCCCCAACCATAACGGTTAGTTCTCAGCCAAATGGAATGCTTTTGACTCAGCACTAATGGGACAGTGCCGGCTTCTGTTATATTAATGTTTAGCTCCCCTGAGCACCCAGTAAGTGGTAGACTTAGCAGATTTTCTTCTTAAAATATCAAGATGCCCCATTGACATCTATGGCAAAATTCCCATTGGCCTTAATAGGACCAGGATTTCACCCCATATCTCAAATGAACAGAATAATCAACACTCTGAAAAGACTTTTTCCGCAAATTATGTCTTTACCAGGCAGACTTTATTTTCCGTTTTAATTCTGGTTTCGTTCTGCAAAGATCAAGTGGCTTCCACAAAGCTTTCGGGACTTTAATCAGAATGAGGTTATTGAAAAATGTGACATTTTATTTCAAAGCAACTACCTGTGGCGGCTGTTGACTACCACTGTGAATACAGAGTTCACATCAGAATAGTAGCCATCACTGAACATTATAGAACACATTGCTAGTTAGGTAGGGAATCTCTATTACAATGCATTGTCTTGCCCAACAGGGGAAACTGGGATCTGCAGGGCTTCACATACCATCAGAAATGGCTCTGTACTCTTCAGTATTGGCCACTAAACTAACAGTTGGCATGGATCTAGTCACATTTGTAGATACTGAATATTGCTGTAGCATCATGTACATCCATACTCATAAAAAAATACACATTAGGTTGTTTGCAGCATCTTCTCCCAAAAATACATGTTAGGAATTCAATTTTAATTTGTACCCTTAAATACTAAATTCTTTCCAAAATATTTTTAAATTGCAATGCAAATAATTTAAATAGAAAAATTGCAACCTGTGAAATAATTTAATCCAATTAACAAACTGGCTCCAGTTAAGAATATAGTACTCAGATAATTGCAAACCACTGCAGTGCCTTATGGATACAAATTAGCCTAATTTATTGTGCAAATGAAATAGTTTTCAAGGCCTCCATTCTGAAAATATTTTTGTCCTATATCTCACACGGCACAGCTCTCCTCATGCAAGGTCAGCTTGCTGTGTAACAAAACAATCTGGCAGTGGAGAAAGACAAGAAAGAGATTTTGCAGTTCCAAAAAAGGCTTCATTAGCTGAATCTCATCTATGGTTAATAAACAGGAATCTCTCCTACTAGGTTTACAACATTTACACACTCTGGCATCTTACAAAAGTAAGGATCAGTGGGTGAGCCTGGTGTCTGTGAGAAATATAAATGCAATGAGAATCTTTCCTGAGTTCTAAGAATTAGGCTTGTCCATATTCACATTAGTAGGGCTCTCAAGTCAATACTAATCTTCTATTATATATCGATCCTTAGTGTGAATATAATCAAAACCTTGGCTTTTCCCTGAAAGAATAAGGATTTAGAGCTTAAAGAGTCCATTAAGCAATTATGCCATAGATGCATTAAAACTGCAACCTTACTTATGAAGCTCTTTCAATAAATAATGGTTCTCCCTGCCTTATCTCAACCAATTGCCACATCTCAGGCAGAAGTTGCTGATCTCTTATAAAGAAACCAAAACAAAAACAGCAACACTTTTCACTTATTTAGCACTTTCCATCTTCAAATCACTGAAGTAATTGACTAACAACTTATTTTCCTAACAGTGTGGTGAGAATTGTGTGTTATCTCCCTTTTACAGATGATAAAACTGAGACATAAGAATATAAGAACGGCTGTAGTGGGTTAGACCAAAGGTCTTCCAACAGTGGCCAATGCCAGATACCCCAGAGAGAATGAACAGAGCAGATAATCATCCAGTGATCCCCTGTTGCCTATTCCCAGACAGACTGAGACTTGCCTAAAATCACACAGTAAATCAGTGTCAAAACCAGGGTTAAAGTTCAGGTCTTCCTATCAATATCTTGCTCATTCCTACACTGAACTTCTTGAGCCAGATTCTTTTGGAAGCCTCTAAAATCATAGATCATTTAAAGGTGATTACAAATTAAAAATGAAAATGGGGTTAAATATGTAATGCATGTGCTGACAGGCCCTATACTAACCAAGCTCAGGGGAGCCGATTTGGAACAGAATTAAATTTTAACTAAACTTTTATATATATAATTTTTCCTCCTTAGTAAAATCCTCTTTGTATCTCTTGGTTCACTGATGATAACCCTGAATACATCATTGTGGGTCATGATAAATGCCATGGGTTGCCATTGTCTGTTGACAATATGACTTCTGAGGATCATGATATGACATTCTGGGATATCTTTGTGTAACTATAGCACCCACCTGGCCAAGACAGAATCCACTTTGCAGATGACTCTGGCCAAATAATGGCATGTGCAGCAATGCAGCAGGGAAACTCTTTGCTGCCCCAAGGGCAACTGTTTCAACCTCCACCCAGAGTAAACACGCACGCACACCGGAATACTACAATGAATATAGGAAAGGGAAATATTTATTTATAGAGAGATGAATAGAGAAAAACAGGGTGATAAGATAGGGGGAGCAGTTAAACAGGGTTACATCCAACATGAGGACCCACAAGAAACTCAGTATAAAAGGATAGAGGTCAAGCAATGCATCTAGACTCAGAGTTCAGGAATCCTAGGCAGAGTTCCAGTTCAGCAGTGAGTCTTGGGTGCTCCTGGTCATCTTCAGTGCCAGTAAACTTTCCACAACAAACCCCTCCGGTACCCTCTTCTCAGGGGCGGCTCTAGGAATTTGGCCGCCCCAAGCAGTCATGCCTGCAGGAGGTGCACCGGAGCCGCGGGACCAGCGGACCTCCCGCAGGCATGACTGCGGAGGGTCCGCTGGTCCCGCGGCTCCAGTGGACCTCCCGCAGCTGCGGAGGGTTCGCTGGTGCGGCTCCGGTGGAGCATACGCAGGCATGCCTGCAGGAGGTCCACCCGAGCCGCGGGACCAGCGAACCGTCCGCAGTCATGACTGCGGAAGGTCCGCCGGACCCGCCTGCCACCCTGCCGGCAAAATGCCGCCCCAAGCGCGCGCTTGGCGCGCTGGGGTCTGGAGCCAGCCCTGCCTCTTCTGCCCCTCTTTGCAAACTCACACAGAGCAACAACCTCCCCACTTGACTAGCTAGAGCCTCCTTCTTTATTCCCAATGCAAAGTCACAAGCCCCAGTACTCACAGTCCCATACAGCTCTTGGAGACAGTGATACTGGGTCCAGCTCCAGTTTGTCCTTCTCACAGTGCTTCTCCTGGCTCTAGGCTTGCCAACTTTCTGAACCCTGAAAACTGAACACCCGCGTCCCTTCCCTTCCTCCACCCCTGCCCGGGCGGCCTCTTCATCAGAGGCCCTCCCCCCTACCCCACCGGTCCCCCTCTCCGTAGTTCACTCTCCACCCCGCCCCCGTCGCTCACTCCACCATCCCCTGGGACTCACCTGCCACCTGCAGAGCTGGGCTGGGAGGAGCTGACGTGGAGCCTGCCTGCCTGCCCGCCCAACTGGGACAGAGCAGGGCACAGCAGGCGTCAGTCCCCAGCGCGAGGGGATGGGGTGGGGAAATCAGGGCATGGTCGGGCAGTGGGGGTCCCCAGAGCGAGGCACCAGGGTGGGGAAATCGGGCCCCAGCAGGGTAGGGGGGCAGACAGGTTACACCCTACCCTGGATGGCGCCGGTACCTACTTTGCAGCCCCCTCAGGGAGCCGACCACTTGCCTCCATCAGGCTCCGGGAGGGAAGAGCAACAGCCGCTAAACAGAGCTGCTCCTCCAAGTTCCAGCAGCAGCTGCTGCTCTTCCCTCCCCCTGGTGGCGGAGACTGGTTACTGCAGGCAACCGGACTTTTAGTGTCCAGTCAGCCTGCCAGGTTCCCTTTTCAACCAGACATTATAGTT
The DNA here is from genome assembly GCF_016161935.1 of Mauremys reevesii. Taxonomy (NCBI): domain Eukaryota; kingdom Metazoa; phylum Chordata; order Testudines; family Geoemydidae; genus Mauremys; species Mauremys reevesii. The sequence goes on from NC_052623.1 coordinate 317,985,667, forward strand.
GAAAACCTGGCAAGTGGCAACCCTACCTGGCTCCTATCCTGGGACAGTCCCCATTGTCTGCTCTGTCCCTCCCAGGCTTTGGGCTCGTTCTCAGTTGTTTCACTACATGAGGGCCTGTTCACTGTAGCCCCTACTGTTTGGCACTACAGTCACACACACTCTGTCGCTCTCCCTCTCTCCACTCTTCTCCCACCTGGAACAACTGGCACTTTCTCCTCCTGGAGCAAACAGCACTTCCTCTGCCATAGGACAACATTTTAAAAGGGCGGTGCTATCTAAACCCCAAGGGGGTTACATTTGGAAAAGGTTAATTAAAACTTATTTCTGTGAAGAAATCTGCAACCTGGTTAGTGGGGGCATTCAGCACAGAAATCTGTGTTTAACTCCAGTTTCCTTTTTGCTTAGCAGTTTAGCTTTAAAGTGGACTGAATCCAAGATTAAATTAGATGGAGAAAGCTTGCCTTGCAAGAGGGGATAGGCAACAGATGACCTAATACATCTTTTGTATTCCTAATTTCTCTTACTACATACAAAAAGAATATCCTGGAACATGACTGGATGGAAAAAGCATCTGGTGAACTAGCAGGCTTCATCTGTTTCCTTCCTCAGATGTGAACAGTACTGAGGTCTGGAATAACACTGACAATTTTGCATCCTGATTGGCTGCCTGAGTTTAGATAAATCTAGTATTGACTCTGAGCCAATCAGATATAATATTCAAATCTCTTTACACAGTATGCGTGTACACAACAACACTCACTGACTGTGATATTTCATACCAGATGGTGCAGCAAAATGCAAGACCACATAAAGTATATAAAGATTAAAAATATGGCCTAGTTTATATTCATTTAGGCAAACTGGTCTCCCAAAGTTTGGGTTTATTCAGATCAAAAGTTTTTATTTGGGCTCATTTACAGTAAAAGTGAAAAATGCATGAGGACTTTTTTACTCCAAAGTAAATGTTTTATTCACCAAATGGCTATGTTAAATACTTCTAAACACACACTTCCATTAAGAAGATGAAAACTCTGTATGTGTGCTTTATTTTGGGGGGTGAGGTAGAGAGAGGGAGAAACATACACAGAGAAATCTGGACTTTAATTACTATTCAATTTTCACTTTTATTTCTTTAAAATTTGGAGAGAGTCCTAAAAATATACCTGTCATATTTACAGGGCTTACTACACCTCTGTGCCCTTTCTGGTCATTCTGAGAGCACTCCCTCAGGTCTCATGACTTACCTATCCTGGGATGGAATTTCACAATTCTCCCACTCTTAGATCAGGCTGTGGTCTATAGTGCTTTGTGTTGCATAACCTCTGTTCTCATGCTACAGGTCTGACTAAGTTTGGGCACCTGTGGTTCTCCCCTTCAGGAGTCTGTGATCAGTGGTATACAGTGATCAGACAGTGCATTAGGGATTATGGCAGATAGATGTGACTAGCTGCTATAAAATTCCTTCATGTGGTACACTTAGCTATGTAATTATTTTGCCTCTGCTTTCTGTATACTGCATCTTGAAATCTTTAGGGACCTTGCTGTCTGGAAAATACGTTGCTTTTTGTATGGAAATCATAAAATCCCATCACATCCAACACACAATTGTCTCCCCAATGACATTAATTGGACTTTTGCTATTGATTTAACTGGAAATGGGATCAGGAGGATCCTAACTGTGGGAGCGAGGGATGACTATTCATGGTTACTTTGAATAAAATGAGAGATTTTTTTGCTTCTTATTGGTTGGTACTAAGCTATGCTGTATCATATACCTTAATTCAAACATACCATAAGCATCTCTTTTATTATTTTATTGGCCATAATATTAGTTTTTAAGTTGCAGAGTGCATATTGATTTTCTCCATCTTAGAACCTCCTTCATAGATGACCACTTCCCTGTGTTTTGTTGAGTATTGTCAGAACTATAGCTAATTTAAATTTTACAGCCTATATTTAGATAATCCGCCCATAATTAAGAAAATTGGTTAGGTGACTGGATGACTTTATAATTACTTAATAGCATTTATTTGTAAACCCAAGGAGAATTTTCTTTTGGTGAGTTCTAATATCCTCAGTAGATGACATTTCCTTTTAAAAGAAAATTGTTAAATATTTTGTTGATATAAAAAAGAGTCTGAAAAAGCCTGATCAATTCACTACTACTGTCTGAAGCTCAGGATTGGTATTTCTGGTTTTATTGTCTTCTGTTTTATTGTTTCTTCTGTTCAAGAAGCAAAATCAAGGTAATAGTTTAGCGCTAGACTTTTGTTGCTATGGAACTGTTCATTATCTTATAACATGTGATGCACAAACCAGAGACACAAATATTTCATTTCATAAACATAATATGATCTCTTTAATCCTTGCACAGCTATTGGATCACTCATATAGAATTGTAGTTTGCAGAAAAAAATTATTCACCAAATGGCTGTGCTAGGTACTTTTAAACACATTCTTTCATTTAAAAGATTTAAAAAAATCATGTGTGTGTGTATACATTATATGTATACATACACACATCTTTTGCCCCAATTATAGGAATATTAATACTCTTACCACAATATAGAAATCATACTACATTTTGGGATTCATAGATTTTCTACTGATATGGTCACAGATTTGGAGCTGCTCTGTAATAATTTATGACTGCTGTATGTTGGCCTGGTTGCTGTGGTGTTTTCTGTATGACTATATTGGTTTAACTCCACAAGAGGCTGTCTGGAAAAACAGGCAGGAAGGAGAAGAATGGTTCAGGCTAAGCCCCCTCTCAGCAAATACTAAATAGTTGTTCAAGGATAATACCAGAATTATTAGCTTTGATAACTTTCCCTCTTCTCCAGCCAACCTATAAAACTGGTTGTACCGGGACAGGAAAAGTCTGTGAACACAGAAGGATGAAAGAACTTTGACAGCTTATTAAGGCATAATCAAGAGAGAGGCAATAGTTATTCTGAAGAAACAAACTGAGACACAAGACCCCGACAGAGGTGTCTGAAGAAGTTAGGCCTGCCTCAGTTATCATCAGGGTTAACTAAGAACTTTAGGTAAGACAGACGTGTGTAGATGGTTTGGTGTTTAAAATCCTTTTTCTCCAAATGTTTTGTTCCCACTGTTACAACAAACACTTTTGTTTGAAGAAGGCAAACAAAAGTGTGCCTGTCTCTCTTTCCTGTAAATATACTTGCAGAAGACTGTATTCTCGATGGAGTCAGTGTTTCCAGTACTGACACACCACTCCTTCAAGACATAGTGGGCCTAATTCTCATTTACACCACTCTGAGGTATAAGGAGCCTGTAGAGGGTCCTCAAAGTGTGTGTAACCATCCCTCATGAGAACACCCTTTGTGCAGGAAGAGACCCTGACTGATGTAGAACTGGCATAAGGGCTCTATACCAGCCTTACTCCCTGGCACAGAAAGCAAATTTTGGACATGTGAGAGGAGGGGAGTGTCAGGGGCATGACTGAAGTCCTCTGAGCTACCATTAATCCCAGCACTCACAGGAGGACTATGGGACGTGAGCATTAATTAGAGCAGCCTTTGAGGCTTCTGTAACTTACACCAGGAACTGAGCCCCAGAATAAAGAAAGCAAATGTGAGGTTCTGCAGGAACGGCACAAGAAGCCTGGTCTGCCAAAAGGCCAAAGCCTCTACCCAGCAACCATGGTAGGGCCACATGTGCTGCCACATAGACCCTGTGGAGATAAATGCCACAGGAAGTACCACCTGGGAAAGCTGGGCTGATAGCTTCCCTTGTGGCCCCCTAATTGGCCCAGGTATTCTATTTAAGCCCAAGAGGAGTTCCAAGAACTGTTTGTGCAGTGAGGTGGACATGCCTGCTAGCTGTAGTGATGGACCTGCCTGTCGGCTCACTCCCACGCTTCAACCCCAAATCAGACCCTCAGCTTCTACCATTGAACTCTGACTCCAGTCCTCACCCCTGGCTTTGGTACTTGGATTCTGACTCTGGATTTGACCTTAGGCTTTGGTGCTTGAACTCTGACTACAGCTTTAACCCCAGGCTTCAGCATTTGAACTCAGACTTTGGCTAAGGACCCTAGTTTTGCACCTGGTTCTGTTCCTGTCCTCTAGCATCAGTACTAGGACCCTGATACCAGTCCCAAACTCAGCCTACTGCCCTTAGACACTATCACAGGTTCTGACCTCCATCCTAGGCCCCTGGACTTTGACATTAGGCCTAACCGCCCAAGTCCAGAACATGACAGTAAAATGGTAGCTTGAAGATATCTTTGCCCTGCCCCGCCCAACATGTGCTAATGCATATCAGAAACAAGGAGATTTTTAAGAAACTAGACATGCACATTCTCATGATTGTATCTAGGAAGTGAAAAAGAGTTTATAGAGTTCAAGACTCTGACAATGCACTTAGGTATTATGCTGTTTGTGTAGGAAGCATATGAATTAAGGTTGGAGTGAATGTTAATGCTGTCTTCACTGTTGATTTCCTTCATGTTTATAGTGATTGTGTTGTTAGAAAATACACTTGTGTAACCTTAACTATAATTTAATACAACATTTTGGGATGTTAACTATAAGTGATGGGATAGAATTAAGAATGGTAAAATTTAGTCTGAAAGCTTCCTGACAGTGAAATAAATGAGAATATCAAATTGTCTCTCAAGGGAAATGGTGAAAATGCCATCTCTTGGGATATTTAAAACTGGATTGGCCAACGAATGAGACAATGTACTGTAGGGAACAAATCTGCACTGACTGGGACATAGGGTACATCCAGACTACCCGCCGTATCGGCGGGTAGCGATCGATTTTTCGGGGATCGATATATCACCTCTCATCTAGACGCGATATATTGATCCCCGAACGCGCTCCTGTCGACTCCGGAACTCCACCAGAGCGAGCGGCAGTAGTGGAGTCGACACAGGGAGCCGTGGACGTCGATCCCGCGCCGTCAGGACCCGAGGTAAATCGATCTAAGATACTTCAACTTCAGCTACGCTATTCACGTAGCTGGAGTTGCGTATCTTAGATCAATACCCCTCCCTCCCCAGTGTAGACCAGCCCATAGGCTGAGTGATCTAACAGGGCTTTTCAGTCTCTATCTGTGACTCAGGGCTGGTCTACACTGGGGCAGGTATCAATCTAAGTTATGCAACTTCAGCTACGTGAATAGCGTAGCTGAAGTCAAAGTATCTTAGATCGATTTACCTCAGGTCTTCACGGCGTGGGATCGATTTCCGCGGCTCCCCGTGTCGACTCCACTACCGCCGCTCACTCCGGTGGAGTTCTGGAGTCGACAGGAGTGCGTTCAGTGATCGATATATCGCGTCTAGATGAGACGCGATATATCGATCCCAAAAAATCAGTCGCTACCCGCCAATACGGCGGGTAGTCTGGACGTACCCTCAATTTGCAGACAAAAACTAGGTTAAAATAGAGTTAAGCTGGAGAGTACATGTCAGCAGTTTATGAATATAATACAAACCCTCATGGTTCACCCTATTGGTATCACAGCATTTCTGCCTGATAAGGCATTTCACATGGTAAGCCAAAGAAAATCACTTTCAAAAGTCCAAAACTGGAACTAGATCATCAAACACTAGTAATTGCTAACTGTCTGAACATTTGGAAAAATCACTGAAAAAAAAACACACAACATTCTGCAATGGAGTATAATCTAGCAATAGATTTGCATCCGAAGAAGTGGGTATTCACCCCCGAAAGCTCATGCTGCAAAACATATGTTAGTCTATAAGGTGCCACAGGATTCTTTGCTGCTTCAATAGATTAATGTTTAGGGAAAATACTGTCAGGGTTACATAATGGAAATCACAAAACAATGGAAAGGAATTTTCTCCTTAAAATGACCACAATAAATGTGATTGACCAATAAAGAAGAGATGGAAAAAAGATTACATACATTTTTGCCTTATGCAAAAGAGGCATTTTAACACCAAAAACCTGTGAACAGTTGGGAATATTTCTGGATCTTTCGGAAGGGGGTGGGAGGTGTGCATAGGGAGAAGAAAATGTTCACAGCACAACAGTCTTAAGTGCCAATATGTTTGCTCAAAACTGTGTCCTGCCACTTTGACACTTCTGTTCAGCAGTACAGAATATTTCCACTTGATGGCACCAAATTTTGTTTTTTAAACCTCAACTCAACACAATGGCTGAGCAGCAACACAATTTGGAGGAACTGGTCGGGAAAAGTTAATCAAGATCAGTGACTCCTGCTGAGCAATTACAAATTACTGAATAAATAAATACTATATTTAAATGGCTGGAGTTCATTATAAGGATCAAATTTAATCCATTACAGCGCTTTGCACTATCCTGTTTGGCCATGACCCACTAAATGTGCATTCTGGCTCGCGTGCACACGCACACACACACACTTTTCTTTTTCTTTTTTTCCCTTTTTTTTATTTTTCTTTTTTTATTTTTTTGCATTGATTGAACTATGTCCCAATTCAACAAAAAATTAATCTTGTATTATTACTCTGTTCTGAAATTCAGCATATTGGGATAAATTGGACCCCCAGTCACATGGCTGAAATGCTCACTGACTTTAGAATAAACTATGCTCATGTAAATGTGGACAAAAATAGTGGGCAATATCTTAAGAGTTGAATATCAGCCCCAGTTTTTTCCTGATCTTGAATTTTCTGTTCAATATTTAAATTACTGCTCAATGATATATCATCCTCTCCTTTCAGTAGCCTTATCTGTTTCTGATCCAATTCCATTAAACTCAATATTTGTAGAGTAAACATATTATTTATTAGAAATTTTTATTTCCTGGGATGTTTCAGTATTAATTCTATTCAATGTATCCTAAGCACTCAGGGTCTGATTAAATGAAAATCAATTTGACTTCTACATTGCACAAGGCCAGTTAACATAGTTCTTGGAGATTTCTCAACCTTCAGAAAGCTGAATCACTTTTTGGAAAATGTTTTAAGTACCTCATGCTGGGTAATAACATGAGAGGATTCTAAACTTGTAAAACGTAATTGGCTCTTTGTTAAGAGAATGATCTACAGAGGTGCTGCAACTGTAGCTAGCATTCTAACCAGGTCCAAACAGTTGAGAGTTCCTGGTGCCGCCAAACTCTTTCCCTCCTGCAACTTGTGGTCCTCCCTCCAAGTTCCATGCAAGTTGCTACAGTGAATCATATTCTGACATAATTTTTTTATCTGTCCAACTGTGACTCTCTTTTCTCTATATTCCTTATTACATACCTTTCTGTGAAGCTTAGAAAAGTGTATAAGATGTCTGCCATAATTCCCAGTTTCTTTGTAGGAGTCTTTATTTACCAAATGCCTTTCCAAACCTTTATTTTCTGCTCTTATGACCACACATTTTTTTGGTGGTAGTCATACGATTTAGGAGATGTGTTTGTCTCAGACTTGACATTTCTCATCTGCCAAGCACAGTCTCAACAGCAGCACCTAATAATATTTCCATTCTAAAATCTCATATTTAAAGGCTTAGCTCTGTACTTTAAATTTCACTCTGAGATGAACAGGGCCGGCTCCAGGGTTTTTGCCGCTCCAAGCGGCGGAAAAAAAAAAAAAGAAGCCACTATCGTGATCGGCAACAGCTCCACCGAGCTGCTTTCTTCTTCTGCGGCAATTCGGTGGCAGGTCCTTCCCTCCAAGAGGGACCGAGGGACCTGCTACCAAATTGCCGCCAAAGAGCCTGACGTGCCGCCCCTTCCCCTTGGCCGCCCCAAGCACCTGCTTGCTGAGCTGGTGCCTGGAGCCGGCCCTGGAGATGAAGCATGACATGCAAATAATCCCACATTTCCAAATTAAAGGGAACAAACATCTCAAAATTTATCTGGGAAAAAAACCTGTTTTCTAAAATGCTGTAAATGTATTTCCTTCAGTCCATAATGTGGCTGCACAAGTTTATGTGCATGCTCATTTTCTTAATTAGGGACTAAGGGTGTGTCTGTAATTCAAACTGGAGGTGTAATTTCCAGCTCAAAGAAATGTACCTATGCTAGTTCAACTGAGCTAGCACAGGTATGGTTCCTTCAGCTGCAAATTACACATTTCAGCCCAAAGTGCAGACATACCTAAAGGAAACTATTGCTAAACAGAGCAATAGGTTTATTAATGTTGTGATGTTGTTCTGACAAGTGTGTGTCTATAAGTCTTCAGTGATGGGTGCTGTTTGCACTCAGGAGAGACTGGTAGCCATCTAAAGCTGAAAAGGGAAATGACCTTTAGGCCCTGTAATGATGTTCCTGGTTCACCTGGTCTCCTGCCTGGAAGTAGTTAGACACTTGCTTCTGAACTGAGCAAAACAATCTTTTTTGCTTCAAGTAACCTTTCTAAACATAACTTCTCTTCAGTTTGTGGCCTGGCTAACAGTGAAGAGTGGTCTGCTCCTGCCAGAGGAGAGTCAATCTGGCACCTTTACTCTTTTGGCCTTTACTTTGAGGCCTAATGCTGTGTGTAAGACCTCTCCTCAGCAAGCGGCAGCAAAGATGAAATGGCAGAGAAGCTTCTTAAAAGACTCCTGGCTATCTGTTCTGCCAGGCAAGGACTCAAGGTGTCTCACTGGCAGGCAGCCCACTTCTCCTCCTCCAGGTAAATAGCCAAATTTTCAGAAGAGCTCAACTCTTAATTAGGCCTTGCCCAGTATTCAGAAGGTCCCACTGAGAGTAGGGAGGATTGTTAGTGGCTAGGGGCTGACCACTTTTTTAAAGTTTTGCCCCATATGACATGCCCAAGGTCACAGAGGAAATTTATAGGAGAACCAGAAATTGAACTCATCCCCTGAGGCTTAGTCCAGTGCTATATGTACAAAAGTGCCCACCAAGAGAAAAACTTCCATTTTTACCAGCACTCAGCAGGAGGAACCTCCAGTCATGCTTTTACCAGAAGAGTTGAGAACATTTCCCTATTTCTCACCTAGACCAAGGAAACTCGGAGCACTATAGCTTCCACCCAATCCCCTCTTAACTTGGTGCTTTTTATACCCACTCAAGGGACTTAGAACACTGACTTGAGCCTGGCATCTCCACTGACAGATACTCTGCCAATGCAGCTCCGCCCTGGCCTACACACCACCCAGGCAATTCTGCCCAGGGATTACCAATGGTGCTGAATTGAATGGGATTTATTTTGTAGACAAACTTCCCTTAGGAACTAGGCTGTGACAATCAAATCATTTTTCATGTGTGAGCTAATCTCATTTGAATCCAGATTTCCCCTGTACATAAAGCTAATACACTATGTAATTTAGCCCTGGCTTTTTTATTCAAAATAAAAATTAAGCCACACGTATCATTAATCTTAGAAAACCAGCTTTTGGTTATGCCTTCACAGTAACTACTGTTCATAAGGCTGTTTATTCTGTGTAGTACTAAGCTACAATAGTGGTATAGTGGATTATACATTATTTTTTATAAAATATGTTCCTCCTTACCCTTCAGTAAGGGGATGGTATGATGGGATAGCCTAATTTTGACAATTAATTTAGCAGTTGATCTTTTATTATCAGCAGGTAAGTATGCCCAGTGGTCTGTGATGGGATGTTAGATGGGTTGGGATCTGAGTTACTATAGAGAATTCTTTCCTGGGTGCTGGCTGGTGAGTCTTGCCCACATGCTCAGGGTTTAACTGATTGCCATATTTGGGGTCGGGAAGGAATTTTCCTCCAGGGCAGATTGGCAGAGGCCCTGGAGGTTTTTCGCCTTCCTCTGCAGCATGGGGCATGGGTCACTTGCTGGAGGATTCTCTGCAGCTTGAGGTCTTCAAACCACAATTTGAGGACTTCAATAACTCAGACATAGGTTAGGGATTTGTTATAGAAGTGGATGGGTGAGATTCTGTGGACTGCATTGTGCAGGAGGTCAGACTAGATTATCATAATGGTCCCTTCTGACCTTAAAGTCTATGAGTCTATGAGCTCCTCCTGTCAACAGAGCTGTTATGACATGTCATGTGAACATACCTCTCAAATTGCCTACATTTCAAAAGGTTAGCAACCAAGTTAGTCCCAAAGTTACCTCTGTTCCACACACATTTGGTGTCCCCTCGGTTTTATTGTTGAAAATTCTTTACATCAGAAATAAAAACTCATCAGACAAAAGTTAGAGAAAGATTCACCTGAAAGGAATGAATCTCCCACAATCTCTGAGTTTCTGCATGAATAAATGTTCACAGCCCTCATTTTTGGCTCTTTGTCACACATTTGGACTTTGTCTATGCCACTGAGTATTTATGGAACCTTGACACTATGGTTTTTTGACCTCTGAACCTGACAATCTGTCCTGGTTCGAAATCATTTGATGCCAAGGCAAAGTATACAAGACAAAAAGCAAAAGAAATTAGCGTAAGCATATTAACACTAAAGGTTTGTCTACACAGGAAAAAAGCCCAGAGTACCTAGGGCAGAATAGATAGTGCTCACTAGCTATTTCTACACTGTGGAAGTGTATTATGCTAAAGTGCACAAAGGCAGTCTTAGGACTTGTCTACATTACAGAATTAAGTCATCTTAAGTTACATCGATTACCATAAGCTTCTTTAATTGCATTAGTTGTGCACATCCACACAATGCTCCTTGTGTCGGCAGAGTGTGTTCACTGTCGGTGCTCTTGCACCAACAGAGAGAGCATTGCATCGTGGGTAGCTATCCCACTGTGCAACTCGCCACTCTCTGGCACTGGGAGATCTGGGAACAGATTGCAGTACATCATGGGGGTGTGCTCACCATCCCATGATGCAGTTCTTTCCATCCCAACATTCCATGGGCTTCTGATTTCGTTTTGTGCTATTTTTTAACAGCCCCCTGTAAATTGTGTGCCCACCATCTCTTATGGAAAGCATGGATCCTGAACTGCTGACGAGTCTGGAGAGGAACATTATGAACACAATGTGGCTGGTCCTGAAATATTTTATGAGCTGGGAAACAGAAAATGAATCTGTGGTGTGCAATGGAAAGAAACAATTCAAGCCTGCTTCTGGTAGTCACGGAGCAGCTGCACACAGCGGACCATCGATACTGGGCTCAGGAAACAAACACTGAGTGGTGCGATCACATCGTGATGTACGTATGGGATGATGAGCAGTAGCTGCCGAATTTTTGGACGTACAAAGCCACTTTCCTGGGACTGTGTGTGGAGCTCACCCCTGCCCAGCGGCGTAAGGACACCCGAATGAGAGCTGCCCATTCAGTGGAAAAACAAATCTGGAAAAGCGATCACTGTATGGAAGCTGACAAATCCAGTCTACTAACGGTCAGTCATGAGTCAGTTTGGAGTTGGAAAATCCACGGTGAGGGTTGCGGTGAGGCAAGTGTTCAAGGCCATTAATTGCCTCGTGCTATGAAGGACTGTGACTCTGGGTAACGAGCAGGAAATAATTGATGGCTTTGCGGCAGTGGGATTCCCTAACTTCAGTGGGGTGATAGATGGCACGCATATCCCAATTTTGGCCCCAGATCATCTTGCAACAGAGTACATCAACTGAAAGGGCTAATTCTCCAAAGTCTTGGAGGCGCTGGTGGATCACTGGGGCTGTTTCACTGACATCAATGCGGACTAGTCAGGGAAAGTTCATGATGCTCGCATCTTTAGGAACACGAGACTGTATAGAAAGCTGCACACTGGGACTTTCTTTCCAGACCAGAAGATTCCATTGAGTGATGTGCAAATGCCCATAGTGATCCTGGGAGACCCTGCCTACCACTTGCTCCAATGGCTCATGAAGCCTTTCACCGGGAACCTAGACAGCATCAAGGAGCCCTTCAACAACAGGCTCAGCAGATGCCGAATGATTGTTGGATTTTAAAAGGTCGTCGGTGCTGCCTTTTTAGCAGGTGAGACCTCAATGAGGAAAATATTCTGATGGTCATAGCAGCCTGCTCAGCTCTGTATAACATTTGTGAAGCGAAGGGGGGAAAGTTTTCCCAGGGTGGAGCACTGAGGTGGATCCTCTGGCTGCTGAGTGTGAGCAGCCAGATACTAGGGCAATTAGAGGGACTCAGCAGGGGCTATTAGAATCAGTGAGGATCTAAAGGAGCATTTTGACAATGAGCACTGGTAATGTGTCTTTATGTGATGCATTCAGTCAGGCAATTATTATTTGCTGCCTCAAATGACCCCTGTAATACTTGCTCCTTGAGCTTTAATTGTAGTGAGCAAATGTTCCTGCTTGTAACAGCTATGTTTCAATTTTAGCAGCAACTATCATTAGCGTGATACAAATAAAGACTCATTTTGTTTCAAATTCTAGCCTTTAATTAAAGGATAAATCACTTTTTTTTTCCAAACAGGAGACATGGCAATGAGGAGCAGTCTCTCAGTTCATGCTCTCACAGCTGTGTGTAACTCCAGCTTTCATCATGAAACCAGTCTCTAGCAGTGGATTGCAAGGGGTGTTGCGATAGAATGGGAACATGCAAAGAATCTGTTGGGGGGATTTGGGAAGGGCATGGAATGGTGTTCTGTATTGGCTGCAGGGGGAGTCATGCATGCATGTGCTCAGACTGCAGCATTATGAGGGACTCTCTGCCTGTCCCTGCAGTAGCTTTATCATCTGCTCCTGTCCATCTATCATCTGCTTCTGCCCATGTCTCCTTTTGAGGCTATCCAGCCTGAGTTTTTCATTATTTGTCTCCCTCCATGCTCTTGTTTGGCCATGTGCTGCATCTGTTGACGTCAGCACTTCTCTAAACATATCCTCCTTACTCCTTATGGTTTGCCTCCTTGTCTGACAGAGGCACTCTGCCAGTGTGTCGGGGTTGTTCTCAAGGGCACATCTGCAGAAGCCAAAGAAACACTGAATAGAGACAGTATTGAGTGCACTCAAAGCCATGAATCACAAAAGTCACATAGACCTCTTTCTCACTGTCCCTTTGCTAGCACACAGCTTAGTGAGAGTCCAAATATGGTGGGTTGGGTAGGGTGGGGGGTGGGAAGAGGGAATGGGCAAGAAGGGACGAAGGGTCTGGGTAGTTTGTGAAGAGGATCACTACACGCAGAGGTGCTGACTTCTCCAGTTCCTGGGGCAGTGCTCAACCCCTGCTCTGCCCTAGGACCTGCCACCACTCCACCCCTTCCCCCAAGTCCTCACCCTGCCTCTTCCCACCCCCACCCCTACCTTGCCTGCCACCTCTTCCTGCCCCCACTCCTTCCCCTCCCTGCCTCAGCACCTCCTGCATGCCACTGAACAGCTGATTGCAGCAGGCCTGAGGCGCTGGGAGGGAGGAGCTGATTGGCAGGGCCCACCAGCGAGCAGGAGGGCTCAGGGGAGAGGAGGAGGAGCTGATCCGCAGAGCTGCCGGTGGGTGCTGAGCACCCACTATTTCTTTTCTGTGGGTGCTCCAGCCCCGAAGCACTCACAGAGTCAATGCCTATGACTACCTGTGCCTAGGGAGGGTATTCTGAATATTGGCATCCTTTTCCACAGACCGGGGTAATTGAACCCAATATCTCACTCCTGAGGGTAATCCAGGATGCAAGGGTGTATCTCCTGCATATGTGCAGCCAGGGGCGGCTCTAGGTATTTTGCTGCCCCAAGCACGGCAGGCAGGCTGCCTTCGGCGGCTTGCCTGTGGGAGGTCCCTGGTCCCACGGATTCGGTGGCACACCTGCAGGAGGTCCGCCGAAGCCACGGGACCAGCGGACCCTTCACAGGCATGCCACCAAAGGCAACCTGCCTGCCGCCCTCGCGGCAACCGGCAGAGCGCCCCCCTTGGCTTGCCGCCCAGGCACGCGTTTGGCATGCTGGTGCCTGGAGCCGCCCCTGTGTGCAGCTTCAGACTGGGTCCAATTGCTGCTTGCCTATGTGCCACTTTGGTCTCTGCAGAAATAATTGCCAGTTGGCACAGTAAAGTTTCCTACAGAGGGGGAAGCAAGGCAACTGTACCAAGGAACCTTCGGCAGAGAATTGCAGAGTAGTACCTACACAAAAGTTTCCTAGAGCTCTCTATGGAGGATTCCCGGGACAACCTGGTGTACAGTAACAAACTTTTCTAATGGGCCCCCACTGCACAGCTGCATAGACTATTGGTAATTTATATCCCTTATCCCTCTCACTGTGCAGTATCAAAGCAAAGTGCATGCTTACCAGAGCTTGTCTCTCCTGCTTCATGAGCACCACAGCCAGAGTTCTGGGACTAGCTAGACCCCTCCAGAATTGAAAATAGGCGCCTCTGGACAACTCTGTCACATGTCCCACATCCTCCTCCTCATCCACCACTTCATCCTCGTGGTTGACTCAACTGGCTGTTGCCTCTAGTTCCCCCTGAAGTATCCACAGGGCTCCTGACAGTGGCAGTGGGGGCCACCGCTGAGGATGGCGTGCAACTCCTCATAGAAGTGTCATGTTTTCGGCTCTGCACCAGAGCGATGGTTGCCCTCCCTTGCCTTCTGGTATGCCTGTCTCAGCTCCTTGATCTTAGCACAGCACTGCTGCACGTCTCTTTTGTGCTCCCGCTCATGCATGCCGTGAGCAATCTGCCTATGGATATCAAAGTTCCTACAGCTTGAGCGACTGTGACTGCACAACCTCCTGTCTCTACAGACCCAGCAGATCCAACAGCTCCAGTGTACTCCACCTGGAAGTGCATCTGTTGCAGAAAGCCAGCATGGTCAGATGTTGTGAGAACAGTCCATGCCAAGAAAACAGAAAGAGGTATTTCAAAAATTCCTGGGCCTTTAAATGGGAGAGGGACATATGCCTGCATACCTGAAGACAGCGGAGTTCAACTGCTGACCAGAGTGGTTATGATGGGCATTGTGGGACGCTTCCTGAAGGCCAATTAGGGTGACATAAGCAAGCGCACTGTCTACACTGACACTGCATCATTCTAACTATGTCGCAAAAAGCTCTATGCCGCTCGTCGAGGTGGCTTTATTTTGTCAGTGTAGCAAGGAATTTAAATCGGCTGAAGGAGCATTTTTGTGTATACAAAAGATGACTTTTGTCGACAAAACTGTGTAGTGTTGACAAGGCCTTAATGTGGTGTAACAGTGTCCACACGCAGCTTTGGGTGGGGTGGCTGGTATGCTTTAAATTCACACACTAGCTTATTTTACACTAATTTCCCTGTGCAGAAAAGCCTTAAGTTTCCCCTTTTTTTTATTTGCTGAAGCTGGAATGTATCACATTTTGTCCAAATTGAACAGAGTCACTAGTAAACTCTGGTTGTGTTGTGCTCCTCAGTGATCCGAAGCATCTAAAAATACAGTTTAATGCATCAGTTCATTTGTGTTTATGGTTGCTTTACATCAACAATGCAGGTCAAGCAGTCCAAGAGTCCCATGACTCTGGCCCTCCATCTTTAACTTACCTCCTCTTTGTCCCTGCAGAGATGACATAACTGTGGTGGCATTTTCACCAGATAACAAGACACCATTATTGCATCTCTATGAAGGTTACGGTCGCCACATCTCATCATTTTTTATGGAAATAGCGGCTCACAGAACTTCAGCCTAAGTCAAAATATTGCAGGATGTCACCATTCAGGTAATGTAGTCACTGCTGTCAGTACTGAAAAGCAAATAACTAGAACTACCATGGACGTCCCCTTGATCACTTTACTTACCATCAATTGTTCATTTCAGCCTGGTCCTGCACTCAGAATCTCACGTGAATGGGATTCCACGCAGGAGCAAGCATCTGCCCCACGATTCTCTGGAGGGATCTGGGCCTTTGATTATAGACTTTCCAGGACAGGGAACATGCCTTCTGTGTGCGTTTGTACAGTGCCCATTTGGGAATTGAGGAGGCTACCACAACAAAAATAATCAACAGTATATTAACTTCCCTTTTGCACATGTGAATCAGCTATTTATGCAACCGGAAGAAAGAGAGGCAAACGAATTACTAATCTTGGGCTTTCCCACTGAATTTGAATTGTTTGCCTCCTGTTTACCAGCCACAGGCAATAATTGCTCACTATATCAGATGTCACACAGACAATAGATCTGTGAATGACTTTAACAATCAAGATTTTCCCCTTTGTCTGGTTTTCAGAACCAAGTTTCTTTGTGTTAGGCTGAAGTGTTAGCCATGATCAGTGTAATTCCATTGCAAAAGTCTAACAAACTCAGATTACTTCTTCCGTAAAGGGAGTGATCTGCCACGTGTTAGCCAGCATTACAGCCAAATCCAGTGCCCACAGCTCCCAACATCCACTGCAAGAAGTATATCCTTTTTATCTAAAAGAGTGTATAATTTAAAGAGCATCTTGTTATGACCCACTTTTGTTTTTAATATGATCAGATACAAGAAAATGGAATTAGTAGTCAGATTTGGATTAAAAAACCCACAATTTTGCATTCCATCTGTTCTCCTTGACAACAACTCCCTACACGGGTGTGAAGAAGATTTCAAGATTGAAGTAGCCAATATCATAATCCATTCTGGGCTATTAGGTGAATATATTGAACGTTTCAGTGTTTTCTTATTAGAGATTGCAGGAAGATCACATCCTGATTTGAGAAAACAACAAAAAAAGAAAACCCAGCACATCATACTTAGATACAGAGTTCTAAGTGAACTTTGACCTGGACCTTGAATTGTATAAATTAACAGCTATGAACACTGACGTGTTTCTCTCACAGGATATAAAAAATGAAAGAACTTGGGTTAACACCAAACTCCTAGATCACCATATAAAGTCTCGTTTTTTTAATCTGCTTCTCAGACTGAGTAATAGGCTGTGTGATATATAATAAGTTCATTAACAACCTTTTTACACTGCTAATAGTGCTAATAGCTAATGACCCATAAAAGCAACACTCAGCTTCTTCAGATGGATTCATTTTAAATTTAGCTTTAATTTGTTTAGACCTGAATGAGAAGCTGCTGCCTTAGTTCTCTCTACAGCTGTTGCAATTAACAGAAGTATCACACTGTGCATACATGGCTGATTGCATGTTATATATATCTACAGAGCATTTACACTGCATACCTATTCATCACAGAATGTTCTATCCTTTCGTAAGTATAATAATGTCCTGACCCTGCAAAATACTCATTGACTTCAAAGTGCCAGCATTGGCTGTTCTATACAGATTCAGGGACAAATTCTGAAAGAGACCCTAAGCATTTGCACATGTAAAACTGCACCTGTAATTTTAGAGACTGGCTATGACTATTTGGCCTGCAATGTACTTGTTTCCTCGTTTTCAAATTTTGCTTAATTGTAATTTATCATGTCACTTCTTCATATGGTTGTGTTTTAGGTTTAACTATTTATCTACCAGGATATTAAACTTTAGAAATATGCATACTATTCCTTTTCAAAAATATATGTATTCCTGGACCCAATTCTGCCCCAATGAAGTCAGTGGCAAAACTTAATATTGAAATTCCCACTAAGAATCACCCTTTTAATAAAACACCCATTTCATTCATTATTAGCAAACCTCTTGAAAATGTGACTGAAAACTTTACATGTAAGTAATACAGTAAATTTCTCTCTACTGCATATTGATACTCCACTACTGCAAAGAAATAGCATATGGTACATGTATAACTCAGATTATAACAACAATGAAAAAGTAAAAGTTTGTGATATGGAAGATAAGGGCCAACAGAGCATCCAAATTGATTGGGGAACATTGTTTCAGACTGCTGGGAGAACCATGAGGAATGGAGATACGTTTGATAGAAAAAGGACCATAAGCCTATTTCACTATCCCAGATGTCTTGTAAAGTAGGATACATTTTCTGTCCCAAAAAGCATCTGGTTCAGCTGTCCAGTCCAGCGTCCACTGAAGTCAATAGACATTTTTCCATTGACTTTAATGGGAGTTGGTTGAGCCTCAAGTAAAAAGAGTGCTGACTATATAAACTTGCTAAAATTTCTGCTCATATAAGAACATATAATGATGTAGTTACTGGAACATTATTATGTTAACACCAGTTTTTAAATACCCCAACCAGTTTAGGGCCCTATCGTTCTAGATGCTGTGCAGATCTACTAAGCGACAGTCTCTCGCCAGGGCATCTATAAGGCTAGTCTGAAACAAATTGCAACAGGGGGGTGAACAAACAAACGGGGGGAGATTTCATTTATTCAAATTTACATTTCAAGGCAAATACAAGCAAATATTTTATTACTGTAAAAGCCTATCTTGAAATACTATTTGTGTTGATTTTGTTATCAACAAGCCTAGAAAACTGCTGGTGTCATGATGAGCTGCTTCAATAAAGTACCATTTCAAAAACAAACAAAATAAACACTAATTTCCTCCTTACTCCAAAACATGTAAGAAGTTCCAGCAATTCAGCCAGATAAAGTAATGCAAATTAATGTTGGGTCGTGCGTTTCCCTTTTGAAACAAATAACAATATATAGAGCCCTTGTAGTCAACTGTCTCCTTCCTGCACAGTTATTTTTTCTAACCAGAGGGTCCAGAGCTTTTTATTTACCTAACAGCACTAGCTTCCAGACACAGGACTCCTGCTCCAACATTGTCTGCAGCAGCTATAGCTTCCCATACTAGCAGTCTTGGCTCTAATAATACCCTCCATGTTCTTTCTTAGATTGTAAGATCTTCAGGACAGAGATCATGCCTACTTCTATGGGCTTGTCTTCACATACAACATTGCAGCAGCGCCACTGCAGCACTTCAGTGAAGACACTACTACACTGACAGGTGAGATCTTCTCCCATCGGTGTAATTAATCCACCTCCTGAAGAGAGGCTCCCCAGCGACATAGCACTGGTGGGGGGAGGTAGGTTGGTATAACTATGTCACTCAGGGGTGTGGATTTTTCACACCCCATGAGCGACGCAGTTATACCAATATATGTCTGCAGTGTAGACTAGGCCTAAGTTTATACAGGGCCTAAAACAACATCATTTTGTGTTAGTAAATTTTATTAAAGTAAATGTTTTAAATGAAATATACACAGGTTGAGAGGGAAGGTACTGTACATCTGGGGTCAGGCTTGGGTTATGGGGGGTTACAGATATCGTTTGCAAGGATGAAAAGATACATACATATCGCATAACCGGCATAGACCCAGATTGGGGTGCAAGGGTTTTTAAAGTGTCAGTGAATAAGTGGGCTCAGGTTCGCCACCCATGGAATGAATAAGGAGTCCAAGTCAGTATCGGTGGAGTGGCTAGGTACATGGGTGGGGTGCGTCCCTTGGTCTCTCAGGGAAGCAAGTGGGTTATTTCCCTGGTCGGCTGTTGACAGAAGAGGAAATTGAGGCACAGAAAGGCAAGGTGATTTGTGGTCTACTTATCCCACCTGATGCATGGCATGCAGTTGACAAAAACAGTTGCCAGTTACATATAAGCCTCTGAAGTGAGCATAAAGCATGAGAAAACTGCTACTGTCTGTTCCTGGAGAAATGATGCCATTTTAGGAGCTCTGTAGAAAAGGTGGGTATGAGCAGGACTTAGTGCCTTACCCAGCATCAGCCTCTGTAAGAGCAGTATTAAAAAAGGGAGTAAATTAAAGCTACTTAATGCAGCTCAGCTTTAACTTGCTCCTTTGCCAGCATAAATTAGAGCTGCCCTGTGGCCACTCTACTTTACATCAAGTGCCAGTCTGACCTACAGCTATCTCCAGGTTCAAAGAAGGCGTAGACACTCCAAGGCACAAGGCTTAGGCATTGCTCAGGATTCAGCCCACTGTCTTCATGGAGAGTCAGCTCGGAATGGCTGGAATCGCTGCTATAAATATGAGTCTGTTTATGGTACTGTGTTATTGAATATTTATTACTGAATATTTTTGGATCATATGTGTCCATACATTGCATTTCTGACATGTGAGACAAACATCATTCCAGGCGTCACAGCAGATATACGATTTGTGCAGGGAGGGTACCATACACTAGGGCTGGCAACAACAACAACAAAAAAACCCACAAAAGCGATCATGCTCGTTTTACTTTTTTTGCTGCAATTCCAAACAGCTCTGCTGTTCACATTCATGTGGGAGTCAGCCAAACACCACTTCTCTTAAACCAGTGGTTCTCAAACTGTTGTATTGGTGACCCCTTTAACACAGCAATCCTCTGAGTGTGACACCCTCCCCTAACCTTATAATTTAAAAACACTTTTTAAGTATATTTACCACTATTATAAATGCTGGAGGTGAAGCGGGGTTTGGGGATGAAGGCTGACAGCTTGCAACCTCCCATGTAATAATCTAAACAACTCCCTGAGTGGTCATGACCCTCCAGTTTAAGAACCCCTGTCTTAAACCTCGGCTTTACTTCAACTGTCACACGTTCCATTATCCTCCCTTGCACCACGCTTGGACTGTCTGCCTGCATCTGCTGCCAGCATCAGCTGCCCCACCTTCGGTGCTGTGTGTGTAATGGAGATCGCCCATAGCTGATCCCATTAAGGTTAAAAGCAAAGTACTGTGCTGTGGATGCTTTTGCAACATTGGAATAAACACGCCTTCTTCCTTATACAGCACATCCACCCACAGTTAAACCCCATTCTCAGGTTGCTGCCCACAGAAAAAATTTGCATACAGCAAATGGGATCAGAGGGTAGAGTTTAGACTGCCCTGGTTTGGCATAACTTTTAAAATGCCAAAGGATGATGGTGCTACAGAAAAGAAAGCCTTAATCCACATCTAATAACATAAGAATGGCCATACTGGATCAGACCAAAGGTCCATCTAGCCCAGTATCCTGTCTTCCGACAGCAGCCAGTGCCAGGTGATCCAGAGGGAATGAACAGAACAGGCAATCATCAAGTGATCCATCCCCTGTCGCCCGCTCCCAGTATCTGGCAAACAGAGGCTAGGGACACCATCCCTGCCCATCCTGGCTAATAGCCACTGATGGACCTATCCTCCATGAATTTAGCTGGTTCTTTTTTGAACCCTGTTGTGGTCTCGGCTTTCACAACCCAATAAGCAGTATCATCATTAGTCTTTTCAGATCTTTAATTTGCCCTAAAGCCAATGACGTCTGCCAAGAAGCAACTTCAAAATAGGAGGCTATATAAAATCATCAGTACCAGTTCTCCATCACTGCCGCACATTTGCCTCAGTAAATAGCAATGGTTAGTACATTTATTTAAGAGCAAAAAAAAAATATTGGCCAAATTCTTCTCGCTACATCCCTAACAATACCACTTGCTGTAATAGGGCTGCATGGCTATAAGTAAAGAAACTAGTTCTAAATTTTGTATTTGCTGATTGCATAATTCAGTGAACAGATTCAAATAATTTCTATATTTTATTTTATTCTGTGTATATTATATTATTTTTGATAAACTTAAACAATTAAAAAAAAACGAGCTACCAGATTATTACCTACATTCTATGTAATTTCTTTATGGGGTCTATTAAAAAAGCCAAAATATGCCTCCCACTAAATTGATAACTATAGGGGAAAGCTAGCATGGGGCTTGCTTGCTTCTTTCTCTGGTTAAACCTAGGAGAAAGCAATTGCTAACAACCTAAATAAATTGTTTGTTTGTACTCTAGGCTTCCATCTTGTTTTGTTTTCTTAGCATATTTTTGACACAAATTGCTTTCTGCTGCAGTATCACTTATTTCCAGGAATGTTTTTGAACATTTTTATCTATTGGACTCTATTAATTATTATTATTATTTTAAAAGAAAATTACTGCTTGAGATTACTTCTTTCAAATCCCCAGAGGGATTCTATGGGTATGGCTACATTGGCATGCATACTTGCATACTGGGCCATGTACATGCTTGCACAAGTTCCAATACCCACACTGAGTGTCCGCATATGCTATGCTGGACATGTTATAATGCAAGTTAATGGTCTATACCCACAGCCACACTGGCGTTGTTGTTACACAACATTAGCACTACCATTTCAGAGACAGTATCCCAGGGTTCTGTGCATCACAGAGAGACACTCTAGGAATCACGTTGCTGTGTGTTGTTGATACTGTCCCCTGCCTTCACATACCTGCTGCTGATGTCAATTCCTACTCGCTGTTCTCCGCAACAAATTGAATGGAAGCCATGGTGTAAGTGAATGATGATCTGATTCCATTCCTTCTCCTTACCGCAGGACAGCCAATTATGTGATAGAGTAGGTGCTAGATGAGCTGCAGGATGGACTTTATCAGGAGCACTTTGTTGCTCTTAATGAGCTCATCAACATTTTGTTTGGTGGGAAAGAGGTTCACCCATTCTTTTTTTCACTGTTCATTGTTGGTGGTGCTAACTGCACGTAGCAGCTGTTCTGGAGCAGTAACCCCAAGGCTGAAACTGGTCAAGATTTTGGAAGTCGGGGGAAAGGAGGGTCAGTTTAATCACTGGCTAGTGGCAGTTGGTATAAACAACAAGGAGTCTGGTGGCACCTTAAAGACTAGCAGATTTATTTGGGCATAACCTTTTGTAGATTAAAAAACCACTTCTTCAGATGCATGGAATGAAAATTACAGATACAAGCATAAATATACTGGCACATGAAGAGAGGGGCGTTACCTTACTAGTGGCAAACCAGTGATGACAAGGCCAATTCAATCAGGATGGATGTGGTCCACTCCCCATAACTGATGTAGAGGGTCAATACCAAGGGAGGGAAATTGCTTTTATAGTGAGCCAGCCACTCCCAGTCCCTATTCAAGCCCAAATTAATGGTATTAAGTTTGCAAATGAATTGTAGTTTTGTAGTTTCTCTCTGAAGCCTGTTTTTGAAGGGTTTTTTTTGTTGCAGGATGGCTACTTTTAAATCTGTTATTGAATGTACAGGGAGATTGAAGTGTTCTCCTATTGGCTTTAGCATGTTACTATTCCTGATGTCCGATTTGTGTCCATTTATTCTTTTATGTAGCGCCTGTCCAGTTTGGCTAATGTACATGGCAGAGGGGTATTGCTGGCACATGAATGAGCCCCTGATGGCATGGCTGATGTGGTTGGGTCCATTGACGGTGTTGCCAGAGTAGAGATGGGGACAGAATAGGCAACAGGGTTTGTTACAGGAATTGGTTCCTGGGTTAGTATTTCTGTGGTATGGTGTGTAGTTGCTGGGGAGTATTTGCTTCAGTTTGGGGGGGCTGTCTGTAAGTGAGGACTGGCCTACCTCCCAAGGTGCCTGTATTGTTACTTTAATTATGTTTTGTTGTTCTATATATGAACCAAACCATAAAGACATTATCTACCCATATTCTGTGTTGTGAGTTCTGCTACTTTTAAAATGACCAGTGCTTTCTGTAAGCACACAACAATGCTTCCCCATCCCTCCCCTGTCTCCTTGGGACTTCTAATATTTCCTAACCTGGGGATGGGCATTGTGGGTGTGGGATGGATAGAAAAGTGTTTGCAGTATCATGGCACCAGACAGTTCTATTCATTCAATTTCAGGTGCTGTGAGTTATGGAGTCCAATCCCAAACTTTAAAACAACTTATGTTCTTCATACCCAAGAAGAAAGGTCCACACACAAGTCAAGAAACTGTAACATTTATTAAAACTAGTATATTGAACATATTTTGGGGAACAATTATGTTTGACCTATGAAGGAAGGCTGAAAGAATTGGGTTAGTTTAGTTTGGAAAAGAGAAGACTGAGAGGGGACATGATAGCAGTTTTCAGGTATCTAAAAGGGTGTCATAAGGAGGAGGGAGAAAACTTGTTCACCTTAGCCTCTAAGGATAGAACAAGAAGCAATGGGTTTAAACTGCAGCATGGGAGGTTTAGGTTTGACATTAGGAAAAAGTTCCTAACTGTCAGGGTGGTTAAACACTGGAATAAATTGCCTAGGGAGGTTGTGGAATCTCCATCTCTGGAGATATTTAAGAGTAGGTTAGATAAATGTCTATCCGGGATGGTCTAGACAGTATTTGGTCCTGCCATGAGGGCAGGGGACTGGACTCGATGACCTCTCGAGGTCCCTTCCAGCCCTAGAATCTATGAATCTATGAATCTATAAAGGGGAATGTAAACCAACAAAACATAGCAGGACTGAATCTGTTAAAAATGGCCAAATGTTAATGTCTCTGAACCTGTCTCGTTGTCATCCCTCCCCCTGACAAGGGGGAATGAGTGTGGAAAATTGTTCTGGGGAACAACTGGGAATGTCTCCTGTGCAGGGTTGGGGAGCAGGCACTTGGTGGGGTTCAGGGACTACAACAGGCTCGTTGTTCCCCTTCTGGGTGCTCAGAGAGGTCCCCTTATGAGGCATTTCAGATGCCAGTTGAGGGGTTGTCCCAGCAGTCCTGCAGGCTCCTCCCAGTTGCTCAAGGGGTTGGGTTCTCCACCTCAGCAGCACCCTGGGAAGCAGCTTGAGGAAATAGTGGCAGTTCATGGACGGGTGCAGTGGCCATGACAGCAGGCAGACCCTGAACTCATTCAGTCACCAGTTCTATGGGCCTCTCCATTAGGGCTTGCTCCCATTCCCTGTGGGCATGCTCTCATTCTTTAAGAGACCCGATTGACTCTTAACACAGACAGACTGCCACCTGCCACTGTAATTTGGACTCATTTATTAAAGCCATGGATGGACTAAATACACACTCTGGCTTTGTTTGGATTGATAACAGCCAGATTTTTTTGGGACTCTGTTCACAGGCAGCCTGGAATAGTGCAAATATGGCTGATTTATGAGGTGTGCTGTATTACATGGGAGGGGTACGTGAGGCTATGAATTGTGGAGCCCCAACCCATACTTACAATCAGTGAGTAACTGGTAAAAATGTCAGAATAACTGCTTGTTTAACCACTTCCCTCTTTTCACTGTGTCCATTTTGAATCCCATATAGGGTTGGGGGGAAGGGAGAAGGTGAGGGGGTGGAGGGGAGGATGATGTGGATTCTGCCCTGACAGAAGTACACTAAAACTCCAGCTTGTATTAACTTATTAGGGCCAAAACCCAGAAATCCCTCCCATCCATTAATAACAACAAACATAGCAGCTAAAACTTACAAGCTCTGGCACTTGCTCTGATGCCAGTTCTGCTGCCGGCTGCTCCCCAGGACTCTCCCTAAATAGCATCTCTGAATATGGCCCCAGGATGTGCTGAAGCTACTTTGGCAGCATAGCCCTTTGGTTATCAGTACCAGGGTCACTTCTGGTCCATCATCTGGTGGCTGGCTGGTCTCTGGAGCTGCCTATGATTGGAGAATTATAAGGGTTCCATCCCCACTCAGTAGATGCCAGGCAGCAGCTCAGTGCTCACTACAGCTCCCAGTACCTGGTGGAATTCCTTATAAAAAAGGCAAGAAGATGGGGAGTTCCCAGAGGTTCCATTAGCATATTTGACTTTGCAGTAGTCTGTCTTCAGCTGCTTGATTAGCTGTCTGTATTGTTCTGCTATTCGATCGATTCCCAGTGCCATCAGCTGCTCGGTTACAGCTTTGTAGACATGATCATTTCTTGTGCTCTTGCCAAAGTCGAACCTCTTCCTCGCCTCACACCAGTGGTTTTCCAGAATCAGGCTGTGTGCCTCTGGCCAGCTAGCAGGGCACTTGATGCAGGCTTTCTCCTTCGTGCTGGCCATAGCTAATACACATGTGAATTGACTGTGTTTTCGGTTGAGCAGTCCATGTGGAAATAAAGAGTTAAATGCTGAGCAGGCTGCATTTGAACCAGGAGATTGCTGCTGTTTCCTGGGAAGTGAGTGGGAGGTATTGGGATGGAAATGTCAGAAAGCACAGCCCCAAGGGATTTGGGGATAGAGTTGGCAGACTCTCCAGACCTGCAGATATAATGTACTTGGACTTTCAGAAAGCCTTTAACAAAGTCCCTCACCAGAGGCTCATAAGCAAAATAAGCAATCATGGGATGGTCCTCTCATGGATTGATAACTGGTTAAAAGAGAAGAAACAAAGGATAGGCATAAATGGTCAGTTTTCACAATGGAGAGAACTAAATAGTGGAGGGGAGGGGAGAAGGCCAAGGATTCATATGGGGACCTGTGCTGTTCAACATATTCATAAGTGATCTGGAAAAGGGAGTGAACAGTGAGGTGGAAAATTTGCTGATGATACAAAATTACTCAAGATAGTTAAGACCAAAGCTAACTGCAAAGCGTTACAAAGGCATCTTGCTAAACTGGGTGATGGGGCAACAAAATGGCAGATGAAATTCAGTGTTGATATGTGCACAGTAATGCACATTGGAAGAAATAATCCCAGCTATATATACAAAATGATGAGGGGTGGTGCTAAATTGGCTGTTATCACTCGAGAATGAGATCTTAGCATCAGTGTGGATAGCTCTCTGAAAATATCCACTCAATGTGCAGTGGCAGTCAGAAAAGCTAGAAGAATGTTAGGAACCATTAGGAAAGGGATATAACTAAAACAAAAAATATCATAATGCCACTAGATAAATCTATGGTATGTCTACACCTTGAATACTGTGTGCAGTTCTGGTCACCACAGCTCAAAAAAAAAGCTATATTTAAACTGGAAAAGAGAAGAACAAAAATGATTAAGGGTATGGAACAGCTTCCATGTGAGGAGAGATTAAAAAAGACTGACTGTTTAGTTTAGAAAAGAGATGACTATGGGAGGATATGGTAGAAGGCAATAAAATCATTAACAGTACGGAGAAAGTGACTACAGAAGTTTTATTTACCTCATCATGGAATTCAAGAACTAGGGGTCACACAATGCAATTAATAGGCAGCAGGTTTTAAACCAACAAAAGGAAGAAACTTCACACAATTCCCAGTAAAACCTGTGGTACTTGTTGCCAAGGGATGTTATTAAGGCCAAATAACTAACCAGGGTCAAAAAAGAAATTACATAAATTCATGGAGAATAGGTCCATAAATGGCTATGAGCCAAGATGGTCAGGGACATAATCCCATCCTCTGGGTATCCCTAAACCTCCAACTGCCAGAAGCTGCAACTGGATGACAGAGGATGGATCACTTGAAAATGCAATGTAACTGTTCATTCAAGTACATAAAAGGTTGTTACAAGGAGGAGGGAGAAGAATTTTTCTTCTTAACCTCTGGGGAATAGGACAAGAAGCAATGAGCTTAAATTGCAGCAAGGGAGGTTTAGGTTGGACATTAGGAAAAACTTCCTAACTGTCAGGGTGGTTAAACACTGGAATAAATTGCCTCGGGAGGTTGTGGAATCTCCATCTTTGGCAATTTTTAAGAGCAGGTTAGACAAACACCTATCAGGGATGGCCTAAATAATACATAGTCCTGCCTTGCGTGCTGGCGACTGGACTAGATGACCTCTCAATGTCCCTTCCAGCCCTATGATTCTATGATTCCCTCAGAAGCAACTGTCATTGGTCACTGTCAGAAGAGAGATGCTGGGCTAGATGTCCCATTGGTTTGATCCAGTATGTCCATTCTTATGTGATTTGGGACAAATTAAGGCCAAAAACTAGAAAAAGGTTTCTAACCATCAGAGTGAAGGTCTAGAGAAGGTTTCCAATAGTTGCAAAGAGTTACAACACTAACTAGTTGTAAGATGGAGTTTGATACATTTATTGATAGGATTATACAATAAGGTTGCCTGCCTTAGCATGGCACTGGATGTGATGACCCAGGAGGTCCTTTTCAATATCATGTTCCTAAATCATTTAGTATCTCTGAGCTGCAGTTCCCCATCTGCAAAATGGGGATAATAGCACTTCTCTACCTCACAAAAGTGTTATAGAAATACATTACAGATGTGCAGCACTGGGATACTACAATAACAGAGGGAATATGTGTACCATAGATTGACAAAAAAATGGATAGATAGAGGGATGGATCAGCTCTTCTATAGTTTGGGCTTTGGCTGCCTTAAAGCTTCTGGGCAATATGGTCTCCCTTGTTCACACAGATGACTCACTTACTTCCGCACCATAAAGTTTGCATTTTCACACAGGCATCAGGGAGGAATGGTAGGAGATTAGGAATTAGTGGAGGAATTGGAGGAAAACTTGAGATTATGAGTTGCTTGCTTTGCTGCAAGTGAATTTTAGTGAATTAAACTACTTAATTTTAATTCCTGGACATTAATTTGGTTGTGCTTTTCAGTGATGTTAAGGGTGCCTAGGCATATGGATGAAATCCTGGCCCTATTGAAGTCACAGGGCCGGGATTTCACCACATAACAACACAAGTGGAGTTATACAAATACAACTCTGATAGCAAACCAAAGGGACTATCTGAAAGGACGTTGCTTCTCCAGAAACTGTATCAGCACTGATAACTTTTCAGCTCCTTCTGCAGAAAGCCTCGTTCTGAGGCTCTGGTCCGGTGTGTTGATATCTTTCACAGTGATCAATTTTTGGTACAACTTTGAGTATCCAATAGATAAAGCCTGCCTGAGAGCCAGATTGGTGAAAGGGAGCTGGACACTTCTCTTGGCAGAGCGTTAGCAGAGGTGCAGTAGCCCCATAAGTGCAAGGTGGCCTTTGGGGAGGGAGGAGAGCAATTTCCTTTTCAGTAGTGTTATCCCAGTAACTATATGATATATTGGAATTGGAAAAGGTTCAGAAAAGGGCAACAAAAATGATGAGGGGTATGGAACGGCTTCCGTACGAGACAGGATTAATAAGACTGGGACTTTTCAGCTTGGAAAAGAGACAGCTAAGGGGAGATATGATTGAGGTCTATAAAATCATGACTGGTGTAGAGAAAGTAGATAAGAAAGTGTTGTTTACTACTTCTCATAACATAAGAACTAGGGGTCACCAAATGAAATTATTAGGCACCAGGTTTAAAACAAATAAAATGAAGTATTTCTTCACACAGCACACAGTCAACCTGTGGAACTCCTTCCCAGAGGATGTTGTGAAGGCCAAAACCATAACAGGGTTCAAAGAAGAACTAGATAAATTCATGGAGGATAGGTCCATCAATGGCTATTAGCCAGGATAGGCAGGAATGGTGTCCCTAGCCTCTGTTTGCCAGAAGCTGGGAGTGAGTGACGGGATGGACACTTGATGATTATCTGTTCTATTCATTCCATCTGGGGCACTTGGCATTGGCCGCTGTCAGAAGACAGGACACTGGGCTAGATGGATCTTTGGTCTGACCCATTAGGGCCATTCTTATGTTCTTACTGGCTTCCCTTCTCCCCTTTCCCCACATCACAGAGTGGTGAGAACAGATTTACAATGCAGGCATCATTTAAATTCATCCTCAGGTGGTAACAGATTCTCTACAGAGTTGCATTTGCATCACATCATTGTGATACTGTTCTGTCACCCCAGTGTGCCAGTGATAGGGAAAGGAAACAGTACTGGTGACTTTGGTGGATGCAGTGTTGTTGTAGACGTGTTGGTCCCAGGATATTAGAGAGACAGGGTGGGTGAGGTAATATCCTGTATTGGACCAACTTCTGTTGGGGAGAGAGACAAGCTTGGGAACTCTTCTGCAGGAAATCTTTCCCAGACCTGAAGAAGAACTCTGTTGAAACTCCAAAGCTCATCTCTCTCTCCCCAACAGAAGTTGGTACAATAAAACATGTTACCTCATCCACCTGGACTCTCTAATGGCTGGTGCAGTCAAGTCAATGGACATTTTAAAAGTTTACTACCAAGATCATTGGTATCATGTGCTAATATAGGCTGGGGAAATAAACATGCTAAAGCCTAGTTTGCTGGACTGCCTAGGCCTAGGTAACCATGACGTGCACAGGGGCTAAGAACATGAACGATGGGTGTCCCCACCCTCACACATCTCAACTGCAGTTTGTCCCTGCTAAACTCTAAATGATTCGCAGGAGGAACCTGATGAATCCTGGAAATGTCCTGAGAGGTGATTACTGCACATGCACCTGGGCTGTCAGGCACTTGGCTACTTCCAAACAGCTTGTTGAGGCTCAACTCCTCCATAGTTTCATTTTGAACAAAGAGGGGTTGGCTTCTGATTGTTTGGCCTTTGCTTGTTCTGCTTTGGACCGTTGTATTTAACTACCCTTTGGTAACACAGAGGCCAAGTCTACACTAAAAAGTTAGCACCACCCAGGCATATTGCTCAGGGGTGTGTAGACAGTGCTAGGTCCAGGGAAGAATTCTTGTGGACCTAGATACCTTCTCTGGGGAGCTGGATTTACTACAGGGATGGGAGAACCTCACCCAGAGTGTCCACACTGAAATGCCATTGTAGTGCAGCTGAAATTGGGGGAGGGGCTCCCCATTTTGCCACTCTGGTCATTTACAGCACACACAAAACTTACAGCAGGTCAGATTCAAGTCGGATAGGACTAGAAATGCCTCGGAGATGAACCCATCCCCACCCTCACATCAAAAGTCACTTGGAAGGGCACCCTGTTTTTTGCCCCTCTTCCTGGTCCTTAGTCCTGAGTGTTTAGGGGCCGGTTTGGAAATCTAGGTGAAAAGTGGACAACAGCCAGTGCTCCTGTGGGTGAAACCCAGCCACACTAGTAGGTGTTTAACATCGGCCTTTGCTCTGATTTCCCCAGCCAGCTCTGCTCCATCAGTTCAGTCCTGCTGCTGATTGAAACACTCCTTTATCCAAGCTCCTACACAGACGAAGAACTGTGCCCGACTGATCGTGTACTAGACAAGAGGGTCTATGACCTTGGCAGACTCCCTGCGCCTCGGTTGTATTTTTTTTTTGTATTGAGGTCTCCAGAGGAGAAGACTTTCTAAGAAGGGCACCAGGTGCGCCTCACACGGACGATGAAGAACAAGAGGTGTGAAAGCAGAATGTTGCTACTCGCTGATGACATCTGATCTCTCTCCCTTCACTCCACGCACGCAGCGGAGCCGGCTCGGATCCGGCTCTTCTTGGCGCCACACTTCCTTTGGTTTCCATGGCAGAAGCGTTGGGCGTTCTCCCTAAAACTGCCTTGATGTACAAGAGAGGAGCGTTGCATGGTGTCAAGGAGGAGACCCTACGGTGACCCTCCAGGAGAGGCGGCGAGCGAGGGAGCAACCCCGCTCTTTAGCGACAGAAGGAAGCCAGCCTGCACAGTGCAGCCCCAGAGCCAACAGCTGAGAACTCCGGAGCTGGCTCCCACTTTGCCCCTCAGCCACTCGTGCCCGTGTGGGTCCATCGGAGTGGAGACATTTGTCAAAGGAAGAATGTGTGGCCAGCGAAGCGCCCCTGCAAAGACGGGGACTCCCGACAGAGGGAGCTGAACCCAAACCCTCCCCGCCCGACAGACTACAGCCCTGTCTCTTTCCCAGTTCTCTCCTGGGCAGTAGGCGGCTCTCGGTTAGAAGGGGAATTGGGATAAGCCCAAAATACTCTCCCCGCCCGCCCCCAATAGCCTCAAAATTCTTGGGTCAGACATTCTAATCCAGTTCCTACAGAGCCCCGGGCAAACGTGTCTTCGATACAAATTGCACACAGGGGGAAATACACTGGTGTCTGCCTCTTTCCCGGTTACCTTTGCTATCATTTAACACATGTTCGGGCAAACTAACTCTTCCTGTAGTTTTTATTTCAGTCTCTCTTTTTGGTCTGACCTGCAAAACTACCGCCACTTGACCCGATTCAACAGTCTCCTTTCTCTCCGTTTCCGCCAGCCCACCATGCCATTGGTATACTGGGTAAAAACAAAGTCGGGTGGTGGGGGGGAAATCCAACTGCTCCATCGCCAGTGTATTAGTTAGTGTTCTCATACCCATTCCGTTCAGGGCGTCACCCAGCGTTCAGGCATCTCATGGTACCTGAGTCTGGGGAGAAAATGGAAAGCGATGCTGCAAGCAACCTTAGCTGCCCTTGAAGATGCGTTGTTTGTTTATTTTACAAATAAAATCTTCTCTTAAGGCCCCAATCGCTAATCTCATGTATGGGGAAGGGAGAGTACTTCCGCTTTTACAGCACTTTCTAACACATATTTAGACAAACGAAGTCTGTTTAAAGTTTATGCCCATTCTACAGATTCATATCAAACAGCCATTCCCCAGCGCACCACGACAAAGGGACCACTCATTTTTGCAACATGGCAAACTGATATTTACCCTGACGTGACCTCCTAGGCCTGTCCCTACAACCGGCTTGACTCGCTTTCCCTGCGCAGCCCCTTTCTACAGAGCCGGAATCCGGGTGCCAGTCCAGATCCTGGAAACACGGCAAGAGCGGGGCGCCCGGTGTGATCATGGGATCCGTTTGAGAACTTCGCGGCCAGGACCTGGAGATCTGTGTTCATGGGCAACACACCGCACAGAAACATTGTATCCTCTAAGCTCGGGAAAGAAACCTGAATTGTCCAGATACTGGCTCACAACGTACCACGCAGGTGGGAGACACGTACAAACTCCAAGGGTCTGCCGGGACTGAGCAGCTGTAGCTTCCCGAGAGCTGGTCATCTGTCAGGGATCTGTTTATTTCGCACGCTCCCTGACATTCCTCCCCTGGTGTCTGCAGCCACACGGGTAGCGCTTGCGCCCAGGCAATGCTCTCTAGTCTCCCACCTTCTCTCCCGGAGAGCATCGGAACGCGTTGTGCTCTGCTCCTCTCTAGTGACTTTCCGCCCGGTCGATACATTGTCTTCCCACGCGCGGCCGTGGGTGGCAGCCACTGTCCTGCCCAGGTGCAGTGAGCAGCGGACAGGCTTGAAATCCAGTCGGTGTAACCTCAGCTCGGCCCCCTTCGTGTGTGTGTGTGGAGGGAGGGGGGAGATGGGGACAGTTCCAAGCCTTTCCTTTCTGAACAACAACACGACCCGAAATTCACATGCGGACAACGGCTCTTAACACGTCAAACTGGAGCGCGAAGAAGCGGCTAAGGGCATGTGAGGCTGCTTCGCAGCTGGCGCCTCTCCTCGGATTCGCCCGCATCCATTTTGCTGCCCTCGCCCCCTGGAAAAGATGTTCCCGACGAGTTAGTCTATTTTATGCCAAACAAGGCGATCCCGAGGAGAGCCCCAACCCCCCCCC
Organism: Mauremys reevesii; assembly: GCF_016161935.1. Taxonomy (NCBI): domain Eukaryota; kingdom Metazoa; phylum Chordata; order Testudines; family Geoemydidae; genus Mauremys; species Mauremys reevesii. Next base: position 318,018,402 of record NC_052623.1, read on the forward strand.
CCTCTGGGAGCGGGTTACCTGGGGCAGCCGGTCAGCTGCCGGCGGGCTCGGAGCACCGCGGGCGGCTCCCACAAGGCTCATGGCTCTTTTCGGGAGGAGGCGAATAAATAATAGTAGCAAAAGCAGCCCCTTAAAGATGCTGCTTGTACTAACGGCTGGGGACAGCACCCGATTGGGGAGAGGTTAATTTTGTTTTGCGACAGGAGATTCAAAATAAAGACATAAAATAAGCTCTCCTTCCCGGGCTCATCCATTCTCCCTCCCCGCTTTCTTTCTAGGCAACGGGCCGGTGGCAGCGTGCTTAGTTTTTAAGGCTGGATTGGCAGCTTCTACTGAGCAGCTAATAGTATAACAACCCGGCTTTGATAAATCCGAGCTAATTACCCCCTCTTAATTAAAGTCTTTAGCAGTTGTTTCAGTGTTTTGGCAAGAAAACAGGAGAGGTTTGCAGTTAGAAAACACAAGAGCCTAAGCTCACAGCAGAGCTGCTGATTAACACTTGGAGCATTTCAAGGACCTGGCATCAGCCACAGTTTTGATTTCCCTCCATCTTCCCTTCTTGATTAAACATAAATAAATACACACACACATACACACACACTATGTTGGTATTATCTGTCATCCGCCCCCAGCCTTTCGTTATCAATACATTAGGAATCGGTATGGTGGGATCACAGCTCTTTAATAGGATCATTGGTCTTGTAGCTGAATAATTTAAATAGCTAATGCGCCCTTGATGATTCAGTCATCATGCTCCAAGTATTTATTTCCACCAGGTCAACGAATTCATTTTCCACGTGCAAGAATCAAACTGAAATTCAAATCCGTACATAGTGAACCAGCTCTGGCCATAGAGATACGATATTCAGGGAGGGGGTGAGGGAGGGGAAGCTATCAAGAAGGGACAACCAGCAGGCATCGGAGACAGGGTAGAACCAACACATATATATACACACATCGAAATAATTAAGTGGTGCAGCATTCCCGGCTCGGATAATACAGATCCCAATAAATACAGCAGAAATTGGCTTGGCTTTTTTTTTAACCATCTCTAACCCTGAGATGTTAAAAAAATCGAGTCTTGAAAGAAAGAAAGAAAGAGAAAACAACCCAACAACAACAAAAAGAAGGAAACGACCAGCCCACCAATGTTAGTGGCCAAATAGAGCGTAATACACAAAACCGCTTAACAGGTGCATGCAAAGAAGCAGGAGGGTGGTTGCAACGGCGGGGCTCCGGGTTGCTTTCCCCGCTGATAGGACCGGCAGAGCTCCGGGCTTGCAGTCCCGCTCACTGATGGTGCGGCTGTTGCAGCAGCGGGCCCGACGGCTGCAGCGTCTGGTCTGGCCCCGGCTCGGCAGGGGCTCGCGGCAGTCCCAGGGCGCTGTCGTGCAGCTTGCGGACGTGCTTCTTGAGATCAAAGTTCCTGCAGAAGCCCTTGCCGCAGGTGGGGCACGTGAAGGGCTTCTTGTCGTTGTGGGTGTGCATGTGGAAGGTCAGGTTGTACACCTGATGGAAAGCTTTGTTGCAGATATTGCACTTGAACTGCTTCTCGCCGCTGTGGGTCAGTTTGTGGTTTTTGTAATTACCTGGGAACAGACAAGTCAAGGGTCACAGACGCTACACTGGGGAAAGAGCTTTGCCCCCTCCCCAAACCCCGGCTCCAGACGAAAATGGCAATTGACCGTTTTTAACTAAAACAGAACACAAACCACCCACCCACAATATTCCGGTTAGGAAATGTATTGTTAGAACCAAACGGTAAAGCGCTGAATCAAACCCGATTTATAAACCCCACACGATATGTATTTTAAAAAAGTCTACGCGATACCATGACGATTACTAGAATCCAAGATTCATATTAAACAAAGGTTCTTACACCTGAGCAAAAATATGAGCAGTAAAAAATTGCATGTGAGACGGGGGAATTCAAGTAGGTTGAAAATTGCATCTTGCAGTGCGAAATAAAAACCAAATTTCTCCTTTTTCATTCCTCTACAAGCTCAGATCGGACACTCCAGATACCGAGTATTCAATATAAAAAATTGATCTCCAGGTTAAAACTGAGCCACGGGTTTAAAATAAATCAAATAAAACAATTAATAAATAATAAAGCAAGGCCTCCTGCAAATTGTTTTGATTGTTTACCTGCTAGGGGTGGGATTCTGAGGAGAATAACAAGAAGCGGTTTGAGACTTGTACCTTTTTGATGAAATCCTTTGCCACAAAATTCACAGACAAAAGGTTTGTAGCCGGCATGGATTCGTGTGTGTGTGTTTAAAGTGGAACTTCGGTTAAACGCTTTGCCGCACTGGTTACACTTGTGAGGCTTTTCCTATAAGGAAACAAAAGCAAATATTGAAGTAAGTGCATGGCAAAGCGCTTTCCAGTGCTTGAAAATTTGTGGCTTTATCGAGACGTGAGAGCGACGCAAAGTCTGTTTAAAAAACAAACGAAAACAAAAACCAGCGCCTCCCGACCAAATGACCCCGGTTTTAACAGTGTTCTGTCGGATCGGATCAGCGAAAGCAGGTGGAAATACGCAGTGCAATAGGCGTGAGAGATATTCACCTGGGTGTGTATGATCTTGTGCCGGCAGAGAGTGCTTGCTTGTCTGAAGCCCTTGCCACAAACTTTGCAAACAAAGGGTCTGGCTCCTGTGTGGACTGGCATGTGGCGAGTTAAATTATAATGTGCATTAAATACCTTGAAAGTTAAATCAGAAAAAAACCCCAATTAGAATCATAAAGCAACAGGGGGAAGGGGGTAGTTCTAAAACGAGAGCAGACAAATGGCTAGAAACTTTATGCAAGCAAAGGAAGTTAGTTACTTGCCTTTCCACAAACTTCACACGTGAAAACTTTGGGCTTGCTGCTGGGAGAGCTCCGGCTGAACTCCGAGCTCTTGAACGCGATTTTTTCCGATAGGATCTGGGCACTTTCTTTCATGTAGTGCTGGAGCTGAGCCTGCGATAAGTCTTTAAAGGCCACTCCGGAAGGGTACTTTTCCACGGGCGGCAGCACCAGTTTGTTTCTCTCCGCCAGGTACGCCTTGGGCTGCGGGTGCAGAGGCGAGCTGAGGAAATAAGAAGCCACCGGGTGGATGTTGAGGCTGGACGACGGGTGACAAGGGCCGTCGCTGCGGTTGAAGTAGCACAGCGCTCCCATGGCGTGGAAAGAGGAGTGATTGACCACTCGCGGCCTCACCAGTTTGTACTGCTGCAGGGGCAGGGCGTCGCGGGGGAAATCGCCTTTTAGGCTCAGGGCACAGTTCAATAGATCGCCGCAGCTGAAGGGGGAGGCAGAGGAGTCCAAGTGAGCCTTCCTGGCCTCTGATCCGGCCACCGCCGCTTTGGGGAGGGGGTCGTACGCCACTGGGACAAAGGGGATCATGCAGGGGATGGAGGAGTTGAGTTGCAGAGAGTGTTTGGGGTCTCCTTTGGGCACGGATCCTTGGAGGAAGGGCGGCACCGGAATGGACTTGGGCTCTGGAGTCCTGGCCATGATTCGCTCAATGGAGAACGCCAGGGGTTTGGAGGTGCTGATCATGTTGCTTCGAGCAGACAGGCTCTCTCTGGCTGGAGAAGTTGCTAAGATTTTGGTCGCCGTGTGGTGGCTACTATTGTCCATGGCTGGCTTGCATTTGTTCGCCGGTCTGAGCCGCTTTGGTAGACGCCTCTTTTTTGTCCCCTCTCTCTCTCTCTCTCTCTCCCCCTTTTTCTGGTCACTGATCTGCACCGAGGGAGACCAGCACCGTCGCCGCCACCACCATCATCAGAGCCTCCGCCGGCGGAACCAGCCTTCCCGGTCCAGTGGACTCATGCCAGCCCATCACAGTTTACTTTGGCGCGCCCGTGACTTAAGGACAATCGCTGCTTATTTCTATCAATAGAAAGTGTTGTGTCAATAACGCAGCCAAGATCTCGCCAATCGTTAACTTCCAAGAGGAGAAGGTAAACTAGATAATTGCTCAATTCGCTTCCAACAGTCAACAGGAAAAGTTATCTCCCCCCCCCCTACACACACCCCCACTTCCCTAGTAAGCGACTACTTTTCATTGGAGCCGCAGGCTCCCCCTCCCAGAGAAGGAGGCGTCTCTCCCCCCCCCCCCTTCCCGCTCGCACGCCCCCTCACTCTCTTTTTATTTATTATTCTCAATCTGTTTCGCCAGGCTTCAGAGGCCAAGCCGAACCGACATCAATGTTCTTGTTTGGCTCGAAGTGACAGCATCTAAAATCAGTGTCCACGTGCTAAATGCGGAAACGGAGCCCAATTTGGGGGCGAGCGGGGAGCTGCAGGAGAAGCGGCTCTGGGGGAAGCTGGTCGTTTCCCTGCCACTTTCCAGCCTAGGCTCCGGCTTGAGGAAGTGAGGGGCGGGGGGGCTGCTGGCGGCTCTGAGACTGCTGCCCTTCTCGCAGGCGCTGGTCGGGGGCTTACACCGGGGCTTGGAGGTCTTGTGGAAAAGACAGCCAACAAACGGGCTGACCCTTGCCCCAGATCAGATCGCCCCCGAATCCAAACGCAAACGGCTAGACAGAAACCACCGGGGTCAAGCCGAGTTGAGACCGAATAACCAAAAGTTGAATCACGATTTGGAGGGAGGAGGAAGTGCTGGCCCAAACCGACACCTTATATATGCACTCCCTGGGTGTTTCAGCAGTGCCTAGAGGCCTTAATGCTGACGGGGAACCCTGTCTACATAGAGGGAGCCGGGCTCCCTGCTCCTCTTGATTACAGGCAAAGCACTGGAGTAAGACAGCGTGGCTGGGAGAGAAGGTTACCATCGATTTTTTGCCGATCTATTCATTTTGTAGACACGATAATCTACGGCTAAAGCAGGTGTCAGTTATTCCCGCCTGCCCTGAACATTGGCTGGTATTATAAAAAGCGAGAGGCCTGCAATTCCTGACAAATCTGTGTACAATCCGTCTCTGCTAGAGGCAGCAAAGCAACAGGCTGCACGTGCGCCTGGCCCGGGCATTGCCCTGGGTGCATGGGGTCCCTGCTGGATTGGGCAGGTCCCCTCCCCCGTGTCCTGGGCTGCTGACGCTTTCGGGGGCCCTTGGACGGGCCTGGATGTGGCCGAGCAGCCGCCCCTTTCGCACCGCCCGGAGGTGCCTGTTGCATGCACACGCCCCCCCCCCCCCAGCGACTTCGTGCCCGGCTGCTCACAAGGGCCACGTGGGGGGCGAGAAACAGCCCAGCCCGGGCACAGCATGGGGGTGTCCCCGGGACTGGCTCCCTCTAGTCTCCGATTTCAGGGTGGCGAAAGGGGGTAGCTGGGGGGCAGCAATAGCCCGCTCCCCAACCACCCCAAGCCCTTCTCTGGGCCCGCGGAAGCAGGGAGGCTGGCGCAGAGGGATGGACCAAGGCCCCTGGACCTTTCTAAGGGGGGACGGCTCCAGCGGGCTCCAATGGAGGCGCCCGAAATGGAGCCGGGATAGCAGGGAAAGGTCGCCACACACCCACCTGGGAATCCGGGCCGGGGTAACGCCCTGCTAGAAACTCTGCAATAGCCTGTCCGGACCCAGCCCCGAGGACCTCCCCTGCCCTCTGCGGGGGCCCGGGCGGCCGGGCACGGAGAAGAAGCTGGACAAGGGTCTGATTCGCCGCCTCCTCCGGGGCAGAGAAGGGTGGATCCGCCTCTCCCAGTGGAGCAGACATCTGGAGAGCCAGGTACCCAGGGCCCCTCTCCCCTGGCAGCCCGCGGTCGGTGGGTCAAGTGGGCGGCGATTTCTGCAGGCCTCCTGGGAGGGTGGGCCCCTGTAGGGATGCTGGCACTGGGAGGTCTCCCTGCCCCGGACGCACTGGTGGCTGTGGGCCGAGATCTTTCACGTGGGGAGTACCATGGGACGGGCAGGGACAGACTGATCCAGGGCTCATAGCTCGGCTTTGCTTCACGCTGGCGAGGCAACATGGGCCCAGTGTGCTGGGGGCTGTTCCTGGGGTGCGGAATCCCATCCCTTCCCACGGCACCAGCCTGTGACCCCTGCCCTGGGCGTGCGACACCCGCATGCAAAACTCTCCTCACGGCGCAGGATCAAAACCCCTCTGACGGGGACAAAAGCCCCAAGGCCTAGGAGTCCTGGGGGAGGAGGGGTGGTTAGCAGTGTGGGGAGATGCCCGGGGCCGCTGAGTAGTGGGAAGTGGGGCGCTGAGCGCGGGATGGAGAGCAAGCGCTGCCCCAATAGAAGGGAAGAGCGGGGGGCTCGGCGAGCCGGGGCTTGGGCCACACAGATTTGGGGGTTCCCGGCAGAGCTCCACGTTTCTCCTCTTTCCCTGCTGGGCGCTGCTCCCTCCTGTGCGCAGACAAAGGGCGAGCGGTGGGGGTTACCCGGGTGGGGGGGGGCGCAGGAGAGGGTCCCGCAGCAGATGGGTCGCGGTTAAGACTTTAATTGCTGCCTTTTAAGCGCTGATCAGGTTCCCATAGGCGGGGTCCTCTTCTTACCTGCTGCTTCCTGCCTCGGAGTCGGCACCGAAAGCCCGGGGACTCCTCCAGCGGCGGGGCACCGATTTAAAGGCGCACCAGAGACACTGCAAACACTGCGTCTGAATGATCTTGACAGAGACACAAATAAAACCAGATTAGCGGATCCCGGACCTGTGCGGAGGTCACTTCGTCCAACTTGAGAGATCTTCGTTTTCTAGCGTGTAAACCTCCCGGGTCTATTTTGTGCCTATTCTAGCAGAGTTTCCTGCTTCCGAACAATGTACATTAAATTTGATCTAGACAAATTTCCGTTTAACTGATAGGAAAGAAAGGAATTATTATGGGGTGGGGTTAGAGGCTTCAAATCCCACATACTTGATAGGTTAACAGGTTGCTTTTAAGTGGTCTTTTTGGGATTGACTTTTTGACTTGCGTTGGAAAGTAACATACATGTAGTGGCATTTGAGCAGTGTAAATATCCCAAAGCAGCAATTACAGCCCGTCCATTAGGATAACACCGGCCTTCTTAATGCTGAAGTGGTAAAGAGGGCGCTTTGGAAAGCTTGATTATTCATTATTTGTTAATGGATATTTTCCCCTCTGTACCTAGTATAGATGAAAACTTGTGCGCAAGCCACATTAATAAGCAGAGGCACGGATCTCTTGTCAGGCTTAGCTTCTGTTTGAGAGAAGGGAGTTTTGCGAATGCAAAAATTGCTGAAAATCTAGTTACGCTCTTAAAGCAGCATAACGAAGTCTGCTCCTTTCCCGGACCTTACATTTCACTCAGGATCACGCTTTTCTAACGTATTAGACTGGCGGGTCTGCTAAGCTACCAGCTACCAACAGAACTGCTGGTGCTGAAGACAGGTATTCCTGAAACGCTTAGATGTATATGATTCGCGGTGGTAAGAGTGACGGCTTGTCTGCTTCTATGTTCAGAGCGCATTTCAGCTGTCTTCGAACGGGTGTTTCACCTTTTGTTTGCCTTTCTTTTTCCAATCTCTGGCCCTTCTCTCGAGACAGGTTCAGGGGGTGAGTGGGTTGTCCTGGAGGGGGAAGTCTGGTCTGTTCTGCCTGGGGAAGTAACAAACCCCAGGTGACCTCCCCAGAGTTAAAAACCTGCTGAGGAATTAAGGGCAAAAGTTTGAGTGCAGAACAGTAATTTCGTATCCTCTCTGGGAAAGCTGCTGTTCTCTTTTTTCCCGTAATCGGTTTTGCATTTCATTCGCTCCTAAACTATGTTCTTGATATTGCTCACTTGCATTATTCTCATGACATATCTCTCCGTGCGTTTAAATCCGAGCCACAGGCGAATTCATCTCGTGGTCAAGATTACTCCAATCTGAACCCAAAGGCGATTACACGCGATGTAAAATACCGCCTAAACCTTAATCTTTCATTTCTTCCTTCGTAATAAAAGACACAAATTCCATTGCGTTTTTAAGTAAAAAATGAATTGAAAAGCATAATTTCCCCAACCTTCTGCTGCGTGTATTAATCTTCTCCTGGACGTGTTTCACAGTCCCACTAGGAACAGGCTGCATTTCACCCTCAGATCTGGATAAAGACAACAAGCTTCTTTCACTTGCTGCAGATTAGCTACAGGAGGAGAAGGCGACGGGAATCTAGCGTGTTTTATTTGGGATTATGTTTGCAGGCGATCTAGGAAAGAAGCACGGAGGTTACAGACAATACTCCTGCCTGCTTCATTGAAGGACTCTGGCGGCTTCCTCTGTGTCCGATTATTATTTTTAGTCACTTTGATTCGTTTACAGCCACTGCTTTGTTCATATTAGCTAATCAATCGGTCAGTCAATCACCAGGATCACATCTTTACAATCCAGCATTGTTAAAGGGGTGATTTGCCCTCAAACAAAAGCCAGGAAATCCAGAGCTAAAACTGCCACTCCATCCCCTACACGCCTCTGTTGTACTGCCAGACGGCTCAGAATAGCGCCTTATATTCTACACCGTGCAATTTGACATACCTGGCCACAATGGAGTAAATTAACCCGGCATTGCCATGGCTTTTTCAGTAGGGAAATTAGCCCCTGGTTGTTGTTACTGTTGTGATGATTAGAATTATTTTTTTAAATGAACGTGTCTCTAAAATATAAACGAGAATGGTTTATATAAAAGATTTACAAAAGAAAAAAGAGGGAAACATAGACCTCTGGCTTAGTATCAGAGTCACCGGCCCCAATGTAATTTTATTGGAACAGGTTCCGTTGTAACGGCTCCTGGCAGGACTCTAAGGTGCATTCCTATTCCGTGGTGAATTGTTGTTCCCCACAGCCCTGATCTCGCGGAGTGAGAATGCTAAGGCATTGACATACTTCATGAGCCAATCTAATAATGAATGGAGCTGTTATGATATGATGTTAGCAGCGAAGTCCTTTGGAAATTAGCAGGTTCATTTCTGAAGTATCCGCGCTATGTGCAGGAGGAATACTGGTGTAGGATTTTTTTGTTGCGTAGGACATTTAGGCATCCTTATCTACTTAACGCGGTCGTTTATTTTTTCTCCCCGGCAATATATATTAGTCCATGGCAAGAATGATGACATTGTTTTAAACCATATTTTTAGTGAATCCGCCAGCAAAAAAAGTTGTCTGAACCAAAACCAAACAAACATGTTTGCTGCTCTATTTTACACCCGTGCAAACTCCACGCAGGGCTCTGACCCTCCAGGACAACCAGCCAGCCTGGTGCAAATTAAAACTTTTCAGGTATAAATCCTTTAATCGCATATAATTATAATTACAAGTGACACTGGAGCAGCGCTCCCAGCTCGCACCCGATCTGTTTAAGCATACCAGCGATGAGCATAAACTCCAAGCAATCACATCTAATCTAATCAGTCTGCCTATGAGGGGGCCCAGCGGTGTCATCAACTCCAAAGGGCCCTTGGTAAAAGTGGCTGGGAGGGGCCAACAGCAGCTGGGGCTATGAATGACACTTTCCCACTTGTTCCTTTCCAGTTCAACAAATGCTGAGCCAAATTCCCGGGACAGGAACGTGTTACGCTTGCTGGATCAGGCAATCCATGTATTTTATATGCGCTGAGTAGGGTCGGGAATAATTATTTTCGCTTCTGTTTTCTCTTAGTGTATTTGGAGGTGGGACTGGGAGAAGGTTTGACTAAACGGTTAACTGCGAGAGCTCTAGTTCCCAAGCTGTCCTCTGGTCAGGTACAGCATTCCAGTTACTAGAAAGTGCGTGCCTTCCTGTTACTCTGCTTCACTGGGTGAAATATAAACGGTGCTACAAGACCTGTCCCGGCCTGAATCCAATCCCGCAGCATAATCCTGCTCTTTCACAAGTCCCATTGACTTCTCCATGTTGCTTCTCAGCACTAGCACATCTCAACGGCACCAGTGCTGCAAAAGGGAGGAGACTCTGTGCCTTGGCCATAGCCGGCGGCTGACCCATTTAGGCGGGGAAAAGTTTCTTGTCTGTCAGTTTGCTGCCCGTTCAGGCTGAATTACAAAACTGGTGGTGGAATAAAGTTGAAAGGTCAAAAGAGGGTTTATCTCGGGAGAAATTAAGCCAGAAGCCCCAAATCATATTAAAAAAATCCTGTCCTTGTAAATTGGAGTGAAATTGTTAGCCGCAATCTACAATACTGGACATGTGAAATAGTCCTTGGTGAGTACAATTCTCTGGATACCAAGGAACCGTAAGGGAATTTCCATCAATGTACAGAAAAGAGTCTCAACTTTCTGTCTCTGGGAAATAATTCGCTGTTGTTGTTTTCCCCCCATCTGTTTGAGGTGCAATTTTTTATTTGCTTGTTAAACTTTCGATTAAACAAATTTATTATAGGCTCGTTTTGGGGGGAAAAAAAGCTCATTGTTCACACGCCCATAGAATCGTGTTTGTTATTGCATTGCTATGCTTGCGCTGGCTTTTGGGGCAGATTGTTATAGATGCGGCCTGGACTGTCATTGCAGAATTTGATTTGATGGTGTGGGATCAAATCCTACCTAGGGCTCTTAGAAAGGAAATGTTTAAGGATCCTATTCGATGGGCCTGATTCAAAGCCTAAAAGACTCCTGCATGGCCCCACGTCACCAACGCCCCAGAGAGAGTCTCTTCTTTGCAGGTCTTTTCGCTGGACGCTTCTAAAAGATCTGGTGCTAGCTGGTTATGTAACCCGGTGACAGGCCTTTTCAAAAGGCTCTCATGCCTGCTTCCTTTCCCATCGACAAACTCATGGCCGAGCGGTTTCAACTATTGCAATAGAAGCCCCCAGGTTTATATCCGGTTTCAATGAGGATTTGATTTCTGGATTCAAGTGGTTTAGTTTTTAAGCGTCTCGGCAAATACATTAATAAACCACCCGGGAACAGTCTGTCTTGTACTGAAATAAACGGAGAAGGCGCCACTGGGTTGAGTGTATTAACTGGGATAATCTAATGATCGAATCTTGGGCCATGACTTGCATCCGAAGAAGTGGGTATTCACCCACGAAAGCTCATGCTGCAAAACGTCTGTTAGTCTATAAGGTGCCACGGGATTCTTTGTTGCTTGGGCCATTATGAAGTTCGGTTTCCAAAGAAGTCACGATTTTCGTGTAAATGAGCGAGGAAACATCACCAATGTCAGGGCAAGAGGAAGGCCAGCTGGCAAAGGGGAATCTATTCCCTTCCGGGTGTATTATCTGTACAAGGAGTAATGCACACATACGGGGCTCTCTCTAATAAGGTTTATAAACACAGGGAGTGGGCTTTTCAGGTCAACCATCATGAGAGGTGAAACAATCAACACTATGGGGTTCTAGCCGTTCCAGACGCTGTCCGCTCATCATCCAAACCAACGAACTAAGCCCGTCAGTCCAGTGAGTCCCATTTACAGGTGGGGGAAACTGCGGCGGCATGCCCCAGGCCACAAAAGGAGTCGGTGTTAGAGTGAGAGATCAGTAGCTTCTAACTTGCACTCAGAACGCTTCTCTCTCTCGCTGGGACTGATTAAAAGGGCACCCATTCCCTTCGGATCGGGCCCTGCGTGAAGTGTAGTCTCTGTGTACGCAAGGCTGCTGTGCACAGGTTGTTCTGGTAACCATCTCACCACAGAGCACTGACGGCTGAGCCGCGTGTCACGCCAGAGCAGCCCTCCCGGCTATTTCTAGCCTGGCCATTTCCAGTCCCTCTAGAATTTACATAATAGAGACACAGCGGCCCAGAGTGACTCCGAATCCCCGCTCTCTCTGCGCGGCTCCTTGCCCACCTTCCTCCCTGGAGTGGTGCCCTGCGTTGGCACGGCTGGCTGCACCTTCCCTTCTTGTTTGAGTTGGCTTTAGCGCCCCAGCTTTAGCTGTGAAAGAGATGAGCAGCTTAGGCTGCTAACAAGCTCGTTCCTTCCCTGCCTTTACCCCCCTGGCTCCTGGCACATGTGAATGGGGGAGGGGAGGAATTGAAAGCGTCGCAGGGGAGCCAGTGAAAGAGAACAGCCGCTCAGGGCAGGATCACACCGCTTTGATTTGCAAGCAGCTTCTTCCCTGCCTAGGACACGGTCTGGGGAGGAGGGGCAGCGCCCCACCCCCGGGTTACACCTTCATAGGCTTAGCCCTGAACTTGCCCATCTGGCTTCCGTTCTATTGTTCGCCCTCCACCTGTCGCACTGGCTGCGCGGGTCAGGCGGCAGAGACAAATGATACCTGACAAAGAAAAGTCTCTTGGGCCCAGGAGCGGCGGCATCCCACGTGCTCTCCCGTTTCCCCCGATGCTCACAGTGCGTGGACTGTAAAAACGGTGATTTGGGCCACCGCGTGCGCTGGGCTCCTTGGGACTAGACCCAGTTAAGCCGGTGAAGAAACCCCTTCTAGTCAACGAATCACGGAATGCGGGAACCTCCGCAGGATCTCAGACGCGGTTATTGTGTCTTTTCTAACTGCTACATGTTCCGGAAAGCTGCTGCGGTGCCACCGGGGGGTGGGGGTTAAAACCAGTGATACGGTCACCACACGTTGTTAAGCTCTTTCCTTTCTCCCACTGCATTTGAGTTACTTTCCTAACAAGTCTTACGGTGGCGCAGCCCCGATGCACGGGGGATGGGCCCATGATTCTAGCTGGGGGGACAGCATCAGTTCGGTGTGGGATCAATGGGCCCGGGCCTTTAGAGCTCTGAAGGCCTGGGAAGACTGAAGCGTTAGTCTGTGTTGTACGCTCAGGCCCCAGTTCAGCGCGGTACTTTAGCACCCCAACTTTGGCGGCCCTGGGACTCGTTAAAATCAGGCAGCTGCTTGAGTCTCCTCGCTGAATTGAGGCCTCGTACCGGATCTTCTCTGTTATACATCAAAACACAGCACCTGGCTTCTCTGAGGCTGTTAGAGTCGGAGGCTAAATTTTAGGAGCCCTCAGTAATCTGAGCTAACTAGTCACTTGCTGTGGTGCAATTTCAGCATTTCCCTGCATCAATAGAAAGGCTCTGCGGAATTCACTGGTGAGAAAGACTCCGGGTATGAAAAGAATTCTTCTCAGTCTCAAGAATGGCCCAGGAAGCCCTTAGGTTTCCTCTGCACTGAGTTCATAACACATTTCTGCGTGTCTGTAATGAACATTTTAAAATGCAGACTGAAATACAGGCCCCGACGCAGTTCCCCTTGAGCTCAACAGAATTTCATGGAAGCAGTAGCTGACCCATTAGAGGAATCTCTGAATACAAATCCAACATTTTGCTTAACTCGAGGATAATCCATATCAGTGTTCAGCTACTAGCAAAATATCCGGATGACTAAAAAATGAAAACACCCTCTCCAAAGTACTATTATTGTAGCCCGTGCTAAATAAACAGCTCCTGTGACCTTCGGAGGATGTGGTGCTTTGGTTCCGATAACAACTTTCTTATCGTGCAGTTGCCTTTTGCAATCTAACTTTAGTTAATGGTTTTATAACCTTTCCACAGATACAAGCCCATTTGGTTGTCTCTGTTAAAAGCACCGTTCAGTAGCATTGTTACAGGTTCTCTCTGATATAAAAGTGAGCTCGATTTTGCCATTAATAAGGAGTTTGGGCTTAAAACTGAAGGAGGGCAGTGTTGGGGGCCAAGCAGAACATGTGAGGCGATCTCTTTAGTTTGGTGTTATTTAAGAAACTCAGACTGTCTTCAACACACGAGGGTTCATCGATTTTAAGGCCAGCCTATAGATGATCATCTAGTCTGACCTTCTGCATAAAACAGCCATAACATTTCACCTAGTGATTCCTCCAGGGGAGAGAATTATTAACCCGTCCTGCATAAAGTGAGCACCAGTGAGTTCAGCAGGAACTTGTGATTGAACTAGAGCATCTGATGTAAAGACTCCAAATGATGGAGAAGTTACCCCATGCCTTGATAAGCTGTTCCAAAGGGCCCCTTCCCTTTCACTTAAAAAACTTTCCAGTTTCAATATTTCTAACTTCAGCTCCCAGCGGTTGGATCTCGTTAGGATTTTGTCAGCTAAACAAAAGGGATGCTTTTAACTTTACTTTCTACCCTCTCTCCTTCTCTGAAAAACCTTCTCACATCCACTGTGAAGAAAGCCCCTGTGCCCAAAACAATGAAACAGAGGGGCAGGAGGACATCAACTTCCCCTGAGCACGCAGACAGATATACCGGAACGCTCAGCACTGGAAGGGTGCTACACGACTTCATCTAGATCATTGGATCCATGCCACCTTCTTGACTTCTACACTTGAGAGACTTGTGCTCTGAAGCACGATTAGATATACCGCGGAATATCTCACTCTTCAGCAGCTTAGGGTCAGTTCCATCCCTCTCACACAGGAGCCTGCTGGAGGAGAAATACTTGGCAACTTCACGGAGTTTGTCTCAGATCATTTCACAGGGGGAATAAAGGTTAGCTTTCCCTCTCCTCCTTCCCGCTCCAACGACACACATACATCGGGGCCCATTCAGCCCCAAACCCTACAGGGCTGGTGCGGCACAACAAATATCTGAGGCTCTCTCCAGTCGTCCCTCCCAGCTGTGTCACCTACAGCAGGGCCTCAGCGAGATGTGGGAGGAGAGGCCTGGCGAAGAAAGGAACGAACGTGCATGGACCTGCGCCTGATCCAATAGAAAGCCTCCCCTTCGCCTCAACCAGCTATGGCTCGGGGTCTCCTGAAGGTTTCTATCAGGAGTTTGGCCTTCTGTCTACACTACTTATGCCTGATTAGCCTCACTGCTTCCTCGGGCGTTCCATCAGGACGTAGCACGCCATGGATGAACCTTCGTCTCTTTTGTATATCTTGCCTTCCCCTTTCCTAGCAGAAGGCTCTCATTTTAGGCTGTTAAGTTGATCTGGTTAGTATCCCCTCCCGCCTCATCCCCTCGGATGCAGCAGGTTTCCATGCACCAGGGAAGCATGTTGAGGGGTAAGGCCCATAGGCGGGGTCACATCTCTACAACTCCCTATCCAGGCTTTTTCAGTGAATTATTTAAAACAAAAATAAGTTCAACCATAACAGTGAAATGGTGAGCTGCCGACTCAACAAGAGAGGGATTCCTATGCAGGTGGGTTGGGTACATTGTGCCAGTACAATACAGTATGTCACAATTATTAACCCGAGTCCAACAAACACCCAAGGAATTAAAAATGACTGAATGCAGACGTATTACCAGCTAGGAGAAACAACCCTATTATTTTCCACTTCATTTACCTTCTTGTGCTGCTTTGCTTTTGAAACTGTGCTTTCCCCGTTTCCAGCAGTATTCATGTGCCCATTCCGTCCCTTAATAAGACCCACACAGTTAATCAAGTGCAGTCCTACATTCAGGAAGCAAACAGAGCAGGAGTCCTTCTGGAAAACACGTGGGCTCATACGTCTTTTGTTTATCAGGGTTTATTAGCAGCATATTAACAACTGGAACTATTTTAATGGGCTCTGCTCTCTCGGCAACATCACGACTCGCCGGGTAGGAATAGCGCGTCATTTGAACCCAGCCATCTACTTACATTGAAAAACGAATCTATGGGAAATGATTGTTGCATTAATTACCTGTAACGTTATTTTTCTTTTCTTTTTTTACACGCTCTTCAAGGGAAGCTAAGCGGCTTTAACTCCAAACCCCGGGAGAAGAGACAAAACACAAATCGTGCCTTTACTCGGATACTATCACTAAAGGAGTCAGCGTTGGTTTCTAAGCTTTTAAACCTCCCTGGTCGACTTGTTGCTACTCAAAATCCCCCAGAACCGGTTCCTTGATGTCCCTATCTCCCGTATTTTCAGGTTTCCATCCCCTACAATTCTCTTTCAGCTCTAAGCAGTCACAGGCTCTTTGCTTACCGGGCTGAATTTTTATTCTGTACCTCCGAGAAAACCCTGCACTCCTTTGGTAGCTGCAAAATGCAAGAACACTCTGACCAAATCCCCTCAGACCAAACCGAAGTTACTCAAAAGATAACTGGATCTCGAAGCCCACACGTGTGGGATTGCAGTTTCCTTTCTTATGTACTAGAAATCTCTTGTTCAAATCGGAGAATGGGACTGGTCTGCCTATTGTGTATACAAAGTAGGGGACTGGATGGTTAGGTTTACACGGAAATTAGGCTCTCCTCAAACCACATGCATATTCTGGCTACGCTGCTTTGAGCGGCTCCCGCTGGAATAACCTTTCCTCTTTTGATTAGGGTTGAAGAGGGTTGCCCCTCTTTGTGTACTGTTCTGTTCAGTTTGGTGCGCGACAAAACAGCCCCACCGTTACAAAAAAATAAATCCACCGACCAACACTTGCCACTATGTCCTGCTCATTAACAGCAGCAACGCCACAATAGCCCACAAAACGCCGGGGGGTTCCCTGACCTCTCCCGCTGCCCTCGCCTGGCAACTCGCCTCTTCCGGGCTGGAAGATGCGCCGCAGGCCAATCAATAGACAAGAAGTTCGGCAAACACCCAGGGCAGGTCTGGAGCGCTCCTCGCGAGCCAAGCAATTCACTAACGTGCAATTGTACTCGAGCCCGTGAAGGCAATTTGCAGAACATCAGAGAAAAACGCTCAGTCGCAGCTCCCGGGGAGTTTGGCCACAGAGCGTCCAAGGGCAGGTACAGCACTTGTGATTGTTTGTCCAAAGGATCCAAAAACACCTTATGGCGCTATAGATTTTCCCACAATAGTCTCCCCTCCTCCTCCACAGACGAGGGAGGCCAATTTACTCTGGTCTCTGACAGATTCAGCCGGTAGAACTTGGATTTTGCCCGTTATTCCCGAGGGGGAAAAATGAAGTTTGTGGTATCAAGCATTGCCAGGGCAGTTCCTTGGTCGTTTGAGAATGAGAATTGTCACAAATCTCTCCTGATACTTCAGAACAGCCCGTTTGGTGCCTCTGATCCCAGGGAATCTCTGGTTTGCCACGGGAACGTAGCCCGGCATTTGCTGTAAGATTTGTGTCGTTGTTCGTGGTTGCTGAGAAGCCAGGAGTTCTTAGGGGCCAGAGCCACAGCGCTCTCCGTGTTCACACATCTCTGCTAACAACAATGCAGCAAAGGAGGTTTTTCCAACGTGAATTTCCCAGGACATCCGAGCTTTTTGAGCCGGATCGTGAACAGGGGGGGATAATATGGACGGATGATCTGGGAGATTATTATATTTGTAGAACTAGCCTAGTATAAAATATAACTTGACTTGTTGCTGCAAAAGGCACACGTGTAAAACGCCACCGATTTAGCGCTTCGGGGCAAAATAGCAAAGAGGTCCCTGGATTAAAAGAAATCCGCGCAGCTAGTGGTCTATTTGCTTGGCGGAAGCTTGCGCGCCTCGTGGAGCGAAGTATTCCCCAGGGATACTGCTGCGAGGCCGCTCTGGTTAAGGCGTTGGTGCGGTGCACCCCAGGGGTTCCCCTGCTGCGCAGGGTTTGGCATGTCCCCCGGAGCGCCGTGGGACTGGGGTTAGGCACTGGCCATAGGCCTGGGTCGCCAATCCCACCCCCTCCCGCTCTTGAGCGGCTCCGAGCAGCCTGTGAGCCATGGACCAGCAGGGAAGAGCGAGCGTTCTCCAGCTGCCGTGTGGAAGCGGCTTCTCTCCAGACCTACGCACGTTATTCCGGAGCTGGAGTCTGCCTATCCCGCTCCCTTCCCTCCCCTTCTCCAGGGCGCTGCTCCACTGGGCGCAGAGTTTTAGAGCGGGGTGGGGGCGGGAAAGGAACGGGATGCAAACAGCAGCAGCTTCAGAGGAGAATTTGGAAACGTTCACCCTAACGCCCAGTAAAGCTCCCCTTTCCCTTTGGCAAAGTGTGTGCGCGCAGCAGCGGCTCTCCCCAAATGCAGGGAGAGGGCTTTAACCCGCTGAGGCGGGGGGAACCACTAGTGCACTTCGCACGAGCACTTACTTGCTACAGCAGCAAATGAAATCCCCTCTCCTGACGGGTTCGGGGCAATGAAAATTAAAGGCGATTCAGCAGGGACAATCTGGGAAGGCAGAACAGGAGGCACATGACCTGGAAAACTGTACCTCTCCTCGCCCCTGTGAAGAGGCAGGACATGGATGGTTTTCAACAGCAAATGATGGTTGATTTTCCCCTCTATTTCATTTAAACAAACTCCTTTTCGGTTTGGGTGCCAGGAGAGCAGCAGGGAGTAATTGTCATTTTCTTTTGTAAGTAGCTCAGCTCTGCAGAAGTGTAACCTGCCTGCCCTTGTTCTGCACAGTTTATATGCACACTTAAAAACCAACTCTGTTAATGGCTCAAAAACTTTTCAATTCATCAGGCCCTTTGCCCTTCCAGAACCCCTCTGAAGTTCCACAACTGTCACTGTAAGGAAACTTCATGTAAGCTGCACGAATTTTGAATTGTTCTGTGTTTAAAACACATCACTCTGTTAAACTAAGCACAGACATTTAGTGTCAATGGGCACTTCACTAACTTCTTCCCACTCCTCCTTCTGATATTGCCCTTTCAGAATTCCTAGAGATCTCATCCATATGAAGATTCATACATGTTCTCTGAAAATAAACATGGTGATATTTTTTATAGAAACAGCAAATTTTGAGAAAACCTTGTCTGATTCTGTCAAACTCTCACCAAAGGCATGAGAATATAGATGGTTGTTTATAGAACACTGCCATGGGCTCATACAAAAGCAGGGTATCAAATACAAACATTCAGAAATGGCTTATTTGTTTTTACAAGAAAAAACTAGGTGACAGTTTGAATGATTTGAAATACTGAAAACATCGTTTAATTTTAGAATTCTATACAAACTTGGATAGATACAGACGCAGTCATGATAAAATGTGTTCTTATTGCCTGCAAAATTTCACATAGAAATAGAAACACTGATGGCAAGCTTACTGACATTCAGCATGATGAGATATCCTTAAACTTGCGAGATGAATGTAGGGAAACAAGACACAACACTCGTAAGTAGTCTATGTGCATTTTGTAGTCCCTGGAGTCTTCTTATTTATACACCAAACTGAAAGCACCGTGAACCAAGATTTAAGTTTTTAATGCACATCACACAATAATGAAAAATTAAGTACAAAACAAGAAAAAAATATGTAAAGTGTAATCCTGAAAACACACTTTTTTAACAAGGGCACTGAATTATTCCAAGAATGATTTCCTGTATAATTGTGTATTATGTGAGGCACACATCTTGTTTTCTGCACAGGACATCACTATTTGATGGCGGAGTTACAGGAACAAATGGTAACTCTAACAAAAGGTAAAGAAACATAATCACAAGTGGAACTCAAACTTCATGCCAACATTCTCACAGTTCTAAGCAAAGCTATACATTGAAATATGCTAAAATCATTGTCCTCAAAAAATTCTTGGCACTTTTGCTCCCAATAATTCTGCTTTCAGATTTAAAAAAGTGGAATGAATTACATTTTTGGTACTCAAGTGTTGTAAAGCGAAACTATAAATGCAAATACAAGGACAAGTTACAAAACAAACACCTAGTGTTGACCTTCTAGATGAAATATCTCACTATCATCCTTCTTCTTCATCGCTGTCTTTCATGGTGATACCCTGAAGTCCTCCTCCATCAGTGACGGAGACTGTGGCCTCCTCTACTGTAAGACGGCTGTGAACAGTATCGTAGGTTTTACTGTTCAGTGTTCCTTCCAGCACACCCTGCAATCTGAAATCTCGGTAGGTTTTCTGTAGCAAGAAGAGAGAACATTCAAAATGCACCAATGGATTTTCCCAAGAAGCCCACGCATAATCACTGCATAAAGTGCCCAATTATACCATTATTAAAATATTTTCATTCCTTTTAAGAATAAAGGCCTATCATTTTAAGTGGTGCTGGTGCTTTCATTTTTGGGTCAGAGCTCAGCACTTTCTGAAAACTAGGTCCTTTTAAAACATATCAAGATGACCCCTCCAAAATACAAGGCACCCAAAATCACTAATCACTTTTGAAAATTTGGGCCACAGAACACAAACACCACCAACCATGCTGTGTATCCATATAAGCAACTTATTGTCATAATCATCTGTGAACTTGTGCATATGACTCTGTTATACCTGTCAAGTCAGGAGAGATGTGAAGTGATGATAAGCCACCTTACTAGAAACATTATATAGTTCATGTTACCAAGATGTATTAGCAATTATTTCTTTAAGGTAGTTATCAACTTTTTCCTCTTGTGCACCATTTTGAAAGAAAGATCGCTTTTCATGGGTCAGTTCCCTCCCAATACAATAATCCCCTAAATACTTAGTTCCCAAAGACCTTCTCTACACTTTGATCTCTTGCACTTATCCAGCTTTCATGACTGGTAGCAACCACGGAAGTGGACAGAGGTGTTAACAGTCTGTTGTCTAACTTGGGGTAATTTTTGCAAAACTGTAGACAATGCTAAATTGTTTCATTCTATGAACACCAGAAAAGGTCCCTTGTCCTCAAATTAAAAAACATTCCTTTAAGGTGGTATGTTTTGTGTTAAGCTTCCATACTTCACTCAGTGCACATTTTGCAGTAACTCTGTAGTTCCCTCATTCATTCAGAGGTAACTTGATAAAGAGCTTTGTGAATGCCTAAACAAATTGGCATCACTCTGTTAAATCAGTCTTAAAAGTACAGCATTTTGAAGCTGAGACATCTACAGTTGTATATTCAATTATGAATTTGGTTACAGCTACTGTTTACCATCCAGCAGAAAATCTCAATACCTGAACTCTTTCCTCATAATATAATTTCCTTTTCAGTTATCTCTGCATTATAAACCAGGTGTTTATGAAAATACATTTGAAAACAAGTTTTAAGATGTGTTCTGTATCCTGTGATGTAACAGTTTCTATGGTCACTGCTTAAAAAAAGAAAAAGCCAGAGTAAATGCTCACTTAAATTGCAAATCATCTACATATCCTTCCTTTTGTTCACTTCTCAAGGTTTTGTTTCCCTGATGCATAGATTTGACATGACACAGCAGAGGCTACTGTTTCATTTGACTTTCTGTGTTGGGCAAGAAGACGAAGGAGGAACCACATTATTCAGTGATGATGTCTAAAAGCAGGCAGGCAGCACTGCAGCAGTGAAAATCCAACACATACTCTGCCATTTTTTCTGGTAGCACTGGTCTGGGCTTACAATGTGCATGGAAAAGGCTATAAGAGAAGAGGACCAGGGAAGGTCTAAAGCCCCACAATTCCTTACTACTTTGTTTACTTTTACCACTGCCTGTTATCCTATATGGATCCATTTTACTGACTTTTCCCTGTCCCATCGATTTTGCCCCCAGTCCATCCAAAACACAGCTATCAAGTTTTTCATTCTTCCGATGCTCTGACTAAATCACTCCTACTGATTCTCGATCCAGATTTAATTTTTTTGCATTCATATTATATGCCTATTGAATAATCTCCTGTAGATGCACTGACATTTCAGTGCAATAAAATCAACAATAAAGTAACTATAACTCAGGGTAACCCAACCAATCCCAATAAGGAGCCTATCTTTCCAGGGAACCCCTCCTTAATCAGCTCCCTTAGACTAATCCTGGGTTAACTGCTGAGGTCTGCAGCCTTCCATGAACATCACTGTTGTTTCTCTGTTGGATCAAAGAGGGAGTAAGTTCCAGAGGTGGCTCTGTTCTCAGCCCCAAAATGAACATATCAGTTTGATCATCTCAATTTATTTCAATTGCTGCGCACTCTCTCTCTCTCTCACACACACAGTTTATATCAAAACCTTGAATTGCATTGAATAGGTAGCCACTGCACTCAACAGAACATAGGTATAGTGTGCTCCCCGAAGGAAATCCTTTAAGTCAGTGCCACTTTAAGCTGTGTTCTGAACCATACTGAGATCAAAGTTCTACTCATCACTTTCAAATCTCTCCAGAACTTCATCACTGCTCATATCTCTTTCATCTCTACTTATGACCCTTCCCACTTCATGCACTCTATGCTTCCTTTCCAATCACTTGATTTATGTCCACATCCACTATAGCCTTCTTTCATGACATCCTCCATGCCTGATATTGCTTGTGCAAGTACAAAGCTCAGAAATATCCATTTTAATTCAAAACTTTAACCTGTGCCCCAGTCCCCACATTTTAGAGTTTATGGGTTACCCTGTGGATTTTTATATTTTGGGTTTGAGCAAAGTGGGTGCACTTTTCCTTTAAACGAGGAAACAAGTGTGGGACAACAAACAGAAAATGCTGTAGTCTCTGGATACAGTCACTCACTGTATTTCACTACTGTAAATACAGTAGGATTTTCACACTTTTTCAGAATTCTCCTTTTACATGACTTTTAAGGATTGACTTTGCAACCATTATCCAGACAAATCTCCCATTGATTTCAGAGGAACTTTTACCTCATTATAGACTTCAGCATCAGCCCCACTGATATATTCTCAATTCAATGTAGTGGCCTTTGGTGGTGCAACTACTGTTATTGTTAAAAGCAGTTGCACATCTAAAGCATCTCATAACAATTTGGCAGTTTTAATATTTTATTAGTATTTCTCCTAAGGTAGCCTCTGCTGGCCAGCTGGGGAAAGAATATTCCTTATCCTTCAGACTACATTTTTCCCTTCTGTGTGCATGTTCATGTGCTCTATTGTTCTTGCCATGAATTTAGCACACTGACGCAGAGATCTGGCATACCTCACTTAGTGTACAGCTCTGTGCAAACTGATGGTACTCTATAAATAATACAAATAATTATGTAATATGAAGTTATTGACACTTAATCTCATTTATATCCTGAGGTATCTCTAGTGTCCAAGTAACAGCCTTTTTTCTTGAATTCCAAGCTTTGATTACCTTCCAAGAAAAAAGCCTTTTCATTTACTTAAATCCAGTTTCTTTCCTTTTAAATTTCCATGAGTGTCCCTGGGTTCTGTTGCTGTTTAGCTTAAACCCATCTTTTTAAAGACTTTGTGATCATTCTTTAGGTACTTATAAAATACAACAAGGTTTCCTCTTGGTATCTTTTCCAAAGTGTATAAGATTAAACTCGCATTCTTATGATGGTAGTTCAGAGCCTTTGAACAACTTATATAGCTCTTTCTGGACCTTCTCCAGAATCTGTATACACAGATGGATGTAAAGTGATGCAGATGAGATTTTAGGACCTTTTCTACACTAGAGACCATAGACATTTAAACCAACTTTGGAACCTTTTCTCACATGCCCATAACACTCTGCATGTCCAGCCACAAAGTTGCTACCAGTTTTGCACAGGTGTTCACTGCACTTCCTCTAAGCAAGGGTAACCACTATGTCACTCTGTAGTTTTAATGTAGACAACAGTACTGGCATAGTTAGTCCTGCCATCTACTGACTCACAGTGCACCAGTCACTCCTTAAGTGTCCGTTTAGGTAAATCTTTTGGACTCTATAGACTTGGGGTCCATTTTTCCAGAAGCTCCACACTTGTATAATTTTGCCTTTAGCTCTCACTGTGTGCACTTCTTGTACTCCATGAGCTCTTTAGCCCTGGAGGAGAGCACATGTTTCCACTCTAGTCCTTCCTTGAGAAAAACTTTGAATTCCACAAGGGGGCTCTCATTGGTGTCACCACTTACAGTGTGTCTTGATTATGCTGTTACCAGCCAGTGGCCTGAAAGGAAATTGGTTCAATTGAAACCAATGGCGCAGGACCTGGCTCTAAGATGGCAAAGCTAAACTTGGATGGCCTGTTGGGCTGATGCTGGTGTAAGCATGGCAACATCTGCCACATTAAATCATTTTTCCACTTTACAATGAAAATTCCAAATGTAACTCTGGTGTCCAAGAGATGAAATTCTCCTGATGTTACAGCCATGACTTTAACTGTACAACATCACAATTTAGTAGGTGTGGCAGGTGTCCAGCTCCCAGTGGCCGTGGTTTGCCATTCCCGGCCAAAGGGAGCTGCGGGAAGCGGCGGCCAGCATGTCCCTGCGGGTTGCCCACCACTGGTTTAGGGGGAAGCATCCCCTAATGAAGTTGGTAAAAGTAGGATTGGAGCTCCTAATATCTGATTCAGCAGAGAGACAGCCCCATCTTTTTTCCAGCCCCGTTTAATTCCATCAGATGAGGGGAAGGTGGTGGGAACGGGCTAAGATCAGGTTCAGATGGGGGAGGCCTGAGGGCAGTGCTTCCAAATAGGTGGAATGGTTAAGGAAAGAAAGATGACCTGCATTGTACCAACTATTCCCAGATAGTTAAGTGAATAAAGTGGCTTAATTAAATCACATTCATTGCCTCTTGTCTTTCTTCCCGCAAATCAAGATAAGCATTTTTAAACATACTTCCCCTCTCCCCACACACACAGGTAACCAAAGGGGGATGAAACCCTGATAAAAAGTAGCAACTTGCTTCACTATATATGTCTGGATTTGCACAGTGACCCATGTTTATCTATAGTAGTTTATTTTCTATTAACTATCCCTCACTTTTCTCTCTAATGCCATTTTGTAATCTAATTCAAATATATTTTTGTTTACCTTCACTATCTTGATGAGAGTCTTCAGCTGGTAGATGTGAAGCTGAAGGTCTAATCTATCAGCCAGCCACATACATATGACTTTCATGGAGCTGCTGTACCATTGCTAGAAAGAAGGGTGAAAAAAAAACAAAAACAACAACAATTCTGAAGTATTCATTTAACATATTTAGTAATGAGAGGTAATGACCATAGATCAGCATTTGAAGTCACCAGTGATATAATTTTCTGTTAAGAGAATTGTGTGTGTTGCTAGGAAATCAACTAACTTGACCTAGACTCATGGGCATAATTTAGGGGTGGACAGGGTGGCGTTGCCCCCCCCCCCAACTACAAGTCTCGGGCAGGGGCTGAATTTGCCCTCCCAGGCACAGCCTTATTGATCTGACTGGAGCTGCCCCCCAACACCCTCCAAAAAAAATATACATAGAAGTCAAACTACGCCTATTCCTGGACTGTTTTACATTAATTAGCACTCACTATGCTGTCTTTGAGTTTTAACAAATTAATGTGAAATAGTGTTTTGCACTTTGCTATCTGTCAGTAAGAATGGGTATTAAACACACATGGAAGAACTGACTGCTGAAACAGTAGGGGAAAATGCAGTAAGATTAGCTTTAAAGATTTTGCTGTGTTTCAGGTTTTCCATACCAAACAAGAAAACAACATCTAATATAGAATAAGGGCATCTAACGATGAGCCAAAAATCCTGAAGTCCTTATTCTGTTTTTACTCACTCCTGACTTTGCGAAATCACCCCAAAGTCAATGGGCGTTTTACTTCAGTAAAACCAGAAACAGACAATAAAAAGCTTTTCAGGATTTTGCCTTCCATTTGTTACTAATTATATTACAAGATATCTCTTCTTCCTTTTGCATGCTAGGCATGTGTGTCAACATTTTCACTCAACGCTTTATGAATGGATATTGCAAAAATAATCTTACTGTAGTTGGTGCTCATTTTATCATAAAAATAATGTCCAGCTCAAATATACGAGTGGTCAAGAAGATACAGCACCAAGTTGCATTAAAATTAACTAAAGTTAACAGAGTTTTTACAAAATGTTGTAGCAGTTTCTCTCTCTCTCTCATGTAAACTACTAACCAGATGTCATTCAGTCAAAGTATAAAAAAGGAAGGGTCTTGTTTCATTTTAGAAATAAGAAATTACACTTCGAGAGAGTTCATTTCTCATCCTTATTTATAGTCTCTCTCCCACAGGGAGGAGGCTTAAATCCTTTCCTGTTGTAATTTCCTGTCCCCTTACAACATACACAGATATGTAAAGAAGAGAAACATTGTGTGTTTATGTTTTAAAATGTAGCATATGATACAAGGTGCATATATTAACGAAGTTCGAAGGATGGCTACTGTATGTAGCTTTAGCACTCTCTGAATATTGTAAGCCCAATTAAAAATATTGAAAGATCTAACACAATGTGGTTTTTGGATTTCATCTAACTAATGATAAAAGTAGCACTCTTTATACCAAAAATGCCAGCCTGGTGGAACAAGCTTTTTATACATATATTGGATATATATTTAAATACTTTTTCTTTATAGTAAATAAAATAAATCTAGACTCAGAAGTGATTAGCAATCAGCTTTAAGAAATGTTTGTAATGATTAAAAGTAAGATTTTCATATAATATTGACTTGTATTTATTAAGGTTGCTTTAACAATTTTGTTTAATATGTATAAAAGGTATTTTAATTACATATCATAGGAAATAAATTAACTTTACTTTTTTTCAAATGTATTCCTATTAATTTATTATTATATTGAACTGAACAAACACACTGAATAAAATGCATGTGGCTACACAAATCTCATAAAATGAAGTAACTTGATTTGTTCAATATTATGTAGGGTTGATTTGGTATCCATGGAACATTGCTCCGGATCACTGAAATAGAGTTAATAGAGTTTCTTTTCTTTTATTAGTCACACACTTATTTTAGGGTTTTCATTACAATTACTTCACATTTTTTTGAAATGATGGATAATGGGGTCTTATTCAAGTAAAGGCTGATACAGGATGATTGTCATGTACTATAACAAATAGCAAATATGTGAATTCACTTGCTGGACTCTACTGACATGATAAACTTGAAATGTCATATAGCCATGCATTCTCTCTGGACCCTCTACTGTTCTTTGAAACAAGATGGACCTAATCTATCCTCTTGTTGCTTAGGTGCTACACATCTTAATCTTGCATAGGGGAGAAACACAGAACATGATTCTATCAATTAATTTTCAAGAAATTATTCCATGAGAAAAGACCTGCATAACATGAGCTACAATTTACTTCTGCTAAGGGGGTTGTGTTGAAATAATTGGTAAGGAATGAATGAGCAAGCTGCAGACACTGTGATAAATTCTGTGATTGGTTATCCTTGTGTAACACTATTGAAATTAATGGTGTTGTAGAAGGAAAATTGAAACAGAACCTGTCTCATTCTCTCAAAATGTGTGTATTTTCAAAAAATCCAGATATGTAAATGAAAACTGCCATAGAATGCAACTTTGTTACATCACCCCACTAAGACAGACAGATTGAAAACACAGCCAAGAAACTAAAATCACTGCTTCATATTAGTTCAGCTAAATTTGGAGACTAAAGAATAAATGCTGCTCAGGCAATATTTGAGAGGCAAATAAAAATTAACTTTATCCCGCCATTGTATAAATAGGATTATCAATAAATCAGGGCAAAAAAGCATTTTTATAATTATTAACACAAAAATGGTAAAATGTTAAAATCAAAATCATTGAAAAATTCTTAGCCTAGTTTTAACAAGTTAACCATATACAGGAAAATCATACTGTGAAATTACCATTAAACAGAATTAACTGATATTATATATCAAAACACATTAAGAAAATATTTAAAAAGCATTATATGGAAAATGACATTCAAATTTTAAAGTCAGAATTGTCACAGAATTTTTACAAGAATCACAGCTAGCGTATTTTCAGGGTCTCTCCTCTCCCGCCCCACCAGTAGCATTGCTAGAAATAATACCTGTTACTTTCTGGCCTCTAATACACAGACTTTGGCCATTTAAGGAATTTCCTCTAGTCTATCTAAGATGAATGTTTCCCTATTTCTGTTTTTTAAAATGGTGTTAAAATAGGCACAGTGCTACAATCTCAGAGGGAGTTGGAAAGCAGGCCACGCATTTTGACCATCAGTATAGTTTATTGGCAGAGTATGCACCCAACGTGTCATTTGGAAGATCTGTTGCAAACTCGCTTGCAACCTTTAGCAGTCAGATAACGGCCTTTAGCTTTCAAAGTTTTTAAATAAAAACAGTTCCTTTTTAACTGGTAAAAATGCACTTTCCCCCTTCTAACAATGACACTGGAAGGGCAGTAAGACTCTTGTAGATGTCAATGATACGGTATTAGTGGCTTATTCTTTGCTGTGGTCTATGCAGGCATAAAGCAGTAAGTGAATATTATATATTTTTTCACATCAGTGCATGACAGCAGCCAACCACTTTAAGAAAAAATATGTTAGTTTTTTCTTATTCATGGTTCATCCAGCTCCTGTAAGGGCATGCATTACTCACTTCAATTTTCCACAGATATCTCTTTTAAAGTAAAAATAAGAGAAAAGGAAAGGCTAGGGTTGACTCTGTGAGACCCCTGTATTTATTCACACTTATTGTGCATGACTGTAGACTGGTAAATCATATTAGCAGCCTGTCTCCCCATCAAGCTGCTACTTGCTTTCCAGCCCTGGGAAGGTTCAACAAATCAACAGGAGCACGGAAAACAGAACATCAGTCTAATCTAGTGTTTAAGGTGAAGTTTTCAAACCCAATCTAAGAAGATCTTTAGAGCAAGCAACAAGCTGAAGGGCTCAGAAGGTGGTATTGACAATGAAAGAGTGTTGAAATATTGAGAAGCGCAGCACTTGTGCATTTTTAATAACAAGAGGGTCAACAAGGACACAACTCCCTCAGTGCCAATAGTTGCCACTGACTATGGAAATTGCCACACCAGGGCTATAAACGCTCTCAGTTCATCAGCTTTCTTAAACACCCTAAACCCCCTCAGTGGACCTTTAGTCTTGAATTAACAAACCAAAGCAATGAAAGAGGGTGCAGCTTGAATGGCTGGCATTGATCCCCAACTGTGTTCAGCACTGCTACAGGCACTGAAAAACTCTCTCCATTGTCAATAGAAATTGACAAACCTCCTCTCCTAAATAGTACAGCTGAGCCAGGCTGGATCCATGCAGCTGTAAAGGGCTCCACTCTCAGGGCCCAGGAGCACTCACAATAGAACAAGCATGAGCTCTTTGTCAGCCCCAGACTCTGCAATTTTCTAACAAGGATTAAAGTTGTTTCTCGGCAGTGCTGGTGAAAAGAGATTTAGCAACATACCGTGCTTTCTTCATGCAAGTTAAAGAGAAGTAGTTAAGGAATTTCATTATTCTGTTGACTATTGGAAATACAAAACAAATATATTAAATATTCACAATCCTTTTTCTTGCCTAATCTATAATGTTTTGAGAATGATTCAATTAAATATAACACTTATCTCCTGAAAGCAAGCACTTCAGATTTAGTTTTGAAGTTTTATTAAAAGGTGCAGCTGTTTGCCACCTGGAATGAGGCCTCAATACATACTAATACACAATGCCTTAGACCTTCTAGGTCTGATATTCCTAAATCTGAATCACAAGACCCCATAGGGTTTCTATATCTTGGCTATTCCTGGCAAACGGGCACTGTCGGGAATGCTGCTTTTGATGAAGATGAGAGGGGAAAAAAATGGTAACATTTTGTGGAAACAAAGCTGTAATATTTTTTTCTACTGAAGTGTTTAGCTTCTTATTGATTAGGAATTGGTGCTGAACAAACAATGATAGGTTTTTACCTCCTCCAGCTATGCTTGTCTCAATAGGAACAATAGCAGAGATTATACTTTCCACTGGAAAGATTGTATGTCAAGACAGTGAAAGCTAAACTGTCAGTGTAAAATAGTTGAGTGTTTAGAATACTATACCACCTGTATCAAAATGTATTATTATTTAGATGCGTAGCACTAATGGTATGCTAGGTGCTTTAGCACGTCAGGAAAAAAAAGTTAAATCATCAAAAGAATAATGAAGTTAGGTTTAAAAATGCAAATTATAAAAAAATAAAGAGAGACATTAAATAATACGGACATTTTCAATAGACAAAAAGATCTGTTTAGTTACCTAATGTTTCAACCACTCTATAACTCCCAACTATAAAATAGGGATAATGTTATTGACCTACTTTGTAGAGGGCTTTGAGATCTACTGATGAAACTGCTATACAAGACCTAAGTGTTATTACTATTATTGTATCTTTAATGACACTTTGAGGGCTTAGGAATTATGGCAAATGTTTTCTTATTTGGGTGCTGAAGTTAGACACCTAACTCCATATGCATATGTGTAAATAAGTGGCTGGATTTCCAGAGTTACTGAACACTCAACTCCCATTGTTTTCAATGAATGTTGTAGATGCTCAGCACTTCTGAAAAATCAGGCCAATTATCTTGGTGACTGCAAACAGATTGAGATGCCTAATTTTATGTATCAAGGTCTGAAAATTTCAGTCTGTTAATTTTTTCAAAATCTGTCGTCACAAGTTCTGTTTGCCAAAAGGTGGGAATGGGTAACAAGGAACAGAACCCTTAAACAATGAAGTGGCCTATTAACTGGCAACAATCTGCTATTGTTTATGTTGCATTTTGAGTGTCAATAGCTTTCCTTTAACTTGTAAAGCTACATTATAACTACAGATAATTTAATTTATATTTCTAAGGTCTTCAGTCAGGGTGCCACAAAATCATTTCTATTAACTAAAACACATTTGCTCTAATGCACATCTATATGATACTCATCTCCCCACTTCATTGCACAAATATTGAAGCATGATAAATATGGAGTTATCCAAATCTGGGCTTGATCCCACAGCCCTTCCTCAGACAAAACTATTGGCTTCAGTGAGAGTACTTCCTAAGGGAGGATTGCAGGTTTGTGTTTCACGGGCCATGTCCCAACTTTATGTTGCAGCTGTGTTGGATTATGAAGTTAAGCACTGGAACAGCTTACCTTCAGAGGCTGTGGAATCCTCACTACCGGAGGTTTCTAAGAACAGGTTAGACAAACACCTGTCGGGGATGGTCTAGGTATATTTGGTCCTGCATCAGACCAAGAGGATGGACTGGACAACCTCTTGAGAACCCTTCCAGCCCTATATTTCTATGATTCAATATATGGTCTCTCCTCAGCAGCCTAACTGATCTTGTATCAGAGGGGTAGCCATGTTAGTCTGGATCTGTAAAAGCAGCAAAGAGTCTTGTGGCACCTTATAGACTAACAGACGTTTTGGAGCATGAGCTTTCGTGGGTGAATACCCACTTCGTCGGATGCATGTAGTGGAAATCTCCAGAGGCAGGTATATATAAGCAAGGAAGAAGCAGGCTAGAGATAACGAGGTTAGTTCAATCAGGGAGGATGAGGCCCTCTTCTAGCAGCTGAGGTGTGAAAACCAAGGGAGGAGAAACTGGTTTTGTAGTTGGTAAGCCATTCACAGTCTTTGTTTAATCTTGAGCTGACGGTGTCAAATTTGCAGATGAACTGATGCTCAGCAGTTTCTCTTTGAAGTCTGGTCCTGAAGTTTCTCCTTCCTTGGTTTTCACACCTTAGCTGCTAGAAGAGGGCCTCATCCTCCCTGATTGAACTAACCTCGTTATCTCTAGCCTGCTTCTTGCTTGCTTATATATACCTGCCCCTGGAGATTTCCACTACATGCATCCGACGAAGTGGGTATTCACCCACGAAAGCTCATGCTCCAAAACATCTGTTAGTCTATAAGGTGCCACAAGACTCTTTGCTGCTTTAACTGATCTTGGAGACAGGTGGACCTGGTGAAGAAGGGAGGTTAATTGTCTCCATGAGACCTTGGAACAGACTGCGGGAACTGGACAGTTCACGCATATGAGCTTCATCTTCTCTGAGCGGCTTCTGCAGATCCTGCCACTCTCACCTTCCTGATTACTGCAACAGTAACCCAATGGAACTGGCTTGGGGAAGAGGGACTAGGCCCAGACCTCCAACCTTGCTGGCCCAAGGGAGAGAGGAGCTGATGGGGAGGGAATAAGAACAAAAAAATGTCCACACTGGATCAGACCAAAGTCCATCTAGCCCTGTGTCCTGTCTTCCAACAGTGGCAAATGCCAGGTGCTTCAGAGGGAATGAACAGAACAGATAATCATCAAGTGCTCCATCCCCCATTGCCCATTCCAAGCTTCTGGCAAACAGAGGTTAGGGACACCATCCCAGCTCTTCTTGGCTAATAGCCATTGATGGACCTATCCTCCATGAACTTATTTAGCTCTCTTTTGAACCCTGTTACAGTCTTGGCCTTCACAACATCCTCTGGCAAACAATTCCACAGGGTTGACTGTGCATTGTGTGAAGAATCTGTTCCCTCCAACAGTAGTTGGTGTGTGCGGCAGAGGGGGCTTTGTTCACTTTCATCCTAGGGTGGCAGCTCTTTTTCAGAGATATCATCCTGAAGATTCCCATCTCGGACTGCAAGGCCCAGTCACTCTTCTTGGTTACTACTTGACAGCTAGGAGGGGTGGGGGATTCCATTAACTAACTCTTATGGAATTAGGGAGATACTATATATGTTGAGTGCCTCCCTGAGGTGATCCCTTAGCCTCTAAGTGGGGCAGAGACTCTGCTCCTGGGCAGAGAGCATGGGGGACAGACAACAACAGGTCCTTCTGTAGAACTGTTCTTGAGGGTGTGTGTGTGTGTGGCGGGGGGGATAGTAGGCATTTGATTAGGCCTCTGCTGCTGTGGAACAAAGCCAAGTTCTGGACTCCACGCTATGGGTGCAGGTGGGATCAGCATTTGGTTCTAAGGGTGCAATCTGGTAAACCCTTTCTCCTAGGCAAAGGGCTTAGTAACATGAGTATTGGTACTCTTCATGGTATTAAGCAACTGCAGGAACAGGCTTTAAATATGCAACTTTTAATTTTATTTTGCTCTAAAAAACCTGTCTGTTCTTTATTAGAGGAGTAACTAGAATATTTTTATAGCTGCTCCTGAAACTTTATTTTTATCTTGGTAAATCAATAGTTATTCTACACAGAATTCTTTAAAAAGTAATTGCTTCAGGTAAACAGTGTATGGAGCCTCACCTTTTAGTTTGAAACATTTTTAGAATCAGGTGGCATTTTTATGCTGCACACATTTTATAGAACACCGAGTGTACAGAGAACTGATATTTGCAAATATGAATTTGCAGATAGTACTGGAATTAGGTTGCCAGAATTAAGTGGCCTCCATATTTATGGTCATTGCACAGTAAAACATATAGCAAGCATCTGTACTGGAGTAGCTGCTTCTTGGCCTAGATATGCACTTAATATATATTTGCTAAGCCTGACTATATTATTCTATTATGATACACACACAAAAACAATAAAAATGTTACATCTGAAGGTACATTTTAATTGATTCTTTTAAAAAATTCAATACGTTTAAAAAACAAATATTAATAACTGTATGGAAATGATCAGTTAAGGAATAGCCAATAATTGTCTGCCATACAATCCTTCATCACTCACTATAAGCCTCCCTGTTTTACACACCCAATCTTAGTTTGGCTAACTCGATTTGTTGTATAATGGAAATATGCTGCTGGATGTGTACTGTTGATTTTGTATGTTATTTTCATTGTGAAGTAAAGATTCAAAAAATAATATAGTTCAAAAGGTATATTAAGATATGTCATCAGATATTTCATAGTGTGATATGATGAAGGGGTAAAATAATATTTAAATGAATGACTGGTGTAATTTGGCGATATAATGTCCATTGATTGCATGGTGCTTTAGGTTTATGTGATTGTAGATAGGCCTGGTAAGTTATATTTTATAACTACATTAACTATATTGTGTATCCGATAACAAGAAGTTTTTTGTAGTGAGTAATGTAGTAATATGCTGGAAATGGGTCCCTTCAATAAATAAAATAAAAAAGATTTTCTGATCTCCAGTCATTTGTTATTTTAACATTTGCATACATATCGGACACTTTTGGGGAGGGCAAAATTAATGTCAGGCGGCGGTGTAAATCTGATGGAACGATAATGGTGAAGGATTATATGAGAATAAAGAAACTGGGTGAATCCTGTAACTGTTCATTTGTAGATGTGTGTGTGTGTGTGTGCGTGTTTAAGGTTCACAATTTTGTGAAGAGATGACTAATCTTGGTTTTGGGTGCCAACTAGACTCCACTGAAACACACTTTCAACTTTAAAACCTTCTTGTAATGAATTTTTTTGGGGGGAATTTCCTTAATTTGTTTTTTTTTTATAAATGTTATCTGGGATATAAGGTCCACAGGAGGGGACCTTTACTGTGACATTTTATGAGGCTCTGTGCATGTGGAGTTGTGTGTGTCTAGAGTTGTATTTGTGTGGATTATGGGGTTAGAGGACAGTGGAAGGGAATGGAGCTTTTTATCTACACTGTAAACCAGGGATCAGCAACCTTTGGCACGCGGCTCGCCAGGGTAAACACCCTGGCGGGTTGGGCCTGTTTGTTTACCTGCCGTGTCCGCAGGTTCAGCCAATCGCGGCTCCCACTGGCCGCGGTTCGGTGTCCCTGGCCAATGGGGGCTGTGGAAAGCGGCGCGGGCCAAGGGATGTGCTGGCCGCCACCCCCATTGGCCTGGAACGGCGATACGCGGCCAGTGGGAGCCACGATCGGCCAAACCTGTGGACGCGGCAGGTAAACAAACCGGCCTGGCGGGCCGTGTGCCAAAGGTTGCCGATCCCTGCTGTAAACTAAGTGCTTAAAGTTGTCTATCTAGAAAATTTTAAATATTTAAAATTTATCATGCATAAACTCTCCATTTCCCCATCCCAATTCCTGTATATCTTCCTACTCAAGTATCTTGCATCCATCGTCTATGTCTCCCCCAATCCCCTGCACCCTTTTCTATACCCCTGGCTCCCTGCACTCCCCCCTCTTTCCCCACTGCATGCTCTGCCAGTCTCCTGTCGTCTCATATTCTTCTTCCTCCCACAGATGCCCCAATCCAACACATAGTGGCACAGTTCTAAGTCACCCAGTCTATTCCCCTTGAAACTCACGTCCCCACTTCTACAGGCCTCCTCTTGGACTCCTGCTCATCCACAGATCCTCCACCTCAAATCTCTCCCTCCAATATCTGAAAAAAATGTAGAGCAGTGCAGTGTGTGTATCTGTGTGTGTGTAAATCATTGCTCTGTACAGCCCAAACTGTATCCACAGGTAACAGGAAGGGAGGAGTGAGGAAGAACAATACTGCAGCCGGCCACTTTAAAACACTGATAACTGTGCAGATCTATTCTCTGTCCAATCCCATTGAAAAGGGAATCAGAACTGGGACTTTTTTTTCAGCCTGGTAAAGTGACAAACAGACCTTTACTACTTCACAAAGTCTCTTCTCTCCTTACAGCAAGGTGATCAGCTTTCTTCTTGTATCTTGGCCTGTACTTAGAAGGAAGAACACTTCCTTTTCCCCTCAGGTCCCCCTCCTCCGGCCTTTCTGTGCCTTTATTTATATCCCTACTCGAATGATCCCCTAATTAGTCTCTTCCCTGCCTACTTTAGTGAGGGGTTCGTATTATCCACTTTTGTAATCGACTCACTAACACCTCCCTTGCAAAAAGAAACCCAACAAAAATACTCACCCAAGCCACAGAATCCACGTGGCGAATGATACCAAACAAATTTGGAGTTTGTTGGCTGAGCCATTTTGGAGATAGGAAGAGCCAAAAACTGTTAGGATCATTTAAAAAAAATATGTCACTGGGGGGAATTTTTAAATCCCACAGCTTTAAAATTCTTTCTGATTTTTTCCAAACATCCTAGAAAAACTCTGCCATGGAATGAGATATGGCATGTTGCATTTCAAGGGGATTGTTTTTCTGAAGAAAAGTAAAGTTTTTTTGTTTTAAACTGAGCTCTGAATTGGAGGCTACATGATTGTGGAAGTACTGTCATCCATAACAAATGTAATGTTCAATACATGACATACAGTAACCATCCATCCACATACTGTATTCTACATTGCTATCTCAGAGACAGAATATAAAATTTCAAATAATTTGTTTGCAACATTTTGGTAATTTTGTAATTGGAACCCATATTATCTGCATCTCCCTTCCTCACATATGATAGATGCAGAATGAAGTGGGGTTTTGAAAAATTATCTGTACACAAAGCTGCCATGCAGACCTGGACATCGGTTATGTTATCTTTATTTTAAATATTGTGTGCTAATGTAGGGCTTATTAAAGTGAGAGACTAATGGCATTGGAACATATAGATTCCCCCCTTGCCCCCATGCTCTTCATTCCTGAACTGCACTGCTTTATGCTATTACAGTACTAGGGCTTCCTTGAGCACCTACTACCAGTCATGCCATATTTGTGTGCTCTGCTGTATGTTGTGGTTCTATGATATAGACCAATGTCCACCAAGGAACAGAATGAGACCAGCCAGTGAATATTTCTTGAGCTTAAGCCAACACGAATCCCCAAAATAAATAAATAAAAGGTGAAAGGCCACTGTTTTAAATTACTTAATACTATCCCCATCACTAATGTCCTAGTCCTACAAACACTTATGCAGCAGCTTAACTTTATCTTTGTGAGTCATCCATCAAAGCCAATGGAACGGCTAATGTGTAAAGTTAAGGACATGAATAAGTGTTTTTTTTGCAGGATCAGATCCTAAAATGGCTTATTTTCAGGCCTGGTGGTGTTGCCCCTTATAAAGGTAGCTCTCAGTTTACATCTGAAGTTTGGCAAATATGTTTTAAATTAGAGCATTTTAAAAATGCTTGTCTCTCTAATCTGGATGTTGTTTCTATGACATAACTCCTGGTTTAGTTCTTTTCAACTCTGATGCGCGCATCTTTTCTATTTCACACACCTGCATTCTTTGACTTACACATTTTTTTCAACCCAGCTTGAACTTCTGCAGTGCCGTTCACTTCTGTGTTTTTACAATTTGGTTTGCACATTTTTACATATGTACAGTACAGCGCACAGTGAAAAGTGAAGGACAGGTGTTAAACCTGAGTCCTATGAAAAGGTACATAGATATAAGAGGGAACACTAAAAACGAGGCCCCTCTCTTGGTTGAAAGACATCCTACATTTATACATGTGACCCCTATGCTCAGGGAAATCAGTGGCAAAGCTTTCACTGATTTCAACACTGCAGGATCAGACAAGCAGCACTTACTACTACATGTTTACTAACTTCGCAAATTGTTTCAGATAGCTTGCAGCTTCTTCTCCTTAGACTATTCTGATTTACAAAGGAACACCCTATTTCTGCTGCTGCGTACCAATTCTCATAAAACTAGAGCACTCTCACTGGGTGTCCCTCATTCTTGGCAGCTTCTTTACATGGTGAATAATACAGTTATGTTTCTGTTTGTGAATATTTACACATAAGGTTGTTGTTGTTGTTGTTGTTTTGCAGTGAGCTTGACCCAGATGAAACACAAGTAAAACCCACCAAACCTGCATGGTATGGTTCCAGAAGCTGCGAGTTTCACCTGCTGACTATGTGTGTGTGGATTACACTACATCACAAAATCAATATGCTCTAGGTGGTGCTTGTGCCTGGCACTTCATGGTGAACAAATATTAGATAAGACAATACAAATGGTACAATCCCTATTGATTTTCCTTGACAGCACAGAATGTGACAGCTGTAGGCACAGTTAACACTTACCAACAGCCTCATCTAACGTTTCAGTGCTGGTTTATATGTGTAAACTTGTAAGTGTCCCATAAATTTCATTAAGGTACCAGACACTTTTCAAGCCATCTAGATAAAAGATAAAATACTTGTAATGAGCTGCTTATTTGCACATAGCCCGAGCGGGACAAAGGGGTTAACAGATTTAATCTTGACGAGGTGTTGAGAAGAGTTCACTGTTTGCTAAAATTGGTTATTTTTCTTGATGCACAGGAATGGATGGATAGGTGCATTTAAAAGAAGTTTAAATAAACGGTGGCCAGCATAAATATTTCTAGTAGAAGACTGTATTGCCAACCACAGGCATTTACAAATCATGAGTCAGACCGCCAGATATCATGAAGTTGGCTTAAAAATAATGAGATTTACAAAATAATCTGGGTTGGGATTTTTTAAAATTTGCCTTCTGTTTTTTTAATCTTTAGGATTCATGTTTTCAAGGCTTTCTCCACAACTATAAGGCTTAGAAATGTACTTTTTCTTTTTATAAGTCAAAGCTGAGATTCTCAAGTAATCAGATGAAACCAGGAGCTAGAGACACTCTAAATAATATGAAACTCACGATAAAAGCACAAGAGTTGGCAATGTTGAGAAAATGACTTCATTTCCCTGTTTCTTGTTTATTCAGATAATGTACAGGTCTCAATTCTTTTCTAGCATCTAACTCAGAGACTCTTACTCCCCAAACTGCGGCAGTTTAGAGGAGTCATGCAAATGACACAATTAAGCTTGTGGGGAATAAGCGGCACACAACAACTCCATGGCTACATCCACCCTACAAGCAAGGGCTGTGATTCCCAGCTTGTCTACACATAGCTCATTGAGAGCTAGTGTGAGTATAAAGAGCAGTGCAGCCGCAGTTACTCGAGCAGCGGCAGCAGCAGCATGGCTCAGCCATGCTGAGTACATACCCAGAGGATTCAGGTGGGTTGGTGCTTGGCATGGCTAACCTGTGCTGATGCTGTCCATGCTACTGCAACTACACTGCTATTTATACTTGCTCTAGCTCCCACTGAGCTAGCGTGAGTATGCGTACATGGCCTGGGAATCACACCCTTCATTTGTAGTGTAGACCTAGCCCATGAGCGCAACATGCCGACTGAATTATGACACACACAACCTGTGAGGTAAAATCATTCCCATGGCTTCTCATGCTAGTAAAGGAGGGTGACAATAATAAGATGCAAGATGGAAGTTCCAAGGACTTAAGGAAAAACATCATCGAAATGAAGAGGTGGGGAAAATTTGGAGCGATCGATCCGCTAAGCGCTCTCCCGTCGACTCCGGTACTCCACCGGAGTGAGAAGCGTAGGCGGAGTTGAAGGAGGCGCGTCAGCAGTCAACCTACCGCAGTGAAGACACCACGGTAAGTAGCTCTAAGTACGTCGACTTCAGCTATGCTATTTTCTTAGCTGAAGTTGCATAACTTAGACCGACTTAGCTCAACACCCCCTTCCCCACCCCAGTGTAGACCAGACCTTTAGGACCACATCTGGACCAACCACCATGCTTAGGCCCAGGTTATAATAGTCAGGAAGAGCCAAAGGAATTACTTGCAAGCATTCTTCTACAGAAAAAACACACCATTAAACTCTTAAAGATGCTCACAGTGGATTCCACCTGCAAGGTACTGTGCACACTAGTCCTGATTTTGCTAAGCACATGCTTAACTTTAAGCATGTGAGTAGTTCCATTGATTTCAATAGTACTGAGCTTTGTTGGATCAGTGCTAGACTGAGCTCTCTGCTTCTCAATAATATTTGGAAAAAATAAATGTTCCTCTATTCTTTATAAAATCATACTGGACTATCTTTACCAGATTTTTAAATGGTCTATTTCTTTTCTATATTGCTTCTCATTTAAAAAAAAAGAGTGGGAAAAATTATTTAGGAAAAATAGTAACACTGCAGTGAACTTTAAATAACATATTTGCAAGATACTGATGGCTTCTTGCTCTGTGTGTATGTATACATGTGTGTGCGCACAAAACATCTTCATTCATACTCAGTGTTTGGTAAAAGTGCCTGAAAAATAAAAAGATTTGTTCTTTTTTTCACTGGAAGGAAAAGTGATACTACAAGCTGTTCTAAGGAGACAAACATTCTTCCAGTTCAAGAGAAAAACTGAGATCAATTCACATATGGAGGGCTGCTTTTTTTTTTTTTTTTTAAATATTAGGCACAATTAAAGGTGAGTTAAGGCTTTGGTGGAAATCTAAAGAGCATCGGCAAATCTGAGCACTGCTCAGCTTTTGAATTGCTTTTCTACTTCTCAGTTCTTTTAAATGGTTTTCTATGGCAGGAACATTTTTCTTAATTAGTCACAGCTAATTAGTGTTCTGGCATAGACAAGTAATCAGAAATGTCAGAGCTGCAAGGCTACATCTCCCTAATCCTTTGATAGTAATTCAGCCTCCTGGGAGGGCCTCAAGCTGCGGTAAGTAGTGGCTGACAATAAGGCAAAATTAGGTGGGCAGCAGACCATTAGGATAGAAAAATAAAAAGCACTACCAAATCCTGCTGAGCACCATCAGGCAACTAACTACACTGCCAGATGAGGTGCCTGTTTAAGCCTGTGTTGTTAATTAGCTGATTCTACCAGACCTGCCACATATGTCCAGGTGCATCATGCAAAGATGTGTAATTCTGGGTTTGTGCCAAATGACAATTGTGTTCTTCTGCGATCACATTTCAAGAAGCTGAGCAAGAAGTCTACATATTTCTTGAAGATTATTCTGAATTATCAAAGAAATAAGAAGATCAACAAGCTACAATACATTTGCTTGTTGAGTTTCTTTTAGGTAATTAGGTACGCTCCTCTCAAGTTTCGCAGATTTTAATTCACATACAGCTTCAGAGTCAAGTCAAGGCCTTTAACCAGTCCCCACCTAGTTTCAACTTGTCAGAGTCATCTTGGCAGATAACCTAGATCAAAAGTAAAATCTTACACTTGCAAATCATTACTTAACATTGACAATGACGATTATTAATAAAACTAACTTGACAGGTAGTCATTTGAGAATGAGCAATTTTTTCAAAACAAGACATTAAATTTTGCTAGAAAAACACTGCTAAATACTACAGACAGATATGGACAACACAGAGAACAAACCAGTACAACAGAAAACTCAAAACTCACATCTGAAACACATTCTTACTCTAGCAAATGTCACCAGGAAAATAAATGACTTTTTATTTACTAAGGAGAAACACAAGTTTTTAACTAGAGATCATTTTTGCAAATTATTATAAATGCTATATAAAAACATGCAGCTGAATTGGCCAATAAATTGTTTGCTTCTAGATACTAGCAGAAATCATAAACACACATGAATTAAACAAGCACTTCATTTCCACCCTTCAGCACATAATGAGGTACATGACATAACAATCTTTAGAAATAAACTATTACCTCAAACAGCCTCAAGTACATCAATGAACTTATATCATCCATCCCTTTCTACTAACGGAAAAGGAAAATAATGGTTATGACATGGAAACATGATTAGTATTCAATTCAGAGTGTTGACATTATAACCAAAATAATGTGATCAATCAGTTTCTTTTGACAGAAAAAAATAAAAATAAATAGAATGACTGGTTATGACAGGTCAACAAAGTTAATGGCTTATATTTGAACATCTCAAATACAAAAAGCACAACAAAATACAAATAATAAAGTCTATGGAAAGCTGGGATGCTGAAACATTGTATGTTATATGTAATAAATCCCAGTCTTTCTAAATTTCAAAGAATACTCTAGGAGTGCTTTATCCTTCATTTCTATTCCTCCAATCATTGTAAGTGTTCATGCATACATACACAGTGACCACCATAATAGGACATGATCTTGCAAACACTTAGGAATGTGCTCACCTATAGACGCATGAGCAGTCCCATTCAATTCAATGGGACTGTAGGCCATATAGAAGCCTTTGGATGGGGCGACTCTATCCTGGGAAGCAGTGACTTTGAAAAACATTTGGGGATTGTGGTGGATAATCAGCTAATCATGGGCTCCTAGTGCAACTCTGTGGCCAATGGCAAAAAGAGTTCATGCAATCCTAGGCTGCATAGACGGGAATCTCGAGAAGGAGTAGAGAGGTTATTTTACCTCTGTATTTGGCACTGATGCAACCATTGCTGGAATACTGTGTCCTGTTCTGGTGTCCACAATTCAAGAAGGATATTGAGAAATTGGAGAGGGTTCAGAGAGGGGCCAGGAAAGCGATTAAAAAATTAGAAAGCACGCCTTATAGTGATAGATTCAAGGAGCTCAATCTATTCAGCTTAACAAAGAGAAGGTTAAGGGGTGACTTGATTACAGTCTATAAGTACCTACATGGGAAACAAATATTTGATAATGGGCTATTCAGTCCAACAGAGAAAGGTATGACCCGATCCAGTGGCTGGAAGCTGAAGCTAGAGAAACAGACTGGAAATAAGGTATCAATTTTTACAGTGAGGGTAATTAACCATTGGAACAATTTGCCAAGGTCGTGGTGGATTCTCCGTCACTGGCTATTTTCAAATCAATACTGGGTAGCACTTTGGAGCACAGGCTTAGATTTCAAAATGATCTTGATAAATTGGAGAATTTGTCTAAAATCTACAAGATGAAATTTAATAAAGAGAAACACAAAGTACTACATTTAGGAAGGAAAAATCAAAAGCACAAATACCAAATGGGGAATAACTGGCTAGGCAGTAGTACTGCAGAAAAGGATCAGGGGGTTATAGTGGATCATAACTTGAATATGAGCCAAAATGTGATGTAGTGGCAAAAAAGGCTATTATTATACTGAGGTGTATTAACAGGAGTGTCATATGTAAGACATGGGATTCTACTCAGTACTAGGGTGGCCTCAACTGGGGTAGAGTGTCCAATTTTGGGCACCATCGGGGCCGGCCTTTGAGAAAATGGTACCCTGGGCTAACTTGTATTTTGGTACCCCTGGTCGCCGCTACCTCTGTGGGCTCCTAACCCATTCCCCCTCACTTCTGCTGCCCCTCCCAGGCTCCCCACCCATCACCCTTGGCCCCTGCTGCCTCTCTGGGCTCCCCCACCCCCTCTCATCACCCCCGGGACCTGCTGCCTCTCTCCCTACCATTGCCCTGAGCTCCCTTCCACAGCCTCGTACCCGAGACCTGCGCCATTTCTTGCCTCTTGATCATGTCACCCCCTGACCATGGTGCCCTGTGCACTCGCCCACATGAGAGGTTGGCCCCAGTGCACCCACCTGTAAGGTTGGCCCCAGGCATCACACTTTAAGAAAGATGTGGACAAATTGGAGAGAGTCCAGAGGAGAGTAACAAAAACGACAAAAGGTTTAGCAAACCTGACCTTTGAGGAAAGGTTAAAAAAAATTGGGCATGTTTAGTCTTAAGATAAGACGACTAAGGGCAGACCTGATAACACACTTCAAATATTCTAATGGCTGTTACAAAGAGGGTGGTGATCAATTGTTCTCCGTGTCTACTGATGGTAGGGCAAGAAGTAATCAGTTTAATCTGCAGCGAGAGAGATTTAGATCAGATAATAGGAAAAACTTTCTAATTATATGAATAGTTAAACATTGGACTACACTTCCAAGGGATATTGTGGAATCCTTATCTTTGGAGGACAGATTAGACAAATACCTGACAGGAACGGTCTGGATATACTTGGTCCTGCCTCAGTGCAGGGGGTTGGATTAGATGACCTCCAAAGGTGCCTTCCAGCCATACATTTCTATGATTTATGCTTTAGGAACTATTTTGGGGAAGTTCTATGGCTTGTGCAAGACAGGTCAATCTGGATGATCACAGTGATCCCTTGTGGCCTTGGAATCTACAAATCATGTGCCAAAAGTTAAGCAAGTATGTAAGAGTTGGCAGGGTCAGGGCCAAAGTTCACATTTGCTAATAGTTACTACACTGTATCATCTAACATATCACAGTGAGATTAACTGTTGGCAAATACTGACTTTTTAATGGTGTTCACTTTATGTACATAGATATGCATATGGTAACACACATGCATTATTATTTCAATAATGAAAAAATTAAGGTGGTTATTGTTGGGTTGTGGGTTTTTTGTTTATGTTTTGTGTCTGTGTTTTCGCGCGCACATTTTTTTTTTTTAAGCGAAAGAGAGGCCCAAATTTTAACCTAAAATAATGGGTAGACCTACATGGCTTTACTGGCTTTCTTTTGTCTCTCTGTTACTTAAAAAGGAAACTGTTTACCTAGACAAATTTACTACTAGTGTGACCTTGACAACATCAGAACAAAATCGTATAGTTGCTTAAACTGGAAGCCTTTCAACAGGAAGCATCTCTATACAAATACAATCTATACAATAGGCCTCGTTGGAGAATGGGAATAGGAATATTTTTGAAAAAAACCTAAAGTCAGCTTTTCCGTTTGCAGATACACATCTCTGTGGTTATTGCACAAATGATAAGAAATATATCAAACTGATGAGCTACCAAAAGAGGAGCTTGAGAGAGTTACATTTGCAGAAAAAGGAAGAATTTGGATCAGAAGCTCAATTCTTTGAAGTGTGAAAATTTAATGTAATCCAATTTTGGTTTTAATCTACACACACTAGCTTCTCACTGAATAAGTCTAATGCCAATTAAAAGTGCACATGAAACACAGAGAGTTATTCACCTTATCTTAACAATTCAGATCAGAACATGTATCTAAGTTCAACCACAGTGGATTCTGAGAAATGCTTTTTTAAGGGCTCACTCCTGCTCCCATTGATTTTAATGGTATAAAATCTGACACTAGGAGAAAGTTGATATTACTGGATACAGGGTGCATTTAAATTATTTGCACGGTTAAAGTTTGTGCTTGGATAAATGGGAAACTCTCAATGTTTATTCCAGGCTTCCCAAGCCAATTGCCTAATAGAATGTTTTAATAAGG
Organism: Mauremys reevesii; assembly: GCF_016161935.1. Lineage (NCBI taxonomy): Eukaryota > Metazoa > Chordata > Testudines > Geoemydidae > Mauremys > Mauremys reevesii. The sequence continues at coordinate 318,062,455 of NC_052623.1, forward strand.
GAATTATGCTACTGTAATTCCATTTAAGTATTTAATTCTCCAGTTCACCAAGTACCACTTTGAGAGCCTTCACTGAAAGAAGGGAATGAAGATATTTAAAAGAAATCTTCACTAAATAAAACTTTTCAACAGCTAATTTTTAATCATTTTATAAACACAAGAGAATGTTTAATTATCATGATTTTACTAATTATGTACTGCACCCTGTTGCGTCATAGCAATATAAATGGTAGAAAGAGTTTGGTTTGTACGGTATAGTCAGAAACCTAGATATACTTGGCCCGATTCACCACTGCATTATTCCAGTTTTATCCCAGTGTAACTTCATTGAAATAAATGATTTCAGTGGAATTACACCAGCATAAAACTGAAGTAATGCAGTAGTGAATGAGACCTATGACATATACACAAGAGATTTTGAAGGATAATTTTTCAGACTAAATAAAAAATAACCTTAAAATACCAAGGGCTCTGTCCTGCTCAAATCTGCATCTGTATCTGCTGGAACAAAGAATAGCTACAAGCCTCCCTGGGTCATTAGCTACAGAGGTTTTACTCTATTCCAGAGAGGTATTTCCCTTTCAGAAACAAACATGCATTGGCATATTCTCCCTTCCCCCACCTGCCAGTTTCTCATCTGATGAAAATGAAAAAAATATTTCAGTAGTAAAACAATCTGAAACTGTAGTCAGAAATAAATGGCTTGGGACAGCCAATATAAAAGTTAATTAAACTCATTTTAATCCTTCCATAAAAATACAACTTAATAGATCTGTATATACAAAGGTTACGTAGTCTTTGCTAAATTACTGACACCAATAACCATAACCTAATCCTGCTCTCAGTTATACTGCTGTAAATCCAAAGTAATCTCATTGAAGGCAAGTTGCATTATATGGGTTATTCTAGATTTACATCAGTGTAACTGAGAGCTGGATTTGGCTCCTTGTTATACTAAGTGAATATACACATCCCATAATGTTCATGTTTGTAATAATGTCTTTCTGATTTGTTTCAATATGACACCACTTCATCTCTCATGCATATACAAAGAAAAGCAAAGATGTAAGTGGATGGTGTGAAAGAGAGTACCTTGAATACATTTTTTTCTGCCTGAAAACTATAGTGTTAGGGACAAAGGGTGTGATTCAAGTCCCGTTAAAGCTAATAGAAAGCCTATTGTTGACACCAATGAGCATTGGATTTGGCCCTAGACATCTATTAAGTTTCAGAAAATTACAACTTAAGCAAGAAAAAAACCTCCCCTATCTCCCCCCCCCCCAACACACACACACACACACACGAAAATGAAACATATGCTTGCAGATTCAGTGCAATACCAAACTGAAGCAGAAGTTGCTAACACAGTTTTAGTGCTTTGTGAAAGCGCCAGCTGGATGGATGATAATTTTTCTACCCCTGCAGGGCATCAAAGCTTTTACAAAATCTTTCTTTTCACACATATTAACACTTAGCTTATTAAAACAGATGATACTTTTATTGTAAAACTGCCTAGGAATGTCTGAAAATATAAAGTACAAGAGATAAGTCTCATTTTGACCACCCAATCTAACAAACAACAAACACTGACATGACATATCATGGCTGCGAGTCTATGTTACAGGACCTTCTACAACTGCCACAATTGAAGTGTCACAGTAGAGGCTGTGAATTGCTGTTATGAAAACATTTGCAGTAACTTGCATAATTAAATGAAACTGCCAGAAAAGCTCTGTAAAATGCTGAGTAGATGGTACACAATAAATACATTTCAAAGTGAATATCACATTTCAGAATCAGTATTGTAACAGACTGTATTAAGCTGTCTCAAAGACATAGGATTACTTCCTCTGTTCAGATTCCCATATAATCAGAAGTGATTGCTCTCTTGATCCAGATTTCAGATATGTAACAAAGGAATTTAGATTTTATTACTATTTTTATGGGCTTGGTACTTTCAACACATATAAAACATGATCACCTCACACAGCTTCTAGTTCAGAGACACAGACAACACAGATCAGATGCATCACACATCAAGTGATGGTCGAAGCCTGAAGCAGTGGAGATATCCAGACAGCGTGTGACTGCAGGGCTTTGTGGATGAGGCTTGTGTAAGGAGAGATTTGGAGGACGAGGCCATTAAGAAGCAAAGGGAGCGGTTATAGGCAGTTTGGGGAGGGAGCAAAGAAAGTGTGCGTGGGAAAATTAGAGTGATGACATGGGCAAGAGTGCTGTGCAGGGTTTTGATGGTGAGGATGAGAAGCGCACTTGAAACGTGAGGTCAACAGGTGATGTTGGGTGAAGTTTTGAAAATACGAGTCCTGTATCTAAATAAGCATTAGGCTAACTTTAGGATTCTATATATTTGAAAATTTTGGACTAAATGTACATTAAACTAAGTTCTAAAAGTTACTCAGCAAAAACAGCTCTTAGAAATCTGAAGGAATGTCGCACAGTTTATTTGTTTTCTTACTTTATCTGAAGAATAAGGTATAAGAATTGTTATTTAGGGAAAATACCTTTTCAACTGTATCTTCATACACTAAGAACATCCATTACAATACAATTCTGTTCATGGCACTTTACTTCAAAATCAAAAGGTGGAATAAAACAAAATTGCATATCACACAATGATAAAATGATAGACTAGTTAAAATATTAATCTTAGAACACTTTTGATTTACTCATTCCAACACAGACAGCTCTCATGCAGGAAATGCATACAATTAAGGCTATCTTTAGTAGCAGAAGACAACCAAATAAAAAAGCAGAACAAAAATAGCCAACAGAGAAAAACATCCTGACCTGCATGCTGAATGTAATCAAAATGCAACTTATCCCTTTCAGATGTAACCATGATGCCAGCATGCCTTGCAAGGGTAGTTACTTACATCAAACAACTTTTCTATATACATTTCCTCATTGACCTTTTCTCGAAGTATATCCTGGTTTTGCCGAACAAACATAATGTAGGTGTCTGCTAGATCCATTCCTGGTTTCTGCGGAAGAGAGAGACCATAAGAAAACTGTAACTCACTGAGAAAGGGGTTATTTTTAATCAGTTGCGATTGTGAGATTATTAAAAATGAAAAATGATGTAAATATGTACCAACTCTTTGTTTTAATTAAAGTTGCTATTAACTTTGAATCAGATGCCATATTAAAGCAGGATTCGATATTAATAATTCCTAGCATTGTAATTTCATGAACATTTTTAGCCATCTATGTACACCGATACACATTTAGGGTGAAATCCTAGTTCCACTGATGTCTACAGCAAAACTTCCATTGAACTCAATGGAACCTAGATTTCACGCTTAGTGTTTTCAGTATTGCTTGCTGGATATGCCCTTTGGAAATTCTGAAATACAGAGGCAGTAATACTTATGAACTAGTTAACAATGAAGGAAAAACGTCAGGTTATATGCTCCTCTTGATCTATGAGCACTAAGGGAAGGTGGATGCAAACAGAGCAGGGAGAACATAATATTTAAAGTAATTTATATCCATACATTTATGAAAGATGACAACTTGTATGTGGGTATACAAATACATATACAATTTATATATCTAATGTAAATAGTTGAAAATAGAAATGTATGTACATTAAATATGAATCCAAAAAGATGGCCACATAAATCAAAATTATAAATCAGAAAAAAACCCGCAGAATCTCATGTTGCTGAAGCCCTCATACACCACTTCCTCGATACTGGTCCAGAAATTAGTTTGCGCCTAAAGAGTATATGACAATTCATAGAGATTAAGGAGTACGAAGGTGGCTTTAGCTCCCTTTTGCACTCCTTCAGACTTGTTCTGGTTCCAAGGTGCAAATGAGAGCAGTATGAACTTTGGGGATCCAAACTGTCAGAGGCTCAGGTTTGTTTCTAAATATCTACAAACCTTGGCCTGATTCTGATCTCCCAACTGATATAAATTAGCAGTATCTCCACTGAAGTCAGTTGAGTTACAATAGCATATAAAGCTAGTGTGATAGTACAATCTAACCCCATCTTCCCCAGGCCTTTGCACTGGCATAATGAGCAAAGAGGATGACTACGGATGGAGCTTTGGAACCATATATGGGAAAACAGAGAGGATGGTCACTGCTCTTTGAAATGTTTGCTAAGAGTGAAATATTCCCCTCCCTGCATCAAGCCCAAATTCTTCAGGCTTTGTGTGGGGGCTGAAGAGACTGAAGTCACATACCACATCCCGAAGACAGGATGAGTGTAGGCTAGGCTGTCTTTCCATGTCTATTCCACTCTGGCTGGAATGGTGGCTGCTAAAGTTTTGTATCCATAAATGTGTTTCCATTAGACCCTCCCCAGACAACCCACTGTCCATACTGGCCTATTGAAACCTGATAGGAGCTTCCTTGAAGGCAAGCTATAAGAGGGGTGAAGGAGTATGGATAGCCTTCTGAAAATGCACCACTCTTGGGTTAGTTTCAGTCTAAAAATATAATTTGTCCAAAAATAATATTTTATGATGTTCATAGAATGCAACTGAAGGACAACTGTTATGATGATATAGATCAATGTTTTTCAGTCCGTGGGTTGTGACCCAGTACTGGGTCGCAGCACGTCAGGCACTGGGTTGTCTTGCTCTGGTCAGCACCGCAGATGGGACTTTTAACGTGCTAGTACCTACCTTTTCTAACACTGCGCTGGGCCCTGGAAGCAGCCACCAGCGAGTTCACCTTCTAGTCAGGGGGGCCACGGGGCTCCGTGCGCAGCCCCCACCCCAAGCACCCCCTCCACACTCCCATTGGCCAGGAATCGGGCAATGGGAGCTGTGCCTGTGGGTGAGAGTTGCGCAAAGCTGCTTGCGTGCCTCTGCCTAGGAGCAAGACCCACTGCTGGCCACTTCTGGGGTGCAGCACGGTCCACAGTGTCAGGACAGGCAGGAAGCCTGCCTCTGCACCCCCGCTGCACTGCTGACCAGAAGCTGCCAGAAGTAAGTCCGTGCCCCAATCCGCTGCCCTAGCCCGGAGCCCCCCAAACCTGGGACTCCTTCCTGCATCCCAAACCCCTCATCCTTGGCCCCACCCCAGAGCCTGCACCCCCAGCCCAGAGCACTGACCCCCTCCTGCATCCCAACCTCCTACCTGGCCCAGAGCCCCCTCACACACCTCAAACCCCTCATCCCCAGCTCTGTTAGGTCGGGGGCATCAACATTTCCTTCAACTGGGTCCCCAGAGAAAAGGTTTGAAAACCACTGATCTAGATCAGATGATGGTACTGAATGTTATGCAATTTATTTATCTGATAGTACATCTTAACAGAAAACAATGTTTCTAAAGCACTCATGCTCCAATCCTTAGGTCTGGCTGAGCTTTGCTCAGCGTACAGCTTCAATGGTTGAGGAGGAAGGTGGCTGTATGCCACCTTTTCATTTCTGGAATACGTTAAAGCAGCTGCATAGCAGCTTTAACATATACCGGTCTGTAACAGCTTCCCAGGGCTGTATTGACAGAGCAGCACAATGACCACAGCATACATCAGAATCTGTCTTTAATAGATTTTTAAAGGCAGATATTTAGCATATTTTAGAGAATTATATGTAAACCATTTATATATTCAAAAATACCTTTACAGAAGATTTTGAAAACATGGCTATTTTATTACGCTATCGTTGTATGGAATTATGTTTTTACCAGTCCTTATTATAATGTACTTTATTAGAAGAGGGGTATAATTATGTTTGTGCACAAAGGCAGTAGGACTCGTCTACACTACTGCTTAAGTCAATGTACGTCAAATCAGTGAGCGGCGTAAGTTGCATCGACTTACAGCAGTGCCTACGCTGTGCTATGTCAGAGGAAAAAGCTCTTCTGCCAACATAGCTTCTCCCACCTCTCACTGTGGTGGAATAATTATGCTGACAGGACTGCGCTCTCCCATCGGAATAGCACATCTTCACCAGATGTGCTAGAGTGGTGCAGCTGTGCCGATGTAGCACAATAGCATGGACTAGCGCTAGCACACAGAACCTGCTGTACTTTCAGAAACTGCAGCTAAGATCCCAGCGATGTCTACCACAATAACAGGATGCAACACTCTGAGAATATTCACCACTCACAAGTTCAATTATCCAGCCCCTCAAGACCATTAACAAAATCAGACATTCTTTGTTAGAATAACTCTTTCACTGAATCTACCAAGGAACAAAACTGGGAAGACAACCCAGAATAAGGGATTCATTAATATATATGGAATTTATTATTTTTGCATAAATAACAGGGTCTAGGACTTCGTTTTCCAATATATCATAATATGAATGAGAAAATGTAGCCGTAGAATTTATCACATAGACCAGAGGTGGGCAAACTATGGCCCACAGGCCACATCCGTGGGACCCTCTTGCCCAGCCCCATAGCTCCTGGTCCAGGAGGCTGGCCCCCGGCCACTCCCCTGCTGTACCCACTCCCCTGCTGTACCCACTCCCCTACTGCCTCAGCTCACTGCACTGCTGGCGCAATGCTCTGGGTGGCAGCGCAGCTGCAGAGCCGCAGCCTGACCTGGTGCTCCGTGCTGTGCGGTGGGGTGGCTGGCTCCAGCCGGGCGGCACGGCTGCCTGACCTGGTGCTCATGTTTCAACATTATTAAAATGAACATTTCCATAAGATCATTTTGAAGTTTCAAAAATCAATATTTCAGAATTTCCATCCCATGTTAAATTTCAAAATGTCAGCTTTTTGCCCTGATTCAGGATGAAAAGAAATTTCAAAATGTCAAACTTTCCCATGGGATGGAAATTCCATTTTCTTACCAGCTCCAGTTGTGAGTGACTTCAGCATAACCAGATTTCAATGAGAGTTGAGGACACAGCTCCTTCCAGGATCGTGGCCAAAATGAAGGGCATTTGGGAAGCAGAATTCTACTTTTGCAGTTAGCACAAAACATCCTATTCTTAGACATTTGTTTCAATCACTTGTCTCCTCAGTTTAGAAACTAAATCACTAAGTGAAGGATATTCATAACCTATAATACAAAATGATATACTTTCATTCAGTATACCTTTTTGAGATTGTTAGAAAAATATTTCAGCATTCCATAGACCCTAGGAACTTGCTGAGTCCTGACATGCACGAGACAGAAATAAAAATGGTTCTGATTTGGAGTGACAATGGGAAAATATTTTGAAATCTGTAAACTGAAAAAAAAAATCTAACAAATTAGGGACCTGTTATTGTTCTTGGGGATAATTTTTCATAATACACACAAGTCTCCCATTGAAATGTTAATCTCTAACATTTCTATGATACATGCAAATTTTGCTTTCACTAAGTTGAGTAAAGAAATGTTTGTCCTGAAAACAGTCAAAACTAGAAAAAATAACATTTCCCATTAGCATCAACTCTTTCTTTTTCTTTGAGATGTTTATCTATTCTTGAAGCTGTGACATATGGGAATTTCACACCTAGTGAATATATTTTCATGTAGCTTGTGGCATGAGACTCTAATCATTAAAAGAATATACACAAGTAAGAGTAACTGCAACAGCTGGTGACATTTACCAATTACAATTACAGTTCTTAAAAACACTATCCTTTTTTAATGTGTATGCAGGGCAATTATTTCTGATAAATTGCTGAAAAAATGTAATTTTCCTTCTAAACAATTTCTACTTATAGTACAAATGTGTCTGGATAAGGAAGATTATAACTGGTTCAATGTTTCTTTATGGTAGGTCTCTCTGTTTTAAAAGCTGTGGCACACTGATTCATGAACTCATTGAAGCCATTACAAGCTGTCCCTTTATTGCATGTCATTTGGGATAGACACTTTAAACAAATTTGACTAAATCCATAATAAAATATATACTTCACTGTCTCTCCACACTGGGTATGTTGCATTTATTTGGCCTTCTTCAAATATGTGAAAGAAAAATATATATTGTAAACAAGTGACAAAACAGGATGTGTCACTGTAAACTGTGTTTTTAACATAAATAGAAAAATGTGGTTTTTTCCCCCATAGGGATGACTTCTTTCAGTTGAGCCATTTATATCAAAACATATCATCACTCTCTTATTTTGGATTTTTACATTTAAGAAAACAAGATGAATATCAAATTTGAAAATGTGAGAGAAAGATTAAGTCTCATTAGCAATCAGATATACCTTAAATGACAAACGGATACTAAGTTGTATTTAAAGTAACTATAACATGCTATATAGCAATGGACATTTCAGCAGACTGTTATGAATATCAAATAGATTATAATGGTGAGCACTTTTATACCTGAAATATCAAATTCTCCTTGTATGGAACTCCTACTGAAGTCAATGGAAGAGAGCTACCCAAATGCAATTGAGAGCAGAAGTTAGCCTGGTAAACTTAACTGAATAAGCATAAAGTTTTTTAATGGTCTGAAATCTTACAGAAAAGGAATAACCATATTTTAGGAAAGACAAAAGCTACTGTACTATTGTTTATTTAATTCAGAATAGTAGGCAGGATGTTTTGAATGATCAGAGATTGAAAGAGAAAGTCACAACGAGATTAATAGAAAAACTAGAAAAACAAAGACATCAAATGAAATACCAGGAAATGAAATATTTTAATAGGGTTACCCTGTTATTGGTTACACAAGTAACCAAATACAGTCACAAGTGATTGAGTTTAAACAAGGGTGTAGGCTTCAACAGAGCCCTTCTAGGGTTAATCACTAGTTAACCTGGCAAGATGAACATGCTGTTTAAAAAAAAAAAAAGATAAAAAAATTCCTTGTTAATTATATGCTGCAAGTGCTCTTACTTCCTGCTGCTACACCTAATCCCACAGGTGCAGGTCGTTTCTTTTACCATTCACTGGTAGGTGGATTCAACTCCACAGTCATTTTTTCAGAGCAACAGATTTAGATACAGAAGAAGCTGCTTAACCTTTCACTAGAGGTTACCAATACTCCAGAAAAACATTGTCATGGTGCCTGTCTAACAAGGAGACAAATTTATAAATACACTATTCCAGTTTCAAAGAGGATCCAGAAGCTACATTATAATTGACTTAATTTGAAAGCACGTCTTTTCCCTTAGAAAAGCTTGCCTGCAGCAACAAATCAGAAGTAATGCCATATTGTCTTAATTTCGGAGAGTTCAAGTGTTTACAGATGAAAGGTCTGCAACAAGTGCTACTCCTCCTAATGTTTCCCTATGGCTGGTGAGATATGACTTGGTTTTTGTGTTCTGCTTCTACAATGGAACAGCTTGTCACAATCTCAGTAGAAACCACACATATTTGTAAATACTTAAGTTATGTTGTTGTCACTTCATCATTCAAAAGATATTGTTACTTAGCAGAGCATATTAAACATACCCATGTTTCTGGTGTTACTGAGAAAAAAATTAGTTTGATAAGGATTGGTATCATGAAAGTGTTCATTCCTCAGGAGCTTAAAATTGATGTCATACTATATCTGTCCAAGAACAAAATTCTCCTGATTTTATTTTAATATCTGAGTATTTTTTTGACTGAAGGAAGGCATTTTCAACTGAAGCACTTAGCTGCAAAGCAGCCATGAGCGGGAAGGGGGCTCTGGGGAAGAATATGGGAGCCCCATGTTAACATTCCACCACTACACTGAAGAGAAGGTTGGGGTGATTTTCCTTACTTTGAAGGAAATCGCTCCTCTCTGGATACAGCTAAATATCATTGCCAGAAGTGACTTATCCCCTGTGCTCAACATTAAGGCTACGTTTTAGTCACGGGTATTTTTAGTAAAAGTCATGGACAGGTCATGGGCAGTAAACAAGAATTCACGGTCCATGACCTGTGCATGACATTTACTAAAAATACCTGTGACTAAAATTTGGGTGGGGGGCAGAGGAGCACAAGCGCCGGCTACCACAGCTCCCATTGGCTGGGAAACACAGCCAATGGGAGCTGCAGGGGTGAAGCCTGTGGGAGCGGGCAGTCCAGAGTCCCTCTCGGCCCCTCCACCACCTAGGAGCTGCAAGGCCATGCCAGTGGGAGCCCCACCCCCTGGGACCCCCAAACCACCTGCCCCTAGCCCCCTTCCACACACCCAAACTGCTGCTGCTGGCCCAGGGGCTGCCTAGCTCAGGCAGCCCCTGAGCCAGCACCAGCTACTACAGAAGTCACAGAGGTCACGGAAAGTCACGGAATCCATGACCTCCATGACAGACTGGCAGCCTTACTCATAATTGTTTGGCTTTGGAAATGATCAGATGGCACCAAATGGCAGCAATTAAAAAAATTATTGTGGTAGATACCCTTGGAACCCCCTACAAGGTCTTCATTCTCCCCTGCTTCACTCTCACACTACAAACTATATTATCTGTGCACTTAATTAGTTTGCAAGATAGTGCTGCGCCCCATGTGATTGTTTTTAAGGAAATGATTTTCCCCTACTCTTTCTTTGTCTTTTTAGATGGCAAGTTCTTCAGAACAAGCACTGCACCTTCTTTTATGTCAGGAAAAGAGCATACCATGTTCTGGGTGCTACCAGAAGCAAATACAAATAATGTATGCTAATTCTTTTTAATTATTAATAAAAGTAAAAAAATGGTTACTCATCTTTGTAACTGTTGTTCTTTAAGATGTGTTGCTCATATCCATTCCAATTAGGTGTGCGTGCGCCGCGTGCACGATCTTCGGAGAATTTTTACCCTAGCAACACCCGGTGGGTCGGCTGTATAGCCCCCTGGAGTGGCGCCTTAATGGCGCTGGATATATACCCCCTGCCGACCCAGCGCCCCCTCAGTTCCTTCTTGCTGGCTACTCCAAAAGAGGGGAAGGAGGCCGGGTTTGGAATGGATATGACCAACACATCTCGAAGAACAGTAGTTACAAAGGTGAGTAACTGATTTTTCTTCTTTGAGTGCTTGCTCATATCGATTCCAATTAGGTGACTCCCAAGCCTTACCTAGGCAGTGGGGTCAGAGTGAGACATTGCTGAGTACAGAACCGCTGAACCAAATGTGGCATCATCTCTAGACTGCTGTACTAACGCATAGTGAGCAGCAAAGGCATGTATTGATGACCAAACCGCAGCTCTACAGATTTAGTGAATTGGAACCTGGGCCAGGAAAGCGGCTGATGATGCTTGAGCCCTCGTGGAGTGGGCAGTAAGGTGTGGGGTCGGGACACCGGCCAAGTCATAGCAAGCACGGATACAGGCCGTGATCCAAGAGGAGATGCGTTGCGAGGAGACCGGTAGGCCTTTCATCCAGTCGGCCACTGCAACGAAGAGCTCGGTCATTTTCCTAAATGGCTTCGTACGCTCGATATAGAATGCGAGGGCCCTACAAATGTCCAGAGAGTGCATAAGTTAATCCTGCCACGTAGCATGCGGCTTCGGATGAAAGACTTGGAGGAAAATGTCCTGGTTCACATGAAAAGCTGATACCACCTTGGGGAGAAAGGCGAGGGGGTGGGGCTGGGGGTGGGGGAGGGGTGAAGCTGCACGTTGTCTTTATGGAAAACTGTATACGGCGGCTCCGATGTGAGGGCTCTGATTTCAGATACGCGTCTCGCTGAAATGATGGCTACAAGGAAGGCTGTCTTCCAAGATAGGTAAAGGAGTGAGCAGGTGGCCATTGGCTCTAACGGGGGCCCCGTGAGCCAGGTTAAGGTCCCACGCCGGAACCATGGGTAGAGGCGATCTAAACCCTTCAGAAATCTAACGACTATCAGGTTGGAGAAGACAGAGGAAGCATGTTCTCCTAGATGGAAAGCCAAGATGGCTGCCAGGTGCACCCTGACAGATGATATCTCCAGGCCCTGATGCTTTAGGGATAGGAGATAGTCTAGGATGAGAGGTATCGATGCCTGCAACGGGGGCATGTCATGCTGCTTGCACCAACAGAAGAAATGCCTCCATTTAGCCAGGTATGTGGCTCGAGTCGAGGGTTGCCTGCTGCCTAACAGAACCCGCTACACCGACTGTGAGCAGAGTAACTCTGACTGAGTTAGCCATGCAGCATCCATGCTGTAAGGTGGAGCGATTTTAGGTCAGGGTGACAGAGTCCTCCTTGGTCCTGTGAGATACGGTGTTCAGCCACAATGGGAGCGTGATCGGAGGCTCTACTGATAACTCCAGGAGTGTGGTGTACCAGTGCTGCCTGGGCCATGCTGGGGCGACCAGAATCATGCATGCTTTGTTCCTGCACAGCTTGAGTAGGACCCTGTGGACCTGCGGGAATGGAGGGAAGGCATAGAACAGCTGGCCTTTCCAGCAGGAAGTAGGAAAACATCTGATAGGGAAACCTGAGAGCGCGCCTGGAGAGAACAGAACACTTGGCACTTCCAATTGATGCACGAAACAAATAGGTCGACCTGGGGAAACCCCCACCTCAGGAAGATGGAGTGGATGATATCTGGACGAATCGACCACTTGTGAGGCTGGAAGGACCTGCTGAGGCAGTCTGCCAGCGTGTTCTGGACCCCTGGGAGAAACGACGCCATCAGATGTATCGAGTGGACTATGCAGAATTCCCACAGGCGAAAGGCCTCCTGGCATAGGGGGGACGACCGGGCTCCCCCTTGCTTGTTGATGTAGAACATGGCCGTGGTGGTGTCTGTGAGGACTGCCACACAACGGCCATGTAGGTGCTCGTGAAATGCTTGACACGCTAGGCGTACTGCCATCAGTTCTCGTACATTGATATGCAGAGTCAGATTGGATGTGGTCCACAGGCCCTGTGTTTGGAGCTCCCCGAGGTGGGCACCCCAGCCCAGAGATGATGTGTCTGTGACCAGGTACAAGGAGGGTTGTGGGGTGTGAAATGGTACCCCGTTGCACACCGATGTGGGGTCCAGCCACCAACGGAGGGAAGTCAAAACCGATTCCGGGACAGTGACCACCATGCTCAGGCTGTCTCGACCTGGTCGATATGCTGTTGATAACCAGGCCTGAAGCATGTGAAGCTGAAGTCTGGCATGCCTGGTTACATAAATGCACGAAGCCATGTGCCCCAGAAGGCCGAGGCACGTCTTTACCGTGGAAGTAGGAAAGTTTAGGAGGCTGCCGATGATGCTCACCATTGACTGAAAGCGTGCGTCCGGCAGGAGAGCAAGGGTGAGTCTGGAGTCCAGGACTGCCCCGATAAACTCTATTCTCTGGGTTGGTTCCAGAGTCAGCTTTCCATTGTGTTGAGCAGGAGACCCAGCCAGCAGAACGTGCTTAGGGCGAATAGAACATGGGATTGAACTTGGTCCCTGGTTTGGCCTCGAATGAGGCAGTCGTCGAGATACGGAAACACCTGGATCCGTTGACGAAAGTAGGCTGCCACGACGGCCATACACTTGGTGAACACTCTGGGAGCCGTGGACAGGCCGAAGGGAAGGACAGCAAATTGATAGTGTTCGTGATTGACCACAAAGCGAAGGAAGTGCCTGTGCGGCAGGTAAATCACTATGTGGAAGTACGTGTCCTTCGTGTTGAGGGCGGCGTACCAGTCCCCAGGATCCGGGGAAGGAATAATGGTCCCCAGTGAAACCATACGGAACTTCAACTTTATCATGAATTTGTTGAGTCCGCGCAGACCTAGGGTGGGTCGAAGCCTACCCTTGGCCTTGGGGATAGGAAGTAGAGGGAGTAAAAACCCCTGCCCCTTAGCTCCCTTGGAACCTCCACGATCGCTCCTATGGACAGGAGCGTTTGGACCTCCTGTATAAGGAGTTGCTCATGAGAGGGGTCCCTGAAGAGGGACGGGGAGGGAGGATGGGAAGGAGGGGAGAAAGAAAACTGGAGAGAATATCCATTTTCCACCGTGCGAAGAACCCACCAGTCTGAAATTATACGGGACCACACACGGTGGAAATGGGAGAGAGAATCTCAAAATGGAGGGGAAGGATCCTGGGTGGTGACTAATACGCCGTCCTCGGGCGCACCTTCACGAGTTTTGCTTAGGCCCCGCCGATGGTTTGGGAGGGCCTTGGTTCTGACCAGGTTGGTGGCCGTTGGATTTCTTTCTACCACCTCGTCCGCGTCTTCTATAGAAGTCCTGCCTCGGACGAGGGGGAGGGTAAAACCTTTGAGGCTGCGGCTTAAAAGGCTTGTGCTGAGTCACCGGGGTGTGCATACTCAGGGAGCACATGATAGCCCTGGAATCTTTCAGGCTCCATAATCTAGAGTCCGTCTTGTCTGAGAACAGGTCCTGCCCATCAAATGGCAGGTCTTGCAGGGTCTGTTGCAGCTCTGGTGGCAGGCCAGATACCTGCAACCAGGAGATGCGTCGCCTGGCTATGCCCAATGCCAGGGTCCTAGCTGCAGAGTCTGCTGCATCTAAGGAGGCCTGTAAGGAGGTCCTAGCCACCTTTTTGCCTTCCTCCACTAAAGCCCCAAACTTGTCCCTGGACTCCCGCGGAATTAACTCCTGAAATTTCCCCATGGAGTTCCACAAGTTATAGCAATACCAGCTCAGGAGTGCTTGTTGGTTTGCAACCCTGAGCTGAAGACCCCCTGCCGAATAAATTTTGCGCCCAAACAGATCTAGATACCTGGCGTCTTTTGATTTGGGCGCTGGGGTCTGTTGACCATGCCATTCCCTTGCATTCACCGAGGACACCACTAATGAACATGGCAGAGGGTGAGTATAAAGGTACTCATACTCCTTGGAGGGGACAAGTATTTCCTCTATCTCCCTCTGGCCATCGGTGGGATAGAGGCGGGGGTCTGAGATATTGTCTTGGTGTTGGTCTGGATGATGGGCAACGCTACTCGGGACAGGGCCTCCGCCGAAAGGATGTCCACCACTGGGTCCTCCAATTCCACTACCTCCTCCACTTGGAGGTCCACATTATGTGCCACCCTATGTAAAAGGTCTTGGTGGGCACGAAGGTCTATCGGGGGAGGGCCCGAGGCTGTTGTCCCCGCCACTGCCTCGTCTGGAGAAGATGACAAAGATGCCACAGGGTACAGAGGGTCCTGTGGCGGATCGTGTAGCGAGGAGTCCTCTTGCCCAGGATCTGCTACACTGGGGTCTGGGGCCTGTGTTGGGGTAGGTGCAGCCTCTTCCATACCCCCCGGATGGGGATGACTTATGGTGGCTTCTGGTACCCGAGGTTCTTAATGGGTTGAGTGGGAGGCCCCTGACGGAACTCCTTGGGCTTGCTGGTATGCCCACAAGGACCATTGCGCAGGATCCTGATTAAGGTCTTGGCCTTCATCATGCCATTGACCCACATTATCCTTGCTCTGGCCTGAAGCTGGGTAGGTCGAGTGCGAAGTACCCTCAGACTGCAACGACCGTGAGGCGGAGCACAAGGACCAAGGTGGTGCGGAGCGTGTCTGTGTCAACTCTCCAGGGCGTGGTGCGGACCAGTACCGGGATGCTGGAGAGAGGTGGTGGCGAGGCGTCGGGGAGCGGTACCAGGATTGAGATCGACCCGGTACCGGGATCCAGACCTGGATCGCGATGACGAACGTCTGTGGGAGCGGTGCCGGGATTGATTTTGGGAAGGCGATCAGCGCTGCGATCGGTGCTGGGAGCGACGTTGGGAGTCCGAATGGTACCGCAGCCCGGAGTCATGCCGAGAGGTGGACTGGTGCCGCGAGTACGACCGGTGCCGCGAGTACGACTGGTGTTGGGACTGCGTTGGGACTGCGAATGGTGCCAGGATCGGGAGCAGTGCTGCGTCTCCATGCTAGGAGATGGCAGATGTATTAGGGTAGGCTTGTCCCTAGACAGTATAACAGAAGTCAGAGGCGGTGCCACACTCTGCGCCGGTGCCGGCTCTGTGAGGGCAATGAGGTCTCTCGCTGTCGCAAATGTCTTCGGCGTCGACAGAAGCTGGGGCTCAACCACGGTCCGGGTCGGGGAGCCAGTGTGCACTGGACTCAATGGCTCCTCCCTCGGTGCCGGAGTCAACGGTGCTGATATCAGCGCTTGTACCTTCGGTCGCTTCGGTGCCGGATGTGACTCTGAGGTTAGGCAAAGGAGGTGCTGGCGCCTGTTGCTGCAAGACAGTCACCTCCGGCTTGCGCAGTCTCTTCTGTCCTGGTGACAGAGAATGGCGCTGAGCCATTTGCACTGGACGTGGTGCTGGAGAGGTCTGGTGCCGCGGGCCTCTATCCGAGTCTCCCCGCGGTGCTGTACCTGAAGCCACTGCCGGGGCACTGCGCACCGATGTGCTCGGTGCTGGAACTTGGCGTGCCGATAGGGAATCCAGGCTCAGGGCCACCTCCATAAGGAGCTGCTTGAGCCTAAAGTCCCGCTCCTTTTTGGCTCGAGGTCTGAACACCTTATAGATCGTACACTTCTCGGCCTGGTGAGACTCCCCGAGACACTTCAGCCAAAAGTCATGGGGGTCTCCCATTGGCATAGGCTTTGAGCAGGTTGAACACGGCTTAAAACGCAGAGCCTTGGGCGGCGGCAGGGAGGAAGGGGGAGGATCCCTTCCAACCTGCTAAACTTAACTACAAGCCTAACTTTATAACTATAACACTATTTACACTATATTACCTATATAACAACTAGAACAACGATCTAAAACCGGGAAGCAAAAGCTAGGGAGAGTGGAGGACAGCTATGCTGCGCTCCACAGTTCCAACGACCGTCACGGGTGGTAAGAAGGAACAGAGGAGGCTCTGGGTAGGCTGGGGTATATATCCAGCACCATTAAGGCACCACTCCAGCGGGCTCCACAGCCGACCCACCGGGTGTTGCTAGGGTAAAAATTCTCTGACAATTGTGCATGCAGCGCGTGCACACCTAATTGGAATCGATATGAGCAAGCACTTGAAGAAGAATAAACTGCTATCAGTGCTGCTACTATTCTCAGTCCAGGGCTTTCAGCACATCTTTTTGCTGTTGCTTTAGCTAGTGCACTGATGCCATGCCCATGACCCATAACTGTTTCTTTGTAAAAGCCACATACTACAAATGTTCAATGCTTCCAAATGCAAATTCCCTGTGACAAGATGCTCCCTCCCCCCCTCCTTCAAAAAAGGCTTCCTAAAATGGAGGAATAATTTTTGTAGTTGTTGATTTAAGCAGGAGTGGAAAAAGCAGAAGATGGTTCATGGCAGGTATGAATGAAAAGGGCTTGGTTGGGTTATATTTTATCCTTGAAAAGCTGAATGACTGGAAGAACAGATTGGCAATCAGGAGATTGCTGAAGACGTACAACTCAAAGCTAGAAGTTAAGACCTCAGCACATCAGTGATGTACAGGAGAGAATGCAGAATTATTTTGCTAACAATTCTTAATGCTGCCTTAATGTCAAAGACCAACAACTATATCACAAACAGGGAGTCAGATATTTTAGCATCCCAAAGCAGCTACAATCCACATATGCAAGAGGTACAATAAAACAAACAAAAACCATATAGGCATCATAATAATATACTGACCTCAAAGAGTGCTTGATTAGCTGCTTACACAAATTTCAAAGGCAACTAAATATATAGTTTAGTATTTGGACCTCAACGTGTCACATAGGAAAGAACTGAAGGTTGGAGACTGGACCACAGAAAATAGGGTGAGTAGTAGCAGAAATGCTAAAGACAAGGAACAAGTAAAGGAACATCCGGAAGAGAGGCTTCTAGGCTATCACTGCATCTCTGGATTTCTCAGCTCTTTCTTTACAACTGCAACTCAGCTGTTAAAGACTCTGCAAATTTAGTAAATGCCTGAAAGGGGCCAACTCGTTACCCACACAATAGATTATAAACTACTTTCACTTAGTTTAAATACCAAAGCAAAAGGAAGAACACTGTGTCTAATTTCTTAAGACAATGTGAAGCAGTGCAGAAAAAGACTGCAAAACAGCACCTATTGCTAACTGTTCAGTTTGACTGGCATGTTATTCTGTTATGTATGTTGAAAGGAAACCTGAACGTTCAGTAAACTCAGTGTCTGACTATATAATGGAGCACAAGCTGGGAAAGTAAAATGTTGCACTGATTTATCATTGCTGGAGTCTTATTACTAGCTTTGTTAATACTCTCTACCAATTTAAGATGCTAAACAGTAGATATAAGTATGTACCTTTAAATTCATAACCCAAACATATCCAGTTCCAGTCAACTCTAGTAGGCCAGAGTTGGTATGTAGGGTAGGCCTATTCAACAAATTTTGAGACCCCCAACCTCTATCTGCTGTGATCCCATCACTGCGTGTGGCGTGTTGTGCTGTTTTCTTGGCGTATCCCATCGTAGCTGACGTATGAGTGTCAGTTTGTTTCAGTGAGTCTTCTTGTATGAACATACACCAATGAGGGATCCGCAGATACATCCGCATGTCGGGCAGATCTGGCCACATGTTTTTAACATGACCTGGTTTCTTCGCTCATGCTTCTCTCTGGCTTTTTCTGTTCTGCTGTTCTGGATAGCTTTAACTGCAGACCAACAGGTCTGCCTCCATCCTGATATACTGGCGGCAGCAGCTTCTCATGTGCCTCACTAGGTACACGGCCAGTCTTAGGATTTGGGGGGGAGGGTCAACTAAATGGGCTAAACAACCCAAACACCACTGATAATATAAATGTATGTGTATGAAATGATAAAGGTGGAGGGGAATCCTCAGGTCACCACCAGCCTCATGCTGCAGAAGAGACATAGCCTAGTTTATTGTTCTGGGGGATGTGCATAGTTCACAACATTTGAACTCTTGTCCTGAGACACTCAACCCTAGGCCCCTATTCAGAACAGCACTAATGACTTCAGTTGGGCTTACGTATATGATCAAAGTGAGGCACATGTTTAAACATTATCCTCAACAAGGATACTTTCCTGATTTGGGGCCCTAATGATCAGTCACATTTTCAGAGCAATCCTTGCAACCTAATGTACTAGATTTTTTTTTTAAATGAAAGCACAGATTGATACATTGACTCCCCAAAATGAGATCACACAACTGCAGGCCTGAAAGGCAGGTACTTGAGGTTGTCAAGCAGCATCTGGTCATCTTCTGAAAGTGGTGAACCATTCAAGAGAGAGGTCTAGCTTTGCTGTGATCAGCACTGGCCCTAAGGGTGAAAGGTGACAAAGGTGTTTTCATGCTGCATTTGTGCTCCCCCAGTCCCTGCACTTCTGGAGACTGATTTGGCCATTGGTGTAAGTTAGAGAAGCCTCGGGGCTGCTCAAATTTACAGTTGCCTGCAATAGCCCCCAAGGATAGCATTGAAAGATCACTGTATGCTCAGGCCACACAGCTCTTACACCCTGTGAGGACCAGAAAGGGGTGGTATAGAACCAAGGCTCGTTAATTGGTGAGGGGAAGGCCCCTCTATAAATGCTTCCCCTCATTAATCCTTCAAGACTCCTGGGGATTACAGCAGCCTCCTCACTGGCTTTCCTGGCGTGACAAACTCCCTGCTGGCAAACTACCCAGTATTCTTTAAAACGTCCTCCTTTCACACGTATTGTCCCTTTTCAAAGATTTCCCTTTCCTTCAGTTGCAGTGCTCGCACAGACGCTGAGGCGACTAAATGGCCATTCTGAGCTTTACATATCACCCTCGCTGCAAGACATTTGATCAGAAGTAATTCCTGTGGCATCTATAAAAGATGTAGCACTATAACGGAGAGATTTATGTTCTGCCATGTAGATTCCCCTAGAGGCTGCAGTAGTCCGAGCTGCTCCTGCTTCGTGTAGGATGATAGTGGGTCAATCTGACCCAGGGAGTGGGGAATCCAATGGACTCACTTGTGGCTCTTTCCTCAGTTCATCCCCCACACCTAGCAGTATAGAGTCACCTTAGGGTGCAAATCCTGGCCCTACCCTGTGATCCACTGGAACCACACTGGCTCAGCTGCATCTTGGTTTCTTTGTGACTGTGGAGGATGGGGGGAGAATTTAGATCCCAAATAGAATTCAATTTATTATATATTTGAAACTACATCAACCGTAAAGCAGCATTTCTGGCTGCCTTGTAAGCCTCATGCCACTTTTTTAACCAATCACATTCTGAACATGAAGAGCGGGATTCAAAAGTGCTCAGTCTTGGCCCCACTCTACTCAAATTGAAGTCAATGAGAGTTTTACCATTGACTTCAATGAGAGCAGAGTTAGGCCAATGCTGAGAGCTTTTGAAATCTCTTTTCCATATCTAGTCTAAATAAATAGGAGCTCTTTTCATTTGATCTAACAGAAGTCTACGAATTTCTAATTTTTAAAGACATCTTCCACAGGCATTTGTTTAGCTTCTGAAGTACCTTTCCAAAGATTTTATTTAGGCATTCCCCAAGCATGAAATATTGCCAGCATAAATGGTGTTTAATCTGGATTTGGTCTGAGGTCATCATTTCGAATGGAAGACAAGTTGCATGTTTTTGATAAAACATAGGGGGTAGTTCTAAGATTCAGAAAAAGAAAACACCAGCCAAACAAAACAAACACCAAGAAATAATATTAAGAGAGAAATGTCATAATTTGTTACAGTATGTGCAAGTTAGGCAGAAATATAAGACAAAGGTAATGAAGTAACCTAAAACAGTTCCACAAGTGTGGTAAGGCTTTTCCTTTTATTGAGGCTTTCTGTTTTGTTTTTTTTTGGGGGGGGAGGGGAATTTGTTTTTTAATTTTATGAATTATTGTACAAAGGGACTTGTAGGCATTAGGTTTTTGGGGTGTAAAACTGTTTAAAGGATTTCTACCTGCAACTTCAGATATATTTGCAATTCTTCTGTAACTTGTATTTCTTATTTCTTGTAAGCATCAATAAGGACATACCATTTTAAAAGAGATATTATTAATATTAGGCTAATCACGCTTATTATTATGTTTCTCAGATAACTTTTATGCTTGTTTTGAAAAAATATTTAAAATATATTTAATGGACAATAAATAGAGCAGCTGACTTTTGTTTCTACATTAAAAAGAGCTTAACCAACATCCCTTACTCACATACGTAACCCTTACTCATGTATGTTGCATGTAGCACCAACAGAGCTGCAGGCATAAATAAGGGTTACTCATCTGAATAAAGGCTGTAGGATCAGGCTTTTGTTTACAAGTAAGGAATTTATCAACAGTGATACCTGAGGATGATGCTTGTACATACAGTATCCAATTGTTTAAATGTAACTGATCATACTTGCGCAAACAATATATCATTTCAAAATGATGAAATGTCCCCTATGATTGAGTTCCTAGGTTACAATTCTCTGTCTTCCCACAACTGAAAAAGTGCATTGAGAATAACCTTTCTAAGCTTTGCTTTGAGAGTTAGCTGTTGCGAGAGGGAAATGAGATGCCCTCTAAGGGTTGTGATGACTGTTTAACTACTCTGTGTAAAGCTGTAGTGAACCTCTATGAGAGATCATAATGACAACAATGAAAAATGTAAACTAAGAAAAACTACATCTATTTGTAGATTGTGCCTAATACTAGAAACAAGTGAAATTTTAAAAAAAGTCATACTTACAGGAACATCAACATATTTTGCAGCTGCTTTCACCTTTAAAAAAATTAAAAATAAGAAACAAATACTGTAAGTGATAATTATTAGGATTATATGTAGTTTTAAAATTAATAGTTGGTTAATAATTCATATACTTACAGTGAATGAAAGTATTGATGAGAAGAATGTGCCTTCATCGTACCTTGATAGTTTAGACAGCACACCTTCTAACACTGAAACAAACTACACAAAGACACAGTATAAATATTTATATATATACAGTGCCATGTTATTATTAAGGATGGGAAAGTGAATACCTTCTCCTGTTTGCACTCTGTAACAGAACACTGTAGCCTGAAAATCTGATCATTTTCTCCATCTCTCAATGAGCTGAAGTCATAGGAAGTACTTAGTTTTTCAGTTTCATCTATAAACAAAACTGATGGAAGTCACTACTTCCAATTGCTTAAAACAACTCAGAAATAGGGGGGAAAAGCAAATCAACCAACCAACCAAACAAAAAACAAAACCCCACTTCTAAAGAATGGCTTTCTGTCTTGTACCACTTTATTACCTCCAGAACGTGTGCTTAAAAAAATGCGTGTACCCATTATACATTTATTCAGAAATAGAAAAACACTTTTATTATTTTTTAAGACCACATTTCAGAATGTGGCACAATAGGAAGTAGAAAGTTATGGGCAGCCATGGGAATTTCATTCATGCTGCTGTTGGAAACTGTTTTTAAAATGGCATGGTGGTAGGAATTAAGGATCAAGTGCAACGGTTAAGTTTAAATGTCCTGACATGCAATATTTTTCTAATGTTTAAAAGGCAGATGAAATTAACCAAAGCTGATTTCACTGGTTTGTGTATTAGCACCACTGATTACGTCAGCACTGCTCTAGGAACAGTGTTCATTACCGAACTGCTACTGAAGAACTAGCTAAGAATCCAAAAATATAAGGCCTGAATCTTGGACGTACTATGATCACTTTGCTCTACTCTGCAATTGGAAAGAGACCATAAACCTGGTGGATCTGGCACCTGTGATTCTATGAGTGCCATGGCACAGTCATAGTATAAGGCCACCTTTGCCAAACACTGAGTCCTGCATGCAAATTTTAGGCATAATGTTGACATAGGTTATGAAAAAAATAACTTAAACCAAACTAAACAAACCCTCCACCTTCGTGTATTAGATTTCTTTGATAATGTCATTTATGACATCACGTACAAGAAAAAAAGAAAATGTAACAATTGCTGAGAAAAGAATACACACACAATGTAGCTCCATTACTGGTTAATTATTGCATACGTGCATGCTCACTGGTCATATGTTAATTGCCTCATGACATACGTAAAGAATGTTGTAAAAAGTAACTGTCTGCTGCCTAAATATTCATTCTCAGAACCAAGGAGTAGCTCTTTATGAGTGTGAGGACAGGACAAAATTCCATCTGGCATGCTGTTAATGGGCAGTATCACGGTGTCACAACAGTGTCACCTTCCCTTCTCCCTATGAGAAACTGAGAGCATCACCTTACAATAAAACCTGCTCCCAACAGTTCAAAGAGCAAGAGTAAGTGCACAATGACACTCATCACCTAATCTATTCATTCACATTTATAAATGATTTATCATCACTGTAGGATCCAAGAGCTGTAGTTGGATTACAAATGCATTGGGCTACTGGAGGGGATGGAAGTTGTATTTTTCTCTGCTCTGGGTATAATCAGGGTCCTGGCCTTGCATGGGATGCCAGTTCTCTGCCTTGCTATTACATGCCAGTGAGTAACCATTGCTTTCTCACTGCAGTACTCTTACAACACTCATCTTATTCAGAAGGATTCTTTCTGCAAAATGTTAGTCAATATTATTCTGAAAAGAGCCATTGCTGGAGGGACTGATCTCAGAAACAAACACCAGGCCCATGTTTTGAGCACTAACATGTTATTAAAACCAGTATATTAAAAGAATGCATTGAAATCCCAAAGAAATCCAGTTAAATACAGGGCTCAGATATGAGGCTGGTGATTGTGTCTTTAGCTGTTTCCTGTGATCTCTCTACATAGACCTGAGGGACTATATAAATACTTCTGAGTATACTTTGCATTTTCAGGTCTTCTGGGGTTGTCAGGATGAGACACTGAGATTGCTTTGTTTCACTGCTCTGTATTATTCATGTGATTTGTTTAACATTTTAGCATGGTAAATCTTTGTGAAATTAGCAATTTAATCGTTACTACGTGAAATCTCATTGAAATAAAAAGGTATCAGCATCCTTTTCATTTCTGTAGGAAATCATTACAGATAAAAGCAATTAGTAAAAGGTAAATATTCTAATAAACAAGGTTTACTTCCCTGTCAAAAATATAATACACTGGTGATAACTCAAAATAGTGTGATTGATTAATACCATCTTTGGATCCAGAACATAAAAGAATATGGATGTTATAATGACAGCTGTTGGTTCTTGCTGACCAAGAATAACAATGATTTATCAACTATGCTTTGAATCTTCAGTCTTTGTCCCTTGGAATGGAAGCAAGCAATACAATTTGCTGATGTCACTGGGCATCCAAGCTCTGTATTCCACTAGGAAGAGATAGTTAGGCTTTCAGTGATCAGCCAATCACGAAGAAGACTGCTTTCCCCCAATTTCCTAGGCTTCAGCATCCTCTAATAGTATCAATGCTGCAGTAAAATGTATCTAAAAATTCCCTTCATATCTAACTGCAACAGCAATTGAAGTAGGTAATCTTAGGGCAAGATTTGCCAGGTTATGCTGTCAGGATGACTGTTGCTGAAAAATCATGAAAGGCAGCCCATCTCCACATTATGGAGATGTTGGTCGCTGTTCCCTAATTAAGGATGAGTTTTGCGCTTAAAAAAGGGGATTCAACATCTTTGTTATATATGAAAAATACAGCATATCCTTCCCAAAATTACAACACTTTCTTTTACAATATAGAATTTTTTTTTAAGAATTTATAAGTAAACCCATTAAATAGGTTAGGGACAAAATTAATTAAAAATCTGACTTTAAGAAATTGAACTACCTGTTTTGGACCTTTTCTTTGTCTCATATTACCTTAAAAATGGAACAACATAGACTTCAAACTTCTCACATAGTTTATACTCAACTGAAATCTTGTGCATATTAGCTATATTAAAAGAATTGTTCCTAAAGATAGGAATGACAGGAGACATTAGATATGGGTTTAATCAGGCTTCAACTTTATTATTAGACAGATGTCTGGGACTAACCCGGTGGATAAAATGTGTGCAGTGCAGGTGCAAAATTTATGTCCCTCCAGCAGATTCCCTGCCGGGACCTTACCAATTCCAGCCACTTTTGGGGGTGAGGGGCTTCCACAGCTCTTCCCCATTTGTTCAAGTCCCTCCAGCAATTTCCTTGCTAGGACCTTACCACTTCCAGCCAATTCCAGGGGGTAGGGCAGGGGGCCTTTCACCGGCACCAGCTCTCCCCCCACCCGCCCTTTTCATCCAGGTCCCTCCAGCAATTCCCTTGTCTGGGCCTTACTGACTCCCCCTCTCATAAGAGGGGTTAAGGTGGACTATAATGATGGGGGGGGTTGCTCCCTGCTATACCAATCATAGGAGTCTCCAACTGCCCCCGGCTTGCTCAATTACCAAGCACCTCTCTAATTCATTTTCCAAGCCATTTTTTCGTTCTTTTGTGCTTTAATTTATGGAGTACCTGCACTGAACATCCGCTATACACTTAAATAAAGAGTTGCAACATATGGCCTACCGCCCATCATGCCATGCATGAACAGAGCCTACCTGAACCTGCTGCAAGGAAGGTGAAACCCCCCCCACTGCACCTGGCCAATATGGTGGGAAGGGAAAAATTCCTTCCCAGCCCTCCTTAGTTGGGCGGTTAGCATAATGCCCACAGCAGATATAACTAAACACCTGGCATATTTGTGACCTAATTAGGGAGGAAGGGTGGGTGCTGCCCAGCCTGTTCTGAGTGAAGAGGGAAGGGACCAGGCCCAGCGGACCTTTTTAAACCCCTTATTCCCAGTGAGTATTGCTCTACTCCTCCCCTAAACCAGAAAGCATTGCCTTCTTCTCTCGGCCAGCCAGCCAAACTCCTCGCTGCTTAAGTGCAGGGTAGCGATTCACCGGCTCCTCACAGTGGTGTTCTTTGCCTCCTGAGAGTTTGAGATGACTATTTTTCCTGAGCACATCTCTCTTTCAATCAAACTGGAAACAATAGCAGGCTGTGGCTATTTTTAAAGGAGGTAGCCTTAACTGTGCGCAACCTATAGCCTCAGTCTTCTTGAAAACAATGATTTAAGATTCATATTTCATACCTTCAAATAATCAGAAAAATCAAATGGCACATTCTCTTTGTGTTTCTTGTTTCATGTTCATGTATGAGACTTTTAATAATTAAAAAAAAACCTAAGGAAATTCCC
Source organism: Mauremys reevesii (assembly GCF_016161935.1). Taxonomy (NCBI): domain Eukaryota; kingdom Metazoa; phylum Chordata; order Testudines; family Geoemydidae; genus Mauremys; species Mauremys reevesii. The sequence goes on from NC_052623.1 coordinate 318,088,225, forward strand.
AGCCAAAAATATGTTAAGATGGAGCTAAGATTGAAAGTACATATCAGTAAATTGGGGTTAAATAAATGACAGAGACATTGTAATTATCCCCCCTGGAAAAAACTGCTTTATATACCAAGAAAATCTCAAAAGTGAAGGTTAAATTTATGAGAGAGTAAATTTGCACTCTCAACCTTAAATCCATTTGAATGTAATTTTTGTTTGGGAGTATGTACCAGGGTTAGGAATGATGGGGCTATATTCAGCAAAACTGGTGCAAGCTTCTTGTCCTCTGCTGAAGAGTCACCCCTGCAAAAGGTAGGCAAGTGTTACAGCTGCTGTCCTGCAAGGGTTTGCTGCCTGGAAGGGTAGACAGTATCTTTATCTTCTTCCAGGGCTTCAGGAAGTTAATTGGAGGGAGTCTGTAAAAAAAACAGTTACCCACCTTTTGGTAACTGTTGTTCTTCGAGATGTGTTGTTCATGTCCATTCAAAGTAGGTGTGCGCGCACCGCGTGCACGCCAGCCGGAAGATTTTCCCTAGCAGCGTCCATAGGCTTGGCCCGGGCGCCCCCTGGAGTGGCATCACCGCGGCACCCTATAAAGGGGCCCGCTGACCCCCCCCCTCAGTTCCTTCTTGCCAGCTCTCCGACAGAGGGGTAGGAGGGTGGGTGTTGGAATGGACATGAACAACACATCTCGAAGAACAACAGTTACCAAAAGGTGGGTAACCATTTTTTCTTCTTCGAGTGGTTGTTCATGTCCATTCAAAGTAGGTGACTCACAAGCCTAACCTTAGGAGGAGGGGTCGGAGATCACTACTGACTGGAGAACTGCATGACCGAAGGCTGCGTCATCCCTCGCCTGTTGCATGATGGCGTAGTGAGTCGAGAATGTGTGGATGGAGGATCACGTGGCCGCTCTACAAATCTCCTGAGTCGGGACCTGAGCCAGGAACGCCACAGAGGAGGCCTGTGCCCTAGTGGAGTGGGCCATGACCGGAGGGACAGGGGTCTTAGCTATACGGTAGCATTCCCGGATGCAGGTCACGATCCACGAAGAGATGCGCTGAGAGGAGACCGGGAGCCCCTTCATCCTCTCTGCCACAGAGACAAATTGCTGAGTCGAGCGTCTGAAGGGCTTGGTACGCTCTATGTAAAAAGCCAAGGCCCTGCGGACATCCAGGGAATGTAGCCTCCACTCCTCACTGGAGGAGTGTGGTTTCGGATAAAACACCGGGAGAAATATATCTTGGCCCACGTGGAACTGGGAAACGACCTTAGGTAGAAAGGGTGAGGTCTAAGTTGGACCTTGTCCTTGTAGAAGACAGTGTACGGGGGCTCAGATGTTAATGCCTGAAGCTCCGACACCCTTCTGGCCGAGGTGATCGCCACCAGGAAGGCGGTCTTGTCTGACAGATATAGCAGGGAGCACGAAGCCAGAGGCTCAAAGGGAGGCCCTCAGAGGACCAGATTCAGGTCCCAGGCAGGGGTCGGCTGACGAACATGCGGGAAGAGCCTGTCCATACCCTTGAGGAAACGCCCAACCAGCGGGTTCGCAAACACCGAGGCATCCCCTTCTCCCAGATGAAAGGTGGATATGGCCGCCAAGTGAACGCGAATGGAGGAAAGGGAGAGGCCCAGATGTCTTAGGTGGAGCAAATAGTCTAGGACAATGGGGATTGGGACCCCCAGCAGGTCGTGACCCCGCTGACTCGACCATATGGAGAAGCGCTTCCATTTTGCCAGGTAGGTGGCCCTAGTAGACGGTTTCCTGCTACCTAGCAGCACCTGCCTGACCTTCTGGGAGCACTGCAACTCCACCGGGTTCAGCCATGGAGCATCCTGGCAGTGAGGTGAAGGGATTCGAGGTTCGGATGGTGGAGGGATCCCCGGTCCTGCGTGATCAGGTCCAGCAGCAGGGGCAGCGTCAGGGGCGCCTGAACTGACATGTGCAGGAGTGACGTGTACCAATGCTGGCGCGGCCACGCCGGAGCTATCAGGATTACCCTCGCATGGCCCCTGCGAATCTTCAAAAGCACCCTGTGTACCAGGGGGAAAGGAGGGAAGGCATAGAGCAGACTGACCACCCAAGACTGTAGGAAGGCATCCAACAGAGACCCCTGACTGCAGCCCAGGAGGGAGCAGAACCATCGGCACTTCCTGTTTTCCCTCGAAGCAAACAGGTCTAACCAGGGAAAGCCCCAGCGCTGGAAAATTGATCGCGCTACATCCCACCGAAGGGACCACTCGTGACCCCGGAACGAGCGGCTGAGGGTGTCTGCCAGACCATTCTGCTCCGCCGGAAGGTAGAATGCCGTCAGGTGGGTGGCATTGAGAATGCAGAAATCCCACAGCGCGAGGGCTTCCCTGCATAGGGGAGAGGAGCGTGCACCCCCGTTTGTTGATATAGAAAACTGTTGCCGTGTTGTCCGAGAGGACTGAAACACATCTGCCGGCCAGGTGGGACCGGAAGGGTTAGACACGCCAGGCGGACTACCCGCAGCTCCCTGACATTGATATGCAACTCGAGGTCCTCCGGCGACCACAAGCCCTGCGTCTTGAGGTGACCCAGGTGCGCTCCCCAACCTCGATCCGAGGCGTCTGTCACCAAGGAGAGGGAGGGCTGCGGGGCAGCGAAGGGGACACTCATGCAGACTTCCCGCGGGTCGAGCCACCATCGCAGCGAGCTTAGCACCAAATGGGGAATGGACACCACTAAGTCCAGGGGGTCCCTGGCCGGGTGATAAACTGTCGCTAACCAGGACTGTAGCAGGTGGAGCCGGAGTCTGGCGTGGACCACCACATAGGTGCACGCTGCCATGGGGCCCAACAGCTGGAGGCACACTCGCGCCGTGGTTACCGGGGCGCAGCGCAGTCCAAGGATAAGCTCGGAAATCGCACGGAACCTGGATTCCGGCAGATACGCTTTGGTGGGAGTGGAGTCCAGAACTGCTCCTATGAACTCTATGCGTTGTGTCGGAGACAGGGTGGACTTGGCCTCGTTCAAGAGGAGGCTGAGGTCGAGAAAGGTCCACCTGATGAACGACACCTGTGTCTCTACCTGCTCTTTGGAGCGGCCCTTTATGAGCCAGTCGTCCAGGTAGGGGAATACCTGGATGCCCCGCCTGCGCAGGAAGGCGGCCACGACTGCCATGCACTTCGTGAAGACCCTGGGAGCGGCTGACAGGCCGAACGGGAGCACTGTGAACTGCAGATGGGCGTCGGCCACAACGAACCTGAGGTACCGACGGTGTTGGGGAATTATGGCAAAGTGGAAATAGGTGTCCTTTAAGTTGAGGGAGGCATACCAATCTCCTGGATCCAGGGAGGGAATAATCGAGGACAGGGAGACCATGCGGAACTTGAGTTTCCGTACAAACTTGTTCAGCCGCCGCAGGTCTAGGATGGGCCTTAGGCCCCCTTTCGCCTTCGGTATTAGGAAATATCGGGAGTAGAAGCCTTTGCCCCTGAGCTCCCAAGGGACTTCCTCCACCAACCTTGCCTCCGTAAGGGACTGCACTTCTTGAGTTAGAAGATGCTCGTGAGATGGGTCCCTGAAGAGGGACAGGGAGGAGGGTTGGTGGGGCGGAAGGGAGGAGAACTGGATAGAATATCCCCTCTCTACCGTGCGGAGCACCCATTTGTCCGACGTGATTCAGGACCAGGCATGGTAAAAGGGGGACAGACGTGACCCAAAGGTAGGGGTGGAAGGATCCAGAGTCTCGATTGGTAGGTCTCCCTTGACCGTACCATCAAATAGGGGGTCTAGGCCCTGATGGTGGTCTCGATTGACCCGATGCCTGGCCGGAGGGGTGGCGTTGGTGACGCCTCCTGCCATTTCTGCCCCGCCTGCGCCCTGGCTCCTGGAGAGTCTGTGGCTGGTACAGGCGGGGGGCCGTCTGCGGCCTAAACTGTCTGCGCTGGGTTGCGGGGGTATGCAGGCCCAGCGAGCGAAGCGTGGCCCTCGAGTCCTTTAAGCTGTGCAGACGTTTGTCCGTTTTCTCTGAAAATAGCAGCTGCCCCTCGAAGGGGAGGTCTTGAATCGTCTGCTGGACCTCATAGGGCAGGCCCGAGACCTGGAGCCAGGCTCCCTGCCGCATGACCAGGCCAATGGCCAGGGTGCGCGAGGCTGAGTCCGCTGCATCTAAGGCGGCCTGGAGGGAGGCTCAGGAGATCAGTTTGCCCTCCTCCACTAGGGCCGGAAACTCTGGCCTCGAGTCATAGAATCATAGAACTTAAGATCAGAAGGGACCATTATGATCATCTAGTCTGACCTCCCGCAAAATGCAGGCCACAAAAGCTGACCCACCCACTCTTGAAATAATTCTCTCCCTTGACTCAGCTGTTGAAGTCCCCAAATCCTGGTTTAAAGACTTCAAGTAGCAGGTAATCCTCCAGCAAGCGACCCCTGCCCCATGCTGCGGAGGAAGGTGAAAAACCTCCAGGGCCACTGCCAATCTACCCTGGAGGAAAATTCCTTCCCGACCCCAAATATGGCGATCAGCTGAACCCCGAGCATGCGGGCAAGACTCACCAGCCAGACACTCAGGAAAAAGACTTTCAATATCCCAACATTGACTCTCTGTACTAATTACCAGTGGCAGCACGTTATTGACCTATTGACTAAATAGTGTTATCCTATCAAACCATTCCCTCCATAAACTTATCAAGCTTAATCTTAAAGCCAGAGAGGTCCTTCGCCCCCACTGTTTCCCTCGGTAGGCTGTTCCAGAATTTCACTCCTCTGATGGTTAGAAACCTTCGTCTAATTTCAAGCCTAAACTTCCCGACTGCCAATTTATATCCATTTGTTCTCATATCCACATTAGTACTGAGCTGCAATAATTCCTCTCCCTCCCTGGTATTTATCCCTCTGATATATTTAAAGAGAGCAATCATATCTCCTCTCAACCTTCTTTTGGTTAAGGAAAACAAACCGAGCTCCTCAAGTCTCTTTTCATACGACAGGCTTTCCATTCCTCGGATCATTTTAGGGGCCCTTCTTTGTACCCGTTCCAGTTTGAATTCATCCTTCTTAAACATGGGAGACCAAAACTGCACACAGTACTCCAAATGAGGTCTCACCAACGCTTTGTATAACGGGACTAGCACCTCCTTATCTCTACTAGAAATACCTCGCCTAATGCATCCCAAGACCGCATTAGCTTTTTTAACGGCCACATCACATTGCCGACTCATAGTCATCCTGCGATCAACCAGGACTCCGAGGTCCTTCTCCTCTTCCGTTACTTCCAACTGGTAGTCCTGGGGAAGGAGCTCCGTAAACTTCGACATGGCCGAACACATGTTGTGACCATATCGGCTTACAATTGCCTGTCGGCTGGCAATGCGGAGTTGTAGGCCCTCCGTGGAGTACACCTTTCTACCAAAGAGCTCGAGTCTTTTCGCGTCCCTGTTCTTTGGCGTCGACCCTTGAAACCCCTGACGCTCCCGCTGGTTGGCCGCATCCACTACCAGGGAGTCTGGGGGTGGGGTGGGGTGGGTGTACAGGTGTTCGTGCCCTTTAGAAGGGACGAAATAGCGCTGCTCCGTCCTCTTGGCAGTAGGGGCCAATGAGGCTGGCGTTTGCCATAGGGTGCGGGACGTATCCGCTATAGTCTTTATCGGCAGGAGGGCCACCCTGGATGGCCCTGAGGGGGCCAGGATGTCTACTACAGGGTCCGCATCCACCTCGATTTCCTCCGCCTGGATCGCGAGGCTCTGAGCTGCTCGCTGGAGCAATTGCTGGAGGATACGAGACCACTTCGTCCGAGACCACTTCGTCCGGGGAGGACGACGAGGAGGGTACATGAAGCGGCCCTTCCTGCGGTGCATGCAGTCCCTCAGGGTCCTGCGGCACACGGTACTGTGGTTGTGATGCCAGTTCCGAGTCTAACTGCGGCACCGCGACCGGTACCGGGGTCGCCAGTGAGCAGCTTGGCGTATCATGCGGCGCCTGCAGAGCCCGACCTGAAGCCGCTGCCGGTGCGGCTGTCCTGCTAGGGGGTGCTGAACTTGGAAATGGCACACCCCACCCGGCGACGGTGCCGGTGGAGGAGGCAGCTGCGCCGGGGCCACCGAGGCCGACCTTGATCGAGGGCCGAATGCCTGGCCTATCGACTGGTGGTAGGCCCAGGGAGTCCAAAACGGCCACTGCGAGGGCGGCTGCCATTGTTGCTGCCACTGCGGGTAACGGTAGGGCTCGCCCCCGACACCGATCTCCTGCTCCGCGACCGGCTGGAGCGATAGGAGTCTGCCTCTCAGTCTGAGGTCTCTGAGTATGAGGACCTGGGGGGAGCAGCACCCGGTGCCGATGGAGAGCGGTGCGGAGGCGGCGGCGGGCCTTTCGTCTGGTCCGGTGCCGTCCTCGTGGTGCGGTGCGGGGAGGGAGGCGACAGCATGGCCGGCTTGCCCTTAGACTGCACAGGGGGATGGACCACTGTAGGCAACTCCTTGCAGTGTGGGGAGGCCGGCGCCGAGAGTCCCATCAGATCTGAGGCTGCCTCGAATGCCTCCGGCGTCGAAGGGGGGCGTAAGTCGCCGCTAAGGTCTGGGGAATTAGGCCGGTCCGGACTCGATCGCCCTCTCTGCGGTGCAGGAGTCGACGGAACCGCCAAGGGCTGTAGCCCGGCCTGTCCGCTTGCAGTCACGGATGGCGTCGGCCTCAGATCCTGGTGGGGTGACCTATCCCTCACCGGCTTCCTCCTCTTGGTGGGCACTGGCAAAGGCGAGCGGTGCTGCACTGAGGCCGACTTCCTATGACCCGACTCCGTCCGGTGCCGGGTCTTTGACGACTTGGGCTGGGCCCTAAGTCCTGATGCCGGTGCGCTCCGCACTGAAGACGACATGCTGGGCACCGCCTCGGCCGGCTCCGGGTCCGAGGGTGGCTGTAGGGCCGCCTCCATCAGGAGGACTCTAAGTCTTTGAGCCCTGTCCTTGAGAGTTCTCGGGCGGAAGGCTCTACAGATAGAGCACCGGTCCTTTTGGTGGCTCTCTCCGAGGCACCTTAAACACGTAGAGTGCGGGTCACTCTTGGGCATGAATTTCCCGCAATCCTTGCAAAGTTTGAACCCAGGGGACCTGGGCATGCCCCAGCGGGTGACGAAAACTCAGGGGGGAACCCCCCAACTACTAAGAACTATATACAGAGAACTAATCAGCTAACTATAATACAACTTTATACATGGACTAAATGGTAAGGATAGGACGCTGCCGACTTGCTATGCGCAAGAGAAGTTCCAGCTAGCCGTCACTGGCAGTAAGAAGGAACTGAGGGGGTGGAGGGTCAGCGGGCCCCTTTATAGGGCGCTGCGGTGGCGCCACTCCAGGGGGAGCCCGGGCCGACCCTACGGACGCTGCTAGGGAAAATCTTCCGGCTGGCGTGCACGCGGTGAGCGCACACCTACTTTGAATGGACATGAACAACCACTCGAAGAAGAACCAATGAATCAGAAGATCCCCTAACTGCCCATGCCATGTCCCTTTCCTGGCTTGTGATATACACTTATGATGAGGTGGCTGGATACTTATGCTACTGCTTTGATACTAAAGTTGTGGTTACTTTGTGTGATTGCAACCTAGCCACCTGGCAGAGATTCCACTGTCGCACTCTCCATTAGGTTATACTATATGAGTTTAACCCATGAGCTAAAAAAAAAGCTAAGAAAGTAAAATGTAAAAGTTACATTCACAGGACATTAGCAAACAGGTTATGCTGCAAGTTTAACCTTATATAGGCCCTGATTCAGCAAGCACTTAAGTATGTGCTTAAATCCATTCTTACATACAAATGATTTACATGAAGTTGGTTATTTATTTATTTATTATTATTTGTTGTATTATAGTCGCATCAGTCATGCGTAGCCTCAACACATCAGCAACCTAACTGTTAAATGCTTTGCTAAACTGGAGCTGTAAAACTAAAATGAAATAATGATAGTAATATTTAGCACTTATATAGAGTTTTGCATCTTGAAGACGAGAAATAATAATTAACCAACCTGTTGTGTTAGAGAGTCTCCACTAGTGCACAAGCAACATTTTGGGGGTCACCTACTTGCCTTGCAAAAACCCCTATTTGCGCATGAAAATGGATATTTGTTCATGCAGGTTGGGTTATTACATTCCCAAGTACACTATTTATGTACACAGATTCAGGTTTCGTGAAAGAGTAGCTAAAAATTGGGATCCAAATGTCTAGTGGTGTGTATGCATGCCCCTTAAACCACTTCAACACTGTTAAGAAACTAGAGAGAGAATAAATAGTCACTGTTCTCAGCTTACTTTCCTGTAAACTAACATTATTTTCATAGCTGTGGGAATATTATCAATTATGCTTCTGTTTTGGCATCAAAAGGTACAATGTAAATAGAAACTCTTGGTAAAGAAAACCAGCTATGTTAATTTCTGCCCCATCAAAATAGCAAGTAATTTGTCAACGACAAAAAGACAAAATCTGTGGGAAAGAAAATCTTATTTCAAACTTCTGTAATGAGTATAAATAAAGGAATGAACAACAAATTCCACAATGTTTTAAATACTTTGCATGCTAGAATATTTTAAACATAGTTTCCAGGAATAAATATCGTGCTAGTGCATTAAATGTTTTAAAATGAAAAGTAGTTAAATATTTAACTTTCAAACTTAGGACGAACTTTCTTACTAAAGCAAATTTTCTTCTTAGGCATAAATCCAATACTCTTTCCATGATTTTAAGAATTTCTCATGTCATATTTGCTCACTATAATAATAAATGTATTTTTATATAATAGCTTATTCTCTTTATAGATGAAGCCTGAGGCAGTGGCCTTGAATATCTTGTAAAAAGTTACAGAAAAAATGTTAATGAGAGGTTGTGTGAGAGTCTTCTTTCCTTCTTCTCCGGGGTACTACATTACCCTTTTATAGCTTGTCTACACTAAACTTTTTATGGGAAATCACCTGCTGCTGCATTACCACCAATGTATCAATGGCATCAATGATATAGTGGTAAATATGCCTGTGCCCCGTCTACACTAGTGCTCCCATCATTGCTACTGCTGGTGGAGATACACCAATGACAATGCATAGTGGGAGTTATCCCAAAAAAGGCTAATGTAGACACAATTAGAGGTTTCAATTCCCCATCAGCTTCAAATGACTACTTCATTGGCATACTTTTGGTCATCAGTTCATTTCAGAATGGAAGTATAATCCAATGAAGAACAACTCGCAGAATCCAGTTGTGTTGCCTGCAGCCTCAATAAACTTTCTTTAAAAAAAAACTGATTTTGCAAATTTTTCTGCTTTGATTGGCTATGTTACTCAGAACTCTCCTTCCATATGTCCACAACAAATACTGCTTCTGATTCTATTCTATATGCCCACCACTTAGTCGCAAATATTAAATACACTTTAATTTAAAGAAGAATTACTTTTATAGGAGTTCTCTCTCTCTCTCTCTTTACATACAAACATTTACCGGAGAGATGAGTCCTCAGTGAGGATTAACTTCATGTAATGCTTCCACTTGTAAAGTTCAGCCATTTTAAAATTATGTATGCATTCAAAATATTTAAATCTCTTTACAAAAGAAAAAAAAATATTTTTGTGCCTTCACATAATCCAACCATGGGTGAACACATTTTGCTCAAATTTCCAAAAAAAGTCCATCTTTGGCTTATGCCCAAGTATGAGAGATGTTGGTTAAAAGGGAAAAAATTTCAGGAAGTTGTGAGCAAGAGAAGACAAAGTCATAATGGAGGTCTGTATAGTATTCTTTCTTGGTTCCTCATTAATCAATTAAGGCACCATATACTTATAAATCTTTTATCCTAATCCTGAAAAGCTGACACCTCTGGTATGCATTAGCTGTTTAAAGTACACAGATGTATTTAAAACAGGAGAACATTTATTTTAAAAGCTATATACTTTCCCAATACTATTTGCTGTTTTCTTTACTGTTCGTGGACCTGTCTGTGGTTGAGGGTTTTCCCCCCCTCCTACTGTGTATTTTGTGAAGCACTTTAGGATCCTAAGTGGTGCTACAATAATAAAAATATTATTTAATCTTGCTGCACTTAAAAACATCCTCTAAGTATTTAGGATAAAGGAAAAGTGAACAAAAATGTTATTCAGATTTTTTGTGTGGCCCATTTCTAAATTGAAAAGTGATTTAAATTGTATTTAAAAGTGGACAGAAAGTTTTCTTTATGTGCACAATGAAACAAGCAAGGAAATAAAGACACAATTAATAAAGTCAATGTTAACGTACTCAGAGATACAATGTTAATATACTCAGAGGTGTTGGTGCTACTGGCTGCCAGTAGTCATGAAGGAGCTGCAATATAAACAAAAGAAAAACTACTCTGATTAGCAAACTACTCAGAAAGCTTTCTCCGGATGAGGGTCTTACCAATTTAATTCTGTAACATTTGTGATAAATTGGGTGATCGATATTTAAAAATCATATTTGTCCAATCACATTGTAGAAAATATAGAATGAAATGCATTCTAAGGACATTTCTCACAGCCCGTGATTTAAAATGTGTTTGCCATTCTACTACCAATCAAAATCTAAATATGTTTACCTTTGAAACGAGAAGTGAAATAATTTCTTTAACAGTTTCTTCAATCAAGTCATCTATTTTTGAATGGTATTGTTGCTGTGTTTTAAAAGACAAAGAAAGCATTAATGTGTATATGAACACAACACTTTTGTCATAAGTCATAAATTGTACAAAGCTGCTAACCCTGACAGATCAGATTCACTTAAAATTATCATTTTGAACATCAGAAGAACAAAACATTGAAAACGATCCACCCAATCAACACTTTCTTACATTCTGTGTTGAAAATTTTCCCATGTATACTGTTGAGTTAAGCAGCTAATAGGGTTATTATTTAGATGAATTGAGTTCTTATTCTTATTCAGGCGAAGGAATGTGAAGGATACTTTTTGTCTTCTCCTCTATAATTAAGGTGGCCATGTATTTTTTTTTCTAAAGGATTGGTATAGCTGGAGAAGCAAAAGGACTAGAAAAAGATTTAATTAATACAGCATTTCATGTCTGACAACTCTCATTCATAAGTTATTTTAAATGTCCTCTAGAAATAAAATGAGCTCCCAATTGTTCATTCTAAAAGGGCCTTTTTGTCAGCTTAGTGAGCTGCAGTTTATACAAACCTTACATTATGCTCAAGCAAGGACAAAATTAAAATTTCATCAACAAAGCTGAATAGATGGTAACAAATTAATAGTCCACAGAAGGCATAATAAAACAGTCCTCATTCTCCATAGCTTTTTTCCCCCTGCTTTTTCATGAAAAAAGATGTTTTTAAGTAGGTGCTATTTAAAATAAATCTGAAAGACTTTTATGCTTTCTTTAGATAATACTACAGAGTTCCATCCTGAAATTAACAGGAGCTAGGACTCCTATTCTGCAGTGAAGGGACATCAATTTAAATAGTAATTCTTCCTTTAAAAACATTTATCTGACAGCAAAGATTGTCCTCAATAGCCACTTCACAAAAATGTGACTTGTAAAGACTAACCCTATCTTGATAATTCAAGGCTACTTGGAACAGCTAATAACATAATGCTTGGAGTAAAAGTACTGAGGTCAACATAAACACTAGCCTAGCTTAGCAGCTGCCAGATGAATAGTTTTCTAAGATGTAAGTTTTTGAAGGCCATTTTTCTTCTGTCTGAAAGTTTCCATACAAATCAAAACATTAAATTGGATCTGCTTAATATGCTCAGGAAATGATTTTCCAAACAATAAATACTTACTGTATCCACATTCAAATTAAAGGAGCATAGGGCTAGGTTATGTAACTTCTCAGTGCCCCAAGTACTTTTTATTGTATGTTGAATCAATATTTAAAAAAAAATCTCCCTTTAAAAATGCAAATAATTGAATATATGCCTCATGCAGATCCCAATGCACATCTCATTCACTCTGAAGAGTGAATGAACCTAAGGCAAATACACAGAGAAGCTTTCTGTGGCAGCAGTACGGACAAGTTGTTGGCCTTCACCCTACATCCAAGAGGGGAATTATTAATTTTTTGAACAGCATAAAATTTTGTTGACACTTTAAGGACCCAATTCAGCCAAAATAGTCAGTGTCTTTTGTTGTTATGCAATCCCAGCAGACCATAGATCCTGCCTCTCCAGCAGAAGTATCCAAAAATTGATTTATCACAGATGTCACCCCATTCCTCCTACACAATCTCCTCAACTTTAGTGAAACAGCTGACAGTTGCAGAGTTAACCAAAAGTTCATGCAAATGACCTCCACTTCTAATGCCTCAAATCCTTATGTTTTCATTTCCCTCCATTCTCCTATCCCACCACCATCCTGATCACCTATGATTTTGCAGGAATTGGGAGTTAATCTATTGCTGACTAAAGTAACTCTCATAGGAATAAGTTGAGAGAAGGGAGCTCAGGCAACCCCAAGCATTCAAAAAGCTTGATACAAGATCCTCAGAGAATGAGATATTTTTTAATAAAAGAATTGGGGTTATTTTATTTGCTTCCTGGTTTTGGAACTTTTAAGGTTAATGTTTTCAAGTTTTTCTCTGCAACCATGAGGGCTATAAACTTTTTTTTTTTTTTTTAGGCTGAGGTTCTCATGTAATCATTTGACTCAGAAGCTGGAGCTTCAAGAGAAACATCAAACACTACAAACTTGCAGTACAACTGTGAATGTTGGCAATGCTGCATGCATGATCTTTGCCCAACAGTCCAGTTTCGGAAATTATCTGTAAGAGATATTTATGGCAACATTTGGCCTCCACCTCTCCAAACTCTCCCTAGTGAGACCAATGGATAGTATAAATGATTCTCTCTGAATGGATGAAGGAATAGAAAGTCAGAAAAATAACACACCTTTGGTCATTTTAAAATTCTTCCTTGGCTGATGTATTGTCCATTTAGGGGCTGGGAGGGTAGACAAAGCGATTTACAGAACTGAACTAATTTGAGCATGCTCAACAGAATCTCCTAGCATCACTCCCGAGATCCCCGAAGGAGACATTGCAAAATGTGGCATCCCTTCCCCAATGGCTCTGGGATATTTTCTTCTAAAAAAAAATGTGACAAACTGCAGCAAAAGGAGGTCCATAGAGTGTCAATAGGGAGACTATTTTCAGCTGTGGTGAATTTACCCTGAGCTAAGAACATATAAGATTTCCCTTTCTTGACCAGACCACTGGTCCTTCAGGTGTGGTATCTTGATTCTGACCGTGATAATAAGCTCATCATTTGGAGGAAGACAAAAATGCTAGGGCTGTCAAATATTAAAAAAATTAATCACGGTTAATCGTGCGATTAATCACACTGTTAAACAATAATAGAATACCATTTATTTAAATATTTTTGGATGTTTTCTACATTTTCAAATATATTGATTTCAATTACAAGACAGAATACAATGTGTATAGTGCTCACTTTATTTTTATTACAAATATTTGCACTGTAAAAAACAAAAGAAATAGTATTTTTCAATTCGCCCAATACAAGTACTGTAGTGTAATCTCTTTATCATGACAGTTGAACTTAGAAATGTAGAATTATGTACAAAAATAACTGCATTCAAAAATAAAAACAATGTAAAACTTTAGAGCCTACAAGTTGACTCAGTCCTACTTCTTGTTCAACCAATCGCTCAGACAAACAAGTTTGGTTACAATTTGCAGGAGATAATGCTGCCTGCTTCTTGTTTACAATGTCACCTGAAAGTGAGAAAAGGCATTCACATGGCACTGTTGTAGCTGGCATCGCAAGACATTTACATGCCAGATGCGCTGAAGATTCATATGTCCCTTCATGCTTCAATCATCATTCCACAGGACATGCATTAATGCTGATGACAAGTTCTGCTCAATAATGATCCAAAGCAGAGCAGACCGTCACACGTTCATTTTCATTATCTGAGTTGGATGCCACCAGCAAAAGGTTGATTTCTTTTTTGGTGGTTCAGATTCTGTAGTTTCTGCATTGGAGTGTTCCTCTTTTAAGAGTTCTGAAAGCATGTTCCCCACCTTGTCCCCCTCAGATTCTGGATAGCACTTCAGATTCTTAAACCTTGGGTTGAGTGCTGCAGCTATTTTTAGAAATCTCACCTTGGTACTTTCTTTGCGTTTTGTCAAATCTGCGGTGAAAGTGTACTTAAAATGAACAACGTGTGTTGGGTCATCATCCGAGACTGCTATAACATGAAATATATGGCAGAATGTGGGTAAAACAGAATAGGAGACATACAATTATCCCCCAAGGAGTTCAGTCACAAATTTAATTAACACTTTTTTTTAATGAGCATCATCAGCATGGAAGTATGTCCTCTGGAATGGTGGCCGAAGCATGAAGTGGCATACTTATGTTTAGCATATCTGGCACGTAAATACCTTGCAACATTGGCTACAAACAGTGCTATGCAGATGCCTGTTCTCACTTTCAGGTGACATTGTAAATAAGAAGCAGGCAGCATGATCTCCTGTAAATGTAAACCAACTTGTTTGTCTTAGCAATTGGCTGAACAAGAAATAGGACTAAGTGGACTTGTAGGTTCTAAAGTTTTACATTGTTTTGTTTTTGAGTGCAGTTATGTAACAAAAAAATCTACATTTGTAAGTTACACTTTCACGATAAAGAGATTGCACTACAGTACTTGTACGACGTGAATTGAAAAAATACTGTTTCTTTGTTTATCATTTTTACAGTGCAAATATTGGTAATAAAAATAATAATATCAAGTGAGCACTGTAAACTTTGTATTGCGGGTTGTAATAGAAATAAATATATTTGAAAATGCAGAAAAACATCCCAAAATATTTAATAAATTTAAATTGGTATTCTATTGTTTAACAGTGGTATTAATTGTGATTCATTTTTTAAATCATGATTTTTTTTTAATCACATGAGTTAACTGTGATTAATTGACAGCCCTAAAAAATACTTATACTGCACTTGGCCACCTGTGCATTATTGCATTTGGTAAAGAGAGGAATTCTCTCCCAATTCCTGTGGTGATGAGTTTACATTCTGAAGTTACACCTAACCACACCCTTGTTCAATATTTATAGTATAATCTTTATTATTTTTTGTTCCATTTATGTGCACTTAAGTATCCTATTTGTTTTTTATTAAACTGCTGCAGCACATTGGACTAACATTTTTACTGTTATCACTGGTGAATCCCAAGTCTTTTTCCTTGGAGGCGTCTTGGAAATCAATATCCCACCAATTTATGAATTTAAACTACTATTGCCAGTGTGTATTTATATTACATTTCCTCTGGTCTTTTACTGCCAAACCGCATGAAGAGTTTTAATCCTTCTGGGGTTAATCAGGATCCTTTTTGGATTTATTAATCAAAATTACCTTGGAGTCATTGACAAAGTTCACCAACTTGCTGTCCACCATTAATAAATATACTAAGAAGCATTAGCCTCAATACATGCCACTATTCAGTTTTCCCAGGTTAAGGAATAGTTAAAGAATAATGCCTGCCTTCTTTCCTTTACAAGCATGACAGGGTAATGAGAGTATATAATTTTCTGTGAAGCATTCAACAACCTAGTTCAATGGCATTTCCTCTGCTGTTCGAACTAAGCTACACAGTGACCAACCCAAGTCTGTTTGTTTCTCCCTGCCCAGCTGCAGCTCTCCTCCAGCTGCCTTGGTCCCAGCAGTTTCTTCAGCTTGATTCTTCTGTAGCTGTTTATCATTCTCAAAATAAAAAATGTTACTAGATAACGCTGAAAGTCCTACAGAATGTAAGTTACAATGTTTGAAAATAGGTTTAAAACCAATTAACTTCAATAACAAAAACTATTAAAAGCTGAAAAAGCTTCAGGGCTTGGCTTCATGTACAGTACTTTAGTGGGGCAACTGTGCTGCTGTAGCGCTTTAGTGAAGGCACTACTATGCTTATGGGAGAGCATCTCCCATCAGCGTAGTTTATCCACCTCCCCAAGAGGTGGTAGCCAGGTTGGCAGGAGAAGTTCTCCTGTTGATATAGTGCTGTCTACACAGGAGGTTAGGTCGGTATAACTATGTCGCTCAGGGGTGTGGATTTTTCACATCTGGCCTCAGATTCTCAAGTGTTTTGTTACAGAAAAAAAATGTCTCTTTAGGCGCCCAATCATTTGACAGGCTGAAGACAAGGACTCTTAGGAGTAGCACCCACTGAACCTCAGTTCAGAAGGACAGAGAAGTGATAGCATTCAGCATCCAACAGCCCAAAGTGGCATCTGATGAAGTTGACAAGTCAAGCTTGAAGCTCCTAGAAAAGTGGTAAAAACTGCTAGGAAACACAGCTGTCTTGTTCTAATCCTTTTCCTTTCAACCCATGAGATGGCTATATCCACAGCAGAATGGACTGGGGGTGCTGTTGGAGGAACTTGCACTGTGGACTGATATGTGGAAAATATACAAGATTTTAACCACCTGGGTATGACATCACACAAATCCTTTCTAGGAAACTTGGCCACCCATGAAGAAGGCATCTGACTGTCTGAATGGATGAGCTCTATTTAACCAGAACAGAATGGTTCAGGCCACATCCAAACCATGCCAAACTTCTCCTTGTGAGTTTGAGCAAATAGACAAAAGCCAGGGCATGCATTTCTTGACTTACATGGTGAGAATTTCCTGAACTGGAGACTTCTTGAGACGATTCTGAGGCCAGCTTCATTTTTATGACAAATCTGAAAAGACTCATTATAGGAAAGGGCCGTGGTGTCTCCAACTTGTCTGACTGATGTAATCAGAATGAGAGGAAATCTAAAAGAACTGTGGTCACATGTTTGAAAGGGAGAAAAAGAGAGAATTAGAATCTAATTTACACTCCAGACAGAGGAACTACATGGTCAAATTTTTGTTTCAGGTGAGACAGTACCGTAACAAAAAGGTTGGTAAGGGATGAATTTAATTCCCTCACCTCCTCTCTGATTACCTTGAGAGTGGCCTTTCAAAAATGCTTTTACAGACTCTGATGAAAGACCTTGCCTTAGAAGGAAGTAAGAAAACACAGGACAAGGTAAAGGGTCATTTGAAGGTTGAGGAGGACAGTACCAAGACCTTAGACACTAGGGTGCGGATATGAGTATTAAGGAGGACACATACTTTCCTATATTTCAAAGGACCCTTGGGAAAGGGAGAAATTAGATAAATTGATATTAAAAAGCCCTTATTGAGAAAGCATCCATGATATGTGATGATGCCTTGAACTTGTGGCAAAATTTAAGAACTTTTTTGTTTTCCTTGGTGGCAAGATTAAGATTAATTTTTAACTTTCCATGCAGATGCATTGAGATGCCAGGCTCTTGCATACATCCTGAATTCAAAGAAAGGATGCCAAAGAAGCATGAGGTATTCTGGGTCATGCTGATAACTTGAAGAGCTGTTTTGTATCTTTTCTTCAAGGAAGTCTCGTGCTTTCAGAGTAAGAACCTGAGACAGTTCCCTACTCTGCTGCTGAGAGAGGATGATGAAGGGAGGCTGGAGCTCTGGAGACTGCAGTGCCACATGGCAGCAGCACAGGAAGATTTCTGAAGAGCCCTTTCGCAAGGACTGGAGCTCTGATGGCTGTGAGGGTATCTGGCTGGCAGTGCATGAGAAGGGAAGTGGAATGGAATGGATGGAGAGAGTGGGACTGTTTATCTTCTGTGTGAAAGGCCTTCATGGAAGTGCTGCCTTCCCTGAGAAGAAGGTGGGAGGCCTATTTTCAGGACATTGTCTGAACAACAAGTAGGGGTAGAGGTGGACTCACTACTATGGGATGAGGTGAAGAGGGGCTGAAGTCTCTTGGATTGGCTCTGATGCTATTGGTCTTGGTTTGACATGCTCCTCTGCATTGAGGCGAGGGAGATTCCAAAGCTGTCCGACTCAGTCAGTCTTGAAAGGGCACGAGAGAGACATCACAACTGTGGCACCAAGAACAAGTCATAGTATAACTGCATAGCCATGCTCAGAGTACTTCCTGCACATTTTTGTGTGTTCTGCTCCAGGAGGCTCTGAAGGCATCTGCCTGGAGCGGGGCAGAAGACAAACAGAAGAAATTTCTGGAACCAGCCTGAACAGCGATTTCAGCTGGATGGGGTGAGAAGAAACTTGGCATCTGGTGAATGATCACTGCCTAGCAAGTTCAAACAGCAGAGGAAATCCCTCTGCTCCATGTTGTTGAATGAGCAGGAGCAGCAATAGGTAGTTTATAACAAGCAATGAACATAGACAATTCACAAAGAACAAGTAGTTTCTAAAATGAAAGGCACTTACCCACTGACCAGCAAACTGGATCAAATCATGGAAAATCAAAGTAGAAAAAGCAGAGGATGGGGAAGAACAGGAAAATGGAAAATTAATTATGGCTAAAATGCTAACTTAAATAGATGAGCTAAGGAAATGAGGAGCACATCCACCAAGACAACACAAAAGGGCAATCAACAGAAATGATATGGCTGAATAAAATAAAAATAAAACTGCCTGTATCAATGGTGTGATAAATATATTTCTGCACAAGGCAGGAATAATTCTTGGTGTCAAATTCTGACAACTGGTTTCCCTCCCCCACCAAAACCCAAACAAACAAAACTACATCACCACCACCACCACACATGTACATCAACATTGCAAAAGCAATATTAGTTGTGCATCAGTATTCTGGATTACCTAGAGACCACTATCATTCCCTCACCACTGCACAGAATATTCCTGACAGGAATGGGAGTATTCTGTATTCAAATAGAAGATGGGGCAGTAGCCAAGTATGGATATATATTCACTCAAAAAGCATGGGCCATTGCCCCACTGTAGAGTCTCTCTCTACAGCCCCATTTGTACAGCACCCAAACAGTGGCCTCTACACAGGTTCTGGAAGAGCAAATGTTAAAGGTTAATAATTGTACTCAATGATTTCTCTCCTCTAGTTAAAATTTTTCAAGTGTACATGTTGGTGCAAATGCCAGCCAGAGCATTAAAGGAACCAATTAAATATAAATCTAATCAGTTGAACAGTTTACTGTAAAGACCGAGGCTTTGGCTCAGTTGTGCTATTAAGACACTGTCATAAGCAAGGGTGGTTCTCAGATGCAACTCAGGAGAAGATCTGGGATGGATAATGCAAAATCCCTCTGGTGTCCCCCAAACACAGAAATTATGAGCATTCCTCTATCCATTTGGATGGAATAATGGGGGGCGGTTTGCACCCTGAGTGACTCAGATAGTTTTAATTTTGTTTATGTAAGTATGTGATACATTTCAGAAGACAAAATTCACTAATAAAAAAAATCAAAGCTATTTTAATGAATCTAGTAAAGACAGTCCACAGTGCTAGACACCCCTGATTAATCTAAACATACACAATTCTACCTACCTCTTGCCCACCATCCAGAATGCAGAGTTTAGCAGTTTGCTTTTTGGCATCGACTAAAACGTTAAACATCGTACACACAGACGCAGGAATGCGCAAGTCCATTGATTTGTTTGTCTTTTGCAGCTTGAGTTCAAATGCAATTCTTGTTCTATTTATTTAAACATGAATTCACAACATGAAAGTCTGTCATAATTCCAGACAACTGATGTGTAAAAGCAAAACACTAAATGTGTTAATTTAAAAATTAAGTCTGAGCACCAGGTGGAAGCATGTAGAAACACAATACTAGAAGCAGTAGAGTAAAATATTCATCTGTTCAATAGAACATGACAGTGACAGTAATCTCAAGGTTCTGCTTTGATTTAGCTAAATAATGACCAGTAGGCAAAAACATAATATTTAACAATATGCTTCCTAATCCATTATCTGTGAACAATTTTTAAGAGTAAAAATATAAAGCTCAAAGAAATATTTAGATCTTCTGCATTAAAACATAACAGCTCCTCTATCATGTTAGGATCCCACTTCTGATGCATATGACTCAAAAATTCTCTTACCGTTTTAATTAAAAAAAAGAATCTTTAATAAAGAAAACTGAGTTAAATTATTTCCTTTCATATTAAAACAAAGATAGATGCACAAAGATCTGGCTCTCTTCTCATGCTGGTGTAAATCAGGAGCATCATCACTGCAGTCAATAGAGTTACATCTGAGAAAATTTACTGAAAGATCAGAATCAGACCTATATTATATGAATGTAAAAACACGTCTAAATCAAACATCTATGCTACTAGAGAAATATAATTCTTATAATCATTAAGACAGTTCATATAAATCAGCCTACAAGTTTCAGTTAGTCTCTCCCCAAAAAACTTTCCTCGTATGATTCTCCATTTGATTTGAGAGAGTGACAAGATTTCTCATGTGTCAGCTGCAATATTATTGCTGTTTTGGGACCATTTACGGGTATCTTGAACATGGAAACTCATGCTGAGGTGAAGCTTAACATAGCTGAATTAGAATATTCCCTATGGTGGGCATATAGAGGGCTACTGAATAATGTATCTACCCCACTGGAGATGAATTTACTGAAGAATGGCAATGATCATGTTAAAGACTAAGCCATATGAGTTGTTTCTGAGAATCTTATCAAGCCAATGCACCTGGAAGCCATCTGATTTGATTAAGAAAGAAGTCTAGATCTCATAATCAGGCCTTTGACATTTCCAGATTTGCCTACTGCAACAAGCTCTATCGTACCTGACACCAAAGCCAAAAGCAACTCAAAAGGTGTAGCAGGTTCATCATGTGGCAGCTTGCCTCCTAACCGAGACAGCTTGTAATGACAGCAATGCCCTGCTACAATTACCTGATCCAGTTCTGATTTACTATAAAAATGCTTTTCTTTAAAGTTCTAAATATACTCGGCCCAACTTGCTTAGAGACAGCATTCCAGATATATCTTCTTGGAATAAACAGATGACAAATTCTTTCATACAACAGTATTTTCTGTGGGATTGTTCACAATACTCCTCTTATATATATCTGGTGGCCTGGTTGGGTCCATAAAAGTCTTGTGAAGCAGCTGACATTGGTCAAATGACATTTGTTGGAGTCAGCAGTGAGTAAAAGTAATTTCCCTGGTACAGTGACACTATGACACTTTTCTCCAATGACACTAGAGCTTGACGTATTTTCTACCCATAGTAGGTTCTTAGGCATTCTGTAGGTTCCATGCTCTTTAACCAGCCAGACACAATTTCACATTGGCAGTCAATAACCTTGAACCACCTGCACTTTGTGGTGGAATATTTTTTCAAGACCACAGATGTAATTCATTTATTTACGGAAGCTGGTCATGTTACGTATTTGCAGTGTCAAAAGATTTCTCCTCTACCAAGAATTTTTGACTGCAAATCTTCTAAGAGTTGGTTTTGAGTTAGATACAGAAGGAGTGATAAGTGAAAACAATTTTCTTTTAGGCCACTAATCTCAGGTTCCTTCTTGTCAAACAAGACTAGACATATGGTTTTAAATCTTCCTATCACTTTGAAAGCAGTAACACAGACTTAAAAATTGGCCATAATAAAGGTTTATTTTCAAAAGGGGGTTTTCAAGCTGCAGCCACAAAATTTGAATCTGGACTCATTTCACATGTGACCCTCCATATTTCTGTCTGAAAAATCGGTAATGAACACGTGAGAAATAGGTACATGAGCTAGTGATTGTTAATTTGCCATTCTAAATACCAATTTGTGCAAACTATTGTAAAGAAATAGTTTAGGCTTTTAAAATCTCAACCACTATGGTCAGCACTAAGAGCTGTTCAATATTTTTCAAATGATTTTTTTTAAATTGAAAAATTGCCTTTTTTGGAAAGCAAAATTTTTCATGAAGAATTGTTGATCTACCTTGTCAAAAATGTTGTTTTTCATAAACACTCAGGCTTTTTTTAAAAACAACTTTTTTATTTAAAACATCAGAAAAATGGTTATCAAATTTTTGTTTACAGAAAAATTGGGTTTCAATAAACAAAAACGTCAACAACCATTTTGATAATGTTATAGCTGATTTTTTAAGAAATATTAAAAATATGTCAAAATTTGATAAAATCAGAAATAGGTCCTTTTCAAATACATCAAAATGAAAACAATGTTGACATTTTAATTTTTTAAATAAAATTAGGCTTTTGTTTTTCAACCCAGCTCTAGTTAGATATATCCAGATAACAGTTATAATAACTTATCAAAGTTATATATAACACATAATATAATGTATGAGCCATATCTAGCTTATGCTTACATAATTTATGCTTGTGCTTTAAGATGCCTGAAATCATATTTTGTAGATACTTTAGCAAGTTTGAAAAGTACTTGCACTTTTCTATCACTTTGAAGTGTACATCTCAGTGCAATCTGCCATCAATACAGCATTTGGCACCTCACTTGACTTTGATAATATGCAGATCCATCTTTATTAGGATTTTTGGGTGGCTTTCAAAAAGTATTTCTCAACTTTCTTCCATAAACATATATACTGGACCACTGTGATCTTGCCACTATGTAGCATGAGAGCCTTAGGATTCAATTCAGAGGAAGGTCAGCAAGATAATTTATTAGGACAGACTCAAACTACAACCCAGATCTGCGAGGGATCTGTGTACATCCTAGTGAATTTCAGCACTTATATAATTGTGTTTTACAAATATTGGCTATTTAGTCATTATAACCCCCGGTGATATATCTTAGTAGTAGTATCCCAATTCTACAGATGGGGATACTGAGGCAGAAAGGTTGCATGGTTTGATGAAAACCACACAGTCAATGTCAGAACCAAGACTGCAATGCAGAAGTCTCTTGCTCTCAGACCTATGCGTAGTAGTCTACAAAACAATAGTGCCCTTTATACTTTGTAGCCACCTCTCCTTGAGCTTAGAGACCCACTAACTATTCACCAGAAGAGCCATTCAAGTAGCCAACAGGGAGCCGAGAGAGACTGTAGCTGACCAACTGCTATTAGCAGTATCCCAGGTGGGCACAGGCCCCCTACAGCTTTAAATTGGCATAGGGTCACCCCCAAAATTGAAGAATATGTGAATATGGGTTTCAAGAATCCCAAAGCTAGTCTTGGTTATATGTATGATCATTGATAAGTCATGAATAACCTATAATATTCAGTAAAAATCCCCATGACAAACTTTCATCCCAATGATTGGTTTACATTAATTGATGTTTACATGTTCAAACCTACCTTTGAAAGGAACAGGGCCAGAAACTCACTTTAAAAAACAAACACCACCCAACTGATAGTAGCTATATGCTTCAGGGTCAAAAGTAGGAGATGGGATTTGTGGTCTTTGCAGGCTCCCAAAATAGCTCTATTATTTATTATTTGTTTTATCATAACGCTTAGAGTCCCACTCGTAGATCAGGACCCCATTGTGTTCGGCGCTGTAAAAAAACTCCACAGAAAAAAAAGCCTTGCCCTGGCCCAAAGACCTTTCAATCTAAGTATGAAACAAGAGACACCAGATGGATAAAGACAGACAGGGGTTGGGGTGGGTACAATGAACCAATGAGGCAATTTGGTCAGTGTGATAGACAGTGGTCTCAGCACATCATTGTCAAGCTTCCTGTAGGGATCACAGAAAAGGAGGATATTAAAGGAGGATAATGAGGTGGCTTTGTGGCTATTTGTGTGGAACGCCTCCCAAGCATGAAAGGTAATATGGGAGAAAGCATAAAGGTACTTGTCTGAAAATCAAAGAAGCGGGTGACAGAGGCTGGTATCATGGATCGAATGGAGGTGGGATTTAACATCTCAATAGTGAATGACAGACAATAGGTAAGGTGGGGACAGGACACTGAGGACCTTAAAAGTGAAGGCAAGCAGCTTATGTTTGATGCAATAGAGAAGAGTCAGTCAGAGATACAAAGAAATGAGTGACATGGTCAAAGAGATGGGGTAGGATCTTTGCAGCAGCATTCTAAATGGATATCACACATCTAGATGTTCTCATTAACATTTCCTAGATGTTCATTTCCAAATGTGTTACAACTTTTAACAGACAATTTCAAAATATAACTGTACCTTTTGACGCAGGCCTCTATCATATCACTGGCCATAAGTTTAAGTCTCTGCTCTAAATGATGGGCAAATTCTGGTTCTGGCCAGTGCAGATCGAAAACAAACATCTGCAGTGCATCAAGTTTCCAGAAAAGATCTTCTGATGTAGCTGAACCATTGCTATGAAGAAAAACAGAAGATACATTTATAGGACATATGAAAAAAACCCACAGAATTACTTGCAGAAGTAGAGTCCTCCCCTCCTTCCAGTTCACTTCCCACATGCAGCTCCCACAACACAGTTGGGTGTTGCTCCAAGAGTATTGGAGTGGTTGTGGAAGTCCTGTCCTTTTGATTTAATATGACTTCCCACGGGGGTGAAACAAGTAGATCTGTTCAACCCTTGTATCATGGAGGTGGGAGAGGGAAGTGAAGCAACCCAAATTCAAGAGAAGAGAGGAAAAATGTTGACAGAAGGGGTTTTATTTAAGAAAGAACTTTTTCGCGACAGTGAACACTTTGCACATATATTTGCTTGCTCTCACAGCACGGGTGGGTAAACCTCCTATAGTACTGAAGAAGTATAGTGTAGTAGGAGAGCCACACACAGACAGATACTCTCTTGACACATGCAGATTAACTCCCACCGAGGAAAGTAGTACAGAAGATCTCCAAAACAAGGAAAAACAGAACTCACATTAATGTCAAGAAACTTAACATGAGCAGAACAAAAGAAGAAAATGTCCCTACGTCATTTGCGGTTGCCACAATTTTAAAACTCTCCCTTCTGACCAACTCATAGATTTTAATAGATAGATCTGCTCATCACTAATTACAGTGATACCATTACAATATTCAGCCAGAATGAACTCCTCCAAGTGTGCTAATATTGTGCCTATACTCTGAAGCCTGAACTGCTGTACTAGGGGTCCTAATGCTATCCACACTAACATTCCAAGTAACAGATTTCAACATACTTCAGAAGCAAAAGTGATAAAAATTTAGCATAGCAGCCTTGACTCTGCATTTTAATTTATAAGCATTGCCATTTTCATTCCTATAGTCTCATGACAAAAGGCCATCATCATGAAGGGGTTGACTGCCCTCAATTCCCACTGAATGAGTCAATGGGAGTTGAGAGTGCTTAGGATGGAGGAGGATAAGGGCCAAAGAAATTAGAGATGGAAAAGGCTACAATATCTAATAATGTTGGATGGTTACCTACAGTAATTTGTTAGTGGCCATGACTTCTCCAATTTTAAATGACCCAAATTTTGATGCTTCCCCAAGTTCCTTACATTGATAGCCCACAGTCTAGTAGATTTTACCGTCAGGGAGTCTCATGGTATTTTGCCTACATGTTCCTGCTTACTGATAACCAATAATTCTTAGTTATACTTCCCTGTTACATGCTTGAAATAGAACAACCAGACCTCAAGAGACAGAAAATCTATTGGGCTGACTAGATTCCATCCTCATCCCCATCTTGTGTGTGTATGTTGCCTGTTTAGATTGCAAGCATTTTGAGACAAAGACCCTGCCTTTGTACTGAACATAAAGCACCTATTTACACAGTGGCAACAGTTTTTTAATACAAGAAAAATAATAGTCCACTGTCCTGCTAGGGTAGGATTCTTCCTTACAGACTAATGAAATAACTTGACATGGTTATCACATATCTTCCATATCCCTTGGTAGTGAGTTTTACGCTTATATATGTTACATTATATACAAACTTAGACCACAAAATAAGATAGTTAACTGGTATAGATGAGAAAGATGGAAAGAAGGTGTACTAACCAAAAAACAAGATGGGAGTGTGTGCATAAATACACTAATATATTTTCATACAAAGTCTCAATGTATATTGACTTTGATGAGAGTGCCTATCTGAAAGTAAAGCACATTTATTTATCAAATGTGATAATCACTTCTTTCTATTCGATCTGCAGGGATTTTATGCATTTTAATTTTGTTCTCTTTAAATCATATTTCTGCTTAACAGGACTCCAAACTAAATGGAATCCTCTAAGACTCAGGAGGAATCATGTGCTCTCAAATATTGTCAATGTATTCTTATGCACGTTCACTCCCTGGTGTCCACTTAAACTGGTTTCATTACACAGCCAAATAAGGTTTTACAATTATAATAATTATAATAATAGCCATTGGTTCTTGAAATTTGAGAGGAGCTCCGTAATAAACATTTCTTGTTTTTTATATGCTTCTGAGCCACCACTCTTATTTATTATTTAGTTATATATTGCACAACGACACCCGGAACCATTTTTCTTAAAGATATAGATTAATATTGTATACTACTGGCATAAAAGGAGCTGTGACAACAGAAAGAAATGGTGTATTCCAAAACCACACATCTGTCATTTGATTATTACTAACTATTACAGTAAATTACTCTGGAGGATTATGATTTTACACTGACAGGCTACGATTATTTGTACAATGGTATATACTTTATTTGGACTTGATCCTGCACTCTGATCTTAACCCAATAAAGCACTTGGTCCAGTAAATCAGGACATACCTGCTTAAAGTCAAGAACATTCTTAAATGGATTTGCAATTTGTACACTGGAATCTAATACTGCTGGAGCAGATTAAGATTCAAGGAATTGTAACCAGCTCCTTGAGGCTCCTCCCTTTTCCTGCACCAGGCATATCTTGGTGTAGGAGAAAAGAATTAATTGTTATGTAGTGAATTGACTGAGCTCTGTACATAGGAAAAACTCCACAAAACAATGACTCACATACTGAGAGTCAAAGTCATTGCTAGCGTAAGAAGTGGCCCTAACTCCATAGGATTGTTGCTGCTTCTGCCAGTGGTGAAGTTTACAGTGACTGTGGAACATCTGTTACAAATGTAACAGAGAAAATAATTTAGAAATGGAACATTGGTATAATCAAAACAAGCCATAAATCTAACGTAAAAGCTAGGTTCAAAACCTGTAAAAGCATAAAGATTCAACGGAAAGGAAATAAAAATTAGATTTAGAGTAACAAGTTTTAATTAACTAGTAGATTGTAAGAAAAACTCCCATTCTGGTTAATTAAAAGCTTTTACTTCCCCTTCCCCCAAACACACTGTCCCAACCCTCTCAACCTTTCAGCATGTTTTCCTTAGCTGAATCTGACGATAATTCACAGTGCTCTGCACGTCTAGCCAAGGTGTCCTCTGAGTTAACTTCTCATGGGACCAATCAAGCAAAATACTGACTACTACACACAGCACTTTACTTTCTTAATATCTCCCTAACCTTAACATGCAATGCCCCAAATGTACCATTAAATTATAGGACCAGCAAAAACAACTGAAAACACAGTAATGATGTTCTTGTCACAGTGTAATGATAGAGAAGAGTACACATTTAGTGTTCCTAGCCACACATTAAAGGAAAAAAAAAACTTGTCGATGGAAATAGCAACAGAACATCTATAGTGATTTAACACGGCATGTATACAAAGTTTTATGGCATATTTAAAAGGTAATGCTCAAAAAAGTAAACATAAATTATTAGTCAGAGAGGAAAATAATTTTAATATCGATGACCCCCCTTCAGCAAAGCACTTAAGCACATGCTTAACCATAACTACATGCTTAAGCCCATCCTTATTCAGCTAAGTATTTAGGCAAGTACTTAACTGCTTTGTTAAAAGGGATGGACTTAAACATGTGCTTCAGTGCTTTGCTGAATTGGGAACAACAGCTTTACTACCAGGACTTGAATGTTAGCAATGTACGCTAGAATATGAAACCCTTTCTTGTCACTTCACAAAACAATAAGGCTATGGTCAACTAGATAGATGACTTGACATTCTTAGAAAGTATTTAAAAAGAACTCAGTTAAATCATAGTTTCTGATGTGTTTTAGCTCCTCATTGTATAATAAAATCTCCAGCCACTGAAATGATTAACTGTAAAAATGTCTAAAATGGCCAGCTTTTGTAATAATGATAAAGGAATTAATCCAAAAATGTGATCTGAATTCCACTGAATGCCTGTCTAACATCAATCACTGGTTTCTGAAAGGCATACAAAAAGGACTTCACACCCCAGATGATGTCCCAGCAGACACTGCTTTTACTAGAATGTGCCATGGCACCAGATGGAGGTGGATATGCCCCACAAGTGGGAATACACATACAGAGGCCACAGTGAAGAACATATTAACTTGCTCTCTCTCAAACACGATCTGAGTCACTTATCTTGAAACTGAATATTCTAAATTAACTCATGCCCTTACAATGGCACCAGGGGTTGAAGGAACAGTGGCTGGCTCGCAGGCAGCTGTGCAGCCAGCCCTGGAAGCATACTGAAGCTGCTAAGCAAGATGTCTCAGTGAGCTTGTACAATGCCTGGTGGGCTGTTTGTTACTGTTCCTTTCAGCAGAAGCGGCACTCTAGCCACTGCCTGCAAGCACTTGTACTAGCTGAATGCAGCCCTTGTGAACTGGGTGTGTGAGTTGACATGTTATTCATACTTTGCTGAGCACTCTTGTGCGTCATTTGTGTTAACTACCCGGAGATATTACAAATAGGAGGACACTCCTTTATAACCTCTTTGAATACTTAAACAGTGGTGTAGCCGATGACAGAATTGGCCCTATGGCACTTGTACATATTTAATAACACTCCCTTTCTCACTCCTTTTTTTTTTAAAACAAAGATTACGCAAAATTATAAATAAATAAACAAACAGATACATTACATTAAAAGGACATTATTAAGGTTGCAAAGTCAAACAATCAGAAGTTAAGAAATGCCAGAATTAGGATTCCTGGGCAAAGGCTTACAACGTGACTAAATTTGGGTGAGTTTCCATGGGGATGGCAAAAGGCACATCCCTGACACCAAGGTCACCCCCTGCCAAATTGCAAGTTCCTGCTTTAAAGTCTGAAGGCGCTACAACTGCTCGAAGAAAAGATCATCAGAATTTTTTTTTAACATGGGCAAAACAACGTATCAGCCCCTTCCCCCATTCTCAGAATGGCTGAACCCTTTTGGCTGAAATTTTCTGAAGAAATTTAGCCTGATGCAGACAATCAGCATGGAAAATTTCAACACAATCAGTTAAAGTTGGCAAAGTTATAAGCAACTAAAGACAGGATCTTATAATAGGAAGTGTTCGGCAACCCTACTAATAGTCAGTGCTACCAGCCCTGCATATAATACCACCAGTCCTTAATATCTGTAATTTGGGGAGCCTACTATATATTTTCCCATGGGAAAAACATCTGTGTGTAAAAACCTCCAACTAGTGTCCACATATGTAAGATGTAAATTAAAATTCATTTTTAAGGAAGTGCTGTAAGTGCAGATTGTTAGAAGACCACAGTTAAGAACATTAAGTCTCAAGGAAGTGTAACGTGTGGAGGACACTGTTTAAGACAGTAACCTTCAAAGGATAGGAATAAGCAGGTAGGAAGAGGGCTTTTTCTGAAGGGCAAAACGCCACTGAGTTGTGATTCAAAGCTGGAATAATGATTTATAAAGGCAAAAGTATGCAGGTGCAAACTTGTAGTGTTACAGTCAAAACAAAGGGCGTAAAACACTAAGGATGAGGAGGAAAAAGGTTGACAATTCCTTAGGGGAGCCAGAAAAACAAATCCCATTACAGCTAATGAACAAATGCCAAAAGTCTGGAGACACATCACTCAATACACTTGGCTACGTAATTCTTAGCACAAACAGAGAACATTCATGTGATAATGGATTTTGGCATTTGCTTGTAGAAAAAAAAAAGCTTGTTTTTCAAAACATTAAATTATCTTTCACTTTAAAGGATATTGTCAAGATTAGTTTTCAAAATTTAAAAATATTTTCTGTTGTTGCTTCTATTAAACCCTCTCTTTTGGAAACTTGTAACTGAAACATGTTTCTTTACCCAAAACTATTTTCCTCAACTGTGCATGCACATCCATAAACAGGTAGACACACAGAACTTCTGTATGTTATTGTGGGATTACTCAACTCGGCATGAGCTACTGGCTCAATTTAAAAAACAGAAGCGTGGTGAAAAAACAACAACACAAAAAGAAACTAATGTAGGTCAAATTTTGGGCCTACTAATCTTTACAGTTTCCCTCTAAGATTAAGAATTTAAATCTAACAGAAATATTGCAAACAATTGTTGAAATTGTTTTCTGAACCATTTTGCACATGCAATGAATTAGTCACATTCATGCGAAAACATGAAGAGCTATTATAGTTTATGAAAACATGGTCTAAGAACAATTATTTTAATTTTTCTCCCTTGCTTACTAACTGAATAAGAAGAGCAATTATGGCATTTAGACTGTTAACTGTACCACAACAAACCTTTGCCAAGTTGATTTTAAGTGAGATATTAACTATAACACTCTGCTGCATTTTTATGCACTAAAAAACGCACAATGCACTGACATTCCATGCTTGGTTCACAACTGAGAAATTCTTGTTTCCAACTATGCAATCCTACACACCATGCAATCCAAATATAACTATACAGGACACCAGCAAGGCCATGCAGAGCTGACATACAGTCAGAAGATTAGTGAAGAATACACACGTGGAATCATATAAAGAAGCCATCCAGGTTGGTGCAGAAAAGCTAGGTATCTGTGGAAGATTAAGAGGCA
This sequence comes from Mauremys reevesii, assembly GCF_016161935.1. NCBI lineage: Eukaryota > Metazoa > Chordata > Testudines > Geoemydidae > Mauremys > Mauremys reevesii. The sequence continues at coordinate 318,118,765 of NC_052623.1, forward strand.
AACTTGGAACTTTCGGAAGAGCTACATTGGGAAGACTGTTGGTGATGCTCCTGTGAAGAAATAAACAATGTAGGAATACAATAAAAATAGAACTTAGAGGACAATAGAGGAGTAAAGCAGATTGGGTATAATGATATAGGCAGGTTAGACCTTCTATAAACACTTACTTGACAGGCTGCCAGGACTCTTGTTCAAGACCTCTATGAATGGACTGGGCAATAGATGATTCCATGAGATCAACATAGCGGACGACCAAGGGAACAAAAATCTCTTGCAAGTGCTTGTGAAACTTTCCATTGCACAAAAGTACTTTAAAAACAAACAAAAACAATTCTCAGTTACTCAACAGGCTGTGATCCAATTTCATTAGCTATGGAAAAAGAAATCTAAAATGTTCTGGTGTGTGCATATATATATAGTTTTAAGTGCAGTGATAGCATGGCCCAACCTCTGTGATAAATACCATGTCAGAAAAATTCCTAAGGGCTTTTCTTAAGTTTAGACTAGTTTTATTACTCGGTAAGTAACTATTATTTACATGAGGAAGTCAACATAGTAGCGACTGTTTATCCCAAGGCTGAATTTAGCCATTCCAGTCATTCTTGCTTTATATCAGTTAGTTACTTCTACATAGCGTGACTGACTTGGAAAATAGTATGTTTGCACATTCACAGATCATACGCTTGTATTATAAATGATAAGTAACTGAATGCACTATGCCCGTACAGAATTAGGCCTCAATTCAGCAATACACTTAAGAATGTGTTTAACTTTCACTATCATGAAACTTAGGCACATAGAATCATAGAATCTCAGGGTTGGAAGGGACCTCAGGAGGTCATCTAGTCCAACCCCCTGCTCAAAGCAGGATCAAACCCAACTAAATCATCCCAGCCAGGGCTTTGTCAAGCCTGACCTTAAAAACCTCTAAGGAAGGAGATTCCACCACCTCCCTAGGTAACCCATTCCAGATCTTCACCACCCTACTAGTGAAAAAGTTTTTCCTAATGTCCAACCTAAACCTCTCCCTCTGCAACTTGAGACCATTACTCCTTGTTCTGTCATCTTCTACTGAGAACAGTCTAGATCCATCCTCTTTGGAACCCCCTTTCAGGTAGTTGAAAGCAGCTATCAAATCCCCCCTCATTCTTCTCTTCTGCAGGCTAAACAATCTCAGTTGCCTCAGCCTCTCCTCGTAAGTCATGTGCTCCAGTCCCTTAATCATTTTTGTTGCCCTCCACTGGACTCTTTCCAATTTATCCACATCCTTCTTGTAGTGTGGGGCCCAAAACTGGACACAGTACTCCAAATGAGGCCTCACCAGTGCTGAATAGAGGGGAATGATCACATCTCTCGATCTGCTGGAAATGCCCCTACTTATACAACCCAAAATGCCATTAGCCTTCTTGGCAACAAGGGCACACTGTTGACTCATATTCAGCTTTTCGTCCACCGTAACCCCTAGGTCCCTTTCTGCAGAACTGCTGCCCAGCCATTCGGTCCCTAGTCTATAGCAGTGCATGGGATTCTTCCGTCCTAAATGCAGGACTCTGCACTTGTCCTTGTTGAACCTCATCATATTTCTTTTGGCCCAATCCTCTAATTTGTCTAGGTCCCTCTGTATCCTATCCCTACCCTCCAGCATATCAACCACTCCTCCCACTTTAGTGTCATCTGCAAACTTGCTAAGGGTGCAGTCCACACCATCCTCCAGATCGTTAATGAAGATATTGAACAAAACCGGCCCCAGCACCGTCCCTTGGGGCACTCCACATGATACCGGCTGCCAACTAGACATGGAACCATTGATCACTACCCGTTGAGCCCGACCATCTAGCCAGTTTTCTATCCACCTTACCGTCCATTCATCCAGCCCATACTTCTTTAACTTGCTGGCAAGAATACTGTGGGAGACTGTATCAAAAGCTTTGCTAAAGTCCAGAAATAGCACATCCACTGCTTTCCCCTCATCCACAGAGCCAGTTATCTCATCACAGAAGGCAATTAGGTTAGTCAGGCATGACTTGCCCTTGGTGAATCCATGCTGACTGTTCCTGATCACTTTCCCCTCCTTTAAGTGGTTCAGAATTGATTCCATGAGGACCTGTTCCATGATTTTTCCAGGGACTGAGGTGAGACTGACTGGCCTGTAGTTCCCTGGATCTTCCTTCTTCCCTTTTTTAAAGATGGGCACTACATTAGGTTTTTTCCAGTCATCCGGGACCTCCCCCAATCGCCATGATTTTTCAAAGATAATGGTCAATGGCTCTGCAATCTCATCGGCCAACTCCTTTAGCACCCTCGGATGCAGTGCATCCGGCCCCATGGACTTGTGCTCATCCAGCTTTTCTAAATAGTCCCTAACTACTTCTTTCTCCACAGAGAGCTGGTCACCTCCTCCCCATACCGTGCTGCAGAGTGCAGCTGCAAAAAAGCATTGAGTACACTAGCTTTCTCCACATCCTCTGTCACTAGGTTCCCTCCCTCATTCAGCAAGGGGCCCACACTTTCCTTGACTTTCTTCTTGTTGCTTACATACCTGAAGAAACCCTTCTTGTTACTCCTAACATCTCCGGCTAGCTGCAACTCCAAGTGTGATTTGGCCTTCCTAATTTAACTCCTGCATGCCTGAGCAATACTTTTATACTCCTCCCTGGTTATTTGTCCAATCTTCCACTTCTTGTAAGCTGTTTTTTTGTGTTTAAGGCGAGCAAGGATTTCACTGTTAAGCCAAGCTGGTGGCCTGCCATATTTACTTTTCTTCCTACACATCGGGATGGTTTGTTCCTGCAACCTCAATAAGGATTCTTTAAAATACAGCCAGCTTTCCTCGACTCCTTTCCCCGTCATGTTATTCTCCCAGGGGACCTTGCCCATCAGTTCTCTGAGGGAGTCGAAGTCTGCTTTTCTGAAGTCCAGGGTCTCTGTTCTACTGCTCTCCTTTCTTCCTTGTATCAGGATCCTGAACTCGACCATCTCATGGTCACTGCCTCCCAGGTTCCCATCCACTATTGCTTCCTCTACTATTTCTTCCCTGTTTGTGAGCAGCAGGTCAAGAAGAGCTTTTCCCCTAGTTGGTTCCTCCAGCACTTGCACCAGGAAATTGTCCCCTACACTTTCCAGAAACTTCCTGGATTGTCTGTGCACTGCTGTATTGCTCTCCCAGCAGATATCAGGGTGATTAAAGTCACCCATGAGAACCAGGGCCTGCGATCTAGCAACTTCTGTTAGATGCTGGAAGAAAGCCTCGTCCACCTCATCCCCCTGGTCTGGTGGTCTGTAGCAGACTCCCACCACGACATCACCCTTGTTGTTCATACTTCTAAATTTAATCCTGAGACTCTCAGGTTTTTCTGCAGTTTCATACTGAAGCTCTGAGCAGTCATACTGCTCTCTTACATACAACACAACTCCCCCACCTTTTCTGCCCTGCCTATCCTTCCTGAACAGTTTATATCCATCCATGACAGTACTCCAATCATGTGAGTTATCCCACCAAGTCTCTGTTATTCCAATTACATCATAATTCCTTGACTGTGCCAGGACTTCTAGTTCTCCCTGCTTGTTCCCCAGGCTTCTTGCATTTGTGTATAGGCATGTAAGATAACTCACTGATCGTCCTGGTGTCCCAGTATGGGGCTGGAGCCCTCCCCACTTGCACTCACCTACTTGTGCTTTCTCTCGATATCTCACTTCCCCACTTACCTCGGGCCTTTGGTCTCCTTCCCCCGGTGAACCTAGTTTAAAGCCCTCCTCACTAGGTTAGCCAGCCTGCTTGCAAAGATGCTCTTCCCTCTCTTCATGAGGTGGAGCCCATCTCTGCCTAGCAATCCTTCTTCTTGGAAGACCATCCCATGGTCAAAGAATCCAAACCCTTCTCTCCGACACCATCTGCGTAGCCATTCGTTGATTTCCACAATTCAACGGTCTCTACCCTGGCCTTTTCCTGCCACAGGGAGGATAGACAAGAACACCACTTGCGCCTCAAACTCCTTTATCCTTCTTCCCAGAGCCATGTAGTCTGCAGTGATACGCTCAAGGTCATTCTTGGCAGTATCATTGGTGCCCACGTGGAGAAACAGGAAGGGGTAGCGATCTGAGGGCTTGATGAGTCTCGGCAGTCTCTCCGTCACATCGTGAATCCTAGCCCCTGGCAAGCAGCACACCTCTTGGTTTTCCCGATCAGGGCGGCAGATAGATGACTCAGTCCCCCTGAGGAGAGAGTCCCCGACCACCACCACCCTCCTCCTCCTCCTCTTGGGAGTGGTGGTCGTGGAACCCCCATCCCTAGAACGGTGCATCTCATGCCTTCCAATCAGTGGAGTCTCCTTCTGCTCTGTTCCCTCAGATGTATCATCCACTCCACCCTCTGCACTAGTACCTGCGGAGAGAACATGAAAACGGTTGCTCACCTGCATCTGTGTTACTGGTACATGGACATTTCTGGTACTCTTTCCTCTTCTGGAAGTCACATGCCGCCAATTATCCTCACTGGCCTTCTGTCCCCGCTGCATAGCCTGCTCTGAATCTTCAGAACATTGTGCCCGCTGAAGCTGATCCTGACGTCTATCCAGGAAATCCTCATTTTCTTTTATGGAATGCAGGGTTGATATTCGTTTCTCCAGACCTTGAATCTTCTCTTCCAATACAGAGATCAGCTTGCACTTTGTACAGACAAAGTCGCTCCTATCCTGTGGAAGGAAGACGAACATGGCGCATCCTGTGCAGGTCACAACAGCGGATCGCTCAGCATCCATAGTCTCTTCCTTCTAAGAGCTACCTTACTTGTGGCAGACGCTACTCAGAGGAACCTGCGAGGGGGGGCCTCGGTAGGCTCTCTCCGGGTGAACTCCCAGGCAAACTCCTTCTGTTTGCCTCTCTGCTGTTCGCTGCTCAGCTGGTTCGCAGCTGACTGCCTTTTTATAACAGTCAGGCCCAGCTGGAACAAAGCACTCCCAGGTCACACAGCGCAGTCCCCCTACTGCAGCACTTAGCGTACCTCTGCTCAGAGGGATCCCAGGCAAACTCCTTCTGTTTGCCTCTCTGCTGTTCGCTGCTCAGCTGGTTCGCAGCTGACTGCCTTTTTATAACAGTCAGGCCCAGCTGGAACAAAGCACTCCCAGGTCACACTGGTCAAACAAGCAATCAAACAATCAAGCACACAGTCAAACTGCCCCCCCAACAGACACTCAGATACTCACCAGCGCAGTCCCCCTACTGCAGCACTTAGCGTACCTCTGCTCAGAGGGATCCCAGGCAAACTCCTTCTGTTTTTTGCTGAATAGGGATGGATTTAAGATTGTGTTTAAGGGATTTCCTGAATCGGGACTTAGTAATTATATTGCCTTGATAAAAAACTTGGATGCAAAGATAACAAACAAAAGAAGTATAAACACTAGTAATAATGAAATAATATTATTTTTTTATTTATATCACACTAAAGCCCAAAGGCTGCAATCAAGATTGGTGTAAAATTTTGCCAGGCTCTATGCCTACACATAGGTAGGTACACACGGTACCTGCTATAAGGAGCTTTCAATACAATTCAAGACGAGAAGCAATGAGTGTGACAAACAATAGCAGGTGGTGGGAGAGAGAATGAGTTTGATGATTAATATTATCAGAAGACTAGTGAGCCACAGGCTAACAATGTGCTCCACTAGAAGATTCTGAATTTAAAAAAAAATCCTTATCCAAACAACTCTCTCCTGTGCTCCCTTAATATCCAAGGTGGTGTGCTTTGGCTCACTATTATTCTTATATTGCTTTATTTGAGTTTGTTTGCTTTTCCATATAGATTATCCCCTTCCCATACAGACTATCCCCAACCATCCTACTACTTATGGTTTTTATTTCCTTTTAAAAATGTGTATATTACCAATATAATTAAATGTATATAATATATAGAAACAATCCCCACAACTCCCTCTAGGTTTGGGTCCCCATCATCTATTTATGCTTTCCTCTGTCCCAGAGTAGGGGACCCAGAAGTATGATCACTTGCTCTGTACTGCCCAGGGAGAGAGGGGTGGGTTCCTGCAGGGGGCAAGAAGGCAAAAAGCCATGATCAATTATGGACTGTGGTCTGAACCTGTGAATGCGATGTCCATTGCTCACCATGGTATTCACTGATTCTGCTCCCCACACCCTACTGTCTATCTCTAAACCCCATAAAGCAGCTCACTGAGGGCCTGATCCTGCAAGACTTACACATATGCTAAACTTTATGTATGTGAGTATGTGCTGAAAGTTAAATACATGCTTAAGGCTTTGCGAGGTCAGGACCTGTCTGGAACTACTGACCTAGCAGGGTATGTCTACATAGCACTTTGAAGCCCACGGGTGCCAGCCTCCCAGGGCTCATGTTAGCACCCTAAACCTAGCCCTGGAGACAGTGCTTTGAAGTTGGGCTGGAGTTGTCTGACTCTGACAAACGCATGGAACCTGCACAGATCTGCGCTATTGTCTTAAGTGTTGCAAGCACAGGATGCAGTCATCTGGTGTTTGCAGAGCTACAAGAAAAACTGCGTCAGTGAGGAACATGGCTGTATTTTAAAGAATCCTTATTGAGGTTGCAGGAACAAACCATCCTGATGGGCAGAAAGAATAGTAAATATGGCAGATGACCAGCTTGGCTTAACAGTGAAATCCTTGCTGATCTTAAACACAAAAAAGAAGCTTTCAAAAAGTGGAAGACTGGACAAATGACCAAGGAGTATAAAAATATTGCTCAGGCATGCAGGAGTGAAATCAGGAAGGCCAAATCACACTTGGAGTTGCAGCTAGGAAGAGATGTTAAGAGTAACAAGAAAGGTTTCTTCAGGTATGTTAGCAACAAGAAGAAAGTCAAGGAAAGTGTGGGCCCCTTGCTGAATGAGGGAGGCAACCTAGTGACAGATGATGTGGAAAAAGCTAATGTACTCAATGCTTTTTTTGCCTCTGTCTTCACAAACAGGGTCATCTCCCAGACTACTGGATTGGGTGGCACAGCATGGGGAGGAGGTGACCAGCACTCTGTGGAGAAAGAAGTGGTTCAGGACTATTTAGAAAAGCTAGACGAGCACAAATCCATGGGGCAGGATGCGCTGCATCTGAGGGTACTAGAGGAGTTGGCAGATGTGATTGCAGAGCCATTGGCCATTATCTTTGAAAACTCATGGTGATCGGGGGAGGTCCAGGATGACTGGAAAAAGGATAATGGTAGTGCCCATCTTTAAAAAAGGGAAGGAGGAGGATCGGGGAACCACAGGCCAGTCAGCCTCACCTCAGTCCCTGGAGCAGGTCCTCAAGGAATCAATTCTGAAGCACTTAGAGGAGAGGAAAGTGATCAGGAACAGTCAGCATGGATTAACCAAGGGCAAGTCATGTCTGACTAACCTAATTGCCTTCTATGATGAGATAATTGGCTCTGTGGATGAGGGGAAAGCAGTGGATGTGTTATTCCTTGACTTAGCAAAGCTTTTGATATGGTCTCCCACAGTATTCTTGCCAGCAAGTTAAAGTAGTATGGGCTGGATGAATGGACTATAAGGTGGATAGAAAGCTGGCTAGATCATCTGGCTCAACGGGTAGTGATCAATGGCTCCATGTCTAGTTGGCAGCCGGTATCAAGTGGAGTGCCCCAAGGGTCGGTGCTGGGGCCGGTTTTGTTCAATATCTTCATTAACAATCTGGAGGATGGTGTGGACTGCACCCTTAGCAAGTTTGCAGATTACACTAAAGTGGGAGGAGTGGTTGATACGCTGGAGGGTATGGATAGGATACAGAGGGACCTAGACAAATTAGAGGATTGGGCCAAAAGAAACCTGATGAGGTTCAACAAGGACAAGTGCAGAGTCCTGCATTTAGGATGGAAGAATCCCATGTACTGCTACAGACTAGGGACCAAATGGTTAGGCAGCAGTTCTGCAGAAAAGGACCTAGGGGTTACAGTGGATATGAGTCAACAGTGTGCCCTTGCTGCCAAGAAGGCTAACAGCATTTTGGGCTGTATAAGTAGGGGCACTGCCAGCAGATCGAGGGACATGATCATTCCCTTCTATTCGACTTTGGTGAGACCTCATCTGGAGTACTGTGTCCAGTTTTGGGCCCCACACTACAAGGAGGATGTGGAAAAATTGGAAAGAGTCCAGCGGAGGGCAACAAAAATGATTAGGGGGCTGGAGCACACGACTTATAAAGAGAGGCTGAGGGAACTGGGATTGTTTAGTCTGCAGAAGAGAAGAATGAGGGGGGACTTGATAGCTGCTTTCAACTATCTGAAAGGGGGTTCTAAAGAGGATGGATCTACACTGTTTTCAGTGGTAGCAGATGACAGAACAAGGAGTAATGGTCTCAAGTTGCAGTAGGGGAGATTTAGGATGGATATTAGGAAAAACTTTTTCACTAGGAGGGTGGTGAAGCACTGGATTGGGTTACCTAAGGAGGTGGTGGAATCTCCTTCCTTAAAGGTTTTTAAGGTCAGGCTTGACAAAGCCCTGGCTGGGATGATTTTGTTGGGGATTGGTCCTGCTTTGAGCAGGGGGTTGGACTAGATGACCTCCTAAGGTCTCTTCCAACCATGATATTCTATGATTCTATGACAATTTCTTTGAAGACAGATTGTTGTGGGATATAGTGAAAACTAATTCCAGGTTTTTGGTGGCATTCATGGAGCAGCAGCAAATGGTGGCACACAACTTCTGGGCCTCAGTGCAGGGACACCAGATGAAAGCTGCACTGACAGCAGAGAAGCGAGTGGTGATTGCATTGTGGAAACTTGCAACGCCGGATTGTTGTCATTCAAGTGTGCAGGGCCATTAATTGTGACTCAGAAGTATTCAAGACATAGTGGATGAATCTGTAGCAGTGGGGTTCCTGAATTGCAATGGAGTGATAGACAGCATGCAGATTCCTATTTTGACACCAGTCCACCTTGCCCAAGAGTATATTAACAGAAAGGGTTACTATGCAAACACTGGAGATCATTGGAGACACTTCACCAACACTAGTGTTGACTGGTTAAGAAAGCCATATCTTTAAGAACATAGGACTGCTCAGAAAGCTGCAAGCAAGGACTTTCTTTTCCAACTGGTGGATCACCATAGGCGATGTTGAAGCTCATAAAGCTGTCCACTGATCAACTTGACAACAATGATAGATTCAGCTATTGGCTCAGCAGGTGCAGAATGACAGTTGAATGTACTTTCAGAAGACTGAAGAGATGATGGCATTGTTTACTCACAAGATTGGATCTCTAGGAAAAATATCCCAATGGTTATAGCAGCCTGATGTGTAGAGTCCTGTGCAGATACAAAAATTTGGATCAGCATCCAATCTGCATCCACAGTAATTAAATTGTATCCAACCTGCGATCTGCACTCCACCTTTTATATGTATCTGCATTTGCACCCAGACAAGCACCCTCTAGAGCAGCGGTCCTCAACTGGGCATCTGTGGTCCTATAAGGGGCTGCGAGCCTGTTTCAGGAGGACTGTGGCCCCACAGGGCAGAAACCCCAAGCCCCGAGTCCCCTGTGGAGCTAAAGCTCAGAGCTCTGGTACTCCCTCCCAGTGCGGGCACCGGGGCTTGAAACTCTGGGCTTTAGCCCCACAGGGGGCGCCAGGGCTCTTGGCGCCAGGGCTCTTGGCTTCAGCCTTATGGGCAGTCCCCCTGAAACTGCATCCCTCCGTTGAGTACCATTGCTCTAAAGCCCTGCGCAGAAAAAACAGTTGGATCCGCATCCAATTCCCAAAGATGAGAAACAAAGAACTGCATCCGTGGCTGCACATATCCGTGGACGTAAAGAGGATATCTATGGATTTGCAGGGCTCTAGTGCTGTGTCCTGCATAATATCTGTGAGGCAAAGTGGGAAAAGTTGCTGCTGTGGTGAAGGGCAGAGGTGGAGCAGCTTTCTGCTGAGTTTGAACAGCCAGACGCAAAGGCTATTAGAAGAGCTCAGTGTGGAGCTATATGGCTGAGGGAGGCCCCGAGAGCATTTTAAAAGTGTGCCATTGCAATGTGTTGTAGTGGACTGTGCTCTACCTGGCCTGCAGTTCTGGGGCCTGTTAGGAATTGTGTGGTGCTTGGTGCCCATTTATGAATACAAAACTGTCAATGCACCTCTTAATTTTGTGGGTCTTACTGTACAGTTATGATTATTACACTGTATTTATTACTGAATGAGTTGTGTCACACTGTACAATAACAAGTAAGTGGGTGCATTCAGTACTGCAAGGCAGTCTGCAGCATATGTTGTGAACTAATCAAGATGAACTATTTCCCACGGAATAGAATTTTATTGAGTAACAAAATCAGTGTTAAAAATTGGTGCTACTTACAAGCAAATACATTAAAAACTTAATAAATTAGCAACAGAATGTGATGTCCTGTCCCTTTAAATGTTTGAGCGCTCCCCGCCCCCCAGTGCAAGTGTTAGTTTCACTTTTGCTGCCAGAACAATAGTTTCAATGGCAGTGAGATGTGGAGCTCCTCTGTGTCTGCATCTCCTTCTCAGCTGGGACCAGATATAACGTTTGGTGGTGAAGGATTTCTGTCCCACGAGTGTCCTTTGCTGCCTATGCCTGGCCAAGAAGAAAAAGTAAGTGTCTGACGAAGTGGGTATTCACCCACGAAAGCTTATTCTCCAATACATCTGTTAGCCTATAAGGTGCTACAGGACTCTTTGTTGCTTTTAAGCAAAGAATATTATAAAAAGAGGGGGAGAGTTCACCTAGAGGCACAAGGTGACAGATGGCTGCTTTTGCTGCTGGGACAGCATGAACCAGCCAGACAGAGAGGGGTCGCTCACAGTAAAGACAGAACAAAGGAATAGGTTGCTGCCTGGAGCTACTTCGAACCAAGCACTGAGAGGGAAGTAAGCAGCCCTATTGGCTGACCACATGCGAGCAGGCAAACAACGTAGCCTGCACTGAGGATGTAAAGCCAGCAGAGGGAGCCCAAACACAGCCATAGGAAAATTCTGCAGTCTGCACACAGCCAGAAGAGGCAGATTGTTCATTTGTTTGTTTTTCTGCACTAACAAAAAACAGTTTCTCTGTGGCAGAGAAGTAGTCCAGGAGGTGTGAAGTCCAACAGGAGAGCAGAGAAGTGGCAACTTTGGTGGGCAATTTTGCTGATTTTGACAAAAACCACGAATCATGGAGGTATACCTTGAACCCACAACACCATTTAGATGGACAACGAGTTTCAACCTTGCTGACAGTGATGGGCCCTAGGGCATATGGACTGCTGTGTGACATACTGTCTCTCTGACTGTACCTGGAACTGCCATGTACATCACAATTACTGCACCAGTACTGCACCAGCACAGGAACATTTTTCTCCTACCTCATTAATGATAACAGAACGATATTGGTTCCATCAGGGAAGTGGAGAGCCAGGAGCAGTTTGTTGCTGCTCTAAGGAAGTTGTCAGAGCACTGTCAATTTGGACAAGCATTAAGTGATGTCCTGCGTGACCAATTTGTCTCTGGATTATGCAATATCAAGATCCAGAAGAAGTTACTGATTGTACATTCAAGAAGACTGTTGACGTGTTGGGAGGGTTGGTGTCTGTGCTTGGCAGTACCACCTAGTCGTGATACTCTGGGCTGCATCGTCCAGTGGCAAGAGTCAACGGTCGCATTGCCCAGTGGCAAGAGTCAAGAACCACGTTGCCTAGCGGCTGGGTACCGTGGCCAGATTGCCACATGGCAAGAATCGTTAGCTGTGTCACCAAGTGGTGAGAGTCAATAGCTACGTTGCCTAGAAGCTACAGTCAGTGCTGTATCACCCAGTGGCAAGGGTCCACAGCCATGTCATCCTGTATTGCCCAGTGGCAAGAGTCATCAGTTGTGTCACCCAGTGGTGAGAGTCAATAGCCGCATCACCCACGGGTGAGAGTCAAGAGCCCCATTGCCTAGTGGCTGGAGTCAATAGCCACGACGCCTAGAGGCTGGAGTCACCCAGTGGCAAGAGTCAATAGCCACATCACCTAGCAGCTGGAGTCAGTGTCTGTATCGCCCAGAGAATCAATAGCTGGGGGTATGGGAACCTGGGCTCTCCCTGCTCCACTGGGTTCCAGCCCAGGGCCCAATGAAACAATAATTCAAATATGTGACCTAGGAAGTGGGTGTACCAATGCCTGCTCCCTGGGCCACTTCCTACCTCGGCTTCAGTTCCTCTGTTGGTGCCACTGGTTTGCTTCTGAGATCCCTCGGGAGTCCTCTTTGGTTACGGTCTGAAGGGTCTTCCTCTCTTGGTTAGGGCTCATCATTGCTGTACTCTGCTGTTGAAAGGCCTTTGGTGGCTTGGTGGTAGGGCCTGATCCCAGCCATCTGGGGCCCCAGCAGCTTCTCGGCAGGAGCCTGCACCACATAACTGCTTTCCTACTTTGTCTGCCTAGACTGAGCTGCTGCTCCTATTTGAGCTCAGCACCCATTGTAAGCATGTGCAACAGGGATGACCAGGCATGGCTTTCTGGGTCCAGAACTGCTCCTGAACCCTTACTCCCCAGTGTGGGACTTGTATACTGCATCACATGGAGTAGCAGTTGTAAAGGAAACTGCAGAGAAACATTTAGCATGAACTGAGTTCATTTTATGAGACAGCGAGATAGAGGACCATGGGAATGTAAGGAATTTCCATGTGGCCACTGTGCACAAATTACATGCTGAGAAGGATTACTGGGCAGACCAGGTCATTTGGAGACAGTGCCAGAAGAAAGGCCATATTGCTGTGACCTGCCAAACAGTTCAACGACCAGCAACACAAAGTAACCATACATCTAAGAAAACACCTGTGAAGACTGAACCTCAGAAAAGGATGGAAGTCGAGAATTCATAACGTGGAAAAAGACAAAAGCTCTAGTGACACTGACCAAGACCTAACACCACAGATGTTATCAGAAGCTGGAGTGAGAGATGGCATGTGGGTTACATTGTTGATTGAAGGAGTTCCTACAAGAATGGAGCTTGATATCGGAGCTGCTGTTTCACTGATGTTTGCATCTACCTATCACCAGACATTGTCACAAGCTCCCCTGGAAGAAACCTCCACATTTTTTAAGACTTATACCTAGAGCCCTCAAAATCTGTGGATATTCTCAGACCATTTTTGCGGATCGGATATGGATATAAATTTTGTATCCGTGAAGGGATCTACTTATACCAGAAAAAAGTAGGTGCCAAAAGGGATACTCCAGGTGGAAATTCAATTAGATGAACAATCAGTTGTATTACTCTTGGATGTGACTGAACAAAAGTATCCACCGTTATTTGGCAAACCTTGTCTTGAGAAGCTCAAGGAGAATTGGACCAAGATCAAGGTGATCAAGAAATCACCTTGAAAGCTTTAAAAAATACTGGGCAAGAACTTGGACAGATTAGCAACGTGTCAGTGACGCTCACTGTTAAGTCTGACAGCCAGCCAAAATATTGCAAGCGCAGAGTTCTGTCTTACACTCTGAAGTCTCTGGTAGAAGTTGATTTGGACTGTTTAGTGAACATTGCAGTCTTGTCACTGGTTTCACATAGGGAATGGGCTACATTCATATTAGTGATCAAGAAGGAAGCCTCAGTCCAAATCTGTGGAGATTTCAAAGTGATGCTGAATCTAGTTTTATGTGCAGACCAGTATCCCACTATCTCATACTGAAGGTTTATTTGTTTCAATAAATTGGATTGGCTCAATACATACTGACAAATGGAGGCTGATCCAGCATCTTGTAAATATCTCACAATCAACATGCAAAAAAGGCTTATTTTCTTATAACGGGTTGCCTTTCAGTATCACATTGGCACTGGTCCTGTTTCAGAAAGCCATGGATGAGATTGTGATGGCACTGAATGGAGTTCAATGCTATTTGGATGACGTCCGTATTACAGAAAAGGATGAAGAGAATCATCTTAAAAATGTGGATGCTGTTTTGCAATATTTGAAAGATCATGATTGGAAGTACCTCAAGACAAATAGGAAGTTTTCAAACCTTCAGTTGAATACCTTGGACATGTGATTGACACCACAGACTTAATGAAATTGCCAGAGAAAGAGAAGGCCATTCTTGAAGCGCCACTGCCAGAGAATGTGTCACAGTTGGTTCATTCTTAGGACTGCTTAACTACTATTGTATATTCCTGCCTAATCTGGCAACAGTCTTGACATCTTTACATGAACCGCTACAAAGAAAAAATGGAAATGGACTGAAGAGTGTGATTGTGCATTTAAGGAGGAAAAGAAACTGTTGACATCAGCCAAGAATCTTATTCAGTTTGATGCTTTGCTACCACTACAATTGGTATGTTATGCTTCATGATATGTGGGAGCAGTTCTTTCCCACATTTTTTCTCATGGCATGGAGAAACCAATTGCCCTTGCATCACAAACAGTTGCTACTCTTGAGAAGAACCATGTGGGAAGCTCTAAGCATTATCTTCAGAATTCAAAAGTTTCATATCTATATGACAGACATTTTACCTTGCTGACGGCTCATCACCATTACTTTCAATTTTTGGACCAAAAATGGAATTCCATCATTAGCTGCTACTCATATGCAACAATGACATGGCTACTTATAGTAGTAGGATTTTATGTTTGTATTTTGTATAATTTAGAATAAAAATAATAAAATAATAATGTAGCATGTATTAAATGTATTAATGTATGATTTGACCATATTTTGTTAGCCACCCTTTTTGAATAGCGGAAAGGAATGGCCTAATGTGCCATTGGTAGAGATGCATCAGCCAGAATCTGTGTCTGGGCTGATTTTAAGGCAGTAACAGACCTTTTAGGGTCACCACTTAAACCTAAATGTAGGTTTAGCATTTTAAAATAAGTAAAAGAATGCAATGATTGTTTTTCTTTTGCATTGCAACTTGATATTCCTGTTTAAAATGTTTTGTGTAAATTAGTTTTGTTTTGTGTGTGAACAAGGAATGTGTGTGTTAGGAAATAAGTGTGAAGGCCATTACGAACAAGATGTTCTATGGAGGAACCAAGGACAGACGCAAGGGCGCCACGAGGCTGCAACATGCCCCTATTGAAATGTCAGAGGAGGGCAAATTGACGCCTTAAAAAAATAAAACAGGCACCTATTAATGGGGACAAGATAGCTGTAATCAAAACCAGCATGAAATAACTCCCTAAAAGACTTAATAAAAAACCAAATAAAAAATAAAAAGGACAATTTTAAAAACCAAGCACTCATCAAACAACAATTGATTACAGTATGACAGTGCAAAACTCATTGGTCCCAATGAAGGAAAATCACTATATAAACAGGGTGCCTTGCCATGAAACTTTGGGTTAGTCCTGCCAAGACTTCCCTGGAGCATTGTGTCGTGACTGACAGAACCCGGCTCCTACCTACCCTGATCAACCTAGCTGGCCACTAGATTGATCCGGACTCTGGACTGGTAACTATAATATTGACTGGCAGGGCAGTGTGTGTGTGTGTGTATGTAATTGAATGCATATGCTAATTGTTGTATTTTCAGTAAATGTGACGTATTGCCTTTTCCCCTGAAAAAGATCCCATGTGCTTCTTATGATCATAACATACTTTCAGGTAATTCTTATATTATTTAATTCCATAAAGGGACTCAGCACAGAAATGCTGATAGACTGTCATGCCTAAGCTCCAGTCAACCCAAAGAAACTTCAGATAAAGTGTTCTATCTCCATTTGATGGATAGGTTACCCATCACTAGCACAGCAATCAACAAAGATATGATGAAGGATGATGTGTCTTCTCTTGTGAAAGGAATGGTGCTACACAGTATAGTGCTGGATCATAAGAATCCAGTTTACACAGTTTGTGTCATTATCTGTAAATCATAGTTATATTTTATGGGGAATGTGAGTGACTGTTCCAAAATCATTTCAATCTCAGGTCTTGGTAGCTCTTCATGGAAGTAATTTTGGCATTGTTCTGATGAAGGCTATAGCCCAGAGTCACGCCTGGTAGCTGGAGATCGACAAAGATATTGGCAGGCAGGCAAGGTATACTAATGTCACTAAATTCAGCACGATCCTTGCTCAGTTCATCTATACGCTTCGTCATGGCCTCAGACTCCTTGGATACATATTCCTTTGCCAGACCTTTAGAAGGTTATCTGATTTTCATTGTAGTTGACACTCATTCAAAATGGCCAGAAGTTTTCAGAAAGACTTCTAATACAGCTGCTAAGATCCTTGGACATCTTTGTACCTTGTTTAGTCAATTTGGTTTATCGTTACAGTTGGTGAGTGACAATGGACTTTAATTCTTTTCTAAAGAATTTCAGAGGTTCCTAGCTTCAAATGGAATTCAGCACGTACCTTCAGCTCCTTACCATCCTGCTACAAACAGACACGTTATACAGACACTTAACACACCTTAAGAGCTAATAAGTCTATTTTGAATTGTCAGCAGAAAGTGGACAATTTCTTCCTTGTCTACGGGAACACATCACATGCTACTACCCAACAGTCACCTGCAACTCTTTTTTGAAGTGATCTTTATGTACTTGTTGGGACCTGCTACATCCTGAAATTGCTTCACATGTAGCCAAATCCCAATCTATGAAAATCGATCAACTACGTGAGACTTGTCATCACTTTTTTCAAGTAGGAGACTTGGTGTGGACTTGAAACTACAGTTGTGGAGTGAAATGGGTACTGGAGACCATGTAAAATGCATGTGGTAAAACTGACTAATGGTATTTTATGGAAACGACATATAGACCATTTGCAGCCTTGACTAGAACCGGAGACCAGGGATGTTCCAGTAGGAGTTTCTGTTCCTCTGATCGAACCTCCTTCTGTTACAACTCCTAATTTCAATGACTTGTTGGGAGAAACTTTGATACCAGATTCAGTTGATTCCTTACCACTGAGTGTTCCTTTTGTTCAGGACACATTGCCATCACACATTATCCCAAGAGAGTGTGAAAATTAGTTGTGTGTCTGAATTTATAAATTGTTCAGTTAGTGAGTTGCTATTCCAGGGCAGAATAATCCTGTGCAACTATCTGCAACAGTCCACCCACAACTTTTAGTTAGGTTATATAGTGTTTCATGTCAACCGTGTAAATGATAATGTATATATATTTAGGAAGTTTTTTAAAGTAAGGTGAAGGAATCTGATTGTTCTGTTCCTTTATATGTTTGCACACTCCTCCCACACCAGTGCAACGCCTCACTTTCATGTTAGTTTCAGTTTTGCTACAAGAACAATAAAAAGTTTCCGTGGCAACTTGCTGTGCTTAAATGTGTCTGTATCTCCTTCTCTGTTAGTCCAGATGTAACACAGAACTAAAGGGGAAAGAACATTCTTGTCCATTTTTGCTACACATATAGCAACCATGGCTCTCGCAGGTCAGTATATGTGAAGCTATGGTTGTCCTTACTGTCCCCCGGTGAGGAGTGGTAAGTGTCAGTATGAGTCCCCTGATGCCATGGGGGAAAACTGAGGGAGTGGGTGCAGGGAGGTGCTATAATGGACTTCTCCATGGACTGTAAAAGGTGGTGAGCCCGGATTGCCAATCTGTAGGTCTGCAAGAGTCTGAAGCATCTGTGTTTGTTGCTGGAGAAGCCCCATTATGTCTTGATGTATCTCCCTCTCCTTCTTCTGCTGGGATTCCTGCGCCTTTCTCCTGTCTGCTCTTTCCTTCTCCATACAGTCTGAAATATTCACCTCCAGGTCCTCTGCTCATGTTCCAATGCAGCACTGGTTTGCAGGATCTTGCTGAACATTTCATCTGGAGCAGGCAGTCCATGAGTGTGGAGGGTGAACCCCTCAAGGATACAATCACAGCAGCTACAGCTAAAACAGACAGAGGTATCATTGTCAGTATAGTCACGATAAAAAGCAAAAGTTAAGATTCAGAACTCCCTTCCCTTGCTCATCTAAAGACGACATACTTATTGGCACTTCTGCTTTGGAGTGCTTGTGCATGGCACTCCTCACAGCACCAGCCATGTGGACTTTGGCCCACCAGGGGTGAGTGAAATGAGGAGGGAATTGTTCAGTTGCATGAAACTATGAATATTAGGCAATGGCACTATATATTGGCACCATTTTCCACAGATGATTTTCGCTGATATCATGGAGAGCACAGTGGCTGCTGGTGTCCTGTAGCTGCCTGGGTTCATGTGCCCCTAGCCTGTTTATTGCAATGGCGCCTGCTGAAGTTACTGCAGACTACCATGTCCTACCATGTCCTACCATGGAGGAAGCAATAAGGTTGCCATCCCTAGAAACCTTCGGGAAAGGATTGCAGAGTGCCTCCATGGAAATTTCATTGAGATCTCTCAGGAAGATTCAAGGCACAAACTGCATAAACAAAATTCTCAGCACAGCCACCCCAACCTAACTCTTCCTGGGAATAAAAAGCAGATAACTCTCTCCCGCTCTTTGTTGTACCGCTACCTCTCTAGAATGAGTAAATTAATTAAAAGTCAGTAGCTGTGCCCTGCTAAGTTGGGGCACCATCAGTACCTCTTTGTACGAGAAATACATTTACACACTTACCCGAAGTGCCTTCCCCCACAGCGGACTTGCCCGTGCTTGATTGCCAGGACTCATTGGACTGTGGCAGAGTCTCAAACAGGCCCTGGCTTGCGGCATAGCTGTACCCCAGTCACATATTCCCCATCCTCCGCCTCCTCCTCTTTCCCTGGCATGAGGATGAGGAGGTTTGTGTCTCGGGTTCCTTTGAGGTATCCATGATGGTCTGTGGGGTGCTGCTGGCGTCTCCGCCAAGTATGACAGCAGCTCTTTGTAAAAGTGGCAGGTCTGCAGGTCAGCACCAGGTTGACTGTTGGCCTCCCTGGCCTTCTGGTATGCCTGCCACAGTTCCTTTGCTTTCAGGCAGAACTGCTGCTGATCCCCATTGTTGTCCTTGTCCTGCATCCCCCATGCAGGCTCATTGATGTCCACACTTCCATGACTGGTCCCCCTGTCTATTCCAGGCCAGAGTGAGTCTGGAATGTGTTGCCAGGATGGTCAGCTGGGCAGTTGCACACACCAATGGAGAGCTGCTAGGTGCGCTCGCCAAGCTGGGCAATCAGGAAAAGGCATTTCAAAAAATCTTGGAGTCTTAAAGGGGGTAGAGGGAAGGCTTCTCATCTCCATGATCCCTGCATGGTGGAGTTCACAATCGTGACCAGCCTCAGGCATTGTGGGACAGCTGCTGGAGGACTGTTAGGATCGACACAGATAAGGCAGTGTCTACATTGGCATGTGTCAATCTCAGTACATCGAGTATGGTTCAATGCTGTTCGGGGAGGTGGTGTTAATATGTTGCCATAACAAGGCACTTACATTGGTGGGAGACCAATTTTAAGTGTAGACACCTGCACAACTAGGTTGACGCAAGGTGGCTTACTTCAGCATAACTTTGTAGTGTAGACCAGGCTTACTCTGTGCCTCAGTTCCTTTTCTGTAAAATGGGGATACATAGCACTGCTCTACCTCACAGGGGATTATGAGGCACTGTGAGATCTACTGATGAAAAGCACTATATAGCAAACAGGCATTATTATTATTACTACTAAAACTACCACCATTGCTCTTTCTTTCCTGGAGGAAATTGGGGCCTTCTTAAAGGAATACCCCTCTTGGGAAATCCTTTGGTGAAGTACATCTGGGACAGGTGGGGGCTGCTACACAGGAGGATATGCCACCCCTCTCCCATTGCTGCCAGCAGCATCAGGGGGTGTCACCGCTGCTGAGTGTCTGGATAAAATTTGTTGTTTCAAAGGTAACGATCAGAAGACAAGAATTATTTTCTTTAAAAAAGGACAGATACAATTAACCACCTTGCATTCCCCTCCTTGCTAAGCTGTGCAAAGTATTATTTTTAGAAGTGCTAGTAATTTTAACTACTTATCTTCAGCATAATTTTTTTTTATATTTGGCATCAAATTTGATACCCATTTTAGAATCACTTAAAAGCAGACTAAGATTTTTTGTTTTTGTATATTTTTAAAATTAGCATAACTGTGATCCACATTAATACAGAAGAAAGGGATTATATACTAACCCAAGGGTGCCTAATTGTAAGCGAGTGGACTCACCCCTGAAGCACCTCCTGCTGGTGGTCTCAGGAAATTAGCTCTTCCAGCATCCTGGACCGCCCCCTGCAGGCTGGTGATCCGCCTTACTGCTGGCCCCCGTGTCCCTCCCAGGACCCTGGTGCCCCTTTCTCTGGGTTGCTGCCCCACTGACAGAGTGTGATCCCCACACTCTGGGTCTCTCCACCCAGGGGAACCCCCACTCATCACAGGCAAAGTTGGGTTGGACCTGCTGCCTCTCTCTACAGCTGGGCTGCCCCTCTGCAGCCCCGGTACTGGTCTTAGGCCCTCGGCTAGGCCCACAGCCCGGGGCTTTCGTAGGCCAGAGCTCCCCAGCTCCTCTAGCCTTCCCCCAACCCTGCTCTACTCCTGGTACCCTGCTCAGCTCCTTAGCAGCCAGGCCCTTCTCTCTCTACTACAAGCAGAGAGTCAGTCCTGAGCCTCTGGCTACCCTGGCCTTCTTATAAGGCCCGGTTAGTCTGTTTGGGGCATGGCCCCGGCTGCAGCAACTTCCCCCAATCAGCCAGGGCTTTGCTCCCTTCCCCAGCCCCAGCCTCCTCCTGGGCTGTTTCAAACGCTGCAGGGCAGGAGTGGGTAACCACCCCACTACACAAATACATACAGATAGCATGTATGAAGCCCAAGGATTACCCCAACAACAAAAAATTGATCACTGGCCTGAGACATAAAAGGTGGGTGGTTCAGAATATCTACCAGAATAATTTTCAAGGAGGAGATCTTGAGCAAGATAAGCCCAATACTGTTTAGAGCTTTAAAAAACAACAGTGCCAGTTTTAAATCAACATGCTACTTTATAGGCAGTCAATGCAAGGCTGGCATAATATAATCACAGTTGCTTGAATGGGTAAGCAAGCATGGTACTGCTTTCTGAACAAGCTGTAGAGATGCCCTGCTGCATGCCCTGCTCAGAGGGAATTACAATAATCAAGCCTCATGGGCAGGAGGACATGTGTTGTGAGGCTATGGTGAAGCTGGAATGGGATTAGAAAGGGCACAGTAAGTAAAAATTGTGCAACTGAAAAAACCCATTTTCATATCAAGCTGATGCTCGGCTTTGTGGGGAAAAGAAATTGTGTAAAGTGATGCCAAGATTCTCAACTTGACTCTACCTCCAAACAAATCTTTCTACAAGTGGGGACATGAAAGAGGAGTGAGCTTTCTCATACTATTAACCCAGCAGCAAGCCTTTTATTTCCCCAGGGTTGAGGACATGGCAGCTCTGATGTATCCGTCTGGAGAATTCATTCAAGCATTCCTCCAGGGCAGAGAATAGACTTGCAGGGCCATGGGACAAGAGGTATACTGCTGAGGATCATCAGCATAGTGGTTAGAAATGAACTTGCCAAAAGGTATCCCCTGTACATCAAACAAGATGGAAGACAAGAGAGTGCCTTATAGGAATGCCACACTGCAAATCCCTCAGTGACGTAGTGCAATTGACCGTCAAGTACTGACTTGCTCCTGTATTATAGGCATGAGTGGAACCGCTAGAGGGCAGCTACAGACACGCCAGCAATGTCTCTCATCTGCCAAACTAACAATCCATGGCTTGTTGTATCAAAAGCTGTTGAGAGTTCCAGCATGTCCAAATAGACTGACCTAATTTAAAACGAATATCGTCATCCAACTAAGTAACAGTGCTAGATTGGTTTGGAAGATAATCCGAAATAAAATTCTGGCATGCTGCCTCTTTGCACAACAGATCTGGCAATACACAGCCAAAAATCACATGCTGATTGTAAGTTACCATTTCCACTTTAAGTAAATAGGACTCATTCAATGAGAGTTAAAGGGATTTGTCAAAAGAGCTTAAGATAAGGAAACTTTGTCCAAGGAAAAAGTAATCCTAGCATTTATCTTCAAGCCATTCTCCTTTCCCTAGACAATTCACCCATCCCACATTCTCTGTGCATGAAACCATCCTACATTCACATAGCACACCACCACAAAAATGACATGTACCAGAGTAAAAAAGACAAAACAGAAATACTTCATATGTACTATTCGAAAGCTGATTTTGGGAGCAGAAAAATCCTAAGGAAGATCCAAGAAATACTGAAAGATAAAAGCTACTTTTACCTTATCCTTCTTGACTATTCTAAATACAGTAAAATATAAGCAGTGATCACAAGACCGGTTTCAAATAGCATTAGCTATTGCAGTGTAAACTATACTGCAGCACTAGAATGGGGCTTCACCTCCAGAACAAGGGAAACAGACTACATTGCTCATTCAGGCTAAGAATTATGAGGGGCTGATTGTGATCTCACTTACAACAGTGTAAATCAGGAGTAACTCTAAAGTCAGTGGAGTTAAGCCATCCTCTGAAGAAAAGGGGCAGGAAAATTGCACGAGTTTCACAAACAGAACACACACACGCCCCACGCACACACCCGTACCCCAGCACGCATGCACAGAGAAAGGGCTTCTGCAGAACTGAAAGGAAGAATGATGCAACTTAATGTCAACCTGTCTCCCACAGACCAAGATTGTCCCATTTTTGCAGATAGTCTAAAAATTATCCTGCCACTGCAATGGATTCTCTAAGAAGGCATCATCTGGCCCTGCTGGCGTATATGCTTTCTTATTTCATGTTATTGTAAACTGATGATAATTGAATATTATAATTGTATTTTTAATTA
This sequence comes from Mauremys reevesii, assembly GCF_016161935.1. Classification (NCBI taxonomy): domain Eukaryota; kingdom Metazoa; phylum Chordata; order Testudines; family Geoemydidae; genus Mauremys; species Mauremys reevesii. The sequence continues at coordinate 318,141,465 of NC_052623.1, forward strand.
ACAGTATTAAAATAAGTAGGGTTCAGGGGCGCTGGAACAATTTTTATAGTGAGAGTGCTGAGAGCCATTGAACTAAACTGTAAATCCTGCATATAATGGAAACCACTTCAAGCCAGGGAGTGTGGCAGTACCCCCAGCACCTATGATAGGGTTCGACAAGAAAATGAACTTGGGGATCAGTGTTCTATGTGTGGCTGTTGAAAATGGTCCAGTAAGCTTGAAAGAAGACAGCTTATATTGCATTTGTAGTCATTTTCTATGTAGAATGTTATTTTTTCAAACCTTTAAATGGCTATTATTCATTCACTGGCAAAATCTGCAAGTGTATCTTCTCATTCACATAGGAACCTGTCTGCATGTGCAAAGGGATGTAACCATGATTTTTGTAGACGTATAAGTGGAAACAGGCTTCAAATTTGACCTAAATATATTTTAAGGGCAAAGAAACTTTTAAAATTCTCTGATCCTGTGCTAATGAGACCACAGTTAAATTCATATTTAAAAGATTAAGCAAAACAAAAGGCTCACTCAAGAATTCTTGTGCATCTAAAATGCTCACTCAGACAGTAGGAGTTCTGGGTACCCTAGTAACTCTTTTGCCTGAAATTTCCTACAGAACTATTTAACCAATGATCACTATTAAATTTTAGTGACCCAAAAGTGCAGCTCTGAATTAAAAGGAAGGTTATGGTACTGTAGTTAATTTTTATCAGGCATGGGCAAAAATTCCTGAATACTTATACTCAGGATAGATTTCCAATGAATGGGAATTTTTCTTGGTATAAGAACTCTAGGATTTGGTCCTAATGACTTTAAAATCCAAGTCAGAAAACTCCCATGGGAGTGCCAGTTGGTATTATAGATCTATCATACACAGGTCAAGCTTCAAATTATTGTTACACTTGCCTGAAAAGAAGCACTTCATACATCACACACTGTTTCAAAGAGAGAAATGATCACTAACAACAATAATGACTTTTTCAAGGAGATCATCTTCTCAGTGAGGCATTGTGCTGGTCAGTGAATCACAAATCTGATTTATCTCCTCACCCACATACTGTTGCAGAAGTACAATTTGTCATTTTAGATTTTTAATATTTAGTGCCACCAACAGATTTCAGAATCTGCTTATCCATTTCTACCATAGCTGAGCAACTACTTCATTGTCATGGGTATTAAATCCCAAAAATTTCGTTCACATCCATGCCAATCTACTGTTTTGTTTTTTTGCGATTCTTATTTTTTTCCTTCTTGTATTTTTATACAATTTTCTTTCATACTTTTATTTAACATATTATTTTTCCTCCTATTTTGTTCTGTTAACTTCTGTTACTGCAGAGTCCATTATTAACGTCTAATAACTAACAATGGTGCACACAATGATGTCTGCCACAATTTCTCACAAGTTTTTTTTTTTATCCTTAAAGATGGTCACTACCATTCCCTCTCTGAGACAGCAGATGATTTTGTTGTAATTTTACAGGAGTAAAGAAAATAAACAACAGAAGTCTTACCTTCCTTCTCGCTCCCCTCTCAAATGAAGATCTTCCGACCCACTTAACCACCCCTTGCTCCCTCCCTCTGTTACATGTGGGAAGAGCTGCCTCTCCTCCTTACTCACAGAAACATCAGAGAGAGAGACACTATTTGTCCATCTCCCCCATCCTGCCAGCTCCACTGGTCCTACTCTTCCCAACCATACCTGACATGACTTTTGAAAGCAGTTACCACCTGATGTATTGGCTCCTACCAGTGAGGGTAAATTGGGTATGTTGGAAGATACCCCAAAGGGTTAAAATTCTTGTGAGAGGAAGTTGAGGTAGAACTTGCTCCTTCAAAAAGAAACCCTATACTAGCCCCATCTTTCAGAGGATAAAAGCAGTCACTCCCTGGCAGAGTACCGAATAGCTGATCCCCCAAACCTTCAGCAATAGACAGCTTTCACCGGGGTTAAACACTGGAGAATTAGCAAGTCTTCTAAGGTTAACACTTAGGTAGAGCTCTAGGGCAAAAGCAGAGCTTGTAGGGCACTAAAAATTCACTACAAATGAAAAAAACCAAGCAAATACCAGAAGCACTGATGTACACTGGGAAGACTTGAAGGTTTTTAATCCATCCTTTTATGATGTCTATATAGGAAGCAGTTTGAGATCAATGGAAGATGTTAATTGCCAAAGCAAAACCCAGCAACTGTGTTATAATGTATAACTGCATGTGACTGATTTTTTTTTTCAAATAAATTACTCAGTTTGACATGATATATCCTGTAAATACGTAGTTGGCATAGGAACTGATTTAGGACAGTTGGGGTGTTGTTTTTTTAACCTGAGACCACTTCAAGTTGTGTTCAATCATATATAGGCAGTGCATAAAGTTAGGTTTAAAGGCTCAAAAGCTTCTTTATTCATAATGCCACTATTAAAAATAATCCACCAGACTTAAAAATGATTCCTGTGGCACCTTATAGACTAACAGACATTTTGGAGCATGAGCTTTCGTGGGTGAATACCCACTTCATCGGATGCAAGTCCGACGAAGTGGGTATTCACCCACGAAAGCTCATGCTCCAAAACGTCTGTTAGTCTATAAGGTGCCACAGGATTCTTTGCTGCTTTTACAGATCCAGACTAACACGGCTACCCCTCTGATACTTAAAAATGATTGAACTGGTTTGTCTCACACATGGAGATGTTACATGCCAAGTTCCTGCACAGCCCAAGTATTTTGTGATGAATGACAGCCCCTCACGAAACACGGGCCTGCAGTAGAAATGCTGACACAACCTCAACTATACTAGCATGTTCCCATCAATAACATTTTCTATGTAAATCTATGCTTCCTTTCTTACAGTGTACATATGCCAGTGTACATTCCACTCACAATCACACAACAGACAGTTGTGCATTGTCAATGCACTTTTTTTTAAGGGCATGCAGCCTGAGGCATGAGTGAGAGCTTTTCTCGTCCCTCCATATGGTCTAATAAGAATGTTCTAGCATTATTCCTTTAACCAACAACAGCTATTATGACAACATACATCAGGAAGCAAGCCCTCAGTGTATGGCCTTTTTAAAGTTGGCTGCGGTCATATTGCCCACTGGGGTTGTAAGGTTTACTCAGAACAGCTTTACCTCTTTTATAAGGTGCTTTGAGCTCTATGGATGAAAAGTGCTACATTTACACTAGGCATTATTATTATTATGACTAATAAATTTGAAGGATCAGTACCACTTTCTTTTCTACCGTTGTTAGCATTAAATATAAAACAATGGGTAAGAGCTGAGAAAATACCTGAAGTCCGGCAATGGTCTGGCAGAAAATATAGTATTAAACATGTTATGAAAAACTATAAGCAGAGCTCAGGCTGCACAGGAAATCCTAATTTTATTCTGAACTGTATCTTTATTATTTTTTCAAAAAATGGAATTTCTGTCATGTTTTTAAAAGAAAATCCCACAATATGGAACTATCTGCCAGACAACAACAGAATGCTCTGTCCAGTCAAATATACAAAAGTAGGAGTTGCACTGAATGGACATCTTTCCAGTCCTGCCCCCTTCCATATATATCCCAAATGTATTGTATGAAAAGAACCAAACCTCCTTGGGAATCCAACCCCCTCTCATATGCGCTCTTACCTATTGTAAAGATGGATACAAGGCTCATTTGCACTCTGCCTCCTTCCCTGTACACTTTCTCTAATTATACAAAAAGACACAGCAGAGCTGACAGACTTTCCAAAGCTATGTTCACATGTGCAGAACCAACAGAATCCCAGCAGATCATTAAGAGATTTTGTGACAAAATCCAGTGCAGATGTGCAAAATATATTGTTCAAATCTTTACACTTTGACTATTCACAGCCGATTTACCAGATCACTAAAAAGAACATCTGCCAAATGTGTATTATTATCGCCAAATGGTAATTTTAACCATCTATTATACCGTGTTGTTCAAAAAAGTTGAACATTTTTGTATAATGGGAAGACAGTACATTTTTCCACTCTTCATTTTTGAAAATATCGTTTTAGTTCAAGCTTAAAAAATATACAAAAAAAAAAATTAGCCATGAATGGAGAACAAACTTCCCAAGTTTCAGCTACCCCCCCCCCCCAACAACAACAATTACACACAAATGCAGATGGAATTCCTTTAGAATGGACACATTTGTGCAATCTGAACAAATGGAGCTGTTACATGCTCTGCCTTTTATACTGAATGTTCATATATGCTGACTGTTCTGGGAAATTCAATCCTGTTTGAACTACATAGTAATAATAATAATAATAATGAGGTGGAAGGACGGGGAGGGGGGATGTTGGGAGTGAGAGAAGCATTTTGTCCAGTACATTAAAATGTTACAACTGTTAATGATTTTTTCTCAGTTTTCTTTCCTGTGTTAATATGGTATGCTGTAGAATAAAAGATAATTCTGTGATGTCTCCACAGCACACACTATATGAGGTTAATTATAAGGAAATGGATATTTCCTAATGAGTTTCCAACATGAGTTTCTGGACACATTTATAAGCTATCTACCTATATTTTCAGAACATTTTATTGCATAATGTTCTTATAATGAGTCTTCTCCTGGATCTTCATGCTACTTGCTAGACATATATACAATAGCACAGTGCAACTTGATTTTAGATAGCTTCTTTCATACAAATCATATCCTAAAATAATTTACAGAGGTCAATACTTAAAAATACAATAGGGAGATGGAGAAATTAAGCTATATAGAGACAAAAATATAGGCTTTTGGTTGAGATCTGAAATCAGATGGGCAGGTGCAGAAAGGCCATTCCAGACAGAAAGCAAGAACTGCAAAGAAGGCTTTCAAAACAACAGTACTAAGACTGTGGGCCAGATCCTGGGCTTTGCACTTCGGCAGTAGAAAGAGCCAGGAAAGCTGGCCAGCCCGGGTTCTGAATAACTGGCCATCTCTTTCACTCCATGGCTTAGGGGCCTAGAAGGAAGGGACAAACTGGAGAATCACTGTGCTCTGGCTAGTTCTCACTAGCATATCAGAACCTTAGGTCCGTAACCAGCTGGAGTAGTTTAAAACCAACCTGTGGCTGCTCTAAACTACATAGGTGCTGGTGTAGATTTGGCCCTGGGACTTGGGGCTCAAACAGCCTCTTTGCATACGCAGTCTTCAGCGGTACCTAATGCTTACTGGATGCAGCTGAGGATTGAACTCTGCATGTCTACACCAAGAGTAGACCAAAAAATATTATCTGCTACCTATTCTTATCAAGAAGCAAGACAAAAAAAGAAAACTTGATTTGCTTCTCTTTATTCTGTGCAGAACTATAACACAAGGATTTTTTCTCATTTCTGCTTTTTGCTAAGTTAATGGCAGCTGTGCTTTGATGCATTTTGCTTGAATTTGTGTAGCACCTTGTGTTCTTTAGAAGAAACTCAAAAAATGTATAAAGTTCGTAGGGTAAGACACAGTATATTTATAAAGACTATACATTCATTATCCTGCAGTCTTTCTGGCACTATATTTTAGTGTCATGTTTATAAAAAATAATCTTGCATGAAGATCTGCTTAAAGGCTATAATTGTTAGTTAGATATTTCTATACTGTTGGCACATGTTAGATTTACATGAAAACTGATTCCTGCATCTCAGATTTAGAGCTCATTTAAGGCTCTTGAGATAGAATAACACGCAGGTGTCAGCCCTCCAAATTTCAAAGGTTGAAGATTAACCTAATATGCAATATGGTGACCTAACAGTTCTTCATTTGAAAGAAATCTGAAAAATAATCTCTGATACAGCCTCAGAGAGAGAATAACCCAGTGGGATTTCTACCTCTTCATTTCCTAATGAGTTTTTCGATAATGAGAGGTGACTTTGCCAGTCACTCTGGGCTCTATTATGGCTAATTTGACTCCACTTCACTTTCTCTGTTAATTATTAACACTAGCCTTTTTATCCTCATGAGACCACATTCCAGTTTCTCTCTTTTTAAGATTTTTATGAGCTTATCTTTAGGAAGGTGGAAGTCTCCGGGAATAGGTTTTCACTTAGTAGAAAGCTAGAGCATTTATTATTCGTTTAGGGAGACCCTGTGACATTGATTTAGAAGCATGGGGTATTCTTTCTGATAGCTTTAATGTACTAGCAATGTGAAAGGGCTGTTAATTAAAGAATAAGAATCATGGTATGTTTCACTTGGGAATCTGTTCCTGGGAGAATGGTCATTTGCCACTTGCTAGCATATCCACCGATTAAAAGGTGACTAGTTCCAACGGTTGCTTTTCAATAGCACTGGAAGAAAAAAAAAAGACAGTTTTCCAGATGGCTTTCACTTGTCAGAAATGGTGACTTACTATATCTTTTGCCATTAGGAGAATTGTAGAAAACAGTATACAGGTGTGGCATTTATTTCTTGCAGTAGCTGCTACTTGTTCTTTCAGTTACATTTTACAACCCTGCTAATAATTACTTCATTATGAAAACAAAATTTCCTCCAGTTTTAATAATATGTCTTTCCTGAAACTGTTTCCTTAGTAATCATTTAAAGTAATTATCCATTTAATCTCTTCACAGAAGAAAAAGCAAGCAGTAGCCTTCCAACAGTCTTTTCTTATGTAAGTGTGGAGCTAGAGTCTGTTTGTATTGCTTGTGTTATTCTGGAAATCAGCAGGCAAGGCAGCCCACGTTGTGTAATAAGAGGGTTAGCTGTAACTCGGGTGTCACAAACCCTGCCTGAAGGACAAGAATATCATCCTGCAATAAGCTTCATTTCCATTGGTTCTGGAAACTTAACTATTGCTGTAATGGAACCCAGTACCAAGTTTATAGATACCACTGGCTGAATAAAATTCAAACAATCCGACCCTAACAAAATTACATATCACAAAATCCAGCACTATGATTGTAATCCTTGTTGGCAGTCTCAACACAGGCACCAAGTATCGAATGGGCACAAGGAGGAAACTACTCTTACATCGCTTCAAGTGTTCCTTCAGAATCAAGGTTGAAGCACGTTTCCATGGCAGAGTTAGGAAGTCTTTGTTGCTGATGTCTACACTGTACCTATCCTAGAGAACTTCAAAGGGAGTAACCTCCAGCACCTTCCACAAAAACACAACCAAAAATAAAGAAAACAGTAACAAAATAGACACTCTCTCACTAAGGAACCCATGTAAAAAAAGACAACTACACGACAGGAACGTAGCATTTAATGTATTAATGCCAATTAATGAAAACACAGTTAAGTACTCATGAAAAGAGACTAGAGTCCAGTGTTGTCAAAGTCCTCCACTTATCCACAGAACATATACTTAACAGGCAATGTAAGTTACTACACTGCAGTACCAATAGTTCTCAACTCTAACTAGAATGAACAGGAGTACTTGTGGCACCTTAGAGACTACCACATTTATTTGAGCATAAGCTTTCGTGGGCTACAGCCCACTTCTTCGGATGCATAGACTGGAACGTACAGCAAGAAGATATTTATACATACAGAGAACATGAAAAGGTGGAAGTAGCCATACCAACTGTAAGAGGCCAATCAATTGAGATGAGCTATCCAGAATGACTAGCTTTTAGGATAAGAAGGTAGTTAAGGCTTTATGTCTGTTCAGCCTTTTGCATCCTGAGGAGTCTGCCATCCAGGGGACTAGCACCAATTGCAATGCTTCTTTTTGTGATATGGATGCCCCTATGGTAGCACTGAGATCACCTACTTATTTCACTCAGGCACTCAGAAGCTGATGGTAACAATATTCTGTTATCAGGGCCGGCTTTATGAACGGCGGGGCCTGATTTGAATACCCGGTGGCGGTCTGGGGCTTCGGCGGCAGGGGGTCCGCTCCGGGTCTTCTGTGGCACCGAAGGATCCCCCGCCGCCGAAGACCCGGAGTGGAGCCCCCCACCACCAGATGAGTAAAAAAAAATAAAAATTAAAAAGACACCTAAGGCGCAGGGCCCGATTCCAGGGAATCAGGGGAATCGGCTTAAAGCCGGCCCTGTCTGTTATAAGCAATGTGAGTTGTCACAGCACCTCTGATCTCATGATGGATGTCCCAGTATCCCATTTCCAATCCCCTAAATCATGCAGCTTTAATACAGAAAGGACATTCTGATACTGCTTTTTATATGATAACAAAAATAGCATAAAAATAATTTAAAAAACTAGTTTGTTGAGCATATGAATCCTGTAAATACAAGAAAAAATTTAAAGCTTGGAATAAACTGAGACATGGAATAAAAATAGAATTTTGCCTTTCCTTAATAATTAAGGAAAACAGCGCATTTTACCTTTCTATTTAAAAATAGCAAATCTACGACTTTCTGAATGTTGTCTTAAAATGTTTGAAAAATAATCTGCAGGTAAAATAAAGTACAATTTGTGCTTTTTAATTTAACCTACTTCATTTTCTAAAGTTGCATTGATACTCTCTGTATATTTCCACATGTAAAATCACCCAGAAAAAAGAACAATCAAGTTTAGTGTCTGTATATTAGATTTAGCTATTAAAAAAGCAAAACCAGTGCACTCAAGACAAATAAAAGCAAGAGCATTGCATTTCATAACCAATATGTCTTAAGTTTTGGGCAAATACAAATGGTGTAAATTAAAAATCTCTTTCAGTTTGATGTACATGCTTAACTCCAATTAATATGAGGTCTACAATACATTTATAAAATATGGTCAATGGTGTTAAAGCAGTGATGGGAATGAGAATTTAGTATGAGGGTACACTTACTGATACACACCTATTTAAATATAATGCCTTAGTATTAAAAATATTAAAATACACTATGCAGTGTTTATAGTGTTGCTTCAGAGGTAAGCAATTCATGCAATACTATATGGTTCAAGTATGGTATACAGTAAAGAATCTGATGGGACAAAGAGAGAGAGTAACAGCTTAATTTCAGAGGAACTCAGCAGAGAAATATTTATAGCAAAGAGGGGCAGTGTAACTTTTGTCTTGCTCTGGGAATTGAAATACAACAGAATTCTGGAGTGTGCGTAGACTGAAAGAAAAAAAATCATATATAAACAAAAAGAAAAAACCTTAAGATCTTACTGTCATTTCTTAGGAAGTTATTTAGCAGTTGGAAAAGCGGGAAAGTATCCCAGGAATCTTGAGGTTGTGCCTCCAGTGCTGAATCCATATCAACAGAAAAGAGAGACCAAAATTTCTCTGCGTGTTCAGCTAATAAATCTGGCCACCAAGCAAAAGCCTATAATGTAACAACAACAACAACAACAAAATTAGTAAACACAAGTCACAAAAAAAAATAGCTACTGTATGGTAGCTATGGTCAAATATCTTTGGATATGTCACTTTATGTCTTTTATCATGCATGGGTGATGTACAGTCCATGTGTGATAAATGTAAATGCATTCTTATACAGACATGTATTAAAAAATATACCACATTTGTCAACATGGGGGAAAAAAATCAAACCAGAAATTATTTTGTTGGAAAGGCAGCACTAATAATAAACCCCAAATTACTGCCAACAAGAGGGAAAAAAATAGCAAACAAATTGTCTCCGGGGGGGGGGGGGGGGAGAGTGAAACAGAAGAACTGAAAGTCTAAAGACAATCTTTGGAAAATTACAACACACTAATTTTGGTTTGATTCAGTACTAAAGTTATAAGAAATCAGCCTAATTTATTGTCAAATGTTCTCTAAACAAATACATATTTAAAAGCATTTTGTCCTCATTCATCAGAAGAAATTTGATTTAAACTTTAACTAATAGCTAATAATAATATCCACTGAAATCTGTATTTTTGATAGATGCAAAATCTTCATTTTTATCATTATTTTGTCCTGAAGTGATAGACCATTCATGATGAATAAATCCCCATTTTCTTTAATAAGTGTTATGGGTAGATAATCTGGAGATTCAATAATTCTAGTTTATAACATCTCTTTCCACTAATGTAATAGTGTTTTGGAAAATACTGCTTTCTTGAGTGTAAGCTTCATGTATTAGGTGATCTTAGCTCAGAAGAACGGAGGTTGGGGAGGAAATTCATTCAAAAGTTGCTGTGTTCAGGCAAAATTAAGGACTCTACCACATTCACATCATGCATCTTTTTCCTGCATTTACATATGTGCTTGGTGGAGAAGGAAAAGAATGACAGGAATTGTACAGTAGTTGGATGTTATATCAAAGTGAGAAATATGGTAAATGGAGATACTGGCAGTAAAGATGGAGGCCAAGTAATAATCTGAGCCTGTGAAAGAGCAGGTTTTAAAGTTCATACTGGTATCAAGCTAACACTGCTGCAACTGTTTTGTCCAGTGTCACTGCAAACATCTAATGCTGAGAAACATACAGTCTCCTTGAATAAAGAGAGTTATATTACAGCCCCCATTTTCAAGTGTGACCTCTAATTCTGACCACCCCCATTTCTGAAGTGCCAACATCAGACACACTTAGGGCCTGATCACCAGAGGGGCTAAGCACCCACAACTCCAACTGAAGTCAATGGCAACAACACGTGCTCAAGCACTTCTGAAAATCAGGCCCGAGAGGTCTAAAATTCCAGAAATTCAGGTCTAGAACTGAAGAGCCCAAAATTAGATTACACTTTTGAAAATGTGGTCATAAATGTTTACTTGCATCCGGGACTTCCTGATGACAGTCTAACATGGTGTTTTGGTTTTTTCTGAAAGGAATGATTGCAACATGACCTGGAGAAAGGTTTCTGAGAGGTACTGGTGCTCCCTGAAAGCACCTGCTGCTCCTAGTGAAGTTAACAGGAATAGAGGTGCTCAGCACACTGCTACATCAGGCCTTAAGGATACTGACTGGTAATCAAGTGAACAGTACAGAACCTGTTGCAATTTTTTTGGCAAGAATTTAAAATAGATTCCTTTTCCTGTAATGGGAAGAAGTCTGACTGACAAATTGAGCTTAAATGAGAGATCATTAAGGAAACAACCTCCTAGCCCAAGAAAATAACCTACCACAATAAAAAGAAGTAGCGTGAAAGTTTTTTAAAAGTGTATAGGCATTGGCAGGTGTCCCTTTGGGACAGGTAAACAAAAATCTTTTCATAACATATAGCGCCCTCCCCCCAAAAAAAAATTTCTAGCAAGCCAGCCCATTCTATTCCCATTTTAAACCCCTTTGCAAATGACACTGTAAACCAAACAAATTCTCTGGACCCTCTCAAGAATTATCCAAAAGTGTCTGGGAGCAAGTGAGAAGAATGGGAAAACATATACCAGGGCTAAGATGTTGTTCCATCAAAATGAACAATATGAAAACAAGCTGAATGCAGTTAGTGATTGGTCATATACATCCTAAGAGAACAAAAACATCTGACCTGATTAAAGAAAGACTGAAGTTCTTAGATTCTAGAAAGAGAGACAAATGTGGCAAAACAAAATCAGAAATGATCAGAACAATTTATGACACACGTTCAAGACACATTAACAGCTCCATGCTACAAATGGTGAGAAATAATAATGCCTTGTTTGTGAGGAACCACATACCTCTTGTGCCTGTGGGAATCCGTAAATTTCAAGTGTTGTGGAATAGAAAAAAAAAGTTATACTATTAAAACGAGGAGTTCGATGTCACTATTTTAGAGGCTACTAATCCATTTAATTAACTGCACCATCATAATTTCTGTACTGTTATGATCTGAGCTCAGTGTGATGTATTTATATTTTGAATGGGGACAAGGGATGCATATGTACAATTTTTGTATTCTTTGCTTCATTTACCTTTTAATATTTCACTTCTGTTTATTTTATAACTTTCACTAGAAATGCACATTTATTTTTGGAAACAAAGAAGGAAGAAGTGATGTAAAAATAGTAGTTTTGAACTTGACAGATTCAGTATTCCTGCAGGACTGATTTTCATTTGGGCAGATAAAAGAACAGAATACATCTTTTTTGCAAAAATTAATTTTAAGGCATTATTTATTATTACATTTAATTACTAAGAAACACAATTATTAAACAGTAAAATGTATTGCATATTGGTATTTTATCAGATTCCTTTGTTTTTTCAAGTCTAATATTCTAAGACATCCTCAAAAGACAAAGAAAAATATATACATTTTATTAAGTAATCATTTACAGTGTAACACAGTGGTAATACTAGTGTAAAATAAAATCTCCTGGGAATTAATTTCAAATTATTGAAGCAGCTGTTTCTTCAGTATAAAATAAAATATCCATAACAAGTTCACACTTGACAGATGTAAGCTAAAAACTAGATTCCACAGTGTGAGCTAAAAGCAGATGTTTTGAATGATCATATTTATAACTATATATATATATATATATACACACACACACACACACAAAATCTTGGTTTACCTCTTTGTATGCTTTTCCAGAAAATAATTCTAGGATTTTTTATAGAACATCCTAGAATCTGTATCTTAGACAACTAGATTATCATATTAATGTTAATAATATAAATTTATATGTATTTGGTCTATTTGTTCTTTTTTTGTAATACCTAGAGATAAAAGGTACTATAATGCTTGTAGAACCCATTGTAGTTTATGAATCAAGGAACAAAAAGACTTGAGAGGGTAAGAAATATGAAATTGACTAAATTTACCTCTTCCATTTTAAAATGACATTTTAAAAAAGACAAGATAAATGGAATAGAAATCGTTGTTTAATCAGTCCCACAAAATAAGCATAATACCAATATGAATATTTATTTCACCAGTCATTATTTTTAAAGTTAAAATTAATTGGCACAAGACACAATGAAACCTAGTGTTTAAAGTTATATTTCCTTTCTGTGGGGATAAAAAGTTGGAAGGGACAACTGTATAAGGCTGAATGTTTTTGATATCATTTAATCGCCTGTTATTGGTGTTATGCTCTTTAATCTGAAATTTCCAGACCTGGAGCTCATTCACAGGAATTCAGGTAGAGTTTTATTTCACTTCACTATTCTTAAGCTTCAAAACACTCATTTTCTCTGTAAATGTGAACTGCCTTGAACATATGTCAGAACCCAAAGTCAGAATGTTTCTTGACAGAATTCCTTCACATCATGGAGAAACAAAATAGGTATGAACCATTATCCTATAGTGAATGCAGATATCCTCACCTCTGCATGATGCTCTTCATTCTGCTGCAATACTTCGATGCAGAGCTCTGCAAGGTGAAGAACCTCTTCCAGCTTTCTAGCAGGAGTTGCTTGATTCAAGGTCTCTATACACACACACACACACACACACACATATAAAATTAAAAATATGCAAGTCAAAATTATTTTAGCTAGAAATACAGAAAAATAAACTGTATTTTACAGCAGAGAATGGTACTGGCAGGGAGCTGGAATACTGCATTGAAATAATTTTCTGATACACAAGCAATTCAACATTTTAGGGACATTCTTTTAATGTAAATGAATGCAACTGTATGGCCACATCAATGGATTACAGAAAATATATCATCCACAAAGAAATCACTGGCCACTACGAACATTTTCTGATTTAATACATGAGAATAAAGAGGTGCAGCAACACATTAGATGCTCAACTTCTGCAACAAGAAAATTCTAATTCTCACCAAGGTCAGATATACAAAGACAGCAGACACAAGAGACTTTTTTTTCTTATTGTATTGTCAATACAATGCCATTCTCACCAGATGAGTCATTACTGGCATTAGCAAGATTCATGCTTTTTGCTGCAGTTTAAATTCCAGGCATATTTTATCTGAATAAGAGCCTAAATTTTAGTTGATCTAAAAATTGGAAAAGTACAAAAACTGACATCATGTAATTAACTGATTCCTCTACCACTGCTTCCACCCCTCAATAACATTCTTTGAAGCAGAAGGTTCTTTTCTGCACTGCAGTGAAAACTAGCACTATTAAATAAAAGATGCTATAATAGGATTGCAAGGATTGAAAAAAAAATACACGTGAAACTAGGATAAGTTACTTTGGAATTAAAAAAAAAACAGCAAAGAACATAAAGGTGGAATAAATATTACTAAATCTTTAAAGGTGCAATTAACTCAGTTTAGTTTCAAATATAATATCCATCAGACTAAATCTAGGCAGACAGGAACAATTAACAATCAATTTGAAGAAAAAATTAATACAATAAGAATAAACATATTGACCAGACTATATCACTATCTTCATCAGGAATAAGAAATTATTTTTAAGTGTATTAATTGCATTGAGATAGGTAAGCTTCCTCAGTTAACAAAGTCCTTGCCCTTAAGAGCTAACAACCTTAAAGATGTGGGATGGAAACAACGCAGTACAGTACGATTCAAATATAAAGCAATGCATTATAAATAGAATGGGTCACAGAGCAGGTGGGTTTTTGGAAGTTTTCTGAAGGAGGTAACACAAGATGAGAACTCCACAAGCATTTTAGAGCCCTGCCTTATTCCATACGCATATTCAGACATCATATGAGTGAAGTTTCATACATATCTCCACAGATGGAAAACGCTACCTAAGTTTCTTTCTTATGTATGTACATTGCTACAGAACAATGGTAGATTGATAAGAAAAAACCCTCCTCCACCAACCAACCAAGACTTTGCTGTCTATTAAAAAAAGAAAAAAAAACTAGCTTGTGTACACAAAGTATTTTTTAAAGACTTACAACTCTGCCAAATCAAAACATCTCTTCAGACAATGGAAAGGCATATGCCACTGCCAAATTTCACGTGTCTACCCCAAAACCTGGGGCGGCTGTGTGTTTTTTGCTGCCCCAAGCACAGCAGTCAGGCGGCTTTCGGCAGCATGACTGTGGGAGGTCAACCAGTGCTGCGCCAGCGGCGTCCCCGCCGCTGAAGCCGCAGGACTGGCAGACCTACCGCAGGCGCACCGCTGAAAGCCACCTGCCTGCCACCCTCACAGAGACTGGCAGGCCGCCCCCCACGGCTTGCTGCCCCAGGCACGCGCTTGCTGCGCTGGTGCCTGGAGCCGCCCCTTTCCAAAACACAAGGACACTAGAGCTCTTTACAGCCATTTTAACAAGGGAAAGTGATATTTTCCCCTACTCTCCTCAAACTTAAAAAAGGCTGCCATTTTTGTGCCTCAAAGGTTAAAGTCTGATAAAGTTAAAAGCAGTGGGAAAAGACCCATTAGAATGGAAATACTCAGGCAACATTAACTGTTAATTTATTGTGCTTCATCTCCAATCTAAACCTCTTAATACCGAACAAAGTGGAAGACTGAAATACACTATCTTGACACAAGATACAATTTTGGCCCAATTCTCCATGAGTGTGCTGCAATGTGCAGTAACCATGTATTTAAGGCTGACTGTAAAAGTCGTACTATCCATGCACAACTTACAAAACAGGCAAATACATTTTTGCAGCAACTACTAATTAATTGCTGTTTAAACAGACTACATTCCCCACTGCTAATGTCTGCTCGGCCCAGCCCGCTGGAACATGCTGTGGCTGCGCCACCCGGTCTGGCCTGCCGGAGCAGGCTGCGGCCACCCTGCCCAGCCTGTTGGAGCAGCTCCAGCCAGGCCAGAGACATCCTCCCCGGCCCTCCCCAGATAAGGTGGGAAGGGATGGGATGGGGAGAGTTGGGGGGGGGGTCTCGGGCTAGGAGTGGGTCATGTGGGGAGTGGTCACAGGGGTTACTCCCCGACACCCAGCTTCTCCCCCTCAAAAAAATTTCCCACCAGTTGCTGTCCCATCCCGTCAGGGTAAGCAGCTGGCATGCTGGGACACTTGGTTTACTTAGGTTTACCTCCGTGCCTGTGGATGCTTGAGGTAAAAAACCGTCTTGGCCCCCCAGCGGTTTATCCTGATGGCCTGGGAGCCAAAGTTTGCTGACCCCTGAATTATAGCGCCGGCTCATGAACGGGTTATAAAATGTTTCCATTTTTACTTATCCATCTTGGGAGGGTCAGCTTATAAACAAACTGGCTTATGATCGAGTATATACGGTATATTCCAACTGATTTATTTGATAATGATATGGTAAAAATAAGAAAGCAATTTTTCACTAAGTGTGCTGTGACACTTTTGTATGTTTATGTCTGATTTTGTAAGCAAGTAGCTTTTAAGTGAGGTGAAACTTGGGATATGCAAGACAAATCAGACTCCTGAAGGGGTACAGTCATCTGGAAAGGTTGAAAACCACTGCATTAGAAGACCAATAAGCCAAATTTTAAAGGTTTTTTCCCCCAAGCAAAGGGAACACATCTTTTCATTTTTGATATGGGCCTTATTTGTACAATCAGCTGTTATTTGGAAGCTCCAATATCTCAGGAATATTGGAAAAATATTCTGCTCTTCGTTTGTGAATATTTATAACCATTGTAAAGCAACCAAATACAAAAATCACCACACAAAAAAAATGGAAATCTGTTCTGTCATTCTTCATTATGTTTCTTCTCTCAAATGGTAAAGGTGTTTGTGAAGATATATTTACACTGCTCAGATTAACACCACACTGCAGGAAACAAGCTCCTGCAAGTCAGTAAGTATACCTGTTGACATCTTTTAGTAAACAAACAGCAAAAGCCATCAATCATCTGTTTTCTACTTCACTTTCTCACCGAAGGAAAAAAGAAAGGCTTGGAAGTAATGGATGACATCTCAAGTATGTATTATCAGTGAGTCACATATGGTAGCAAGAAAACAAGCCGACATTGCTAACTGAGCTAAGTAAACTGACTAATCTCAAGGTTTTGAAATGAAAGATGACTACTTCATAGATTCAGAGAGTTTAAGGCCAGAAGGGGCCATTAGATCATCTAGTGTGACTTCCTGTATATCACAAGTTTTTAAATTTCACCCAGTTACCCTTGTATTGAGCCCAATATCTTACTTTTATTTCACTAAAGCATAACTTGTATTTAGTTAAAGCATATCTTCCGAAAGGCATCAAGTTTTGATTTGAAGATATCAAGATTAGGAGACCCCACCAATTCCCTTAGCTGTGTGTCTGAATGGTTAATCACCCTCACTGTTAAAAAATTGTGCCTAGTTTCTAATTCGAATTTGTCTAGCGTCAGCTTCCAGTCATTAGTGCTTCTTATGTCTTTCTCTGCTAAATTAAAGAGCCATTTAGAACCTGGTATTTTCTTCCTATGAAGGCACTTTTCCAATGTAAACAAGTCACTACTAAAACTTCTTTTTGATAAGCTAAGTAGATTAAGTTCTTTAAGTCTCCCACTGAAAGACATTTTCCTCCAGCCTTCAAATCATTTTTGTGGCTCTATTCTGCACTCTCTCCAATTTTTCAACATCCTTTAAAAATGTGGACATCAGCACTGGACACAGGATTCTAGTATTGGTTTCATCAATGCCATATACAGAGGTAAAAATCACTTCCCTAATCCTATTCACTATTCCCTCATTTATACATCCAAGTATTGCACTGGGAACTCAGGTTGAGTGTTTCTTCCCACTATTACACCCCTACCACTGTTTTCCATTTTGGATGTATGGCCTGCATTCTTTGTTCCTAGATGTATAACACGGCATTTGGCTGTATAAAAACACTTTTTGTTTGAACACACCCATCTTACCAAGCAATCCAGATCGCTCTGTATGACTGCCCTGCATGCATCATTATTTACCACATCACCAATCTGTGTGTCTGTCAGGCCCTGCTGGCCTTGAGCCTGAATCTGTGGGGGTCATGGAAGTCATCACACTCCAATCCTCCACCTGGCAGCTCACAGACAGGAGTTGGACCCTGGCCCAGGAAGCCCAACTGAAACACAAGCCTCGCCCCTGTGCTCTGACTGGGAGAGCTCCAAGTCTCCTCCTGGGGCCACAGCCCTATTTCAGCCAGAAGAGGAAACAGGAAGCTATCTAAATAACTGGGCTCCACCCTGTCATGGACAGCAACACTGGGGTTTACTTGTTCCTGCATTCCGATTCTGACGTAGCCTGATTCTTGGTAGCTGCCTTCTGGTTCCTGCCCTCTGGTACTGTCACCTGATCCTGACCTCCTGATACCCTGACTATGTCTGCCTCCTGACACTTATCTCTTGGTCCAGCCCTCCAATTTGTCACTTGACTCTTATCTCCTGGCTTTCTGCCCTGATTCCTTGGCCCATGCCCAACGCTAACACCTAGGCCAGGCCACCCACACCACAGCCCCAACTGTCCTTTTTAAGGACCAAGTATGTATACTACTGGTCAGCACTTTCCTCAGTTTGCCCATGAATCAGTTCACAATCACTGGTCCAGTGATTAATTCACCTTTTTCATCACAACGAGGTCCAAAATAGAATTCCATTGTGTTGACTGCAATACTTCCTGTGTTAGAAAATCATCTATAATTTTTAGAAACTCTAATGATGTTTTACTGCTGGTTGCATGAGACCTACAGTATATGTCTCCCCAAACTGAAATCCCCAATAACAAAACAAATTTTCTTTCTTCCCAGGTAGTTCATCCTATTCTCTCATTTGATTTGGTGGTCTGTAACAGACACTCCCAACCAGTAGTCCCTCCTGGGCTTTGTTAGTTAGCACATTGATTCATGTGCATTCAAGATCCTATGGTTCTGAGTTATCCATAACTCTAAAACAGATAATGGTGTTCCACCCCTGACCTCTTCTACCTGGCTCTATCCTTCCTGAACAGGTTATAGCCAGTGTTTTAAATATTCCAACCATGCAAATTGTCGCACCAGGTTTTGGTAATGTCAATTATATTAAATTTCTTCTAATCAATAAGAATCTCCAATTTCTCTTGCTTGTTACCCAGACTTCTAGTATTGGTATATAAATGCATGAATAATTTCTTCTCTTCACATTCATTGTCAGATCAGTTCAATTTGTTTGTGACATGCACCCTCTCCTGCATTGTTAGACTCCCTCTTGGCTGCTCCACTTAGTCTCCACTGAGAAGTTTACCCCCTATACCTGTGAGATGCAAGCATCCCATTTGCACATCCCCGACTCCCACCTGGATGCCACCCAATGTTCCACAAAACCAAAATTTTCAGTGTCACACCAGTGGCACAGCCAAGGGTTCATTTACAGTATTTTCTCCTTTCTCCTGCTTATGGGACCAGAAGGATCTCAGAGAGGATCACTTGGAATTTCCTATTCTTCAGCTCCCTTTCAAAATCTCTGAAGTCTTCTATTCTCTCTGTAGGTCCAGGTGACGCTGAGTCATTGGTTCCAATGTGTATCATCACCTGTGGAAACCGGCCAGATATTTTCATAATCCCATCCAGAGAGACTGTTGTTCTTGTGCCAGTTGCTGAATTCTCTGTCCATGTTTCTTAATGTGAAGTTGCTGATGCCAATTGTTGGCCTTCCTAGGAAGGTTGAAGAACCTGTCTTGGTAGCTGCTTGCTTCATACCTGTTCTGTTTCCCCAGACTGGTGCCCCCGGTAGTCGACTTGCTCAGTATCTGATAATTTGATCCTTCTAGCCAGGTTGCATGAGTCCTGGTTCTGTTTTCCTTCTTGGTCACAAATTGCCAGTCCAGTTCTTCAGTTTCTACTCTCTCTGGTTCTCCCATCACCAATCCTTCCCTTTGTGGCATTAGTGGCAATGATTTCAAAATGTGATTGTCTAAGAAGTCTTTGTTTTCTTGGATACTGTATACTGAGGTGCTGAAACTTGTGCTTTCACAGCATGTAACTTCAGTGCTTAAAGTGATCTGAGGGACCATTCACTTTCTACAGAAATGAAAGTGACATCACATCTGCCTGACTCCCTCCTTCACATCAATTCTTGCTCCCACCAGGCTTTCATCAATTCTGTCCACCCTCTCTCCCCACACACTTGTCCTGCAAGCAGGTCTCAAAAGAACTCTGATTAGTAACCCAGCTGGAATTGCAGAAATTGTATTTGCTGGTTCTGTGACCCCTTTTGATCAGGTATTCTTTAAATACTGTGTATCCTCTCCTTCAATCTGGCTACCAATTAGCATTTTGTGCACCAGAACTTTCTCCTATCTTTGGGCAGAAAGGAAAATATAGAACATCTAAAGTAGGCCAAAGAAGTTTGTTTCTTGTCATTCATATCCGCTGCCTGGTGTAGGACAAGACCTAAAATAAGGCACCATGGTCCCTTCTGCCAACTCCCTCAGAAAACCCCATTTGCAGCTCCTATGCACCAATTCACGAGCTCACCTGGCAGCTAACAAATACTAAGCCTCACTGCTCAGCTCAATCCCCTTGTTAATAGGGAGGGATTAACCATGTGCTCAGAGACTTCAAACACCAGGCCTGGTCTCACAGCCATGAGGCCTTATGTGGTGTTTAGATGTGTTTGTAATGATTAGAACTGGGAGCGCTGGCTGTTGGGAGTCTGAAAGGACAGGAAACAGGAAGGAGGGGGGAGGAGTTGAGGAGGCGGAGTGAGAGTTACAGAGTGTGCAGTAGCAGGTTGGTAAAGAGGTTCCCACTGTAAAAATAAAGTCCTGTTGAAGTTTGTTAGTACCTTGCCTGATTGATACAACATTTTGGCAACGAGGATGGATCTTCTGCCTCTGAACCCACCTGCACCCTTTCTGTAAAGCCCAGGTGAGCCTCCAATTGCTTTTACTGTCTGGATCCATACGTTTGAGACTTATCTGCTTGCAATCAGTGCTACAGAGATTTCTGATGTAAGAAAGCGTGCTCTGCTAATCCACTGCCTTGGAGCAGAAGGGCAGCATATATTTTACACTTTTCCCCTTGCAGATGATAAATATGAGACTGCACTCACTGCATTAAAGAACTTTTTTGTGCCAAAAGTGAATGTAGTAGCTAATTGCTACAGATTTTGCCAGCGTGAGCAGAAACTAGGGGAGACTATAATGCAGTATATTGCTTCCCTGAGGAGTCTGATTGTAACTTATGACTTTGGGAATATGGCAGTTGAGATTATTAGAGACCAGCTCATTGAGAAAACAACCATGCTTCATGTAAGAGAACACTTACTTCTAGAACCACAACTTACACTAGAAAAAGCAATAACCATTGCTACTCAGATTGAGTCAGCTACTGCTGAAGCCAAAATAATGAGCAAAGATACAGGAGGGCACAGTCCAGGCTGTGACTCCTTTGCAGAAAAGTTCACTATCGCTGCAGACAAACAATTGCAAGAGGAAAACGAATAAAAAGCCACTGAATCAGTAAATGCAAAATACAGTAAAAGCTTTCGCTGTGGATCCCCACAACACCTTGCAAGCTACACAGGATGTCCAGCAAAAGTAGCTCAGTGCAATCATTGCAAAAAGATTGGGCATTTTGCTAAAGTATGTCACAGTAGCCAGTTCCATCAACAGGTGCATGTAGTTACAATACCAGATGTTACTGTGCTGAGTGTGGACAAAACCACTACTGCACATATTCCAGAACAGATAAAGTGCACTGTAAACGTTTCCACCATACCCTCAGGCAAAGCACACTCTATTCAGCTCATGTTGGACACTGGCTCAGCAGTATCTATACTACCCGATTCCATTTATTTGCATTACTTTAAAGAAGTGCCTCTTACTGAATCCAAACTTCAGTTGGTGCGCTATTTGAAAAGCCATATTCCAGTATATGGCTGCCTGCCAGGAATAGTTACTTTTGGTGATTGCGGAGTTCTACATTGTCCACAAAGGCACCCTATCCTTGGCAGAGATGTATTGGCTGCTTTAAATCTCAGGGTAGTTAATGGATGAATTAATCTTCCTCAGCAAAGCACTCTTGCGGTACACACACCAGCTTCAGCTGGGACCCAACACAATGTTGAGGAGAAACTCAGCTGTGCTTAAGGGTTTCTGTATAAAGTTAAAAGGCGGAATAATGTGATGCTTGTACGACAGAAATTATGGTGCTTACGATTTTCAGTCAGGGACACTGTTTCAGAGGAACTTAGAAAACTTGTTCAAAATGATATTATTGAAGAGATTAACTCCTTGGAATGGGTTTCACCTATAGTAGTGACGCATTCGCCTTTGTGTGGACTTAAGGGAGCCAAATAAAGCTGTTGTGATTAACAGCCATCCTCTTCCTCACATAGAAGAAGTATTTGCGGAACTCTGCGGAGCAAAGATGTTTTCTACTCTTGATTTGCAGAGCACATACCACCAGGTTATGTTGCATGAAGACAGCAGAGACCTCACAGCATTTATTACACATGAGGGATTATTTCATTTTAAACGTGTTTCATACGGTCTCACATCAGCCCCAAGTGCCTTCCAAAAATGATGTAATTGATTCTGAAGAATCAACATGGAGTTCAGTGCTATTTGGATGATATTATCGTGTTTGGAAATACTTCTGAGGAGCATGACAATAACCTGCAGTCTGTACTAAACTGCATCAGCAAAGCAGGCCTCAAGCTCAATAGGTCCAAATGCAAATTTAGACAAACCGAACTCTCCTTTCCGGGGCATACAATTTCACAGGCTGATCTAAAACCTCGCAATTTCAAATGCTCCTCCTCCAACAGATTTGCAAACCTTACGTTCCTTCTTGGGTCTTACCTCCTGGTATGCAAAATTCATTCCCAATTATGCTTCTGTCATTGAACCATTATGAGAATTACTACGGAGAAGTTCAGCCTTAGTGTGGACGATGGATGCACAAGCTAGTTTTGAAACAGTGAAAGACCTGATTGTACATAGTCCAGTACTTGCACTATTCAGTCCTGCATTGCCCACAATTGTAACTACTGAAGCTTCTGATTATGGACTTGGGGCTGACCTCACACAACTTCAGGAGGACAACACAGAGAGGACTGTTGCGTTTGCTTCAAGGACACTGAGTAATGCTGAGAGAAAATATTCTACAGTCGAAAAAGAAGCACTGGCTTGTGTCTGGGCTACTGAAAAATGGAGAACTTCCCTGTGGGGCCGCACGTTCAAGTTGTGCACAGACCACAGCCCTTTGACGATGTTGCTCACCACGAAAAGACTGGGAAGAGCAAGATATAGTATTGCTAGATGGTCTGCAAAACTACTCTCTTTCAATTATGAACTGGAATATAAGCCTGAAAACAAAAATGTGGAAGCTGATTGCCTTTCTTGCCTGCCTTTGCCTTCACCAGATGGTCCACCGGAGGATGAGGATGTAGTAGTTGCGTTTATTACAAACACTCTTACTGCAGTTACAAGAGAACAATTTCAAGCTGCTTGTTCAGTGTGTCCAATTCAACAAAAACTACGGGAATTTCTGACAAAGAGATGGCCCAGTAACCCTAAAAACCTTGACCCAGTTTTGTTGCCTTATTTTAGAGTTCGGGATGAACTTTCTTTGCTCGATGGCTGGGTGCTACGAGGTCCATACCGGCTACTTGTTCCAGAAGCATTACAGTCAAAACTCATACACCTGGCACATGATACTCATCAAGGAATTGTCAGAACCAAACAACGACTATGAGATCTGTATTGGTGGCCAGGGATGGACTCTCAAACTGAAGCACTCATAAAATCTTGTGTCACGTGCCAAATGCATGATAAGACAGCAGTGACATGTATCTCTCCATTACAGCCTGTTCCTCTTCCTGTATCTGCATGGGAAAAAGTGGTGATTGACATTGTAGGACCCTTTGATACTGCTCCAATTGACTGTTGTTATGCCATCACTTTAATAGACTATTTCAGTAAATAGCCTGAAGTAGCATTTACATCGCAAATCTCTTCTGCTACAGTAATTAAGTTCCTCTCTTCAGTTTTTAGCAGGGAAGGTAACCCCAAAGAACTGGTTTCCGATAATGGTAGTCAATTTACTTCCCTGGCGTTCGAAACCTTCCTAGCAGAGAGGAACATTTTACACAGAAGGTCATCCCTATATTACCCTCAAGCCAATGGGGAAATTGAACAGTTTAACAGAAGTTTGAAATAGATTTTGCAAACAGCTAAACTGGAAGGACGATTGTGGTTACCCTTCACTACTGATTTCTTGCAAGCATACCGGGCTACACGACATGCCACAATGCAAAGATCACCTGCAGAGTTACTGCATGGGAAACGGATGAATGCTAAACTGAACATTGCTGCATTGTTAAAGGCACGACCTGATGCCCCAAACGAGGATGATGTGAGAAAAACAGATGAACAGAACCAAGCAAAGTATAAGGTTTTCACAGACAAGCAGTGGGGTGCTAAGGAACCAAAGTTTGAGTGTGGTTCCTTCGTTATAATACGAAAACCTGGAATCTTACGCAGAGGGGACCATAAATTCACAGCTCCTCTTAAAATCATAGAGAAGAAGGGACCTTACACCTATTGACTTTCTCATGGGCGGGTATGGAATGCTTCTTATCTTACACCTGCCTATGCACCAAGAGGAGATTATGCCAACACCCAGTCTGCAGTGGATGACTTCACCATAGAACCAACACAACAAGACATTGCACTGGAACCAGGGCTTGATAGACGGCCTGTCAGACCCAAACGACCACCTGTCTGGAGTAGAGACTATGTTATGTACTATCTACAGTGTTTTCAGTGTAATATTTCTGACAATAATATAGCGTCTTGTTTCCTATTTGTTCCTGTGGTTAGAACAACAATGTTTATTTTAATTGGGAGAGTTTCTTAAGAGAGGAGGGAATGTGGTGTTTAGATGTTGCTTGTAATGATTAGAACTGGGAGCACTGGCTGTTGGGAGTCTGAAAGGACTGGAAACAGGAAGGAGGGGGGAGGAGTTGAGGAGGCAGAGTGAGAGTTACAGAGTGTGCAGCAGCAGCAGCTTGGTAAAGAGGTTTCCACTGTAAAGATAAAGTCCTGTTGAAGCTTGTTAGTACCTTGCCTGATTGATACAGCACCTTACTGAGACACTACAAACAGACCTGTCTCATCTGGCCTGTTCAGGGGCCCACAGCCTAGCCACATGACCTTCACAAAGAACAATCAGAAGCATGAAACATGCAACTTGCCAAGTTCCTCTACTTCCAAACACAGGATCTGCAGCTATGCCCTCCAAAATTCCTCTTCCAAGTAGTGCTCGCCTGTTTTATAGGCTTCTTCAAGAGGATTTTCACCTTACGTGAAGAAAATGCTTAGTTTATGTCAGAAGTTATTCAGTGAAAAAAAATGTTATTTCAATCATTTGGAGGGCTGTTTTTGCCCATAAAGCAGCCATGACTAAGATTATATTACACAATGTATCATTTTACACTATTTTCTTTTTTTTTCTTTGTATGTGTTTTGCAGATGCATGTATCAGGATCTCACATTGGAGTGAAAAAAGTCTCAAAGGATATGAATTCCATGGAATGCCACTAGATCAAAAGAGAAAGGAGCATGGTTTGTTGATTAAATCAGGGAACTGGGAGTCACTCTCAGATAGTACAGTGATAAGTGGCAATACAAAACCCTAAGGGTATGTCTACACTACCAGATTAGTTCAATTTAACTTAATTCGAACTTGTGGAATCGACCTTACAAAGTCGAATTTGTGTGTCCACACTAAGGACACTAATTCGACTTTGTGAGTCCACACTAACGGGGCAAACGTTGACATTGGAAGCGGTGCACTGTGGGAAGCTATCCCACAGTTCCCGCAGTCCCCGCTGCCCATTTGAATTCTGGGATTTCCCCACAATGCATGCTGGGGGAAAAATGTGTCGAGGGTGGTCTTGGGTAACTGTCATCATTCAACGTGCTTTCGGACGTCTCAAGGGGAGATGGAGGAGCTTACTGACTCGCTCGGATCTCAGCGAAACCAATATCCCCATTGTTATTGCAGCTTGCTGTGTGCTTCACAATCTCTGTGAAAGCAAGGGGGAGACCTTTCTGGCGGGATGGGAGGTTGAGGCAAATCGCCTGGCTGCTGATTACGCTCAGCCAGACACCCGTGCGATTAGAAGAGCCCAGCGGGAAGCGCTGTGCATCTGGGAGACTTTGAAAGCTAAGTTCCTCAGGGAGCAGGGTAACCTGTGACTGTTCAGTTTCTTTACAGAGAAGCTGAACCTGCCCCTGCTTCAGTTACTGTTGACTTTCTTCTGCGGTTACATACCCCGTTCACCACGTTTCCCCCCTTCCAACACACGTTTAAAAATAAAGTTAATGGAACATTGTTAATTAACAATGTTTTCTTTATTAATGAATTCGCGTTAAAGGGTTGAAACAGGGATGCAGACTGTGATGGGTAGGGTGTGCAGTGATGTTAACACCGCTTCTACACTCGAGGAATGATAGGCTCCTGCTCCTAGAACGGTCTGCAGTGCTGGACTGGTTGTTTCAACGGAGACTGCCATCCCTCCTTTTTGGGACTCTGTGTGCGGGGGCTATGTGACCTTGTGGCGGGGGAGGACGGTTACAGATTCCCCTGCTACGTGACTCTGTGGTCCGGGACAAGGACCGCTGCATAAGTTCTGTAACCGCCCTCCCATGCCACAAAGTCACGTACCCCCCACCCACACAGAACATGGAAAACACCTCCCAGACCGACCAGGGTGCCTACTGACTGCACTGTGTGTGTGACCTGCTGTTGATCCTGCCCCCATGTCTGTACCCTGGTGACTGTCCTATGCAATTAACAACCCCCTTCCCCACCCCCTTCACAGACAGTCTTCTGTAGAAAAACTTGACGGAAATAGTAATTAACAGCAAACTACTTTTAATAATCAACTACACAGTTAGGGGATGAAACTAGGATTGGGGCTTCGCTGAGCCAGGAAGGGAAGGACTTCTCAACATTTAGGGAATGAGAGCCTTCTTGTATTTGTGCACTCTGCAGGGGTGCAGTGACAGTTTTCACGGCCCCTGTCGCCCCTCCTTCTTGTTACTTTGGGTGAGGGGGGTTTGGGACTTTGTGGCGGGGGAGGGCGGTTGCAGATACAGTGCAGGGGGGCTCTGTCCTCCTGCCTGCGGTCCTGCAGAACATCCACAAGGCGCTGGAGCGTGTCAAATTTTCCCTGGGCATTTCCTGTGTGGCTGGTCAGAACATCCAAGCTCGGACTGCTGTCCAGAGTGTCAACAGAGTGATGCACTGTGGGATAGCTCCTGGAGCTACTAAGGTCGATTTCCGTCCACACATAGCCTAATTCGACATAGCCATGTTGAATTTAGCGCTACTCCCCTCGTCGGGGAGGAGTACAGAATTCGAACTAAAGAGCCCTCTAGGTCGAACTAATTAGCTTCCTGGTGTGGACGGGTGCACAGTTAAGTCGAATTAACGCTGCTAAATTCAACATAAACTCCTAGTGTAGACCAGGCCTAAGATGGGTTCCTTTCGCCAGTGTTACTGGTGACTCATACTAGGCTGGGATGTGCCTACTTAAAAAGCAGTCAGTCTGTTTCAGGCAGCCCCTACCTCCACCTACTGTCAAAAAAAATTATACTGTATTAAAAGGGGATATCTTAAGCTATGTGAATTTGTTTTTTCCTCCTATAGTTTTCAATGAAAAGGAATAATTTAACATAGCAACTAATTCATAAGATAAACAGTATGTGACACCTCAGACAGATGAAGACCAAGCAACAGATCTTTACTTTGTATTTTATAGTAATGGTCTTGAGGTCACAACCAAGACTAGGGCCGCGTGGTGTTAGGCCCTGTTCAAACAAGTAGTATGAAACAGTCCTTGTCCTGAAGAGCTTACAATTTAAATACACGACAGAAAGGATGGGGTGGGAAACAGAGGAACAGATGGAGGAAGTAACTTGTCCATTGTTACACAACACTATAAAACCCTGTTGGAGAGACATTTTGAGTCTTCAAAAATCCCAACACAGCCCACTTCCAATGGAATTACCAAGAACTGATCCTTCTGAGGCTGAAAAAATTAATTTTCCTACACCAAAATTATTTTATAATCAATACATTTATGCCTTTTGATTTTAAATTTCAGTTGTGTGCTACAGATATTCTAGGATTATGGAACTACAGACAGGAGTGCTTAAAATAAACTGAAATAAAATAATTACTGTGAATTAAACATAACTCATTTCTTGTTGGGATATCTTTAGGGAAATATGTTTACCATAGGCACAAACCTTTTCCAGTTTAATATCTTTACCATTTTGTATTCTAATAATATTCCCTAACAAAAAACGAGTGATGCCACATGAGGGAGTGGGGAAGGAGGAGAAAGGGAAATATGAAAAAAACTCAAATAGTGTTAAAATCAGTTTTATCTAATCTGGGACTGCAAGATATAAAACAATTGTACGTTTATTGCATAATGTCCCTACAGGGCAGACTTAAGGTTATTTTGGGAACCGTAGCAGTTTATTTCTTTCCATAAGTCAGTGGTATGTCCTCTCAAACTTAACTACATCTTCACATAGTTTTTTGTCTAGGAATGTCCTTAGTTTTTAATAATTAATAAAAATGACATCTACAAATACTAAACAATTCTGAACCCCAAAAATAACATCACTATGCATTATATCTAACAATTTGATGACATGGATTCTCCATCTTAAATCTATTTTTATAAATAACTTTTAAGGGTAGAGTCACCGGTATATTAGAACAGCACAAGGCAGCCAGAGCCCATTGTCCACTTAAGATGGGTTTACAGCTGCTTTGAATTGCCAGAGCAGCTGAAACAGCTGAATCTGGTATGCAACTGACTCATTAATTTAGAGAGCTGTGTTAGTGAGACTGTAACTATGTGAAGGGCTCCCCTTGTGATTCTTCCTCAGTTCTCCTGGTTGTGTTGCATCAATGAACAGCAGAGCCATGACAGCAGTGCCACGGGGAGCCTTTGAAACACTGATGCCCAAGCTATTATGCAGCCACAGAATCTTTATAAAGCAGTGACAGCTAGGCCAAATCATCTACCAATGAGAACTCTTCACTCATGTGTCAAATCTCTCTCTCAGAATCCACCACAACCAACACAACTGTACATGCACATGTAGGAAAGATGGCAATTGTTTGGGTTACCTCTGATGATACAATGTCTGCATTTAAGAGTTACCTGAGCCTGTCTGTAGCCTAGAGAATTATACATCACAATCATTAATATCTTAGCTTAATCTCAGCCTAATATTTCTTCAAATACAGTTTATTCAAAGGACTTCATTTAATTTTAACTACCTGGAAAGTCTGAAGTGTCTTTGTTATTTAATTGTTAAGCTCATTTGGAATCAAGTAAAAACTGCTATAGATGCTGAATTTCTTAACTCAAACTAATTGATGGATTTTCTTGTACATTCTCAAAAAATTAATTCTGTACTGAAAGGGTAAGGACTATTTATCTAAGAAGGATACACTACATTTTCCTTACAAAACAAAGAGGATGAATTCCTGCTTTAAGGAAAAACGGAACTCAACCTTAACTATGGAGCTGTAACCAGTGACTCCATGATTATTACTTAGGAGTTAAATAGGTTTTGTAAATCAAGGGTCTTAAAACATTCTATTAAAAACTTAATTACCATTATTTCTTTAGAGCCCCAGCTCCTGGAGTCACATGCAAATCATGAGGCTCTCAGCTCTCAATTAAAAAAATTTCCTAGGCCTCATGATTTTGAAGAAAAAAACTTCAAAATGTGAACCCCGAAGATTCAAAAACTGGAAGGCAAATAAAAAAGAATACAAAATGTATTATTTTTAAAAATCCCATCATTTTAAAGCCAATTTTGAATGCTTGAGTTTGGCAATAGTGACACTACTGCTCTATAATTTTCTCCTTTTATAATTTAATTTCTCTTCAAAAAGTGAAAAAGAATTAAATGCTTAGTTCTGGGTCAATCTTTGGTTCCACTGGTGGCTACAGAATATTTTATTTCAATGGAATAAAGCCCTGTATAAATAAACATAGCAAACTTTAGATCCATATGAATAAGCTAAGGATCGGAGTGATTTCTTATGTTCTCATTTGATTTTCATTTAGTTGCATAGTAATCAGAGTCCAACAACACGATGTTATGTGATTGTGCAGGTCACTGATTTTTCTTTGTTCATTCAGTGAAATGAACATGCACTGAGAGCTTTAAATCACCATGAAGCCCTCTCACCACCTGCACAAGTGACTCTCTACTTGCCTCCTCAATTTCAATAATGTTTGTAGTGTTCTTGTTTTTCCTCAGATAGATCCTTGTGAGCTTTGAGGGCATTTACATGTTTCCCTTCCTTTAGAAAACTTGTTTCTAATGATATATTACCTGTGAATTTATTTCAAATTAAGCAGACACAGGCTGTGCTACTACTGACCCACTATAGCATGGGGTTCACACTTACTTCAGACCTCAGCACTTTGACTGGCTGAAGAGTAATATGCGCATGATATATATGGTATGTTTTTGAACAGCTGCAAAGTCTACAGGAGCCTTTGGTATGATTTTCCCCTAGTCTATTCTCTTCAGGTTCTTAGAGCACATCCATCACAACGGTATCCAATTGGAAGAAGAGATCCAATTTATATAATGAATAAAAGAACTAGACTTCATGGAAATCTCTGCAGTCTGATTGGCTCCTGCACCCTCAAGGAACATCCATATACCTACAACAAATACGGCCCCTTCAACTTCCCAACCATTTGAAACTTAGTCCCACATCCTCAACCCCTGTAGCATTCATAAGAAAGGCTAAGCCTCCCCAACTCCCAATGGTGAGTAATTTATTTAAAAAATTAACTTTAAAAGCTCCTATCCAGCCTCTGAGTCAGGGGGTAGAGCCTAATCTAGTCCTGTTTTAAATAACTTTATGGGCAAAAATATTCATTTCTGAGGAGGGAGAATAAATGGGGTAAGTGATGAATGGTTGCTTTATTATAAATACAATGTAAATAAAACATTATTCATTGTGTGTGTGGCGTCATCTTCTTCCTAAGCAGCATGGAGGTTGAAAGGGACAGAAAAGGCAATGGAGAAGATCACATTTCCATATTGCTCATTGGAGTGGGCTCCCTGTTTATGAACTAGTACAGTAAACTCATCTAATAGCTCAGACCTTAATCAAAAAGATATGTTTATTACTACACAGAGAATTTATATCAAGTTATATACCAAATATTACTGGTTATTAATATGACAATTCATAAAATTACCTCAAATATATATTTACATACAAAAAAGCTACATTAGAAGAATGTTTTTACGGTTGCAAAAAGTCAAGTACTCAAAAGTTAGGATATGCCAGTATTAAGGCTGCTTGTGCATTGTCATAAATATAAAGGGAAGGGTAACAACCTTCCTGTATACCGTATTATACAATCCCTCCTGGACAGAGGCACCAAATCCTCTTACCTGTAAAGGGTTAAAAAGGACCAATAAGGGTACAAGATACTTTCAAATCAGGGGTGGTGGAGGCTTTTATTCGGTCTGTTCCATGCGGCTTTGGCCGGAGCAAGATCAAAAAAGCAAACAATCCAACTCCTATAGAGTTAGTAAGAATTTAGCAAGGAAATGTGTTAGATTTACTTTTATTTTGGCTTGTGAATTTTCTCTGTGCTGAGAGGGAGGGTATTCCTGGTTTTCTTTTTGTAACTTTAAAGTTTTGCCCAGCGGGAAACCCTCTGTGTTTTGAATCTGATTGCCCGTGAGATTATCTTCCATTCTAATCTTACAGAGGTACTCCTTTCACCTTTTTTCTTTAATTAAAATTATTTTTTAAAGAACCTAATTGATTTTTCATTGTTTTAAGATCCAAGGGTTTGGGTCTGTGTTCACCTGTACCAATTGGTGAGGATATATTCTCAAGCCTCCCTAGGAAAGGGGGTGAAGGGTTTAGGGGATTATTCTCAAGCCTGCCCAGGAAAAGGGGTGTAGGGCTTGGGGGGATATTTGGGGAAGGTAGGGCTCCAAGTGGCCCTCCCTACATGTTTGTTTAAATCACTTGGTGGTGGCAGCATTAACTAATCCAAGGTACAAGGAAGGATTTGCGCCTTGGGGACTTTTTAACCTAAACTGGGATAAATAAGTTTAGAGGGTCTTTCATGCGGGTCCCCATGTCTGTACCCTAGAGTTCAGAGTGGGGAGGGAACCCTGACATGCATAAACATGACACTTTCATGGGGATGGCAAAACGTGTGTTTGTTCCCAGGACCATCTCTCAGCAAAATGTCAAGTCTCTGCTGCAAACCATGGAGGCATTAGAGCTTTTAAAATGGTTGGAAGAAAAAAATATAATGGGAAGTGTTAGAAAACCTTAATATGGAGGTTGCTGCTATTTCACTATAATATAGCAATTATACTGCCTGAACAGAGTATCTACAGCTATGAGAATTTCAGCAGCCCACGCTGTAAAGAATGGCATATGGTATAAGTAAGTTACATGGTGTATTGGCTATTGTAAATGTTCATTTTTATTCAGACAGGGTTTTCTGTATAATCCAACGACATAGGAGAGCTAAGCAAAATATCATCCAGACTGCAAACACATCCTGTCTATGTAAATTCAGCTTACACCACATCTTCAATTAAAAAGACAAAACAAAACAAAAACCTAACTAAGGTCTTCTGGGAAAGCACTCTGAATTTAGTTCAATTGAGACACTGTGAAAATGAGAGCACTTGGGGGTTAGACCTGGGAACCTGGCAACCACACTGCTGAGAAAAGATTCTCATAACACAAAGAATTTGCATGTTCACCTCTGTATACCTTTTATTCAGGACACCTTTTCATTTCAAGATCCTATATACAAAATCTATTGCATAAGTTAAGAGGTCAGTGATAATCACTAAGAGATAGTCTTCCCTTGTCTTCAGCTACAATGTCAGATATAATGTTATGGATAAATCCAATACACATTATGGGTCCAGTCATGTTTTCACTGAAGTGAACAGCAGTTTGGTCATTGACTACAATAGGAGCAGGCCCTATTTGTCTATCTAGAATTAAGATATGCAAGATCCATTAGTATTTGCATCTTTTTCAGGACCTTTTGTGATTTTCATTGGATAAAAGTGATTCGCGTGATCCAAAAAGCTTTTTCCTCACAATGTATTTATTGTCATTTTACCCGTTCCTGTGAATTGTCTGATTTATTTACAGCTACCCTTTTTGTAAAAAAGTTAATTTAATTATGCATTTAAATGATAAATATACCAGAAAATAAAAAATTGATCTTTCTAACATTGTGCATCACTCTTTTCTCACTGTGAGCAAAGGACTTTATTCATATTCATTCCACAATATATTCACTTGCCAGTGCATCCAAAGAACAATTCACTATCCTCTAAGACTTAGCTGGATGATAATGAACTTATTTTAAAGTGTGCAAAAAACCCCAAAGTGAGGGATAAACACAAAAATAACGAAGAAAAATGAAGAAATAAACACACCATATAATTTCAGTCAATTCCTGTACTATTCTCCATTCCCTCCATTTCATCATTTTACATTGCTCATATCAATGGCTTGCAGGAATAAGAAGTAAGAGCAGTACGTCTGTGGTGCACATAAGAAAATATGTCCTTAAAACAAATAACATACACCATAATCGTACAGCAAAGAGGAGTAAAGCAAAGGTATAAGGATTCACTCTATAAACACATTCTAATCATATAACTACTATTCGTAACTTGTCACCACTGCTATTGTGCTGCAGGCTGCTCAGTTCTTTTAAGTCTTTGTACTATTTTTCTATATTCTTCACTTAAAATTAGAAGTCAGTTGGTCAGTAATAACAGGACTTTTTAAAAAAAAATATATTTTTATATATATATCTATATCTATATATAAATGGCTGTTACAAAGAGGTAAGGAAATCTTTGTACATGTGTGTGTACAAACATACACATTATATGTTATAAAATATAATTATAAAATAGATGTATGTATAATACACCTCTACCCAGATATAATGCTGTCCTCAGGAGCCAAAAAATCTTACCGCGTTATAGGTGAAACCGCGTTATATTGAACATGCTTTGATCCAATGGAGCACGCAGCCCCACCCCCCAGAGCGCTGCTTTACCGCGTTATATCTGAATTTGTGTTATATCAGGTCATGTTATATCGGGGTAGAGGTGTATATAATGTGTACACACACACACACACACACACACGTCCTTACTTGTTTGTAACAACAACTTGAAGAATAGAACTTGCGTATACACTATAAAAATTGAAAGAATTTTAAAATCTAATTTAATTTTCACCATATACAGTATGCTGTTTGTTTACTCACTACAGAAACTTCTCCTCCCTGAGGAAAGGGACAACTGGGAAGCCCACTTCACAGCAGCTGTCTTCCTCACTCCATCACTAGCATCAAGAGGGAGCCCCAGCCAGAGTCATCTTCACACGGCCTTCCATCATCATCTGAGCCTTCTTCTCAAATGGAAAGTGACCTCATCCTGGGAACATCACCAAGGCAACCCCCACACTGTTGCTGATATAACTGATATTGCAGTGGTACCTCAAGGCTTCATGGATCAAGGTTCTATTGTGCTAGGTATTGTACATATATGTAATAAAAAGGCACCAAAAGGCACACATGCACACAGAAAATGCCCTCACATACATCAGACTACTAGTCAAACACACTAAGGCTCCAACAGTTCTCTTTTACAGGCCATATTGCCAACTCCTTGACCATAAGGCACCCAAGAGAGCTCCTATGCTGCTGGAGAACAGGAACCTTCAAGAGAGTGGAACCTGAAGACCTCCCTCCCTCCCAAATTGCAGACACAACCATCTGCTGATGAATGTGAGATCAGCTGTCAATAAATCCAGCACTGAACATCATCTGATTTTAGACAGAACACCCAAACTTGTCTGCATCACTGAGACATGATTTAATGACACTTCAAACATGTTCTAGTCCAGCTAGTCCCAACAGGCTACTCCGTACAACACACACTAAGATTGATTCCAGAACTAACCAAAACAAAAGGTACACAGTGGCTATACACATGCCCATTCCTGCACCATATCTTCCCTATCATCTGCACCTAAACCCCAGAAGCACATGTCTGCAGGCCAGCACAGGGAGAGTGAGCTAGCATACCTGAGGGGTGTGGCACAGCCCGTACCCAGGCCAGTTTTCAGTGTGGATGGGGCCAAGGGGAGTGTACTGTGTCGCAAGTTTCAATAGTCCTCTATCCCCATTTCTACAGTGCACTGAACACTTTTGTTCCTGGCCCTTGCCCAATCTGTGAAGGTTCCTTCCCCGCCCCTCCCCGCCATTATCACCAGTAGGCACAAGCTGCACTGATCACATCAGAACAGATTTGCACTGCACTCTTTACAGAGTATTACAGGTGAACATGGATCCTGCTCCAACAGCAGCCATCTGGCCCACAAACCACACATGGGTGCTGATCAATATGTAGTCAGAATACATCGTCCTCCACAACTTTGCCGGCAGTGGTGGAACATACAGCTGTACTGGGAAATTTCATGGAGGCTGGAGAAGGCGGGTATACAGTGGACTCCAACCCAGTGCCGGGAACACATCAAGCACGAGGCTCCTGTATAGGAGAGCAAAAGACTCCAATGATCGCACCAGAAGGGCTTGTCATACACACCCCTTCTACGAAGAGCTTGATCTGGTGCTGTCAGAGGCTCCCAGTACAGAGCCTGAAGTGGCTCATGATTCCCTCCTGAACCCTGCTGACCTCAATGTCCAACACGATGCCGATGAGGGCCAGGGTGAGGAGGCAGCAGGGACCATGGCGAATACCCCGAAGTTTGAGATCAGCACAAGCCCCTCGTCTCTCTATTGTAAAGAGGCACCACACTGTGTTTATCCAACTCCCAGACTGGTTCCTCTCCCACCTGACTTGTACAGCAGGACTTGGTGTGGCAATTCTTCCAGGGCCCTTCTCCATCTGCCTCTGCTGTCTCTGAGGTGCTGCTCCTGCCTTCCTGGAGGAATGGGAGCTGAAGTCCCTACCAGAGTCACAGATGTCAAGGTATGGTTTTGTGAGCCAAGTTAGAAGTAGGTATGCAGGATCCCTCAAAATAACAGTGGGTACAGACAAACCGTGCAGAACAATATAAAGTCCCTTCTTTCCTTTTTGAAGTACAATCCTAATCTTCTCACAAACCTTTCCAGTGTTTCCCATGTTGGTATCCATGAATCTGCCTCTGTGGTCTACCAAGCCTTGCAAAATGAGTGAATAGTAACCTTTTTGGTTCACATACTCACTTGCCCCTTGTGGTGGGCAAAGTATTGGGATGTGGGTGCCACCAAACGCAGAGCTTGGAAACTTCATATTCTCAAACCCAGCTATTATTTCTGGAACTTTTTTTTATGGTAACCATCCCTGGCTAGATCACAGTGCTAATTACCTTGCAAACATGAACAACCCCAACCCCAACGATGGATTTTCCTTCCCCAAAGTGGTTTGCAATGGACCCAGAGCTGTCTCATGTTGCCAGCTTCCACCGGGCAATAGCCACCCACTTCTGGACTGGCGTGGCTTTCCTGAATCGAGTGTTCTGGTGCTGGAGGTTTGGTGCAAGTGCTTCACATAGTTCCATGAAAATCTGCTTCCTCACTGGGAAGTTTTGAAGCCATTGCTGGTCATCCCAGGTTTCCAAAACAATCTGACTCCACCGCACGGTGCTGCTTCTCCTGAACCAGAAGTGACAGTACACCCAAAGTTACACTATGGTAATACCAGCATTCACTATAGCTAAACCAGGGGTAGGCAACCTATGGCACAGGTGCCGAAGGCGAGCTGATTTTCAGTGGCACTCACACTGCCTGGGTCCTGGCCACCGGTCCGGGGGGCTCTGCATTTTAAATTTAATTTTAAATAAAGCTTCAACATTTTGAAACCTTATTTACTTTACATACAACAATAGTTTAGTTATATATTATAGACTTCTAGAAAGAGACCTTCTAAAAAAGGTTAAAATGTATTACTGGCACGCGAAACCTTAGAGTGAATAAATGAAGACTCGGCACACCACTTCTGAAAGGTTGCCGACCCATGAGCTACACCATGTAAGCTGAATAAATTGTCATTGACTCTCAAGGTCAGCCATCTTCAACTTGCCAGGAAGCTCTGTCCAAATTTCATCCAGTACCTCAACAAGTGCCTACTCCACTGCATAACTATTTGTCCCACAATACAGAGCAGAAGCAGAACCAAATAATCATCCCATTGCTGCATATCTTCCACCCAGTTTGGCAGGGAATAACAGTGAGGGGCAACGTGATCAGGAATGGCCATCAGCAAATGTGTGATGGCAGGGGACAGTACCAACAGCACACAGTAAAGCGGTTCCTACGGTGTCTCCCTCTGAGACACAGAACTCTAGCACGCTGCCCAAAATGATAGTGCTAATGTCATATTGTCAGGGATGAGGACCTGCAGATGCACTTGCCTAGTTGTCAGGCAGCCAATAAGCACTGCTAGGCTACAGCAGAACCACCTGATTGGCTAAGGCAGTCAGTTGGCTTGTTCTTAAGCCCAACAACTGCAGAGGATGAGTGCCTGCTCAACGCACAGGCCAGCAGATTTTCTGCCTCCCTGTGCTCAGCTCACACCAAGCCCTGCTCCTGCACTGACCCAACCTCATTCCAGCCTAGATCCTGCCCTGTCCCAGCCTTGTTCCAGTCCTGTCCCAGCCTCGCTCCTGTCTGGGAACCAGCCCTGCTTCTGCCTTCCCTGACTCCAGGTAATCTGGTTCTGACCCTCAGCTCCAACTCTATCTCGGTCCTTGGCTCTGCCATTCAGACTCAAACCATTAGGCCTGACTCCTGCTCTGACCATTAGGCCCAACCACCTGTGACCTGGTCTCTTGAGACATGTAACAGCAGCAGCAACGTGGACACATGTATACATGTGTACACTGTGTTATACCCATGTGCAGCACAGCATAATGTAGACACCTGAAATGGGATTGGGAAACATGTGTGAGCATGTACAAAGTCCTGTACTTGAATACATGCACCGGTTAGACATAGTGAAAGACAAAGGGAGGCAAATCATCAGTCCTGTTCCGCTTCAGTCTCAGATGCCCCAGTCCAGAAATAAAATGTGGTCTGCAAGGCAAAGAAACCTAAGACCCCCAGGGGCTACAGTCCAGAGAAGGACTCTCCTGAGTTCCTAGAGGAACAGACAGACCCACTGTTCCTCATGCTGCCAGAATCTCCAAGATTAATCATGCTTGGGGAAATTAGTGTCCACATAAACAGAACTACGATTACCACAGCATCCGTTCTTTGGTACCTCATGGTAGCCATGTCTTTCTCATAGGCAAGCCTACATCCAATATTGCCAACCCTAAGTATTCAAAAAACCATGAGTGAGGCCCCCACAAATCATGAGTTTAGCTTACCATTTTTGATTTTTTTAAAAATACACATTTTGGGTTCTCTTTATTTCCCTTCTGGTGGTTTTGGGCCATTATGGTTTGTATTTTCAAGCCTTTCTCTGTAGCCGTGAGCACTAGAAATTTTATTTTTTTTAATTGAAAACTGGGATTAGAACAAAACTGCATAACTCTAGGAGCTGGACCTTTAAGAAAAAATGCAGAATACACAAGATTCATGATAAAATTGCAAAAGTTGGCAGCACCATACTCCTAACCAGACATGCACTGAGCCTCATTTTTAGACTAGGAGTGAACACTGAAGATTTAACAAAGATTTTTATTCCACCACTTTATCTAGGTAATAATAATGGCCTTTCTCCCTTCCCATCAGGAGAGTGACTGAGCAAAATTTCTGTTGCTAGTTCAAGTTTCCGGTCCTGATCTTAAAAGACATCTCCATCCATGACCTCTCAAAACTGCTTGCCTCCGTAACAATGCAGTTTACAAAGATCTGAATGAAATGTGAGACAGAAATAAGGCATCTTAGCTATTTTACTGAGAGCATTTGACTGTGGAACTAGCTTTGAAAGGAGATGAAGCTAATCCAATCTGACCATTTTTAGGGGTGTGTGTGTGCGTGCACGCACGCATGCACATACACCCAACAAACAAACTGGGCAAAGCGGAAAGCAGAAGACTCCATGGAGCACCCATTTGGGTGGTAATGGACATTGCAGAAAACACCAGTATATGGAGAGTTCAGGTGGATCAATGAAAATAAGCTAGTCAATTTCACTGTGGTTTTTAATAAGTTTCACTTTCTGATTCTCAGACATTAGAAAGATATTGTCATGTTTCAACTGCAAACAAAAATAAGAGAATATTTTCCATTTCAACAATTTTTTGCCACTAATCTTTCCCCCTATTTCTTAAAGTTTTATTGGAAACAATTACAATTACATGGGGCCAAACATTAAGGTCCTTACTCAGGACACCTTCTATTAATTTCAATGGAGTAAAACCTGAGTAAAAACAGAGGGCCAAATTCAGGATTTAGCCCATTATGTTTCATAAAAGCTTATACTCGGAAAACCTAAAGTTTGGGTCTCAAGTAATTTGACAATGTCCCTTTAATTATAAATTTAGTCAATTAAAAAAAACCCAAAGAAGCTATTAATGAATTCCTCTGTGTATATTTTTCAAATTAAACAAAATGTTCTGTTTGAAGAATGTGATGAAAATATTATTCTCAAAACTGTATCAATCTCCAGAAATTACAGAATTTTACAATTATCTAGATTGTTAATAAATAATACACATCATATGTATGTTTCACTATAGGCAAACAATGCATGGACTGTACTCCAAGCACAACTTTAATTGTAATATTTTATTGTGTTCTGGTTCAAATGCTGGGATTATTTAAATAAATTAATAAATTAACTTAACTTAAATATAATACACTGAAAGCAATGGTACAATCATGCATACACACAAATAGTAATCACCTGGATCCTTCTCTGCTGTTGCTAAAGTGCAAGAAAAAAGAAATGAAGACACCATCAGAGAAAAATACAGTGTTTAATTTAACCCAGAACAAATATCAAATCAGGCATTTCAGTGCTCATCTATTTAAAATTTTTGACTGACTTTTATGTATGCATCCAGAAAACTACATTTGTTGCTCTTCAAATAAAAACTTGACAACCACAAATCAGTTTGAGAAAAAAAGCAGGCACTGAAAAATTCACTTTAAAATTCAATAACATTAAGCAATTCAAAAAATGAATTAATCACATGCTATTCATCCAAAAATAGATAACATTAATAATGATATTCTGAACAGACTTCCTTCTTTGGTAATGAAGAGATATGTGGGGAAAGGAGGTAGAAAAATGGGGAAATGAAAGAGGATTAAAATAAGCTGAACTCATGTTGAAATTTTGATAATGGTATTTTCTATTTTCATCATGTATTTAAATGTATAGTACATTTTCATTTCAAATAATACAGGATATTTCTTAATCCCCGATTGTCCTGTTTGAGTTTTCACAGATCACCTGACTTTTCCCATTGAGGGTGTAATGCATGTGTTTTTCCATGTAGTCCTTGTTGATTTGCTACTCCCATCTGACTATATTTTAGGAACAGTTCTCTTTCTGGTTTATGCCCAATGACTGAGCCTGCATATCCATCCCATATTGTGCTTGGGAAATTGGTGAGAGAAAAAGCAGTAAAACACAGAATAAGAACACTGTATGTTACTATTGTTATGATAACCATCTTTGTAGCTTTATTCTGTACTTCATTGTTATTGATTTATATGTAGCCAATATAACCGCTAGAGCACGTGGAGTAGGCTGATGTTTGACTAACTGAAGCTGGTTTGTTGACTGGAAATATTAATTGATTAGGCATCAGTTCCAATACCCATGAATGCTGTGCAAGTTACATAATGCTTAGATGCTTCCCACTGTCCAATGCAGGGAGTAAGCAAGTAATACTTATTGTTATGGGGTCCCAGAACTCCATTTCAGTACATGAAGACAGACCAGGATTGCTATCAATCTAAAAGCAACAAAGAATCCCTGTTAGATAGACAGATAAGACAGGAGTTTGCAGCATGAACTCACTCGGATGCAAGAAGAATTCGGATGCAAGAGAAGAATTGCATCCGAAAAAAGAGTATTCTGCAAAAGCTCTGTCTATCTGTTATCTGCCACAGGATTCTTGTTGCTTTTTGAGATTTTTTTGTAGATCCCTCTGATACTATCAATCTAAAGAGACTCAATGCAAGCTATTGGATAAGGTATTTGTCATATGAGGTTTTGGTGCCAATAGGGATTTAGGACATGTATACTCTCTCTTGTTCTTTAAAAAATGTGTCTTCTTGATGTTATGTATTTGTATATATAAAAGAAAATTTAGAAGATGGACTTCTGTATCTCGGGCTTTCCATTATATGCCTTAGAGCAAGCTAATTATGCATCAGACGGGGCAGGGGCTTAGTAAACCCCAAAGAAATTCACTTTAGTCAAAATATATAGTGGGCCAAATTTCTGCTTTGGATGCTCACATGGAATTCCTGTTTATTTCAGTGGGAACTATATGTGTGGTTTAAAGTGCAGAATGTGGTCCACAGGAGAATTGCATTCCCACACTTTTCCAGAATAAAATTCAGAACCTCTGTGCAATGCTGTATTTTTTTTTAACTGCAAATAAACTGTTTCTACATCCAACTTAAAATTAGTAAGTTTCTAAGTTTTTTATAGGCTTTAGTGGTGTCTAATTTATTTTTAAAATTTTTATACCTATTATTCTAACAGCTCTGCTAAAAGCTCAAGATTATTGAACAGCAGAAGTCCCCATTATGAGTATGCATACTATTAAAGCTAAGGAAGAAGAGGTATCTTGGCTCTCTCATTTAAAAAAAACACCCTAATATTCATCCTTCTTGGTTTAACACAACGTGATATCATAATTAATTATGATAAGCTGGTTACTAAGGTCGCTTCACATTGTTACTGCTGTTATATAATATTGGTTGCTATAGTGATGAAATAGCTTTTTTTCCTTTTTTTTGGTTAATCACTCATGAGATTGGTTAACTCATGTTTGTCAGTGAGTTTGACCAGAGATGGAGTTAAAAAATAAATAAATAAATAAATAATAATACTTCTACAAACATTGGCCTCTTTTCATTTCACTGGGTTTTGATATCATTACTGTATTTAATTCCAGAATATTACACATTATATTAAACTATTTTAATGTTTAGTAATAACATGTAACTCTTAAGAATATGTTATGGTCCTTCTTCTGCTGAACTAACTCAACTACGGTCTATGTTTTTTAAAAATGAGATTCATGCCTTTTTCCTGATCCTAAAGTTAACTCTGTAGCAATATACAATGGATGACTGGTACACTACCTGATGCGTTCTGAAAATAATTTTATTGCATTTATGGCTTCATAAACTTTTCCCAATGTTATGACTTACGGTAATACAAGCCTGATGTTGAACAATAACATTGCACATCATAAACTACTCCATGACTAGCAACAATTCTGATGAATCTCATTATCCCAAATGTACACGAATTGTAAATAAAGAAAAAGTACAGATCATCATAAGAAAGAATGCTTATTTCTGTTACTGCATTTATAAATAATCTAAAGATACTTGATAGTTCAACAGTTTACCGTTACATCTCACTATATATACCACCAGTAAGTTTTCTATCTCTGACTGACAATGATAAGACATCACAACAACAAACAAAATTACTCTGTTATCTATTTGGCTGCTTAAGGTCTCTATCACCCGGGTTTCCAAGTTTCAGGGCACTGTTATTGCTGATATGGCAAGAATGTACTGCCAATAATTTAATTATTAGGAATACTTAGAGAAATTAAAAATAAGCCATGAACACACTTTTAGGCTTAAAGAAAAATCAAATAAGAACAAAGGATAACTTAAACATCAAGTCTGGATCTTTCATTCAAGCAGGGTCCCAGGAGGCATATTAAAGCAATGAATAGGAAAAAGCTCTATAGTTCACCAGCTGAGATTTTAATGAGACATGTCCCCTTGCTGTGGTA
The DNA here is from genome assembly GCF_016161935.1 of Mauremys reevesii. Lineage (NCBI taxonomy): Eukaryota > Metazoa > Chordata > Testudines > Geoemydidae > Mauremys > Mauremys reevesii. The sequence goes on from NC_052623.1 coordinate 318,184,107, forward strand.
CAGGTTTGTTCAGGAAAGGGAAAAGGCTGCTCACAGAATATTCAGTTAATAGGCATTACTGGCTTTTACAGCCACTTTGGCAGTTGATCACTGTACTAACCTTCTATTTTGGCATATTCTGTAAGTCGCATGTAATTGATCAAGGCAGCTTTCTCCAGACATTTTCTAACCACTTTCTTCACCTCTTCTGCTGGTATGGGAGTGGCAATATCTTTCATTAAAACCTATCCCAGAGACAAACATAGACACATTGGTTACACACATTAGCTAAAGCCCAAGAGAAAAATCTGAATGTACGCTAGTGGCTATTTTAGATTTGCTAATAAATGCAGAAATCAAAGAGGCATTTCAGTAGATAACAGTTGGTTAATAAACTAGCTCTGAAGATTTGACTTCAAACCCTGATTTATGTTGCATTAATTTGATGGTTTCATTCTTATTCTCATTTATGCACATTAAAAGACCACCCCTACAGCGTGGCACCATTCAGCATGATTGTCGATTTCTGTTCTAGCGAGAGCCAGGACTGGAATACCAGAAGTGTTGAAGGTTAGATTAAGGTACACAGCTAGAGATGTGAGTAGCGAAATTTGCGGAGCACTTATCTGTGCTATGCTAAGCCTTTGCCAGTGAAATTCATCCAACAATTTCATGAGCATAACACTCACTGACAGATGAAAAAAAATATTTGAAGAGCACAGCATCAAGACTTGCCATTACTGACTGTTCTTCCTCCTGCATATGCCTATTAAAATTAAGCAGGTCTCATTCATGAAAAAGGATTAGCTATTTTAGGCAGAACAAGTATCAGACTTTCATTGAATTTTTGAAGCAGTAGAAGGCTAGTAAACAAACAGACTTTCAAAAAAATTGTGACACTTTTAAAAAAAAATTAAAGGAGACTAGTCTTCCAGCATTTAAAATTAGTAACCAAGATAAAATGGGCTGAGGATGAAATCCTGATCCCTTTTGAAATTAACATACCCACTGCAACCTTTATGAGAGTGGGTCTTTTTCTGGCTAGCTGGAAGAAAAGGAGCATTGTCTCTTTAAGGGATCCCTGACAGCAGATGGGAAGAAGGGGGAAGTTTACGGGGATGGACAGGAAGGGTAGGAAGCAGATGGGGGTCATGTAAGGACAAGCTCACTGCATTGCCCTTCCTGCTGACCAGAAGTGTGGTGTGGGTATTTATAGCCTAGGTAGCCATGGAGAGACCCTCTTTACCCAGATTGGGCTGGAAGCCCCTTCTCTCTCCCCACTTCCCTTGAAGCTGGCAAAAGGACCGGGTTCTGTGTTGAGCTGCTGTGGGTATTGTGGTAGTTGCTTCTTTTCCTTTGAAGGTTGGAAAGTAATTTTTCCCTCACTGCCAAAGTGGCCGGAGTGGCTTGGGTTTAACTTGTGGCGGATGACCAGTGCAGGTACTTGGTATAAATGGGATACTGTTATTGGATAAAATGGACTGGAAAAAGATTTGCAGGAAAGCATCCCTTATGGGAGCTGAGTAATGGAGGTTTGGGTCTCCTACATCTCATCACTGAGACCCCCCTCCTTTTCTTGACCCACTTTAACGAAGTAGAGGAAGGGGGATTGGAGCGCCTATGTTTAGATCAGCAGGGAGCTGACGTCTGCTCTCTGCACTGTACAATTTATTGCAGGGCACTTCCAGATATTATAAGTGAATAAAACTGTGGCCTAGTTAAACCACATCCATGGCCTTATGTCTCTTCTGGCGTGGACAGACAACGGAAGCTTTGCCAGTGACTTCAATGTCACTCAATCTTTACATGTATGTTGGCTTTTAGTAGCTTAAAATATAAATAAAGTATGTACAAAAAATACAGAAAAGAACTATTTACATTTTTCAATGTGTGGACAAATGTAAGCATTTGAACAAATTAAAGATTTTTCTTATACACACTTAATTACTGACTAAAATTTAAATACAGATTTGAAAAATCAAGACTGTTATAAATGAGGTGAATTGGTCATGGAGAATTTAATATGTAAATCTAGATATATATATCTCCCTTGAAGATAATACTAAGGGAGTCTGATATCCTCCAGTCTCTAACACTATTTTTTTAATAATCCAACAAAGCTAAAAAATTGCTTTAATGTTTCACTTACATCTCTTAATTTTGCTATTTAAAAATTTTCTTATTTGCACTTTGCTGCCTGTAGTTAGCTGTGACCAAAATTCAGTTCTGATTTTACATGATTATGTTTATTCTAGACTTGATCTTTAATCAAAGCATCTACACTAGAAAGCATGAACCAAATTTTTCAAAAGTAAGTATAAAAAAACAATGAGGTCCCAGGTATGCATGCAAAGCTGGCACTTGCATATGATGTACATTCTGCAGCAACACAAATTGTAATGCTGTTTTCACATAACAGATTTATAAACATATGGTAAAATAGTACATGAAGTTAGTTTTAAAACAAAATGGATAGATAGAATCAAACTCCCTAGGTATAGATCCTGGCAGAGGGCTTCCAAGGCAGAAAATCTGCCAAGGGAATGTTTCAGTGGCACAAAATGGCTGCCACTTCCACTTTGTGCGTGAAGCTACAGGGTCAGGTGCCATTTAAATGCTGGGCAGTGTTAGACAACCTAGGGTATTGCCTGGGTGGTCACACAATGCTTTGTTTTAGCTCATTCCCTCAGCAGCCTCCCACTCCTATGGAGTCATTTCTAAAATGTAAAGCTCCTCTTTCCCAAGAGAGGATAGATGCTGTTAACACTGCTTGTCCTTCCTGTGGACCAGTGCAGGGGATTTGTAGGACCAGAGTTTACTTCCAGCTCTCCAGGCCAATTTGACTGACTTTAGCCCTTCGCCTTTTCTTCTTAAATCGACTTTTTTTGCGCTTACTGGGAGTTTATTTCAATTTTATGGAGGTTTTTTTTAAAGTTAAATTAAGCATATGCGCAATGTGCCTCAGGTGGCACATGACCAGGATTCATCATAACCACCTTCATTTGAGAGGTTGTGCTCAATAACCATCAATTTATAAAGAAATAAGAAATCACTGCAATGACTTCTGGGAAATTCGTGTAAATATTTTCTATCTGTCATGCTTGAAAAATGTTGCAGAGCATTAATGAAACCAGTAGAACAGTATCTAAACAGAAGTGCAGGTGTCCTCACTGGCCCAATTATAATAGGACACACAGATTAAGTACTCCAGCAGGATTAAAACAAATTAAAAAAACATACCCTTTCAAGTAATGAAAGCGTGGCTTTTAAAGCTCCTTCAGGACGTCCAAAAGGGAAACAGTATCTTAAAAAAAAACCAACAACAACAACAACAAAAAAACAAACAACAAAACACATGATCCATTAATTAAGAGTGTAATTTCTAAATTAAGAATTTTATTTTACATGTAATGTGCATACATCATTCCCTTAATTTACATTAATACAAGGTACATATATACTGTATATTGACAGAAGACACCTTTAAATCTTTTCATTAATCCAATTTATAGGATAACATTAAATGAAAGCTGAATCCCTCTTGCTTAGCCCCAAGATTCTGAAAGTCCAAAAGGTAAAAAGAACCCACCACGGTGATTAAACTATGAATGGTATTTACAAAAATATTCCGAGTTTGGTGTCAGAGGTGTCCATGATGTTGAGAAGGGATTTCATTTATGACTTTAGCAGACATCCCAGTAAGAAACTGTAAAGTAGCATTTTACCTGTTCTATCCTGCTTTAATATTAGTTTAACTATCATAAGAAAATCTTTGTCTAAACTTTTAAAATATTAATGCTAAAATGAGTGCAAATTTCCTCTAATATTTCCTCTTTTGTTATAACTATATTACATATGAATGCATTTTATATTGGCTTTATATTGGAAGATCCCCAGGACACAAGCCTCTTATGAATCATACAGCACGACCACACTTTTGGCGCTTAACTAATTAAAAGAAAATATTCCATAAATTCAACAGATTACAGAAACAAACATACAAAACCACCTGCCACTCCTTCATGTCTGTAGAGTTTAGAACACCATACCTTATCCTAATCCTATCTATGAAACCTGTATTTTGCTGGGATATCCCCAATCAAAAAAGGGATTTTCTACTTTGCTGAGATTATTTGCATGAAACTACATTTCTTTTAATATTATTATTGTTTAGTGAGAATGGCTGCTTCATTTTCTAACATCGTTTTACCAGTAATAAAAGGATTCAGAGCAATGAATTTTAGTAATCACTTTGGCCAACCTATAAAAAGCCCTGAAAATGAGGTCAGACAAATCTTTTCAGCAGACATAGTGCCAGTACACTATCTCCTTCATTCTGCTTGTTTCTTATTGTTGTGCTAGCAACTCTTGGGCGTATTAACAAATTAGCAAAACAGATTTAATCCTTAGCCTTAATCCACCTTTAAATAAAATACACATTTGGCTGTTGTATTTGCCTCCTCCTTCTTAAACCTTCTCAGAGTATTTGCATAATCCATGTATTGTCTTTTCTATTGTTTAGTCCTGTTAACCTGTAGGTGACATCATTTATGAATACATGTTATTGATCCCTGGATTACATTTAGCATTTCAAATTAAGAGATCCCACTGGGTACGTTCATAGGCTTCCTTCATATGATATGTAAATAACGTAACACTTCTAAAATGCATGTAATCCCAAGTCAATGCTGAAAACAATCGAAGTATAGAGGGCCATACTTAATAATTACAGTTTTGTATTGTAGTTGCCACTAGAATTAAGGCTACAAAACAGTTTCGATTACAACCACCTATTTTCATGCAGTCATACTTGTCCAAAATACTCACTTGATCAGCTACATTTTTCCATGCTTTGTCTCTGCCAAAAGGTGAACTTTTTAGGAGAGTTTGAAAAGATATATTTCAGCTATTTTTAAGTTGTGGGATAATGGAAAAAGAAGAATGGTTACTTATAGTAACTGTCGTTCTTTGAGGTATATTCTCCACATGGATTCCACTCTTGGTAGGCATGCACCCCATGTGAATGAGATTGGATTATTTTGGCCAACAGTGTTCATTGGGCTGCACTTGAGCCCTAGATGTCCTCTTGCTCCTCCACCTGCGGGCATAAAGGGCAGAGCAGGCCCAACCATCCCTCATTTCCTTTGCCAATCCCCAATCCCAGAGAAGTAGAACTCTATTGTAGAGGGGAACAAGGGTGGGTTGCGGAATCCATGCGGACAACATATCTCAAAGAACCAAAGTTACTGTAGGGTAAGTAACTGTTTTTTCTTCTTTGAGTGCTTGCATATGGGATCTGATTAGCTCAAAGGTTAAAAAAATAATTTTAACTTAACTTAGCTGCAATCAATCAAGGCACTCAGTTTGCGTATGGATCATACTCATTAAAACTATTCAAGACTTCAGTTATGGCTTACTCACTCATCTTCATTTGAAGATTTTCAGCTAATCATGAACTAGAATTACAGTCACAGGTTTTAAGGCCAAAAGCACTGCTATGGTCATCTAGTCTGTTATGCAGGAGGTCAGAGGCCACAGAATTTCATCCAGTGATTCCCACATTGGAAGGAATTAATCTCCTCTGCTATATAAGTGAATGTTATAGGCCAATAATGTGTGATTAAATTAAATGATATCTTTTTGAAAAACATCTATTATAAATGTATTATGTTATACTTACTATGACTTGAATTTTTCCTCAAGTAACAACTTTTATCTTTACTATGCCTTGTTCATAGTCACAACAATGAACACCACCATGTCAAAACCATTTTGAATGAAGCTTCATATGCACTGAATGAATTATACACTCACCTGAAGTGGCTTATCTGGTTTTCTAAAAGGGAAGAAAGTCGGTTTTTAGTGTCCTCAAACCTTTCTTTCTCTTCAACCGAGACTGTTCCAATTCCATCAGGCCTGTAATATGATATAGTTATTTAATCTTTTGTTCAACATTTTCTTCCACATATTATCATAATCATAGAAACTAAACCTGTCTTCTGTCTTGGTATGTTTTAATCGATTAAAACTACGCAGTGAGTTTTGTTTGAACAACATCCTTCAATGTAAGCATTGTCATTTACCCCATTCCTACACCCAGAGTTCTCCCGGGCCTTTGCCCCCTTTCCATTGCTTTGAAATAATCCCAATAATAATGTATGTATATAGTTAAAGAACGAGGCGGAAACTTATATTGAGAAATCAATTAGACTAGAGCTTAGAAATTCAAATTCTTAACTATCTATCTGGCTCCCATTTCCGTGCAGTCTTTCATTCCAGCATCCCTGTCATAAAGACCCCTCCCAATAACAGCCATGCTTACCCAATAGAAGGTAGCACAGACAGTCTTTCTGATCCATCCCCCAGATAGGTCCTATCCTTGCACACTCAACTGAGCATTCCTGCCCAAAACTCAGGCCCAGTCTTCTGAATTCCAACTCCCTGATCCTTGGAGGTACCCACCCTGAGGAATTGTGCTGCTGACATGGCATCCCATCATGAAAAAGTTTCCCACCTCTAGCAGGCAGCTCCTAAGAATCCCTTCCTGAGGGAATGAGCACCAATTAGGGTCAGACCTATCAAATGAAGCTCCTTCAACATGAACAAGAAGCAGCAAGTGAACAAGACAGAGCAGCCACCAGAACATTGGAGGAAGACCAGGTATACAGCAAAAGAGACTTCAACAAATGAGGTCCTTTCTCAAAACAAATTGTCTATTTTTTTCCTCATTCAACTTGCAGTAATTAATAATTAACCTTTAGGAAGTGCCCTTTCTGTGGGTGCAATTTACACCTGCAAAATTTTCACCCGCAACTAAACTGCCAGTGCAAATCTGGATATTTGCACATCTTCAGTCCTTTTTATAGGTGAAAAACAGGTACTTCAAAGTGCAGAGCCTCTGACTGGTACCTGTAATTCCATTTTATGGGTGCTAAACCACAAGTGCAAATTTGCACTTGCAAAAGGGAAAGCTATGTTTCAACAGTTAAAATAATATTACTCTAATACATATGTTGAAAAACATCTATCAAGTAACACAAACCTCTTCTTAAATACAGGCAAATACTTGATATAAAAATAAACCATTAGCTCAACTGCATCTCTAAAGGTCTTGCTTTGATAGCTGATGGCTTGGGTGAAATTCATCTCTGTACAGAGGGCCAGTACAAGGTCTATGCACTGTTTAAATTCCTCGTAAACCCACAGGAGGGCTTAAGTGGAGTTTAAGCAATGTTTAGACCTTATGCTGGGTTTCTGCACAATGGTAAATGTTGTCTATTATGAATCGTTGAAGGAATACACACCTAGGAAAAGAGCATTCATATACCAAAGGAAGCATAATTATTACTGGATTCCTTAAGAGATTTAACCTGGTGTGAACAAATTTATACAGGGGTCAACATTCCCAAGTAAATGTCTAATAAAATTAGGTGTGACCTTAGTATCTCCTCTCCCATGAAACTCGAGTGATTCAGAGGGCCTTGTACCCACACCAAGGTGAATCTCACCTTAGATGTCTTGTCCAGAACCCAAAACGTCTGATCTTTCCAGTACAATTTTCTGTGTACGTTTTCCCAGCTACTTACATACACTTTAACATAAATCCTTTTTGATTCAGTCATATAATGGAACTAAGGATATACAATCACCTAAGTTTGCATCTCAGCTATCTAATAACATCACTTCAAAAATGCAAAGAATAGATAAGTAATTGGAGACAAATTGTATTACCATAGTTTGAATATATGAGAGACCCTAACTACATAGAAATGATAAAACTGAAAAAGCAGTTATATTCTGTGTGAGTACACGCAAATTATAATGTACCTTTCTTTTACACCATAGAAATATAATTAATGCATTAGCTATACTGAATATTAAATGCAAGTACATAGCAATTAAAAAAAGTTTACCTGCATACTCGTTTTTCTATGTCTCTCACTGACAGTAGACACCATTATGTTTTATAATGAGCAGGCCTGCATGTTTATAAAATATTATATTTACTTCATGAAAAAGTGTCAAAAGGAAAACTGATACAATTAAAATAATATTGGGCATTGAATTAACAAGATGATTAGAACCGATGACATTTAGAATACTGGCAATTAATTTAAGCTCCAGTTTATTTGTGGCTTGTTATTGTTAATGAAAAGAAGTTAGGCCATGAATTCAAACAGTCAGTCCACAGCATGTTGAGAAAGGAATGGATTTCCTGTGCAGAGTTACCACTGTAAATGTGGCGTGTCGGGCTGTAATTTATTTTTTAACAAATCACATTCATAATTATTTCCTATTTTGCTCAGACTGTAAATATCTCAATACTTTGTTTTCTTTAAAGTATATCTCAAATTTAAAAATGTTGCATATATTCCAATGTATTTATTTTTTATATGCAGACAGACATATATATCAAAATACTGGAATAGTATTTCTAAACAAGCTGTAAATAAATGATGAAAAATTATCTCTGATTTAAACTCCTCAGCAAGGCTTTCATGCTAAGGAAGTTGTTTTTATTTTTTAACCAAATCAGGCACAAAAGGTAAAATTAAGGGCCCAATACTTAAAACGTTACTACTCCTGCAAGTAACCCCATGGAGTTAACGAGCTTGATTTTAATGGAACTATGCAGGACTGCTCATAGGAGTAAGGTTTGCGACAATATGCTCTAAAACAATAAAAATTTAAAGAGATTGGAAATTATCAAGGCAACAGACTACACATGATTTGTGAATACAATTTTATCTACTATTTAAATGGCCTATTTTCAGCTTTTGAACATCAAAAGACAGTAAGCCATGAAAATAACAAATAAAGAGAGAAACAGACATTCAATTACTATACTGTAATTTGACTATAGTGTCAAATTGTACTTAGTTTCTCAATAAATTCTAATGAACAAGAAGATTGTGATGTGGCCCAAGGAATACTGGCCTTGATTCTGGAACGTATTTAAGTAAATGTTTAAGTCCAATTCTATACAAGCACACTCTTTAACTTAAGAGCAAATTTAAGCATATGCTCAAGTCTTGTCCTGAATAAGAATGTTTTACAGAATCAGGACCTTAAAATGTATATCATTAAAAATATTGCATGAAAGGTAATACAGAAGAGTTACAGAAACCTGAAGTAAACATTTCCAATATTATATATCTGCCATATACAACTCATGACTTTTCCCTGTGCAGCACGTTTAAAAAGACATATCAATGCTTTCATTTATTAATAATTTAAACTAACCACCAAAAATTAATGAAAGGTCAACTGGCTAAACTCTGATCTTAACTTTCTCAACCAACATTAAATCTAGAAGTGATAGATTGTTACCTGGTCATGACATAATGTGCTGTAAAATCAAAAGCAACAACTCCCTACCCTCATAATCATTTATATTTGTGACCTGTCTGGTCAAGGAGGAAAACATGCCTGAACTCTTTAAATTATTTCAAAGAACAAAAGTCAGATATGGTGAAGGTATGTGTAGCTATGTACATCAATATACTATCATATAAATTTGAAGTGAAAGAGCAAATAACGTATCTTCTCTCTTTTGATGGATGCCCTGACACTTTGCCTCAGTCCCCTGACAGATGGAACGTGTTCAAATTTGAGTAAATTTCACTGTCTGATTTCATTGTCAAGAGAGATTGTGCTATGGAGTGATAAAGTAAATAGTTCTGTCATGTTAAACCTCACTGAGGCATGTTATATATGTGACAGGAAAGAGCCAGGGGTCTAGATAATGACAAGAGAGAAAGGTGAACCAGGAGAATGTCACATCTGTCAACCTGCACTAAGAATAGAATAACTACATACAAAGGAACTGTCACTTCACTGAGTTTGTTGTCACACAGAACCACACCGACAATACCTAAATTTTTTACAATTTTTTACAATTGCCAAATGTATTTGCAGTGAGTGTTTCGACAGAACTGAATGTGCTGCAAGAAGAATAAGGAGAGCACAAAAAGATGTCAGAAAATGTGTACAATAGACAATAAGGTACGATTGAGCCCTCCAAAATGTGCTCTTGGAAAATTGCCCCAACTTTCAAACATGGTTTTCTTGTTTCACTTAAATATTACTGTGGTAGAATAGTATATAAAATTGTTATTCTCCAAGATATAAATGAGGGCCAGATAGTGAGCCCCTTAAAGGTATATCTACACTGCAGTTAGACACTCGCAGCTGGCCCATGCCAGCTGATCCAGGCTTGCGGGGCTTGGGCTAAGGGGCTGTTTAGTTGTGGTGTCGACATTCAGAATCAGACTGGAGCCTGCAAGGTGGGATTGAAGTGGGAGGCTGCAGCCCAAACCCTAATGTCTACACGGCAATTAAACAGCGACTTAGCCTGAGCCCCACAAACCTGAGTCAGCTGGCACTGGCCAGCTGCAGGTGTTTAAATGCAGTGTAGACATAACCTGATTTAAAATACTGAACATTTACTTTCAGATGCAGTTTCTGTAAGTAACCGCCCACCCACAAGAGTAAGGGGTAGTCCACCTGGCCCCAAGATAGTTCTATCTTAAAAATACAGAAAAACAACAGATTTCAAAACACATTCTTGTTTTACTCTTTCAAATCTTTTTCTTCATTTGCTTCAAAGTTAAAATGAGATTAAAACAAAATGGCACTTACATTTTTTAACTAGTTATTTGTATGTTTTAGTGTTATTTTGTTGTCCATCCCCACAGGAACATACTAATATGGCCGGTAGCACAGGGCAATTAGAATTAAACCTTTTCTTTCCATTGGACTTGTGGGATGATAAAGCTTTTCTTCTCCATAAATCACCTGAGTACTCTTCTGGAGCTAATAGCAATATTTGTGACACCCTCTTACCAACCAAGGAAAAGTTATACAGGTGACTTGATTTTTCAATTTCAATTCAGAGCTCATTTTTCTTGTTACAGTTTAGGACCTCTTCCATTGGTTCATCCATGGCAACTGATGGACCCAAGTAAGTTTCAGATGTCTCTAAATGAGAGTAGAGTAGTTTACAGTTGGTGGGCCAATCTGCTGATGACCACCTATGGCCTTCCACCACTTAAGCATCTTCTTCCCTTAAACGAAGAGGCAAATTGGATTTTCCTTTCCTCGTAAACAGCAACCACAAAATCTCATCCACCACAAATGCTTTTGGTACTGTACAGCTAGCTGAATTATTGAAAAATAATACTTTCCCTCACTTGTAAAATTCCCACTTATTTTTGAGGATCAGATCAGTGGATTTGGACTAGCCCGTCTGCTTCTGCTGGAATATATTCATGCCTGAGGAGTAGAGATGAAATGTCATCTCTACTCATCTTTCAACAAGTTTCACTCACTGCGGTTCTAGATATATCAAAAGGTTTGAAACCCTACTGTGAGTTGGACCTGTGTTCATTATGGTCAGTAAAATAAAGTGAGAAGTAGCAACTTTGTTGCTAGTGGAGACTGTTAAATGGTGTCCAAGCAGAAAAGAGGATTCCAGCATCCTTTTGCAGAAAGAAAAACTGACAGTCTTGCAAATTGATACCCATACTCTACCCAGCCTTTAGAAAAAAGTGATTGATCAGACAGCAAATTTAGGGATTTCCTTGAGTGCTGAGATTTCCTTGACCCCAATCATTTCTCACTTGGCACAATCCTGTAAGGTGTGGAGAGCCTCCTGTGAAACACTGATGTCAATAGGAGTTAAATGCTCCAAGTAATTTGCAGGAGTCACTGAGTGTAATGCAGGACGGGGGCCCCTGTGAACAGCTGCAGCAGATGAGATCAAACGGGGCTCTCAAGTTTACCGTCCCTAGATACGAATGTCATAGGACTGGTGGCAGAATGTTCTCAGTGAAGGGCCCTCAACTCTGGAAGTAGCTTCTCCTGCTGGTTTGACAGAGTGTGAATCTCTTGACCTTCAATCAGGCTTTTGCCTAAAGAGGTGATAATAGGGTGTATGTATGTTTGTTTTCAACTGAACACAGGTGAAGTTATTTTTAAGTGTTATGTGATACTGGTCATCTGCACAGTAACTGATATTACTGATCTGCATATGTCCAAATATTAAAAAAATAGAATCTTTTCTAGCATTACCAAAATAGATGAAAACTGAAAAACTTGAGATAAGGAGGAATACACAAGTTGACATTTGGATTTGAATCCATGTGGACAGATAGGTACAGCAGCGTTACCAAAAATGTAGCAGCAAAAGAGAGAAAATAAAAGAGTTGTAAGACAAGAAAAAAATTAATTCATAATGTTTACATGGAGCCATTAATTTCACCTGTGGATTTTTATAGTGTATTACATTTCAGAATCCCCGCCCCCCCTGAGTTTTTTGGCTAGAAACAAATTTACTAAAAAAGCCTCAACCCTTTCTAAGAATGCTTGTTTTCAAATGTAACATGCACAGTGACACTCAGAATAAAAACAAGCAAAATGAAACCAACCAGTTTTCAAATCTGCAAGTGAAAAACATGCATTTACTATCTTTAAGTCACAGAAAGATTAAGTCTGCAGCTTTGATGAAAAGAATTCTCTTATTCATTTAACAAGCTCTTAATACCTGAATTTTCCTTCAAAGCTCAGTGTTGTTAATTAAAGACTAGCAGAATCTGAGGAACACGTGAAAGGAGTTTGAGAAAAGCAAGCCGTTATGTGCTCAAAAAGTAGGCATGTGAGTTAAGGAGGAACACACAGAAGGAAGAGAACAAATTAGGGTGCAGCATTTTGGCACTCCTTCAACCAGCAGGCACTTGAAGACCAAGCATTTTGGTGTTTATATTAACTATACTTTAAACATCCTTACAAAAGAAAATGTGTACAATAGAGCCTTCTGTTGCATGTGCTTCTCAGCCTGCTCCTACATCTGCTTACAGGTCATACCCTCTATTTTCACAAGCAAAAGAAAAAGGCCATTTTTAGAGGTCTATAGAATGGATTATGAAGGTAGGTCATGTTAATTTCATGATCTCTTTAGGGGAACATTTTAGATACGACTCATTAGTGTCTTCCAGTTCAAAGGCTAAGCATGTGTTGCAAAAAATACTATTTACATAGGACATATGTTGACATATAAGCAGGATATAGGTAACTAAAAATAATCATAAGACATCTTATAAAATTTATAGAGGACTTCATTAAAATCAAGTATTAGCAGCTGTTATTTCACTGTCTAAAAGGTAACTGCCACATTACACATACAAGATCTGGGTTTACTGTTTTCTTGTTACATGTAAATATGTTTTTCCACTGACAATTTCTCTGAGACTTATTAGGAGCAGACCAGACTCACTGTGTTGAAAAATATGCAGCTGTATATTTCCTGGTAAGGACAGATTTAGATCTCACCACATTATAAACCATCAGCACAATACATCCTAGGATAACTCCTTTCCTCAGGCGATAGATGAAGTCAATATATTTTCTCTCTGTAACTGAAACAGACTCTTGTTTTTTCCCCCTATTTTAAATGAATAGGTGTGATAAAGAGTCAATGTTTTTGAAATGAAAGTCACCCATTCATTGTGTTAAAGAAAAGACAGAAGAAAGGTGTCTCCACTTCTCCATAAGTCTCAGCCTCTGGAAAACATTTACAGTGAAAAACTACCACAACCTAGATCTTCTGGATAGTCTTTCAAAGCACCATGACTCAGTCACCAGCCTGTGCCATTTCACTTCTGTTGTTGCTGTTGTTGAACGGTAGAATAATCTGAATGCTCATTAGTCCATTTATTTGGCCATTATCATGCATGGTAATACATAATCAGAGAGAGAAATGATGCAACAGTGGTTTGGGTGCTGGCCTGGGACTTGGGAAACTAGGTTCAATTCCCTGCTCTACCATAAGCTTTGTGTGACCTTGGGCAATTCAAAGATTGTACTAGCTATGAACGCTACAAGCATGTATTTGACACCTTTATAATCAAGACCACAACAAATGACTTTCTAGACCAAAGCACAGCCACTGAGACAGGCCTTATAAATCACACAGTGGGGTAACAATGCTGTTCTGTGAAAATGAACTGCTAAAAGGAGAACCAGTGCAAATCAAAGTGAAGGGCGGGAAGGCATACCCGTGCACCCAGAAACGTCTAGAGGGTGCCAGTCCTGCAGCTACCCAAGTGAAGAAACAAACTGAGTAAGATGGAATGGTGGCTTGGAATAGGGCAGTATCTAAAACATAGGAGGGAATCATGGGAGTCTCGAATAGGGACAAGAAGGACACAAGTGAAGAATATCTCACGCCCCCAGCATTACCCAATGGACCTCAGAAAAGAATGGCATTAGCTATCTTCTTGTGAAGAAAAAGAACATATCTGTCTAACAGTCAATGGCTATTTTTCTAAATTTGTGGAAATTCTGCATCTCACCTTGACCCACGAGTTCTCATGGGTGGTCAGATTAGAAGAACTCTACCAACCTTAGAGGTAAATCATCCTGAGTAACCCCATAACTAGGGCCCTACCAAATTCACTATTTTGGTCAATTTCATGGTCATAGGATTTTAAAAATATTAAATTTCATAATTTCAGCTACTGAAAACGGAAATTTCATGTTGTTGTAACTGTAGGGGTCCTGAACCAAAAACAGGTTATGGGGGAGGGGAGTCGCAAGGTTATTGTAGGGGGCTGTGGTACTGCTACACTTACTTCTTTAATGCTGCAGACTTTGGCGCTGCCTTCAGAGCTGGGTGGCCAGAGAGTGGCAGCTGCTGGCCGGGAGCCCAGCTCTAAAGGCAGAGCCACTGCCAGCAGCAGCAGTGCAGAAGTAAGGATGACAAGGTGACAAGGTATGCTATTGCTACCCTTATTTCTGCGCTGCTGCTTGCAGAGCTGGAGGGCCCTCAGTCAGCAGAGGGCCCTCAGTCAGCAGCTGCAACTCTTCAGCAACCCAGCTCTGAAGGCAGCAGCGCAGAAGTAAGGGTGGCATGGTATGGTATTGTCACCCTTACTTCTGCGCTGCTGCTGTCAGGGCACTGCTTTCAGAGCTGGGTGCCCAGCCAGCTGCTACCGCTCTCTGGGCTGCCCAACTCTGAAGACAACACAGAAGTAAGGGTGACAATATCATACTCCCCCCTAAAATAACCTTGTGACCCCTCTGCAACTTCCTTTTGGATCAGGACCCCCAATTTGAGAAACTCTGGTCTCCCCCATGAAATCTGTATAGTAAAGGGTAAAAGCACACAAAAGACCAGATTTCATGGGGGAAGACAAGATTTCACGATCCGTGACGTGTTTTTCATGGCCATGAATTTAGTAGGGCCCTACCCATAATGTAAAGGATCTCAGTTTTCCTCCTTTAACTGTTAGAATGCAGCCTGCAGCTTACCCAGACTTAACCAGGAGACAATCTCAATAAAACAGAACGAAGAAAAATATAGTAAACCAGCTGTTATCACTAAATGCAGCTACAGCCCAAGATTCTACAGAATTGAGACTGATCAAGGTATTCAGTACAGAAGAAAGAGGCAGCATCTTAATGTGATTCCAACCCAGTTGAACTGACATATGGTCTACTAGCACTGGTTCTGACAACACAGCTTTCATGGAACGAGCTGAGAAGGATCACTCAACAGGAATCTCTTTCTTTCAATTTGATAATCCAAGTAAATCAATAAAACTATCCATCATGCCTGATGATGATCAGACTTGGATGAGAGGTGAGGCATCATTTTCTGTTAAATCTTGCTAGAGATTGCTTATGCTGAAAAAAAGGTGAAGGAGATTTCATGCTATAAGCCCTGTTACTTTAAATCTTGAAGGAAGCCAGGTAGAAGAAGAAGAAGGAGAAAGCTCTGAACAGAAGCTCTACAGTGAAGCAGAGTGAAGGAAAGAGACAGATTAGCTTTAGAGATAATATTGCTTATTTTTTTGTAAAGTTCCTGGATCAGAGTCTGAAGAAAGCAACAGTTCCTGTGATACTTATCATTGTCACTTGACTTGAGGTGGATGAACACAATAAATGGTTCCTGTTACAAATCAATTAACAGCGAAAGAAGGTGAGTTAACGCAGTGGCTCTCCCACAACTCTCTCAATTTTCTATATGATATCCATGTTGATCTACAGAGCTGCAATACTCTTACATACTCATGCATACCTCTTCAAGTTAGTCAAGTACAGTAGAACTCAAAAGCTACAGATTCATTCCATTTCTCACAAGGGCTGAAAATTTCAAAAACAAAGGAGAGAAAAATTACAAAGTTTTTGGTCAGACGCTTTTCACCTACACTATCCATATAAGGAATGTATGACACATCAGCTCTCTCTCTCGATCTAATGGAGGGGTATTTTTGAAATTTGAATGTTTCAATTCTGCCTGCAGCTCAGCAGGTGAAAGAAGTCACTTTGCACTTCATGTATTTCTCACCAGCATCCATTTCAGAACAAGAGAGACAGAATGGGAAGTCACAGCATGAGAACCAGATAGAAAAGAAGATGACGGGGAAGAAAACAATAACTCTGACCTGTGCTTAACACCCACTGCTGTTGTTTAGACTGAAATATCAACCTTCAGGGCTATATTGTATTTACATAATCAGCCCATTTCACTTACATCAGAAGTACATGAGCATGAATAATAACAGCAGTGAGACAAAATCACTTGTGAGATAGTGATCTTGGCTGGGAGCACTGAAAAAATGGTTACCTATCTTTCATAACAGTTTTTCTTTGAGATGTCTTGCTCAGGTCCATTCTATTCTAGGTGTGTGCACGCCCACGTGCACAGTTGTTGGAGACTTTTGCCTTAGTGGTATCCTACATTTCTCCTCAGACTTATGAGGCTTTGGGAAGAAGGCTAGCAAAAATATGTCCTGGCTCGTGTGAAACTGCAAAACCACCTTGGGCAGGAAAACTGGATGTGTCCGCAGCTGGACCTTGTCCTTGAAGAACATCGTATAGTGCAGCTCTGAAGTAAGTGCCTTAATCTCAGAGACCCTTTGGGCAGAAGTTATCACCACCAGGATGACCTTCCAGGAGAAAAGAAGAAGGGAACAGGATACCAAGGGCTGGAAGGGGGCTTCCATGAGCCGCACAAGCACCAGATTCAGGTCCCACAGAGGGACTAGGTCCTGGACCTGGGGGTAAAGTTGCTCCAGACCTTTCAAGAACCGGCCTGTCATGTTATGAGCGAAGACCTACCTGCCCTGGAATGAAGGGTGAAAGGCTGATATGGCAGCCAAGTGGACCTTCACTGATGAAAGGGACAAGCCCTGGAGCTTGAGATGCATAAGGTAGTCCAGGATCGACTGTAGTGAGGCCTTCTCAAGCCTAACCCCTTGGGCTGAGGCCCAACATGTGAATCGTTTCAATTTGTCCTGATAGCTTGCTCTAGTGGAGGGCTTTCTACTACCCAGTAGAACCTGCTGGATGCAAGCCAAGCACTCCTGCTCTTCAGCAGTTAACCATGCAGCAGTCAACTCCCAACCAGCAGTCTTGTGTACTGAGCTCACTCAGGTGGGCTCCCCAGCCCAGGTCTAAGGTGTCAGAAACCAGAGTTAGTGATGGGGACGGGGCCACAAAGGGAACTCCCTTCAACACCAATGCGGGGTCCAACCACCCAGCCAGTTATGATCGAATGTGGTCCAGCACCTTGACTACCAGGCCCAGGTCGTGCCTGTTGGGGATGTAGGGTGATGCCAACCATGCCTGCAGCAACCGGAGGTGGAGCCAGGCATAAAGGACCATGTAAGTACAGGCAGCCATGTGGCCTATCAACCTTAGGCAAGTGTGGGCGGGGGTGAGCAGGTGACCCCTTACATGGGAGATCACGTCTGACATGGCTTGGAAATGGGCCTCTGGAAGGAAGGCTTTGGCCTGAGTGGAGTCAAGGACTGCCCCAATAAACTCTATTAGACCCTGGTATGAGGGTATATTTCTTTTCGTTCACTAACAGACTCAGGTTGCGACAGGTGGAACACACCAGACTGAGACTGTTCTGCACTTGATCCTGCGACCTGCCCTTGATGAGCCAATCGTTGAGATAAGGATAGATGTGGACCCGCCGATGCCTCAGGTAAGCGGCTACCAGCGCCATACATTTTGTAAATACCTGCAGTACCGAGGAGAGGCCAAAAGGAAGTGCCGTAAACTGGAAATGGCCCACAGTAAAAGGGAGGAACCGTCTGCATACTTGGAAGATAGAAATATGGAAATAAGTGTCTTTCAAGTTGAGAGCAGCGTACCAGTCTCCTGGATCCAGAGAGGAGATGATGGAGGCCAGTGAAACCATGTGGAACGTCAACTTCTTGAGGTACTTGTTGAGTCGCCGCAGGTCCAGAATGGGTCTTAGGCCCCCTTTTGCTTTTGGGATCAGGAAATAGTGGGAGTAGAAACCTTTCCCCCTTGTTTCCTGAGGGACCTCCTCCAACGCCCCCAGTTGTAGGGGGTTGGCCAGGGAAAGAGGGGTGGCTGAAAACTGGACGGTATAGCGCAATGACAGAATCTCTAGCACCCAGTGGTCTGAGGTAACCCACGACCAGACTGAATGGTAGGGACCGAGATGGTTGAGGAAAAGATGGGGCAGATCTGGGGAGTTGACTGGAGTGTTGCTCTCAAGTGCACCCTCAAAACTCACACTTCTTGCCCTGTGGTGGTTCGCCGGGTCAGGTTGCTCAGGGGAACGGGAGGAGGAAGGGCAGCAGTGACTAAAACTAGTGTCCCTTCTCATTGTAGATCCCTGCCGAGGCTGCCAAGGCCCTGGTGGTGGGGGCGGCTGGAACTGTTTCCTCCCCGACTGAGGAGTATGCAACACCAGGGAGCAGAGGGTGGCTTGAGTGTCCTTCAGACCGTGCAGCCTCGTGTCTGTTTGCTCTGCAAAGAGTCCAACTCCATCAAACAGGAGATCTTGTATCGAGGACTGTATCTCCTGAGACAGACCTGTGGTCTGAAGCCAGGCACTGCGCCTCATGATCACTGCCAAGGCGACCACCCTGGACGCCGAATAAGCCGCATCCCAGGCCATCTGGAGGGAACACCAAGCTGCTATTGTACCCTCCTCGACAAGGTCCCCGAATTCTTGGGCCACCTCCTGGGGCATGGAGTCCTTACACTTATGGAGGGAGTCCCACAGGTTAAAGTTATATCGTCCCAAAAGAACCTCGTGGCTTGCAACTTGGAATTGGAAACTGGCTCTGGAATATATTCTCCTCCCAAAAAAGGTCCAATCTCTTGGCCTCCTTATTTTTGGGGGTGGAAGTAGAAGGCCCTTGTCTTGTTGGCTGCTGAAACAACCAACAACCCTGGGGGCGGGTGAGTGTATAAGTATTTGACCCCTTGCTGGAACAAAATACTTTTTCTCAGCCCTCTTGGAAGTAGGTGGGATTGAGGACAGGGTTTGCCAGAGGGCTTTGGAAATCTTTAGGATCCAGGAGTGTGACGCATGTGGGGGTGGATGAAGAGAGCATATAAAACAAAGCATCTGATTGTTCTGCCATCTCTTCCACCTCTAGGCCTAAGTTAGTGGCCACCCTTCGGAGCAGGGCTTGATGCTCCTTAAAGTCGTCTGCTGGGCTAGAACAAGTGGGTCCCACCACAACCTCATCTGCAGAGGATAAGGATGATTGAACCACAGGTGGAGGGCCCAGAGGATCATTCCCCATGGGGAAAGGGGGTCTCGGGATGGGCACCTGTCCCTACACCTCAGCATCTGCTTGCACTTCGCACACCAAGCCCGGGGATGTTGGTGCAGTTTGGTGCTTGCCCGACGTGGCGACTGATGTTTGGTGAGATGGGGGCAACTTCTTTTGGTGAGAGAGAAGGTTTTGAGCTACAGAGCTCTTCTTCAGGTCTGGAATAGGTACTCAGAGTGTCACAGCTAAATACAAGGTGGAACAGATTGTTTACTGTAAGTAGCTAAGGGCTAGTCTACACTTACCTGTCGGGTCGACGCGGTGAGTTCGACTTCTCGGAGTTCGAACTATCGCGTCTAATCTGGACGCGATAGTTCGAACTCCCCGCGCGCTCCAGTTGACTCCGGTACTCCACCACTGCAAACGGCGGTGGCGGAGTCGACCTTGGAGGCGCGGACTTTGATCCCGTGGCGTCTGGACGGGTAAGTAGTTTGAACTAGGGTACTTCGAGTTCAGCTACGCTATTCACGTAGCTGAACTTGCGTACCCTAGTTTGACCCCCGTCCTTAGTGTAGACCTGCCCTAAAACACACAGTCTGAGGGACCATTTCAGGTGAAGTGAAATTACATTATAAGATCTTTGAGGCAGGGACTGTGTCTTCCTATCTGTATTTGTATAGCATTCAACACAGTGGAGCCCTGATCCTGGTAGGATCCTGGTAAGATCCTGGTAGATCTTGGGTCTTACGGCAATACAAACAATTAATTAATACATTACAATTATTAACAATAAGCACAGTTCTCCCCTCTCTTCAGTTCAAAACCCACAATCTAGTCAGTTATGTAAAGTCCTGACAGAGAATGAACCTGTTTTCACAGAAGCCTATGCCACATGGAGGTGCTCAGGACCTCTCGGGATTTGGCCCCAAATGCACCCCTTTTAGCAGTATAAGCAAGGTTTGAAATAAAAGTTCTCTCCTTTTGAGGTATAAGGAGAACAGTTTCCTCCTTACTTGAGCCTGACCTCTCCCCTACCAGACTACTACTGCTTGCTTGCTTCTAGCTCCTAGCAGCTACGTCCTACAGGTTGTTGAGCTCAGCTGCATGTGCTCCAGACAGTAGAATCCTTCCCTGTCTGCTTCAACATCTCTGCAGAACTGAAAAGGAAAGACTCTCAGTATGGGCTGTCAATTGAAGCCTAGGCCCGATGGTCTATGCTCCGGCTCACAGATATATCCTGTGAACATGGAGGAGCAACTCCACATCGTTTCCCTTTGCTTTTCCCCAGATCATTGAGGCTGAACATGGGTCTTGCCCTCTTCAACAAACCAGAATCAACTCCCCAGCCATGCAGCTCTAGTACCCCCATTGTGACCTCCGGGTCCCATTGCTAAAGACAGATTCCATTGTACAGGGGATGCCTCATGGATATGTAAAAGGCAGCCTGACTGAATCTGTATCACCTTTCCAGCAGATTCCATATAGAGTTATTGCAAAGAAAAGGGGCTGAAAGGCAAGAAAAACAATGTGCATCTCCCCCCAAACCTGCCTCCTGTCTAGCTTGCTCCCCGCTCCCATAAAGATTTACAAGCCCATGGAGGACATCTGCAATGTAAGGCATGGTGCAGCAGAGACTGATGATACCTGCTTCTGCCTGGACACGGGGAGAGCTGTGACTAGAGAGCTCTCTTTGCATTCACAACCAGACTCAGGCCAGTATGGAGCACTGATCTTCTGACTGATTCAGGTCTGCTATGGATAGGCTCCAAAGAACGTTTCTACTAGGTTAGCACTATAGTTTCCTTGAAAAAGAGTTTAAAACAGGTAACCAGGAAGGTAACCAATAAATGAAATTCTGGGGGTTCTGAATAGGGTGAAAAAGGAGAAAAAGGGAAGCGGGAAAATTAAGAAGTGATCTTCCATAATTCCTCCGACAATTTAATGTTATTTGTTTCCAACCAAATAAATAAAATAACTCACCCCCCACACACATCTGCAATGAATGTAATGTAGTGTAAACACTGTATCTGTACAGCATTTTAGCTCCAGGTAAAGGGAGTAAGGCTCTCTCTTATACATTGCTGAGTACAACAAATATCTAATAATAATTATAATCACAATGCATATTTTTAAAATATTAAATTGATATACTTGAAATATGTATGTATGAATAGTAGCTGATCTCAAAACTTGGCCACCGCATTCATGATATTCTTTAGAGTACACCTCTACCTCAATATAATGCTGTCCTTGGGAGCCAAAAAAATCTTACCGCGTTATAGGTGAAACCGTGTTATATTGAATTTGCTTTGATCCACCAGAGTGCGCAGCCCTGCCCACCTCGGAGCACTGCTTTACCGCATTACATCCAAATTCGTGTTATATCAGGTGGCGTTATATCGAGGTAGCGGTGTATTTGCATATAATTGTTGTATAAGGTTTGCTCTGATTCCACATCCTTTCATGTTGTTGCAAAATGTTAAATTTTAATTATGTGAATACTGTCATTGTCTCTTAGAAATATAGGTTGAAGAATTCAGCCAGGATTCCTGTTTTTGCTTTTTTTGAAGTGAGAGGAGTGTAAATATACATACACAATATCTAACTATATCTGTCTATTTCCATATATATCACTATGATGCCACACAATAAGTTAGAAAACATGAAGAAAAAGAGACATCTTCATCTGATCATTTGACTGATGTCACTAAGGTTGCTTGCCACTCTGAAATAACTAGTACTAAAAGAAACAAGGATTACTTTGTATATGGACTATAGTTATGAACTGGTATTTCTATATCTCCCCCACTCCAAAGCTAGCATATCTTAGATGGTCTTTGTCAGGCTAGTAGCAGGTCTAAGGCCCTCCTAACCAAAGAAAAATCTTTGAATTCACTGCTTATCCATCATTTCTAAACCATTTAATTGGGCCATGAAAATTCTTTGTCTTGGCTCTGTGGTATTTCTTCTCCTCAGCATGACTTATAAAACTAAGATGTATAACAACATAGATCAGCCTAGAACTTTGGCCTATCATGTATTGTCTGTGAAATTCTTTCTCCCCCTTCCTGCACTTCCCTAGTGATGCTGTAGATGAACGAGTGGATGTATTATCTGTGTATGTGTGTCTGTCATCCTCAGTGAGTGTCTCTGTTTCTGTCCTTGACTTACTTTTCTTCTTCTTCTTCTTCTTTTCTTTTTTCCAATCTTTTTACAATGTCTCAGTACTAGTCAGACCCGCTCTGTTCAACACTATTCTTTTATACCTAAAACACTCATAATGCTATTCAGACAGCATGCATTTGTACAGAAGGAATACATACATACAGAGTGCTTACTACTGTGCAAAATGATGTGCTCCCAGAGATTTTTCCACATATTGCATGCACTGTTGTCCTTCACTTAAGTTAATAAATAAAAAGAAATATATCTCCCTTGCTTTTGAAAACTTGAAATAAGTTTGCGCAATTATCACTATTTGTCTTGTCAGATTCACAGCTAATAAAAAAATCTAGAGAGAAAACTACATAGAATCAGACTTCTACAAGAAACTTACTTGAGCTGCCAGATGCTTCAAGAGTTGACAAGAGAAATGTGCTTTGACAGAGAAGAGGTTACTAAGTAAAAGCCAGAAAATCTACCTAGCTAGTCAGCATGCAAGTTAAGATACCTGGAGAGCATCTTAGATACTTGGTGAGAATTCTTCCTTTGCACCTTACAGCCAAGGAAATCACTTCCCCCTTGATTCCCCTGTTCCCCCTTTGCATATCCCTCAGGTGCTCAAATGCCCAACCCTCTTGATCCTCACCTGTGCCCCATGCAGCCTCAGAGGTTGGGAGGCTTTGTCTGGGCAGGGGGAAGAAATCCTTGGCCCCTTTAAAGATTGCACCCCCTCATGGACTTGAGGAGAGGGGCTCTGTGACTGATTGGTTCGACAGAAGGCTGCAACATAAGCCTACTTGCTGCCGTGAACCCAAGGGAAGGACTTATAAGCCCTTCTTCCTGCCCAGGAGTGCCATTCTGTGGTGGGAAGAAAAGCTGCCTCTCTTGTGATTAGAAAAGGGCTGGGTTTTGAGGCCTTGCTGTGGGCATCATGCTAATTGCTTTTTTAGGGCTCAGCAGGAATTTTTTCTCTCACTGCCAGATTGGCCTGGGTATTGTGGAGTTCATTCACCTGCCTCTCTGCAGCTCCGGGACTCAGTGGGCAGGTTGTAAAATTAATTGTTCTTTCAACTTGACAGGAGCCCAGTACAGTTCAGTAGGGGATCTGGTTTCCTGATCAAATGGAATTGGAAGGAGATTAGGAGAAGGCATCTCCCAAAGAAGATGGGGAATGTGGTTGCAGCTCCTAATGTCCAGCACAGTGTGCATACACTCCCCTATTCCCTGACCCCCTTAAACATCATATGAGGGGAGGGCAGTGGGGGTCCCAGCAACAGTGCTGGGACCATGTAATAGGGTGGAGGGCTGATGGCAATCCTCCACCAGGTGGAACGGATTAAAAAGGAAGGGTGACCAGCTCTGGACAAGTTATTGCCAGAGAGCTGCCAGATATGTTACTTACTAAAGTTATCACCTACTTCAATCACATTCCTAGTGTCTTCTCTGTCTTCCTGCAGTGTCTGGGACAAGGAGAATTCAATAAAAGAGACAAGTTGACATGTTACAGGATGTGGAAGGAGCACCGGAGTTTACTGGGTTCCAGGATTGCTCAGGGTATTTATTCACTAGTGCAATACAAAATGGGGAATGCAGAAGAAAAACTCAAGGCCCAGACACAATGCATGAGAAAACATGCTTAATGAAATGGAAATGATATTTTCTATAAGCTCCATAAGAACCCCAGAACCACTGCAGAAGCTTTTTATGAACTGATTCATTTGTTTAAAATATTAAATTTTGCTATCTGGTGAGTGCAAGAAACTAAGTAAAATATTTTTCCTTTATCCATTCAGCCAAACCTAATTAGTTTTACTGTGTATTTGCATGTTAAATTACCTATTGCCATGAACATGAGAAGCACAGAATGCAAAGCTGTAATGGAGCAAGGTTGGATCAATGACAGCACCATTTTCTGAATGGTCCATCAATTCATTAAGGTAGCAGAGATGGCGGTGACAGCCTCTCACACCATAACGAGCACAGTATTCATCTAATACGAAGACTTGGCCTGGACTAAACCAACCCTGGAAGAGAAGGGGAAAAATACATTCTTTTAATTAATCAGCATTTTTCTTTTCATTGCTCTACTTTTAAATCAACCCAGCAAAGAAGAAACAAAAGCAAATAACATTTTTGTATGCATTACAGAAACATTTCATACTAATCAAGTTGATGCTAATAACGTAGGAAATATATCAGAGGGGCTGGGCTCTAACAATAGCTTGTTTGAGAACTGCGACTGAGTGTCATGGAGTAACTCTTTGCAGTTCTTCAGCCTTAGTACTACTGTGTACCACACGGCTCAGAAAAAAATGCACTGATATGTCCATGATCTTGTACCGAATCTAAAATGTCACTGTCTGACAAGTGATAAAATACATTAAAAAACATGTATCAGAGGGGTAGCCATGTTAGTCTGGATCTGTAAAAAGTGAAAAAGAGTCCTGTGGCACCTTATAGACTAACAGACGTATTGGAGCATAAGCTTTCGTGGGTGAAAGTTAGTGTTGTTAGTGTAGGGAGTGTCCTGAATAGATGGTGTAGTTTTTTAGTATATTCCTCAGAGGGATCTGAGGAAAGTGGACTGTAGAATTTGGTATTGGAGAGTTGTCTGGCAGCCTCCTTTTGGTAGTCAGACCTGTTCATGATGACAACAGCACATCCTTTATCAGCCTCTTTGATTATAATGCCACTCTGCTATGTACCTCAGCCAAACTGGACAGTCCCTACGTAAAAGGATAAATGGACACAAGTCAGATATTAGGAATGGCAATATACAAAAACCTGTAGGAGAACACTTCAATCTCCCTGGACACACAATAGCAGATTTAAAGGTAGCCATCCTGCATCAAAAAAACTTTAGGACCAGACTTCAAAGAGAAACTGCTGAGCTTCAGTTCATTTGCAAATTTGACACCATCACTCAGGATTAAACAAAGACTGTGGATGACTAGCCAACTACAAAAGCAGTTTCTCCTCCCTTGGTGTTCACACCTCAGTTGCTGGAAGAGGGCCTCATCTTCCCTAATTGAGCTAACCTCGTTATCTCTAGACTGAGTCTTGCCTGCATATTTATACCTGCCTCTGGAAATTTCCACTACATGCATCCGACGAAGTGGGTATTCACCCACGAAAGTTATGCTCCAATATGTCTGTTAGTCTATAAGGTGCCACAGGACTCTTTTTCGTTTATTAAATAACAAACACCTCAAAGAGCTGGGATTTATTAATGTAATTAATAATCTAAAAAAGAATTTTGGAAGGTAATGTTATAGTGCCTTTAGCGAGATCGTTAAAAGACAAGTTCCAGGTGGCCAATTGTCTGTGACTGCATACTTAATCTGAGAGAGATGAACCACAATTTGACTGCTTATCCATATTTCTTATATAACACGCTTGTGCATAACCATTTCAGCATATATAGTGTTGTATTTATTCAAAGATATACAACCAGATAGTTTATGAGACTACTCATATGAGTAAGATGAGGAGGATTTGACCTTTAATAGACATTCTGGTGCATTACTTGGACTGGAACACTGCCTTTTGGAAATGGATTTGAGATGATCGGCCCAAAATTGCAGAGACTGAGGAAGATGGGGGGGCATGTCTTTGAGGGAAGGAAAGCTGTATATTCTTTGATCAGATTCAGACTGCAAAGAATTGGATTCCTGATTCAGAAAAAAAATCATTTGATTTATCTCATGATTTGGGGAAAGGTGTCAAAATAAACTTCCAAATACAACAGGAAGAGAGATATAAACATTGAGGTAGAGGGTGGTGGTTGTGGTGGAAAGACAAATATTTTTCTTTTTAAATGGCAGAATTTTTAATAGTGACACTTTTTCCTTTTTTCATCATTAAAAGAGATCATTGAGGAACATGTAAACTAAACTTTAATATTAAGAACATTTGAAAAAAAATAAGAAAAAATATTTCGGTGTAAGTGACGAATGCTTCAGAAAGGTTTTGGATGTCATTAAATTATTACCGTGGTCTAGCATCTGAAAGCATCTCTTCTGAATTATTTCCTATATAATCAGAATACTTCAATGGTCTTAGATATTTATAATTTAAATGAAATAGAAACAAAAATCTTAGAAAAGAGTCCTGGAAAAAATATTCCCATTATAGTTCCAATTCATCCATGGTGTAACTTCATTGAAGACAATGGGGTTACAGCAGAAAGGAATTTGGCCCTATAGTCTCAGTCTGACACTCATCTGTAATTTAGGATTATTGTCTGACAGCTCCTCACAGTTATCGCACAGAGTTGTCCAGTATAAAGCTCTTAAGGCATGATCCAAATCCCATTCAAGTCAATGGGAATCTTTCCATTGCCTTCGATGGGCTTTGGATCAGGCCGTTACTGTTTTTAGAGGAAACCTAGTTTTGTGATGGCACCCAAAAAACCTCCAGCCCTTCAACATTTTAAAATAAACTCCAACTATACACTCATATTACTAAATATGATGTAAAAGTATCAATAAACAAAGATTTTTCAGTAAAGAGAACATATTATTCTGGCAAGGAAATGAGAAATAGAGGTTTAATTGAATCCAGGTGATTAAATGTATCCATAGATTCAGGATACCCTAATTTATCAAAATGATACTATTAACCAAAAAGATACTTTTCTTATACACGAACAAAATTAATTAATTATACATTCCCACATCTTAACGAACATTTTAGTGAAGATTTTTTATTTATATTATTTATATATCCATGTAAATAAAACAAAATTATTTAAAAGCAGTACGTCATCACTAGACCTGCTGAATATTAGATCAGAAAGTAGCTATATAAGAAATAGGAGTGCCATTTAATTGATTAAAACCTTTAAATGAAGATCATCTTCCCATTATCCCTTTAATAAATCTGTCACAAAATGTGTATCTTTACATAATATGTCCACACATATACACTCGTATGTATATATGCACACATATAATTATGCGAACAACTATGCACTAGATATTGTTAGATAACTAGATAATTTTCTGGCAATCAGATTTTATTTATTGCATAATTGCAAAAAAGCTCCCTACTGTTTACAAGAGTGTTAAATTAAAGATGTTTAGTGCTGGTAATAGCAAATAATCAAAAACTATGTATAATTCCAATTCTTAAAAATTAAGGTTTAGGTTTCTTTGTAGTCATATGTGTGGATAATTATATTTTAATTTATTGAAATGTAAAGAGGTATTGATTTTTTTAAAATATCTGCAGTATATACAATTTGAAATGTTTAGTACAAAGTCACCAAACACATCTATAGCTATGTTTGCATTAACTGTTCTCATGTTAGCAGTCTCAAAATATTTCTTTAAAACAAAAAGGGGAAGGAGTTAATACAATGATTTATTTCTCCTTTATATTCCAAGGAAAACAGAACATTCGGCATGCACGTTCTGTTTATCAAAAGCTAAAATAACAAAGACCAATAAGAAATCCACCTGTTCTGTGGTTGCTATAGCACTGCATATTCTTCAGAAATTCTTTTTAAAAGTTCTTGAATCCAAGGTTATATTTAGTGTCTTACCATATTATTATTATAAAAAAGGTTTTTGACCCTGATGCACTGTTAGAAAGCTAACCATTTTCTCTTGAGTGCCAATTACTTTGTGCAGATGTACCTTCAGGCCTTTTCATTTGATTCAATGCACAACTCACAGACACAAAATTAGTCCTTTAACTTTTTCTGTACACACTTAGTTGGTACACTACCAAAGAAAACCATAATTTAAAAAGTGTTTTAAAAGAAAGAAAGTGCCATCAAAAAAGTTATTTTTTTTAAATTGAACAAACTAACCTACAGAAATCTGTTCATTGTTATATCTGGGCAACCATGATTGGTTAGTAATGAAAGTAAAAAAAAGTGTTGTATTAACTTGCTAGGGCTCACAGTTTTGAAGAGCAGATGCTAGTAGACTTTGATTTTGATGCTTAGAGCAATTGATCACAACTCCAGACCTCCCAAAGTTAAAAATATGGCACTCTCAGGTTAGGGGATCTCATTCTGATGTTAATAACACTACTTTTACACCTGTGTAATTCCATTAACTTTCATGTAGTCACTCCTGATTTTCACTGTTTTAAATTAAATCAGGATCAGAGGGACAGCTTTAAAAAAAATTACACAAAACAAAACAGGAAAAGCCAAGACAAAAAATACAATATGCAATAAACAGTGAAATGTGAATAATAAATATTGACAAACACTTTCTCACCCCAATTTTCCCTATTAATAATACTTCAGATTTGGGGGAAAAACATTCATTTTGGCAGAGTGATCACATTTTTCCTGTTTTCTTTTAATAATTAAAATATATATTTCTAACTACCAATTATTGTATGTAATTTATACAGGATTTATTCTCATAGAGCGAACCTTGGCTCAGCTGATTAAAACCCTCACAATTCTGTTGCCTTTTCCCCCTGTGGTTTTGATTCTATTCTTTGTTTTTAAAACTTTCCTAGTTCATGACAGAAGAGAGGATTACAAGATAGATGACATACTGTCTGACATCTGGCAAGCTGAATTTGTACCTTAAAATGCCTGTACAGGTGTTAGTAAATCCTACCACAGAGGTTTCCATTTTTATTAAAGCCTTCTGTTTTATTCAGCCCTCCCTAGAGGAGCTGATAAACTACAGTTCAGAGTCAGTTTGATTCTATTCTGTTCTCTATTGAGTGGCACAGCAGTAGTCTTCAAGTGTATAATTTTCAAATTTGAAGCCAATCGATTAGAATCCTTTATCCCAACTACAAGCACAGTTATTGAATGAGTCAGGAAGAAAAGGCCACTTTGTTAACAACTATTTCTCACTTTTTCTTTTCTTTTATTCCATTCTGTACTCACCAAACAAGAATAGGAATCATTCAATCTATGATCCAAGGTCTGCCTCTGAAGTACTTTAAAGAGGGAAGCATGGTCAAACTTGCAGGGATTAGCAGAAATACACTCATCCATCCCATGTTTCTGAGCACGATCTGCATCTGTTCAGAGACAGGAAAAAACATACTATACAGTACATGTGTATGTATATTCTTTTAATTAATGGCCTATGACTCTCATAGAATGAAGAAGATTCTTGAAAGCATTAAAAACTGAGGGCTGAATTACATCAACGGGTGCATGCAGGTGACTCCAATTATAGAATCTCGTCTTAAATTGATCTAGCAAATAGTTTTATTGAATTATTTTTTTTAATTGCCTATCACCATAAAATCTGGGCACAACACAGATTAAATGTAACAGTGGGTGTAATTAAGTAACCTGCAACTAACAGCACAAACAGCTCTTTTTCCTTGTACAGTCCCAAACAAACATAAATGATCCAGATAAGGCCCAGAATCAAACAAGTGCTTGACCAAAACCCCAGTTTAGAAAATCTATTTGCAAACACAAAACAGGATATTTAAAATCATTCTGATTGTATGATTCTTTTATTGTACCTTTTTAACCATCACAGATTACAAAATAATCTTATGAGTGTAAACAATTTATTTCTAAGGTTTCTTGTTTACATGAGGTCCTCTTGCTAATTTTAGTAATATTACCAAATAAATAGCCTTCCTCCATTGCAATAAAAGTTTATGCATTCATTTGTCGATGTAGGAAAGAGTATGTCCACTGCACATCAAAGTACCACTCAGAGAAAACATTCACCATTGCTAGAAGCCCATTTCCCAAATGGCAAACTGGAGCAGAAATGAACACATTGGGTTGAGCTAGGTCATTTCCAGCCTTCTTTTTGTATTCCGCTTTTAATGAGACAAACCTAAATGTAGTAATGGCAAAAAGCTCCTTCAACCTCCAAGCAAAGAGTAATGAAAAAAGGGAGCAGTATTTTTGTGTAAATACATAGAGAAAACATGCCATTCCAAATGGCACTTCAATCAAAGGCCCAAATTTATTGTTCTTCACAGATTGCATCTTTCAACGCCTTTGAACCCCGCGGGTTTATCAAAAGACAAGCTTTAGTGATTGCTTTCATTAATGGTATGTTTTGTCAAAGTCCTCAATGTGAATTATCTACCAAGTATGGACAGAAAAAGCCTTACAGTGCCCAAAAGGACTAGTTATGTATTAGCACATTAGCTCTGCTAGATTCTATAGACTATATTAGGGTGAACAGTCCTATCAACTTAAAAATTGACTTTCCCTTACAATAGGATCTCAGCTTTTGTTCCTTCAAATTCAAATATGTCTTTTTATGCTCGTTACTAGAAAACTACAGTCCTAAATGTATCCTAAATGTAATTTTGATAACTGCATGGTACAAACCTAAAATTTCTAAAGAAAGGGAGACAAAAGTTTATTGATTAAACCCAATTATAGAGTCAGGTTCATAATAAAACTCAATATTGATCTGCGGGCATGATGCTAACATAATCAGTCACATTTAGAAATTTAGCCCCAGATCATATTGATCCATGTCAACTCCAACTTTCAGCTGTATTTGTAGATGGAAGAATTATTTAATTCAAGCTGAAGGTTCTGCAGCATCATATCTTGAAAAGATGCACAAACTAATTCATATCACTTGGCTTTGCATTGTCAAAGCAAGAGTCAAATCCATGTGACAGATTTCACCAAGGTGGATGTAGCAAATAAACAGTGTGACAGTACATTGATGATTTAAGGTATAAGATGATCATCTACAGAAACAGCAGCATATTATTTCTTAGCATTTAAGAAGCAACTGCATGTATGATTAAACACCTTTTAAAAAGATTAACATTTCTTTTCTGAATACAAGTGGCCTACCATTAATCACAAACTTAGACTGTATTTCACACACAGTAATTTGAAGGGTCCTTTCCTAAATATAAGAAGTAAATAGTTCAAATTAATATTTTAAATAAGTTTAAAGAGATACACTTGGGCATCAACAAGATAATATTTGATTCAAAGTATTAAACTATGTTGTGAAATTATTTTGAATATTGTTTCCAAAATGTTCTACATTAATAGAAATATTTCCCTAGACACAATCCATGTCAATGTAATAAATAGATTTTTTTCTGCATTTCTTAGTAACAATTGCTTCTTGTATAAATATCTACTTTGAGTATTTTTTTTTTTAAACATTACAGCAGGTCACAGAAAAAAGAATACATAATGTTCCTTTGTGCTGTGTCTCTTGTGCATAACATGTACTCAGCAGCAGCTTACTTAAGCTTTTGGGACTTAATTCTTCTCTGCATAATTACAGGTACAAGATCTTTTTTCTTATTTTAAAAAAAGTATATATTTCTTTTGATGCTTAATTTGAAATCAGTGGCGTGTGTGTTGTTACACAATGAGACTTTGACCTAACATCCAGATGCATTAATATGGACAGTTGAACATGTATGAAGTCTCACTGAAGTCAATGGAGTCTGTGACAGCAGACCCAGGTACAGGATAAGTTGGGAAAACCAAAACAAAGTTTTCAGATATACATACTTAATGGTACTTAGTCCCAATACCCATTTCCTACCAATATTTGCATTTTATATTTTTCTTCAAAAGTCAATAAAAAACCTTAATGTACTAATATCAAACATTAAATGGGAAATATACCACTCCAGATTTTTAAAAAAGAAAAGAATAGTTAAAAACTTACCTTTGCCAGCTATAGGGGAGCAGGAAATAATAATTAAAAGAATAGTTTACCATTTACTCTACAGTGTTTACACTCTAGTAACTGTTCATCTTTTCCAATCCTTTCCCCACAAAAATAAAATAAAATAAAGTTGAACTGCATAATTAAAAACATAAGAACTTGTTTGGAAGATTAAAAGACCATGGCTGTGGTTTCAAAATTCGATTAGCACTAAATTTTAGCATTATTTAGAATAAAAATTTGCTTCATCAGATCCTTGAAGCAATGAGTTTGAGACTTTCTGGTTTGCCCACCAGGGTAAAAAAGTGACACCTTGACCACCATAATGATATAATAAAAATGCAATTCCTTTTTAACTTCTGTTCACTCCCTCAACTTTATGGAGAAAAAAACATAAGGAGGACTGAAATTGCTCCTGCTTATTTTCAGTTCATATTTGACTTCCCCGCCCCCAGCAGTACTATCTGTGTCATCTCTGGATTAGGTACATGTGAAATTAACGTGCCCTTTTCTGTTCAGGAACCATAAATAGGTTAATTGTTTAATTTAATGGACCACAGGGCTTGGTCTAACTCTCACTAAAAATCAATGAAAAGGCTCCACTGATTTCAACAGGAGTTGATTCAGGCCCTTAGTCTTCAGTGAATGTTTCTGACATATCTGGAAAAAAGAAACTGGTTCACAAATAAAAATAAGCTAGGAGTGACTGAAAATGAAGCACTATCATGGGTCAGTATGGCATTTTTAATGCTCCAAATTCAAATACAGCAGAAGTTAACATTTGATTTTTTTTTAAATAAATAAGAATTAAATCCCTTCCCTTTATATTCTAAAAAGAGCTTTAAATTTCCAACAAAATATTTCCAAGTTCACCTTTATTATACAAAATATTTGTGTATATGTTGATAGAACTGTAATTCATCATTCTGCTACCAGGTATAAGGAAACCCTAGATTACAGAAGACTTTCAGTAGCTATAGGGCAACTGTTAAGAGTATCAGACATACCAATCTTTTCAAAGTCTGCTAGTAGACTGCTTTAAACTTTTGTGGTCTAAAGAGATGTGGGTATTTATTCAAACCTGCTCATATTTGATTTTTTTTAAAGTAATGTTTTGAGAAATGCCATCTTTTAATTTAAGAAGTAGACCCAGATTCAGCAAAGCACTTATGCACGTGCCTAACTTGAAGCAACCTCACTTATGGATAGGCTTTGCAAAAGTAGAAGTAAAGTAAAACCATAACTCCTGGTTTCACCCAGCTGTTAATATGAAGTCAATGGAAATTCAGCATGTGCTTAAGGTTAAGCATGTGTTTCAGTGTTTGCTCAAGCGGGATGTGTTTAAGTGCTTTGATAAGTCAAGGAATTAATCAGTAAAAGCACGTGTGGTTTATTTGAAATTAGCTTTTCTCTTCAACCCACAGTGACTTCGAACAGAATATGACAGCAGAGTCAGCATGACGTGGGCTGCATCAGAGGGGGTGTGATTATATGAGAGACTGGTAGCACCGCCTCTATTCAGGTTGCTCAACATTAGCCATTATAAAATTCTGATTCCAGTTGCTTATAACTCTGTACAACTTCAACTGTTTGGGCTGAAATTGTATATGCTGGGTTTCTGCCTCAGGTTGGTACTTTTGGGGGGAAAACTTCAGCCAAAATGGTTCAGCCATTTCTGAGAATGAGGCTATGGAAAAATAAGTTTTGCCTATGTTAAAATATTCTGGTGCTTTATTAAAGCTCTAGCACCTTCATGCTTTGTCTGAATGCTTTGAAGATTTAACACATAATTTAGTATCCTCTGGGGATGTATGGAAATCTTGCAGCCCATCTAGGCCATCCACCTCTCTATCTTATGTTTGCATTAACATATTTGAATAATATATTTGGGTGCACAGAAAAGCAGATTATAAGCTAATGGATTGATGAGGATAAAATAATGCTTTCCTATTGATCACTGTAATGGTTAACACTCAGAAAAATATATTCTACAGCAAATGCTATCTCCATGGCAATATGTGGTTCGACTTTAACCCGTATATAGTTAATTGCTATATTTTCATAATTTACAATAGCAACAATGACCTTCAAATCAGACATTCTCTGGCTGTTAATGATACTCTGGGTTAAAGAGCTTTCAGATAAGAACAAACTAGCAGGAAACATCCTCCCTGCTAATCACTCCTGCTTAATGTTCCCTGAGGGAGCCATTCCATGCTTCACTTTTTATAAACCAAAACAAAAAAAATATAAAATAAAAATAAAATAAATAAATACTTACAAAGCTGTGATAATTCCATGTGGACATTTCCTCCCTTTGGATTCATCTTCTGTGCTTGACTTGCAGGAATGGGTTTATATGACTGGCCTGTTGCTCTGTACATTGCTTGAACCCATAGTATTCTATCCTGGTCATCATCACTGGCAAATATTACCGTATCTCCTTCTTTAACAGCATTGAAAAACATTCGCCCCCCCTGAAGACCTGCAAAATATCAGTGCACAATGGCATCAGTGATTTTTAATGTGAATATTAAATACATATTTAGTATGTTAACTAACTGGATGCCAATATTTTTAAGATCATCAAATGAATTAAATAGGTATTTGTGCTCAAGAAGCATGACAAAATTTGCAGCACAGCCATTAAATGGTAGTGTGTAGTCATAATATATACAGGCCATGCAAAGATTAATCTGTTTCCCATTGGAGTCAAGAATGAGAGAGACTAATAATAATATTTAGCACTCATGTATCACTTTTCATCTACAAACCACCGCACAAACAAACTAATCAAGCCTCTCAACATCCCTGATGTGTAGGTAATTTTGATCACTCCTATTTTCATGTCCAGAAATTGAGGCAGAGCTGTTAACTGACTTCCTCAGTCAGGATTATAACCTATAAATTCCTGGCTTCTGATTCTAGTATAAATATACTAGACCATGCCAACTCTTGCAGTGTTGAAGTGTGTGGCTTTAGATAACAGACTTCATTCAGTAGAGTCCTGCTGAGTTCTCTTTGTCAATGTTTACTATCAATACTAACAATATAGGAAGAAAGGGGAAGATATTGGTTTACTATGTTTCCCTGATAGGTGTGTTTTTGTTTTAGTGCAAATGGCTCTGTGACCTTTTGGACACTTTAGTTTGAATTTTTTGATCTTTCTTTCTTTCTTTTTCTTTCAACAAACTTCCTTCTTTCTAAAGCATGATTTTCCTACTTGAAAATCTCAGAGGAGTAACTGTAAAACCTTCAGCCGCTGACAGAAAATAAACGTTATCATATTGACTGACAGAAAAATCAAAGATAATAAGTAAAATGAATTTGCTGTTGTACATACTCTGTAAAACTTTTGTAATAGCATCAAGTGTACCTGTGTGAGGAGCTGTATAATCCACAGTGTATCCTTCAAGCTGCATTAATTCCTGAGGCTCAGATTTCTTTTCTCTGTAACTGCACATTGCAAATGTGTACTGGCTTACCTGAATAAGAACATGAGTTTTGGTTTGTTACATTGCATTTCATATGTTTACATGCCAGATGACAATTGACTGGTGTTATACAACACAAACAACAAGACACATACAGAAAGCAGAAGAAATGCTACTTCACATCTTCTAAATGCTCAAACCAAGGGGGTGAGAAAGTGCCATAAGTCATCCTCTGAAGAGGATCAGTTGCCAGAAGACTAAAAGCAGACTACCTTGTGGAAAAGAAACTGCTGACAGAGGGAAATGCATACAATCAGCCAGTGGGGATAAATGAGTGTGCAGTCTGGTCACTCCTAATCAATAGAGGTAAGAGCTACCTATAGTCTGTAGTATGGGGAGGAAGAGAACCCCAAGTTTCACATGGGGCTGGGTGGAAAGCTATGGTGGAGCTTTTGAATTTTTATCTAAATCAGCCTTTTCAGGTTTCTCCATTCTAGACCCAATCAGTACATCATTCACTAACAACCCTCATCTGAAGTCAAATTTCAACAGCTGACTCCAGCTGAATTCAATGGGTTCGGCAGGTGCTTAGCCAAATTATGCATCACATCGGAAAAAAAAAAAGGCAACAGATCTCTATCTCAGTACATTTTCAGAACGGTGCATGTACATTTTGCTGTGTGATTTTTACTGGAATTAATCAGAGCTTTGACATACTCAGACAAAAGGTGCAATATGAATGTCAAGTATAATAATAATGGAATGTGGGTAGCTAAATTCCTGTACACTGCTTTGAAAATGTATTGCATTGTTTTAGTTATTATTTGTTGTTTTACAGTAGTTTTAAGGGCCCCCAAAAAGATTGGGCCCCATTGTGGTAGGGGTAGATGCACATAGTAAGTGAACAGTCCCTGCCCACAGAGTTTACACTCTAAATGAACAAAACAGACAAGTGGAGTATGATCCCATTTTACAGGGGAAACTAGGGACAAAAAGATTAAGTGACTTATTCAGTGTCGCAAAGGCAGTCATGGTGAGACAGGAACAAAACCTAAATATCTTGAGTCCCAGTCAAATATCTTAACCACAAGACCAACCCTTCTGTTTAATTTTTCACATAAATGAACTAAGGATAAATTAAACTATAAAGTGCATATGTACATATATGAGATTCTGTATGTAGATTTTTTATATTATCGGTTACTTAAAATATTTATTTAATTTAGTCTGATACTTCTATAAATATTAAGATGAGCAGCACATGCTAGCTAAGAGCCAGATTCTTTTACTCACACTGAGCAGCAACCTTGCT
Organism: Mauremys reevesii; assembly: GCF_016161935.1. NCBI lineage: Eukaryota > Metazoa > Chordata > Testudines > Geoemydidae > Mauremys > Mauremys reevesii. The sequence goes on from NC_052623.1 coordinate 318,221,161, forward strand.
CCTCAAGCTTGGTCCACCAATTTAAATGGGACTGCCCTAGGAGTAAGGTACAGCTCAACATGAGTAAGGGCCAAATCTGGCCAAAATGATTAAAATTTTCTTTCACACAGATTCATAGATTTTAAGGCCACACAGGCCATTATGATCAGCTAGTCTGACCCCCTGAACCACACAGGCCATAGAACCTTGCTCAGGTATGCAGGAAGCCCATACTTTTTGTATAAGCTAATGCATATCATTTAGAAAGATAATGAGTCTTGATTTACAAAGACTACAGGTGATAGAGAATCTACCAGATCCCAAAGTATGTTGTTCCAACAGTTAATTACCCTCACAGCTAAAAATTTACATTTTATTTCTGAATTCATTAGCTTCAGTTTCCAACAGTTAGATCTTGTTGTGCCTTTTTCTGCCTAGATCAAAGACCCATCTACTAAAAGAAGAACTCTTCCACATTCAGATACTTGTAGACAAGGATCAAGTCACTTAACTTTTTCCTGGATAAACTAAATATATTTTGTATTTAATTCTCTCAACTAAAAGGCATGTTTTTTCAGACTGCAAATCATCCTTGCAGCTCATTTCTGAACCCCTTTTAATTTTTCAACATCCTTTCTGAAGTGTTGATACCAGAACTGAGACAACATTCCAGTGATGGTCTACTAATGCCATATACGGAGACAATACCACCTCTCTACTTCTACTTGATATTCACCTGCTTATACACCAAAGGATCATATTTGCTCTCTTAACTACAGCATCATACTGAGACCTCACATTCAACTGATTATCTACCATGACCCTGAAGTCCTTTTCAGCATCACCAAATCCCAGGATACAGACACCCATCTTGTAAATGTGACCTACAATCTTTGTTCCTAGCTGAATGTTCCTGCATTTGGCTATACACTAAAACACAGGTTGTTCTTACCAGCTGATTCAGTTTGTTCTGTATCCATATCGGTTTTCTCAGACTAGCAGCTTTAAATAACAATATCACACCAATGACTTGCATCATAGAGGTAGTTAGTAATTAACTAATCGTTATAATGATTATATTCCAGTTTTTCCTGCAGTTACTGTACACCTGTGAAGACATTGTGAATTACTTGGTACTAGGCTGACTGCTAATATCTCCTGCACGGTTTTGCATCACAAGGTAGTCTCCCACGGACTGTGCAACATAGGCCTGGTCTACACTAAGAAGGGGGGTTGAACTAGGGTATGCAAATTCAGCTACGTGAATAGCGTAGCTGAATTCGAAGTACCCTAGTTCGACCTACTCACCCGTCCAGACGCAGCGGGGTCGAACTCCGCGGCTCCCCTGTCGACTCCGCCACCGCCGTTTGCAGTGGTGGAGTACCGGAGTCGACCGCAGCGCTTCCGGAGTTCGAACTATCTCGTCTAGATCAGACGCGATAGTTCGAACTCCGAGAAGTTGAACTCACCGCGTCGACCCGGAAGGTAAGTGTAAACCTACCCATAGTCTGTTGGCTTTACTTGCATTTTTCTAATGGGACATTCCTCAAAATCAGCCCCACATTTTAGATTTTATTTAAAAATATAAAACCTAAACCTTTTCAAATCCTAAGACAAAGAGAATAAAATCACTAGAAAATCCTTCAGAAAACATGAGAACACAGGAATTTCCTTATTGGATTATATCATGGTCCATTTAGTCTGCTACCTATCTCTGTCAGTGGCCACATAAGATGCTAAACAGGAACATCATGTGGACAACAAAACAACAATATGCTCAGGGAACAAATATTTAATAATAGGCTCTTTAACATAGCTGAGAAAGGTATAACAAGATCCAGTGACTGGAAGTTGAATCTAGATAAATTCAGACTGGAAATAAGGCATAATTTTGAGAATAATGAACCACTGGAACAATTTACCAAGGATTGTGCTGGATTCTACATCACTGACTCCTTTTAAATCCAGATTGGATTTTGTTCTACAAGATATGTTCGAGGAATTATTTTGTGGAACTTCTAGGCCTGTGGTAGGTTAGATGATCACCATGGTCCCTTCTGGACTTGGAATCTACACATCTATGAAAATATACATTTTGTTGTTTCATCATAAACAAAAGCTGGAAAAGTGGAGAAATACATTTTCAAGTAATTGGGCTAAAGGAAGTCTCCCCTGATAATTCATCAAATAACTGTCAAAAATGGAAAGCCTGAAGCTAGAGACAAGATATTTTCAGATAAAAATAGAACTGATCTATCTTCTTAAATAGCAATATTAGGTTGTAGTGCTTAAAATGTAATGGAAGACTCGTTAGTGTAAAAAACTTGCTTGAGCCCTGACAACTCATGCAGCAAGCCCAGAGGTGCTGGGGCTATGAAATGCCAGGCCTAGCGGTGTCAGGGCTCAGCCAGGGCACGCTCTGGCACAAATTAAGCACTGTTAGGTAGGAAGAAATGTAAATTTTTTGTCTGTAATTGGAGTTCTCTGAAGGTCATAATTTCCACAGAGCCAAACATCAGGGTCTCACACATATGTTTAATTAGCTTGCATGGTAAAGTTTATTTATAACAAAACGTAAAGCTACTAAAATTTTGTGTTTGTTTATTACAAACCTGAAAATGGGCTGTAAAACAATTTCACCAAGGTATACCAATTTTTAAAAGGAGACCCAGCCCATAAGGTGAAGCATTCCCCACCAGAAGGCAGGTGGAAGGGAGCAGACAAGTTTTCATTCATAGAGAGGGAAGATTTGGGGGACATATGGCTCCAAGTTTTCCATATCTTCTCATCAGTTCCAGACTCTAGGAGGTGGAGTATAGGGTTCAAAGCTTGACTACCAGGTGGGCATGAGCACACTCTGGCAATACCTTCATGGTCCAGGACCACAGTTACAGAGAGAATATGATCCATAATTGATCAGTGGGTCAGGGCCCAAACAGACAATTACCTATAGGGATGGACAGGGTTGCCAACCCTCTCAGTTTCGCCGGGAGTCTCTTGGAATCACGCTCTATCTCCCAGGGTCTACTTCAGCCAAACTAGGAAATTTTGGGCATTAAGAGTCCAGTGCAGCAGCAGGGCTAAGGCAGGCTCCCTTACCTGCCTGGGCTCAGCGCCGCTCTCAGAAGCGGCCGGCATCATACCTGCAGCCCCTGGAGGACAGGGGGTTTCCACATGCTGCCCCCGCCCCGAGTGTCGACTCTGCAGCTCCCATTGGCCGGGAACTGTGGCCAATGGGAGCTGCGGGGGTGGTGCCTATGGGCAGTGGCGCATGGAGACCTCCTGGCCCCCCACCTAGGAGTCACAGACAGAGGGATATGCCAGTCACTTTTGGGAGCCGCCTGAGGTAAACGCTGACCTCCTCACCCCCTCCCACACCCCAAGCCCCTGCCCCAGCCCAGAACCCGCACCGCCTCCTGCATCCAAACTCCCTCCCAAAGCCCACACCCTGCACTCCAACCCCCTGCCCCAGCCTATTGCCCGCACCCTGCACCCAAACTCCCTCCTGGAGCCCACACCCTGCATCCCCTCCCGCACCAAAACTCCCTTCGAGAGCCCTATCCCACACCCTCTCCTGCACCCAACCCCCCTGCCCCAGCCCAGAGCCTGCACCCTGCATCCAAACTCCTTCCGAGAGCCTGACCCCACACCCACTTCTGCCCCAAAACTCCCTCCCAGAGCCTGCACCCTGCACCTCCCTGCACCCAAATGCCCTCCGACAGCCCGCACCCCATGCTACCTCCTGCACCCAAACTCCCTCCCAGACCCCAACACTCTGCCCCAGCTTGGTGAAAGTGAGTGAGGGTGGGGAACAGCGAGCAACGTGGGGAAGGGCGGATGTAATGGGGGGCATGGCCTTGGGGAAGGTATGGGGCAGGGGCGGGGCAAGGATCTTTGGGTTTGTGCGATTAGACAGTTGGCCACCCTAGGGATAGAGGACGCCCATGGTCTGAGGGAGTTTTGAAGATAGTTTTTTAGGTACTGTATATATAAAACCTAATAGGAAGGAGTGGATAATCAGCAGGTACAGAGCCACATCATAAAGGGTGCTTGAGGGTTATCATTTCCTAGGGAATATTTAGAATTGTTTTAAAAATAATGTAATTCAAAATCCTAAAGTGGTGCAAACTGTTAGCCTATGTAACATTAATAATGTTAACCTCCCATTCCCTGCATTCCATTCCTTCCTACTGTCTGTTACACTCATCCAATGAGTTTTGTCTTCCATGAGATTTTAAGATTTTTGAGTTGGTGACCAAATCTTCCTATGTATTTATACAATGTCCAGCAAAACTTGACCCTGATCCTGATTTGAAACTGTGGGCACTATAATAGTTTATATAAATCCAAATAATAATAAACATATAAAAGTTAATTAAGTCTATTACAATCTATAAACTATGAAGGCTGCTGATGTACGATTATTGAAATAATTGGGTAACTGGATCTGCTCAGCTAAAGACATGAAGGTGTTTGTATATTCCAAAAACATTGTTTTAGTTGCATCATCTTTTGTCTCATCAGGAATCAGTGCTCCTGCCACAACATTATTATTAGTGTTAATTATTTTTGCAGCACTCAAAAGTGTGCAAGGTACTTAGTAGAACAAATAAGAGACAAGTCCCTGCTAAAAAGGGCTTACAATAAGGAGGAAAGAAAAAAAAATGTATTTTTGTTCACTGCTACTCTTTTAAATGTATGTTAAACCCTCCATCACCATTCTAAGCTAGAGTAATGCTGTGTATTCACTTGGATATGAACAACACACTCACAGCTGTACCCATCTGGCATGTAATTTTGAGCTCACATTTGCTATCTTTCCAAATATTTTTTTCATGAATCACATACTGCCGATTACAGACAGACTTGTCAATAGCCACTGGTTCTAATTATAGTAATGATCCCCCACCACAGAAAACTCTGTGATTGAACCTGAGCCACAACCCCCTTCCCTATACTCCCATCTGGGTCACTACAGATTCTCTGTGCTATCTCACAACACGGTGGCAGATTGTTTGGGCTGGAATCAGGGAGGCACAGGTGTTACCACCTGCTATAAATTCTTTAGTTACCCTTTCTATTACCCTTATGTTTTACTGGCTATTTAACTGATGTAATCATACTCCCAAGCACAACAATATACTGTACTGCTAATAAAAAAATCCTTCTTACAGTATAAAGGTAAAGCAAAAAAATATATATTTAACCTAAAATATTTTCAAATTGTAAAAGTTCCTAGTAAAAAAGATTTTAAAATAAATCTAGAAAATCAACACTCACTGGGCTCTGTGATTATAAGGCGTGTTTCCACTTTCTTTTGTAGTAGTCACATTTTTATGCATAAAGTCTATGAGGCCAGGATTTCATGGGCCACCTTGAGGAAGAATTTCTGGACTAATGCACTATGAAACCAGTGTTATACCTGAGATACATCAATGATATTTTCATATTCTGGACAGACAACTTAAACTCCCTCACAGATTTCCACCACAACTTCAACAACCACTACCCACTCATCAAACTCTCTCTAGAACACTTCCACACCAGGATCAACCTCCTGGACACCACAATCAACTTCAACAATGAAGCCCTACAGATAACTATATACAAGACACCCACAGGACCACCACACCTCCCTTCACTGATCCAGTAACCACCCCAATCACACCAAAAAAGCTGTTATCAACAGCCAGGCACTTAGATACCACAGAATATGCTCTGAGGAGACAGTCCAGGATACACACCTTTACACACTTAAAACAGCCTTCAACAAACAAGGACACTCCACCAGAGAAGTAGGTCATATCATGGAATGAGCCACTCAAATATCCCACGAGAACCTGCTTCATTATGGGAAAAAAACTACTCTGACCACACACCCCTAGTTGTCACCTACTACCCTATGCTGGGACCCGTATGGGACTATCATTAAACAACTACAACATATAGTCGATGGGGACACCATCCTGAAATATTGCCAGAATCCCCTCTTCTGGCCCTCATACAAGCCCACAACCTCACTCAGCTCATCGTCAGAAGCAAAGTCCCCACAGACGAGGACACAGCAACTCAAAGTGGCACAAGATCCTGCCAGAACAACAGATGCAAAACCTGCAGACATATCCCCACTGCTACCAATATCCCATACAACACATCTTTCAAGATCCAGGGGTCCTACATGTGCCTGTCACAACAGGTAGTGTACCTCATCCAATGTACTACATGCCCCAATATCAGGTATGTGGGTGAAATGAGACAATCACTACGCTCTCGAATGAACTCATACAGAAAATAATAAAACACAAAAGCACCATATCGCCTGTGGGCAATCACTACATATTTGACCTCTCAATCTTCATCCTCAAAGGAAACCTGCACAAAATCTTCAAAGGATGAGCCTAGAAGCTTTAATTCATAACTTTGCTAGACACTGAAAATGATGGATTTAATACAGATACTGGATTTATGGTTTATTACAACAATCTGTAATCTACTAGCTCTCCCCCCTCCCTTTTTTTCATCCTATGACTGTAGAGGTATTAATTGGCCACTTCACCTTGAATGGTCTCTTAGAATGTGTCAACTATTTACTCTAAACCAGTGATTTTCAACCTTTTTTCATTTGTGGACCACTAACAAATTTTGAATGGCGGTGTGGATCCCTTTGGAAATCTTAGATATAGTCTGTGGACCGCTAGAAATCTGTGGACCACAGGTTGTAAACTACTGTTTTATGGTAACAACAACCTTTTCCAGACCCTTTAGACATAGTCTGCGGACTCCCAGAGGTCACAGCTCTAAACAATCTGTTCCAACTTGTATTTAGCTGAGATACTCTGAGTACCTTTCCCAGACCTGAAGAAGAGCTTTGTGTGGCTCAAACGCTTGTCTCTTCCACAAAAAGAAATTTGGCCCAATAAAAGATATTATCTTACTCACCATGTCTCTCTATGCATAAAATGTGCACCTGCTGTGTGGCTCATGCCCTTGTAGAGTTCTGCTACCCAGGAGATAAGGTGTAGGTACTGTTAGTTCATTGAGAAACTTGAAGAGCATATAAGAACCTTCCTCTTTTTCTTACATTTCTGAGATAGAGCTTAGTTTATTTGACTGAGTTGGTGAGATGACAAAGAATCCTGTGGCACCTTATAGACTAACAGACGTTCTGCAGCATGAGCTTTCGTGGGTGAATACCCACTTCTTCAGATGCAAGTGGTGGAAATTTCCAGGGGCAGGTTTATATATGCAAGCAAGAAACAAGCTAGAGATAACGAGGTTAGTTCAATCAGGGAGGATGAGGCCCTGTTCTAGCAGTTGAGGTGTGAAAACCAAGGGAGGAGAAACTGGTTCTGTAATTGGCAAGCCATTCACAGTCTTTGTTTAATCCTGAGCTGATGGTGTCAAATTTGCAGATGAACTGGAGCTCAGCAGTTTCTCTTTGAAGTCTGGTCCTGAAGTTTTTTTGCTGCAGGATGGCCACCTTAAGATCTGTTATTGTGTGGCCAGGGAGGTTGAAGTGTTCTCCTACAGGTTTTTGTATATTGCCATTCCTAATATCTGATTTGTGTCCATTTATCCTCTTCCTTAGAGACTGTCCAGTTTGGCCGATGTACATAGCAGAGGGGCATTGCTGGCATATGATGGCATATATTACATTGGTGGACGTGCAGGTGAATGAACCGGTGATGGTGTGGCTGATCTGGTTAGGTCCTGTGATGGTGTTACTGGTGTAGATATGTGGGCAGAGTTGGCATCGAGGTTTGTTGCATGGGTTGGTTCCTGAGCTAGAGTTACTATGGTGCGGTGTGCAGTTACTGGTGAGAATATGCTTCAGGTTGGCAGGTTGTCTGTGGGCGAGGACTGGCCTGCCACCCAAGGCCTGTGAAAGTGTGGGATCATTCTCCAGGATGGGTTGTAGATCCCTGATGATGCGCTGGAGGGTTTTAGCTGGGGACTGTATGTGATGGCCAGTGGAGTCCTGTTGGTTTCTTTCTTGGGTTTGTCTTGCAGTAGGAGGCTTCTGGGTACACGTCTGGCTCTGTTGATCTGTCTCCTTATTTCCTCGCGGGTACTGTAGTTTTGAGAATGCTTGTTGGAGATTTTGTAGGTGTTGGTCTCTGTCTGTGGGGTTAGAGCAGATGCGGTTGTACCTCAGTGCTTGGCTGTAGACAATGGATCTTGTGGTGTGCCCGGGATGGAAGCTGGAGGCATGAAGGTAGGCATAGCGGTCGGTAGGTTTTCGGTATAGGGTGGTGTTAATGTGTCCATCAATTATTTGCACCGTAGTGTCTAGGAAGTGGACCTCCCGTGTAGATTGGTCCAGGCTGAGGTTGATGGTGGGGTGGAAGCTGTTGAAATCGTGGTGGAATTTTTCCAGAGTCTCTTTCCCATGGGTCCAGATGATGAAGATGTCATCAATGTAGCGTAGGTAGAGAAGGGGCGTGAGTGGACGGGAGCTGAGGAAGCGTTGTTCCAGGTCAGCCATAAAAATATTGGCATATTGTGGGGCCATGCGGGTGCCCATAGCGGTGCCACTGATCTGGAGATATATATTGTCATCAAATTTGAAATAGTTGTGTCTGAGGATAAAGGCACAGAGCTCAGCAACCAGTTGTGCTGTGGCATCATCAGGGATACTGTTCCTGACAGCTTGTATTCCTATGGGCACCAACATTTCTGAGATAACAAGAGCACCAATATCTGGGCAGATGGACTTCTGGCATTTAATGATGAAAAGAACAGCTACGAATGAATTACAATTAAAAGAGAAATGTTTCTCTATTTGGCTTATTGGAAGAAGAAAATATTGCCAGATCATATGCAAGATAAAATATCAGAACTGCCTGCTTTTTCTTCTTCTCTAAAATATAAGATATTGTGCCCCTGTTGTTTTCCAGTTTGAAAAGGATGGATAGATAGCCGTCTAAAGAAGTGACTGTATTTTAAAAGGAATAAACAATTATATCACAGAACAGAGGTTGTTAGAATTTCCAAATACTCAAGAGCCAATTGTATCCACCCTATACTATTAAATAGCTCAGTGGTTTGAGGATTGGTCTGCTAAACCCAGGGTTGTGAGTTCAATCCTTGAGGGGGCCATTTAAGGATCTGGGGCAAAAATCTGTCTGGGGACTGATCCTGCTTTGAGCAGAGGGTTGGACTAGATGACCTCCTGAGATCCCTTCCAACCCTGATATTCTATGAATATGCAGAGATACAATTTCTCAATAAAAGGGACTAATCACACTCTCACATCAGCATCCTGCACAATCAGCATTACACACCAACATCACACCTGAATAATAGTTCATGACCATGTGTAAACCATGTTGAAGGCATCTATCATATAACTGAATTTTATGTGCTTAGTGCTTTAATGATGTAGGTCAAATGGATATGAAAGAGACAGAAAGAGAAGGGAGGATCACCAAGAACATCAATAATGAATCAATACAACAGGTTGATATGCATTGTTATGTGTTTATTTCAAATCTTTCACCTGCACTGATAACATAAGGCAAGTAGCATGTATAGATCACATCAATAAACAGGGCCTGACTGTACAGCTAATATTAAATTCACACAGTTTCTTCATATAATATAATCTTGTTGATTTTTGTAGCTACTTCATGTTATGATTCTGCCATGCTGACATCATGCACCAACTTTACTGATATGGGCCAAAATAAAGCACTGATGTCTAGTGCAGAAGATCATCACAGTTAGAAAATTATTGTAATGCTTTCCCCTAGATTCTAGCTTGAGAACAGAGAGTGAGAGATAATTGAAGTTAAGTTTATTGGACTCAGCTGGTCTCTGAGTTTGTCCCACAACCTCTCCATCCACCCCCCTAGGCCTGCTAAGGTGCTCACTTTCTACACGTCTAGAAGGTCCACAAAAAGGGAGAGAATAGAGCCTGGCAGGAAGAGAATTGAGCCTTTTTGTGAGATAGAGGGCAGCAGAACAGGGGGGGCTACAGGAGGGAAGCATGGGGGAACAGCAGGATGAGAGGCTGCTAAAAAATCTGGAGGAGTTCTGTGAACATAAATGGAAGGTATGTATTTACAAAGGAGAATACGCTGCTTTAACATTGCAGAAATCACAGGTAAGATGTTACCGTTCTGAGAGTACATTTCCAGAAATTTTACCATCCAAACTTGTTAGACAAAGAAACTACTAACCTGAACAAGAACAAAGTAGCGTTTTTTCCATCTTTTCCAAACCTTCTGTCCAAGAGCATATAAATACCTGCCAAGTTAAAAAAAAAAAGTCATCTGTGAATAATCAATGTGATATAAAGAGGAGCCAATGAAAAAAATTATTCAACTACTATCAAGCCTTCCTTTAAATTAAGCATTGTCATCTCCAAACAGAAGAAATTTTCTCTTCTATTTATTCAAGTCATTAAAAATGTAAGTGTGTAAATATTCCTTTTCACTCAAAATTAGACTGTAATTAAAAATATGACAAAGAGAAACAGATACAAACTGAGTGCATTGATATTTAAAAAGACTAATCTGCTTGGCTCTTTTATGCAAGCAATTGACACTGGGAAAAAAAAAAGGAAAGATAGAATAGAAACACGACAGCAAATTAGAACGCTTATGGCCACACACACACACACACACACACACACACACACACACGTGTGTTTTTGTCAAATAATTAGACTGCAGGCTCATCTTTTTGCTCCGTGCAGATTTACTTTCTATTTCTAATTTTTTGCTGTTACTTCTTCAACACGGTGAGTGCGGGTAAGTTTTGTATAACATCATCCATAGTGCCAAGGTGGGAAGATGTTCAAATATAAAACTGCCATCAAGGAAACAGGACTTCATTCTCTTTAATGTAAATAAAACTGAGGTTCCCAAATACAGATTCACCTGGCATAGAGAATAAAAACCTGGACTTCTTGTTCCCGGGGACAGAGAATTCAAGACTTTGGTGAAAGTTTGGGCAGAAGAGCAACACTGTAGTTATCTGAGAAGAAGCAGAAGGGTGCAGACTAGCAGCAAGTTTTATGGCTGTTTTTTTTTAATGATTGTCAGACTCCTAATCATGAGGAGGACAAGCCTGCTCATAATGTCAGAGGGCAAAAGAAGGTGGTCTGAAATGAACATCCCCAACAGCCCAGAAAAGCTGAGAGAGAGAACTCCTTGTAGAACCTGAGGGAGAACAACACAACCCTCTGCCCCAGCAGCTGGCCAGGAGCCTGCCAGACTGCACTGAAGATAACTAGTATAATTCATGGAACCAACTCCTTATACAAAATTGCAATTCAGTGTCTGGATTTGATGGGGCTGGACTCACAGGGCATTCCTCAGAAAAGCATATACTCAGGGGTATAAACTCTGGTGAAGGTGCTGAAGGCCCCACAAAAATTATGGATATAGAAGAGGAACCCAGAGTCCTAGGCATCGAAATCACTGCCAAAATGAGAAGAGTCCTCAGCACTAATGGTGCCATAGCAGGCATCTCAGGGTCACAGATTTTTGGATTCTTGATCATGCATTTTCCTTTTCTGACATAGTGATGGGAACTCCAGTCCCAAACACGGGTAAGCACTTCTTTCTCTTTTTCCTTGAGTCTGAGGACAACCAAGAGTGGTATTAAAGAGTCTTTGAAATAAAGACCCACATGAGACTGTAGAAAGCACTGCAAACTGACAGTCCTGGGTTAAAGCACTGAGGAGAATCATGGTATCAAGAATCTGACTGGTTTCAATCCTGAAATTCTGCAGCAGGAGGTCTGTCTACTTGCAAGTAAGGAGGGTGGAGGCTAAGGTCTCCTGGTGACTGACAGGGCTAGTTCTGCCTCCAAAACTTCAAGCAAGGCTGAAAACTCACTGTAGGACTGAAAACTCACTGTAGGACCTGTGGACCTTGCCTCACTAAGAAAAGGTAGGACATGGGATGGAAAGTGCCACAGAGGGGCTAAGAGGTATGCTACCCTACAAACTATCAGCTGCTCCACAAGAAAAATCAGAGAGGCAGCATTAACTCTCCTCTGTGTATTCTATGTCTCAGAGTGTAATGGGATCACTGAGTTCACAATAGCACAGGGTCGTCTTATAACATGCAGCCATCGCTGTATGGGAGTACAGAGGGGACAGCTGCTTGAGGTCCAAGGGGTTGGGATTGTGGTTCCCTGCGGATCTCTGGTTTCTGCTGTCTTTTTGGGCTCAATCCCCTGTGTTCTGCATCCTGTCAGCAGTAACTTGTTCCTTCCACTCACTTTTGCAGGGGACAGAAGAAAATACTCTTGTGTTTCTAAATAGATTCTTGCACTGTATACTTATTACAGGTGAAGAATATAAACTTTTGCCCACTGAGAATGTGTAGGACACAACTGTTTTTTAATCAGACTGTGATCATTTTGTTATATCACACACTGCACCTCTCTCCTCATTATTAAAACATGGAGTTATCTTCCCTTAGTTCATACCCTGGTACAAATGTGTAAGAATTCTACTTAAGTACTGTGGGGTTTTTTGTGCTGGTGAGATCAGACAATTTGGTTTGTGTACCAGAGGTTTGTTTGCAGGACTGCTGTGTGATTGTGTTCTGGCTGAATACTCTAGAGCCTGCTGTGTAATTCCCATCTTCTCTCAATTGTATGATTATCTTAAATTCGATAAAAAGAAAGTTTAAGAAATAGGGTGTGTAAATCAGACCTGTCAGAGAAAGGGCATACTGGGAGCATATATTTAACTGTGTTTTATGTGAGAATTTTTAGTGTTTGCCAATAATATATGTATTTACCACACAGAGTGCCAGAAACATACTCTAATGTGTAATGTGACTTGTTTTACTTTTCATATATACTTTAAAAGAAGTAAGCACGTTCCCCTAGGTTGGAACATTTATTCTTTTTTGCCAACACATACCCATTCTTCCCCCTTGTAATTTCTTTCATTTCAATGATCATGTTTGGGGGAGGGAAAAGTGTGAATGGACATGTCTGAAGAACAGTAACTAAAACATCTACAGAATACTGCTCTCATCCTTGGGGACAAAGGAGACCACAGCATAGCTCAGGAAAGGGGGTGCACAGGTGACCTTTGTGATCTCTCAATTCTGAACCTGCCCTCTGCCAAGCTAGTCTTGTGGCATAACTCAGAGGAGCCATGCTTTAACCCATGCTGCATGCCAATGGTCTCATGTGGCCAACACAGCAGCTAGGAATAAACAGCTGGAAAGTGCTGAGACACAGGAACGTCGTGACCATGTGAACTTACTGCTGGGTGTGGCCCCTTAGTGTATGTCTACACTGCAATTAGGCACCTGCAGCTGGCCCATGCCAGCTGACTGGGACTCAGGATGCAGGGGTGTTTAACTGTTGTGTAGATCTTCCGGCTCAGGCTGCAGCCCAAGCTCTATGACCCTTCCACCTTGCAGGGTCCTAGAGTCTGATCCCAGACATTTACACTGCAATTAAACAGCTCCTTACACTAAGTCCCACAAGCCCGAGTCAGCTGGCCCAGGCCAGCCACAATTGCCTAACTGCAGGATAGACTTACTCTGAGACGGTTACAAAGGGAGCCATCTCTATGCCATCAGAGGATCCCCCAACTCCAGGATAATCCTTTCACACCCAGCAATGCTGGTTGTAGGCCTAGAATCCATTAGGGCTGCAGCATAAAATGAACACCTCACACTAAGGGTTTTCTCTGAGACCAAATGAGTATGGCACTGAGAAATAACAATCATAATTGTATGATGATCCATGAACATTTGATCTCTGAATGAAGTCTTTCTATAAGAAAAAAGGTGGTGGGTTTTTTTTTTTAAACTTCTCTTCCCATACGGTTGTTTACATTAAAACTTCTCTTTGATACTCTTTTTTTTATTACTGTCACTTAAATGGGCACAATGCTCACAATTAACAATCAACTCAAAACCAGTTCAAAAATATAGGGGGAAAAGCCTATATTCCTCTAGTAAGTCCAACCAATGTAAGATGTTAAATACCAGCTTTCTCTGGGGAGTGAGAAAGAGGGGGAGGAAAACGCTGCCTACTTAACTTTAAAATCTGCTGTTCTTACATAGGATTAGGTAACAAAGAAATTAGCACTATTGACACAAAGCAGGGATTTAACACAGAGAAGCAAAGCCTTATGGCATTTGGTTTTACAAATCACTATGAACACACAACAATAATCTTAAACTAGTAATCCCGCTTCCAGTGCTCTCCGTAAAGGGAAGTGCTATTTCCTACCGTAGAACATTTCAGTAATTACCATGGCACATGGGAAAACTCCTGTGGTACCATAAAGAGTTAAACGTTTATTCTGTGTGGAGTAGCACTTGGAAATTTCATATTAGGAATTTATAGGAATGTTAGTTTGTGACAAATTCTGGCCAGGGCTCATTGGGAATAACAGTAAAAAGGCCAGCTCCCAGAGGTGAAAGCAATACTTAATTTGTGCCAGGGCTGAACCCTGGCACCTCTGGGCTTGGCAGTTCATTGCCCTGGCACCTCTGGACTTGGCAGTTCATCGCCCCGGCATTTCTGGGCTTGGCACATCAATTATGAAACTAAAAAAATTGCTTGAGCCCTAGCAGCTCTTTCACTACAAATTAAGCACTGAGTGAAGGAGACCTGGGATTTCACTGGCAGACCTTGTGCCTCTGGGAGAAGGGAAGACCTGAAGTCTTTGCAAACCAAAGTGTCCCTCTTAGTACCCTCTATACTCTCACAAGGGAGAAGGGCCAAAAGGCTCAGAAGTGAGCTGAATCACAGGGGCTAGGCTTAGGAGGGCCTACCCTTTGTTATTAGTTATATGGTGGGAGCCCTGTAATCCCACATTGGACCCAGTTAAATGCCTGGGAGGGCATACTGCACCCCTGCCCTCCGCTCAGTTAATAAAGTTGCAGCTTGCTGCTTAAATCTATCCCTGTCTGTACCTTCATTCATTTACACGTACTGATCAATCATTCCATGCACAGAATATGCCCTTAACACTATACCTTGGGGTATATGCCCTTTTGATTATTTTCGGCCATACTGAAAATGACACAGCAGTCATTCTCATAGATTTTCTCTCTCTCTTTGGGAAACACTGAAACATATATGCAGATACAGCTGATATGATATTCCTCAAAAATATTGCACCATATACTACATGTAGTCTCTCTCTCTCTAATTCTGGTTCCACCATAGAGATTGTCAAAGGTAGTTCTTGAATTATTACAATTTGGCTACATATTTAGATGGAGGCCTCTGAAAAAACAGTTACATGTTGCTTATTACTAAATAGCTTCACCTTCAACTCCATTTCTCAAGATCCACTTTTGTTACAACACCTATTACAAACTGGCCAGCATTCAATGGGTAGGCTGAAGGCAAGTTGAGAAAAGTTGTTATTTATTGATCTATGTAATCACTAGGGTGACCAGATGTCCCGATTTTATAGGGACTGTCCAGATTTTTGGGTCTTTTTCTTATATAGGCTCCTATTACCCCCCATCCATCCCGATTTTTCACACTTGTGTCTGGTCACCCTAGTAATCACAGAATTTCAAACACACAAGTATAAAATCTATACATATATTAACAATGTATATACTTGATTGTCCCGCTCCCTCAACCTTTGTATATTGGCTCATTTTCTTAGTTTGGCAGTAATCTGAGGCTAGCACAATGGGGCCCCAATCAGAATCAGGGCCTTTAGATGATAAGACAATACGAACAAATATAAATATTAGTAGTAGTAATAATAATAGGGATTGAAATTCAACACAAAACTATTTAGAAAATAAAACCTTCTTAAACGTTTGCTGTTTTAATAATAGCCTTGAACACTGTTTTGTCAAACGGACAAGCTATATTTCCCTTTTATTTTTCAATCCACATAAGGAGTTGAGCTGTAGAACTCAGAATTGTATTATAATCAATTAAGTCATAGATTAAAACAATCTATTCTATGCTGTTTGCAGTATTTTTTCCAACAACAAAAATACAATTCATGCACATTTCATGGAATTTTTATAATTAATTTTCTGTATAAGATAAAAACTGTGATGGATGCTGATTTTATTTATATAACAATGTAAGGGCAGTCAATATCCTTTTATCTGAAAATCAAAGAAATTTACTGAATGTTGTACTCCTGAAATATTTGCAATGAGAAAACTGACATTTTTTAAATACAATAAACTTAAAGGTTTTTCAAAGTACATATCCACATACTACAAAAGTTCAAAAGCATATTGTTAAATATTGTAATTTAGTTTCAATTATGTGGTGGCATATGTGTCAAAAATGAAAGAGAGGATGGCAGATTATTTGCACTAAATTCATGCTGTGAGAGTTCAGGGATTTAGTTTTTGATGAAAAATCAGCACTAATGAATAGCTGAAAAATCTAATTGTGGGTGGAATACTGGAACTATTCACTGCTTGAAAAAAAAGGGAAAAGGACTTATTACTTCAACACAGATAATTTTTTAGTCCGGCTTTTCATTCTAAGGAATGAAGCAATCAATTTACATCTTGAATGATAAATCCTCTACTTTTCCAAGGCTTCATTGATCACAGACAATGAAAAAATACATAAAGAAAAATCAATACATATAGCAGTTTAGTCCAGCAAAGGGCTTTCTTAAAGAGAAACCTCAGTCAAGGTTGAAAGAGCAATTAATGCAGTCTCAAAAATCTGGGCCATTCTGATAGAGTTCAGTTAACATGTGGCAGAAGTAATCATCCACTTGTGAAAATGATTTTCAGTTCATTCTCAAACACCTTTCAGACACTCATGATCCCATTTAACTGACAACAATACAGGCTATCTGTGGGCATCATTGCATTTGATGTGAGAACCAATAGGGACCAAATGCCCACAGGCACTTTCAGTCATCACTGCACGTTCTGTGTTGCTTGCATAAAAGGAATCTTCCTTGCACTGCATTCCTTCTTTTATTTAACCCCACAAGATTAAGCCTTTTTTTTTCTTTTTGCCTTCAGTTGAGGATGAGAGGCACAACCGATGCAAGACAACAATATGACCTGGGTCATCAAAGCCTAGTAACAAACATTCTCAGATTGATTTCAGTACTTTCTGTGCTCTTGAGAAAGAGGACTAAATAAACCATCAACAAATGAAAACATATCAGCCCAAACTTCTATTGTAATTATGACTGCTAAGGATGCAGAAATCTTGAGAAATGTCAAGTAATGTAAGCATCACAACTGAGAGGGAACATAGTACTATTTATTCCAATGAGCAATAGTCTCATAATATGGACAGAAAAAATGTGATTTATTTTGAGCACCTTTTCATTCTATTTACATTTCATTATAAATACAGTATTTTGATTAATACAGGTGCACTTAAGGATCTGTATATTCTTGCATACATTTTTATCTGAAAAGGTCCGTTTACCATCTTAATAGCCCCATCCAACAACATTTTACCACTACTAAATAAGCATTACTGGACTTACATCAGCTGTGAAATAAATACTATTATGATTTGCTAATGAACCTATGTAGTACTGTAAAATTAACTAAATTTATTAACTGAGCATTCACATTAAAGGTAAAAAGCATTCTTCAACTTTGAAAGGACCTCCAAGACAATAAAAAAGTGATTAATATCCTTTGTATGTGTGTATACAACATAAATGCGGGTAGTGTTCCAATAACAGGAAGCAGAACATTATGCACATAATATCTAACTTCCCAGTAAAAGGCTTTGCATTACACATTTATAAGAAAAACCATGACAGAGACATGACAATAAGAAATTAAGACAGAACAGTTATTTTTACGCCCCCCCCCCGCCGCACCTTTCGTTCAATGTGTATTTGAAACTGTTGGGAGGCCTGGTGAGAAAGCACGAACAACAGTGTTTTCACCAGGCTGGTGACACACACCCCTATTTCCCTATCTGATCCAGCTCTGCTATTGGTTGAAGGCTCAATTTGGGTAAGGTTTGAGGAAGCAACCTGAAGATATAAAGAGGATTACATCTGCTCCTGTGTTTGAAGGTGTGTTCCTGTCCTTTGTTATTACTTCTCAATGTGGGTGTATTATTGGTGAACGATCACAGAGCAGTGATGTCTAAGGAAAGTTTTCTTCAGCTTCCAGCTTGGCAATTCTGACGACTTCTTTGGATACAAACCTGATTAGTTACCCGTACTTTAGTCACCTCTTGATTAGACTACTACAGTGCACTCTACAAGACTACCCCTTAAGTCAACCCAGAAACTGAAGTAGGTACAGGGGATTGTAGTCTGTAGCGTATCTCACAAGCAGCATATGACACTGATCCAGTTGATTTCAAGGTATTGCTGAAAAGTTGAATTTGACCTATGAAATCTTAAATGGCTTAGGACCTGCCTATTTGAGAGAATCTCTTTGTCCCTGTGCCTGTGTCAGCAAAAGAACTTCACTGAGGTTTGGCCTAGAAAATTAGGTCAGTTTAGCCATAACAGTCAGGGTTGTGAAAAATGCACACCTGAGTGATGTTGTTAAACTGGCCTAACTCCTTGTGTAGATAGTGCTAGGTTGACAGAAGAATTCTTCGGTGGACCTAGGTACTGCCTCTTGGGGAGGTGGATTACCAACGCTGACAGGAGAACCATTGTGCCACTGTAGTGTTTTAAGTGTAGACATACCCTTAGAATCTGTGGGATATAAAAGAGAAGGAACCACCAGCAGGGTGTTGTCTATGAGGGACACTGCTTTAAAATTCATTCCTTTCTCCTCCCTGATGCAAAATAGCCTGATTTTATATAGCCAGGGCTTGGGAAGGCCAAGTAGGTACTGGTAGAAGTGGTGGAATGTTTCTGGGGTACTGTTTATATTTGATCTATCTAGCTGGTTATAGGGAAGCTGACAGTTTTATCTTTACAAAATTCTACTTTTAATTACATCAAAGGCACCTATAATCCAGGATAAGTGTTTTTAATGTGAGTTATAAGTAAAATTAAGTAATAAAATAAGTAGATGTATATAATTCCACAATTCCATGATATGGACTGACAAGATTAAGTGAGTCCAAGATGTTCTTATTTTAATTTCCTGCACAAGTATCACAGTATTTTTTTTTAAATTATTTCTTTCGAGCAACTCTCTTTAAATGGGTGTCATAATATTGAAAAGTTGCATCAGAGTGTGCTACAGGCTGGCAAATTCTGCTGTATCTGGTATCTTCTATTACTACTTTGAAGTTAGAAGTTACAGTAATAAATCAATCTAGGAGTTTAACTCAATTTGTGCACAAAGATTTATTCAGTGTGTTTGGATATCCTGTAATTATTTTTTTAAATTCTTAGTAAATCAGATTTTTTTTACATAAAAAGCAAAAGGAAATTAATTAAAAAACTTATTTGAAAACATTATTAAAGTTTTGAAACAAATCAATGAAACTAAAAAGTTTTAAATTAAAACTCTCATTATTTCCTTAACAAGAATAGTACATGGCATTTGAATAATTCTTTACAAACATTAAATAATTACTCCTCATAAACACCCCCAGAGTCCAGGGAGGTAGGTAAGTACTATTAAAATCTCAGATTTTCAGGAACAGCAATTGAGGCAGAGAAGTTTAGTAAACTGCTCAAGAACACAGAAGGAATCTGTTACATCTGGAATTAGAATTCAAGAGTTGCTTGTTCCCAGTCTTGTTCTGACAGCTATTCCATGCATTTCAAAGACCTATAAACCCCACTCAGCCCTCCCATTGCACAGGTGCCAAAACACACTTGAAAATCATACACAGAATAAATTAGACATACTAGAAAAATATCCAAATAAAATCATGAACTAAACAAATGCTTAACTTTCATCATTCCATCAGGCTTCTTTCTATTGCTCCCTTTCCCCACTCCTTGTATGTGTATAGATTTAAGCTCTCAGGGCAGTCCCGATTTTATAGGGACTGTCCAGATTTTTGGGTCTTTTTCTTATATAGGCTCCTATTACCCCCCATCCATCCCGATTTTTCACACTTGTGTCTGGTCACCCTAGTAATCACAGAATTTCAAACACACAAGTATAAAATCTGTACATATATTAACAATGTATATACTTGATTGTCCCGCTCCCTCAACCTTTGTATATTGGCTCATTTTCTTAGTTTGGCAGTAATCTGAGGCTAGCACAATGGGGCCCCAATCAGAATCAGGGCCTTTAGATGATAAGACAATACGAACATATATAAATATTAGTAGTAGTAATAATAATAGGGATTGAAATTCAACACAAAACTATTTAGAAAATAAAACCTTCTTAAACGTTTGCTGTTTTAATAATAGCCTTGAACACTGTTTTGACACTATACAAATAACAGCAGCACTTCCTGTACCTATGATTTGAAAAATGTGTATGATTTTATATTACTGAAATAGGTCTACAGGTATTAGAAATATAGATATTGTATATCCTCACAGTACTTTGCTGGCCCTCTGGAAAATATCTGTGTTCTAAAAGTTAACTCTGAATTTACTAGACTTTGTTAATTTGAGTCAGTCCTAATATAATATAGGATTTTTTTTATAACTAATGATGTATACTATGTCTGAACCACACCACTGGGTTCCTCGTGCTGGTTCCAAGGTGGGATGAAATGGGAAGACTGGGTGATGGCCTGGCAAGCCATCCCCCTAAAACATCTCTAGCTTCAACACATGGAAGAAAAGGACATAAAACTTCAGCAACTTCATCTGCTATTCAGAATGAAACCAAACTTTGGGATTCATCTAAATCTCCTACTATACACAGGAGAGTCAGACCATATGATGATGGTTCTTCCATAAACCAGACTTTGGGGGAAGCATCTGATATAAAGATGGTATGTCTGCTTCTGCAATGATATCTGTATCTGAGGATGGTCTGTGGAATGTTTGATCATTAAGCTGTTGAAAAAACGACTCTCTCAACTAAAAAATTGGAAAAGTTGAGTGCTGATCTATGTGGCATGCAGGACACATGATGGAATTTGAACACCAAGAGCTCAGCCCTGACTTGCAGTAGTCAGATCTTTCAACCGTTGCATATGTGTGATACATCTAATGGGACACACTGGTGTGGCTTTGGTTTTGTCCCCGAGGGCGCCTTCTGCACTACTTACGTGGCAAGCTTATTCTCCACACCTGATAGCCACCATTTTCAGTCTGAATGTAGGATGTGCAGTAGTTATTAGTGCATATGCCTAACACAATGTAAGGCCTGATGTTGAAAGAGATGTTTTTAATGCTATGCTAGATGACATTGTATCTAGTACATCACTTCAACATCAAATTGTCATTTCAGGATATAAATGCAAGAACTGGTTATGATAAAACTGGATTTGAACGCATACTAGGGCCACACAGCTTATTGGATGAGAAGTCAGATAATGGTGTGTGTCTGTTAGAATTTGCTTTTATACATGGACTATTTTTAAGGGTTACCTGGTTTCAGCACAGGAATTGTATACATTTCAATATCTTTTGGGTAACTATGCAATATTGGATCACACTCTTGTTTGGAACCCCCGAAGTAAACTCATCCAGGATGTATGTGTATTTAGGAGAGCAGATTTTGCTCCAGAACCCGGTCATCAACTCCTAACAGCAACAGTGTTGTTCTGCTTAATAAAGTTTCAGAGAGAGGTTCCTACCATATTGAAACACTTCAGTATTGATAAGCTTCATGATAAAGTGATTGCAAGTAGTTAAGCAATAGAGATTTCTCTAAATATTCCATATAGGATGACCAGCTGTCTACCACAGAGGAAGAGTGGACTTCATTTTGCAATTCTATTACAGAGATTGCTGGAGAACAACTAAGACTAAGAAATATGAAAAGCAATGTTGGATTACAGATGATGCCATCAAATTATGGGAAAGAAAAAAACTGCAATGTAGAATGGATGCACTTGAAGATCAGTAGTGAATTACTGAAGTAGTAGGAGAAAATGGGCAATAGAGGAAAAGAAATATCTTGAACGAGCAGTTAAGAGGACTGTAGGAATTATGGTAATCAATGGTGGAATGATATGGTGCAGCACTTTGAGGGAGCCTCTGAAAGACATCACCAGAAGTGCGTATTGGAATGTCTGGACTGGACACCCACTCTCACAGCTTCTGCTAATTAAGGATAAATATGGAAAATAATGCCAGGACATTGATGAACAACTTAAGAGCAGGCACAAGCATTTTTGTGAATTAAGGAACAGATCTCTACCAAGATATAAACTACAACTTCATGTAAAAAATGAGCCCAGCAGAAAATAGGCCAATGACAGAGGAATTGATACTTGCAGACAAACAGCTACGAAATAATGAAGCACCTAGCCTGGATAACATTTCAGCAAAACTGTGAAAGAATGGAAGTCCAGATTTAGTTCACTGGCTTCATAGAGTCATCTTAAAAGTCTGGGAAACAGGTCACACTCCCAGAGGACTAGAAAAGTGGCTGTATCATCCCTCCTTAAACAATGGAGACTGATCAATTTGTTCAAATTATAGGGGAAGAATGTTGCTGTCAATTCCAAGGAAAGTATTTACAATCAAACTGCTCAAACAGTTGAAATACTGTCTCAGCCCTAAAATGAGAGACAATCAGTGTGGTTTCCATACAGGTCAATCGACAATGCTATATATGCCTTTCACAGAGGTACTGAAAAATGACTTAATCGAGAAAAGGAAGTTAACATCTCATTTATAGACTTTACAGCTGCTTTGGACTCAGCTACACCAGCATGAGGTGCCTGAGGACTTAGCAAACCTAGTGGAGGAATAGTACCGCGGTACATTTAGTTGTGTGAGGGTCAACAGCTGTCTTACAGACTGGTTTTCAGAAGAATCAGGAGTATATCAGTGATGCATTATTTCACCTACCTTTAATGTTCTAATAGAGGATCTGACGACAAAGCTGATTGAGGACAAAGTAGGAGGTGTAAAAATTAAAGATTCATCTTTAGAGGCTCTTGAGTACACAGATGATATTTCCTTGCTTGGAGAGACTACTGACCAACTACAGCTAATGCTGGAAGAGCTGAGAAAAATTGCAGAATGTATGGTACTTAAGATCAGTGGTGATAAAACTAAAGCAATGCATGCCTCTTATAAAATGGAATGGCCTTCCGATACTGCAGATAGATGGTAATGACATCAAATGGCTGAATTGTTTTAACTATCTAGGTGGTTGATTAACATCAGGAGGTTGCATAATTGAAGAAATCACTCATCAGGTCAATCTTGTGTCAATGGCATTTCAACATCTTCAAAGGTCTCTGTTTGGGCGGTGGGATGTCTGTGTGACAGCTACGATATGAGTGTTGAATGCACTGGGTGATGGCAACCCTGTTATATGGAGCAGAAACATCTCACTAAAAACTGCTGAGGGCAGAAAATTAACAGTTTCCAATGTCAAAAGTTACAGTGTATTCTTAACATTCATTGGCTTGATTTTGTCACAAAAGAGGAGATGCTCAGATAATCCCAGCAAGTTGGGCCGCGCCTAAAAACAAGATGACTCCAATGCTGGAATCATGTCCAACGTGCAGAAGAAGGTATGCTTCTGTGCAAGGTTTACAGAGCCAAGGCTGAAGAAAGTAGAGCACGATGACAGGCAGGGATGAGGTTGGAGGATGCAGTTTTAAGGGATTTAAGAAGCCTAAATCCTTCCATACTGACTCTTGATGAAGAAAGAAGACTTACAAGGGAGTGTTCGAGATGAAAGTCCAGTCTACGTGACATCACAGCTACATTATAGCCATGTGAACCTGCTGCTGCTACCATGCCTGAACTTTAATTATGATAATTTACATTTTTAGAATACCTTTATTTCAAAGGTTTCAAAGTGTTTGGCAAGCTTTATATATGATCTTCATTTCACTGACAGTTAAAGTCTTTATTTCACTCACATACTACCAAATAGTCTAGGATAACAAGTGGAGCTTGTAAAAATGAAACAGTAGAATTTTAGGCAAGCAAAAATGCAACTGTCTACTTGGAATTTAGCCAGGGCATTCAAGTTGACAGCACAACCTTATAGGGAAAATGTCTTCATCAAAAGTAAATCAAATTAGTCTAATATAAGAACTCCTGTACAGAACAAGTAAAGTCTCAGTAGTTGGACGTACCTTTTGTTACCCAGATTAATCAAATCAATGAAGATGGGCCTCCAGTGAATACAAACTCTGCCAACCAAAAAAATATTGCATCTTTCCATATTACAGTAGATTCCACGTGAAAGAAATCCTGATATTAACAACTTCTGGTTAAAGGCAACATATGGCTGGGAACCAATCCCGCCCCATTAACATCAGTGTTAATGGCATTCAGATTAGTGACAACAGTATGCTACTTAATAGCAACTTTTTTGGAAGAAAGACCCTACCTGCAGGCAGGTTTGCAAGGCTGCAGCGAGGGAAGGAAGTGCTGGGACACGCCTTTCCTGGCTACAGCCCTGCAAACTGATCTTTGGCCGGTGCTCAGCTCTCTCTTCTGAAGTTGCAGCCGCAAAAACGTGCCTGCAGGAGATAAGGGGTGTGTGTGTGTGGAGGTTGGGAGGGGAGGCTGTGGGGAGAGCAGTAACATGGAGGGGGGCTGCAGCCCAGATGCTGGAACTGCATGGCACCTCTCCCTGAGCTTTCCAGTTTGTGCCCTGCACGTGGACTGCATACAAGGAAGGAAGCACTGGGATGTGCTGACCCCTGGAGAGCGCAGGGAGAGGTACAGTGCAGCCCCACAGCCTCCCAGCACCCTGTCTCCCCATAGGAGGCCCAAGCATCTGGCCTGCAGCTCCCTTCCCTGCAGGCAGGTTTGCAAGACTGCAGCCAGGGAAGGCATGTCCGAGTTTCTTCCCCTGGCTGCTGCCTTGCAAACCTGCCTTCCACTTATTTAGCAATGGCTGGATAATAGCAACTTTTTGCTGATAACCAAAGAATTGCTAATAAGTGGAATCTACTATATATACTAATAGAGAGAGGGAGACTGAGATAGGAAAAAAAACCCTCCAAATAGGGATTAGGTGAAATTTAAGTAGTGTAGCCATCTGAACAGAGGTGAATTCTGCTCTGGATAACTACTATTTATAAACTTACTAAATAATAATAATAGAAACAACAAACTACTACTCTTCTCAGATTTCCTCACATGACATACAGATTTCCAAAACTCAAGAGTGTGCAAGAACATAACATAATAATTCCTAAATAAAAATGGAGGGTCCTTTTTTTTTTTTTGACCAAGGGAAAAAAAAATCTTTTGAACTGACAGCGTCCTGTGAATTCTCTGATTTTCCCCTGGGTTGTATGCAAATCTGCATGAGTCCTCATACCTTGGAAGCGTCTTTCAGCTACAAGGGTTGAATGGAACTCTCTTTGGAGCTCATGAATGGCCCTTCTAAGTCAGCCAAAAGAGGTGCTGCAGTGACACAAGATGCTGTCAATACCCCAAAAGCAGAGTGCACTGCTTCCATTGCACTCCAGCCTCTTTCAACTTGGAGAGCAAAGGAACAGAACCAGAGGCTGAATCCAGATCTCATATGCCAGTGCAGCATCTAATGGTCTGTTCTCATTAAGTAGGGTTCTCAATCTTTTTCATACTGTGGTTCACATTTAATACAGAGGTTCACTCATTGACTATCTACCCTTCCATTCACAGTTGAGTAACCTCTCTGTGGCAACAACAGCTGTACATTAGGGAAGTATTTATTGTATTGTTTACTGTCTTTTAATGCAGCTTAGGGGGTAGAAACAAGGAGGAGAGTTTCACAGTATAACCAGTCAGTTCTTTTCAAACCACATTTTGAGAAATCCTGCCATAGAGAGGATATTATGGTTGAAATTTTCAAACATGCTGAAGCAGCAATGGGGATGTGCACCTATGTCACTTGGGCTCTTTTAAAAATCCCATCCTTTAGCAATAATTTTACCTTTTTAGAATCTTTCAGTAAAGACGTTTACAAAATGACCATACATTTAATTAGAAGACTGCTCTTGGAAATGTTCTACAGAAACGTGTAAAGTGAAAACAACGTTCTATAGAAATTACTCTACAAACGTAATGAATGTAATAGAGAATTGTATCTTTCTAGACGTTTTTTCCAAAAATCTTATAGAATACCAGGAAAGTGGGTCATTTTCTGTTAAATGGAACAAAAACTAAAAAAAAAAAAGAACTTTCTATTTAAGACTTTTCCATAAGGCATTTATAAAGGTTTTTGTATAAAACCCAGAAAAAAGACGTGCTTTGGATGCCTCACAGCTGTAGCAAAGTTCCCCCTGCTGGACACTCACCAGACTACTATATTTGGGTCCCAACATGCTGGACCTAGGAGCTTTAAGCTTCCTGAGTCTGAGGAGGCTCCAGCACTGTCTTTCTCCAGCCTCTCTGGCACACGTCCTGGGCACAGACTCTGTTACCCCTTCACAAAAGCGGGACCTTTTTTGTCCTAGGTCCCCAGTGTGACACCTGCCCACCACAAGACACCCCAGTCACTTCATCACACCATTTCCCAAAGCTCTACCTTAATGGGCACTCTAGTTTACCTCTCAAGGTACATGTGATAGTTGAAGCAGGCTTTGCAGATGTTTTGAACACAATTACTCTTTACTTTAGATGGTACAAGAGACACCCAGATCCAAATAAAAACAATGAACACCTGTACACCATTCCCTGCCTCACTTCCCTCACCACCTTTGGGATCTGGTCAAAATCCTCTAGGCTATCCAGGATCCTCTCCTTGCACATGGCTTTTCCGCTGACGAACAGTTACTTACTCTTAGGTGTCTGTGCACCCAGCGCAACAGAGATTTTTGCCTAGCCATACGCACAGAGGGGCAGAACTCACTTCTTATGGCTTTAATCCATTCCCACGCTACATGATGTGGTGCCGCCCCAACTTCCCTCAGTTCCTTTTCACTGAACACCCAGACTAGAATCCGATACAGAGGGGGCAGAAGGAGGGAGGCGTGGACTACAGTCTGCTTCACATCTCGAAGAACCACAGTTACAGTAAGTAATCATTTCTTCTTCTCCTTCTTCAAGTAGCTGCAGCTGTATATTCCACAAAGATGACTTACAAGTATTACCTATCCAGGAGGTGGGGCTCAGAGTCCATAGAAACAAGGACGGCCACACCGCAAAGTTTGCATCCGCCTTGGAAGATGAAATGATGGCACAGTGGTTCATAAATGTATGAATGGATGACCATGTAGCCGCCCTGCAAATGTCCTGGATTGGAACGTCACTGAGGAACACTATTGACATTGCTTGCGCTCTTGTAGAATGAGCTTGCACCCACTGAGGAGGTGTTGCCAAAGCTATTTCAAATCGCAGGCGCTGACTTTTGTTTCTGCCACTGGGTGCTTCTGAAGAGATGTGTGTGTTTGGGGGAGGGAGGCTATTTTCAACATATTTATATATTTCTTTCATATTCTAGTTACTGAATGTGTGTATCATTGGTATCTTAATTTAATAATTAAAATAGTAATGAGCTATATAATTACATTATCATGAATTACAGTATATTAAAATCATTGTACTCACCTACAAGCTGTCTTCACTAATATCCCAGTTTAAATATATTACGTCTCCCTGTAGCTTTCTGGATGAAACTGTCAGCAACACTGTGGCTTGTGTGTGCTCAGTAATGGCGCATCCATGGTGCTGGGCCCACACGCAACCTGGCACCTGGACCGTGGCCCCGCCCCCCACTCCACCCGTGACCCTATGCTCCATCCTCGCTCAGACTCTTCCCCCCTGAAGCCCTGTCCATGCTCTGCCACTTGACCTTTCCCCCCCCCGAGGCCCCACCTGACACTCGCTCCACTCCGCCCCCTTCCCTCTGCTAGCTCTTCTCCACCCCCTCACCCCAGTGCAAGAAGTGGGCGTGGGCTCAGGAGGAAAGCTGGGAGAGGGATAGCTCAGTGGCTTGAGCATTGGCCTGCTAAACCCAGGGTTGAGAGTTCAATCCTTGAGGGGGTCATTTAGGGATCTGGGACAAAAATCTGCCTGGGGATTGGTCCTGCTTTGAGCAGGGGGATGGACTAGATGACCTCCTGAGATCCCTTCCAATCCTGATATTCTACAATTCTATGATTCTAAGAGGCCAAGCAGGGGGCAGGGCCACAGTCTGGATGCCAGGGCCCATAAATGATTAATCCGGCCCTCTGGGTGCTGAGCACCCACTACTTTTTTCAGTGGGTGTTTGAGCCCCAGAGCACCCATGGAGTCAGCACTTATGTTTCATATGCAGTCTTGATACCGGCTGTTATTCAGTTAGAGAACATCTGTAAAGAGACCACCTGACCCTTCATACGGTCTGCATATGACACAAACAGGCGAGTCTAAGCACAAAAGTTTAGTCCTGTCCAGCTAGAAGGCTAGGCATCACTTGACTTCTAATGCATGAAGCTGCTGCTCCTCTGGAGATTAATGTGGCTTAGGAAAAAATATAGGTAGATACACTGACTGGTTCAGATGAAATGGAGACACCACTTTAGACAAAAAAATTTGCTGTGGTCATAAAGTCACTTTGTCCTTGGAGAACTGTGTATAAGAAGACTCTGCCATCAGAGCCTGCAACATTCTTACAGATGTTATTGCCAGGAATGCAGTCTTCTGACACAAAAATGAAAAGGGACAGGATGCCAGGGGCTAAAACGGAGATCCCATTAAAGCCATTAGGACCATGTTAAGGTCCCACAGAGGCTTTCAGACCAAAGGATGTAGACAAAAGAAGCCCTTTTAAGGATCTTGCTATCATGGCACTGGAGAAGACTGATCTTTCCTGAACAGGAGATGAAATGCCGATATCACTGCACTTTCTATGAACTAAGCAGAAGTCTCAAAGACTGAAGGTGCAACAGGGACTCCAGGATCCCTAGGATATAAGTGGAATTGGTTGAATTCTGTGGGCCAATGACCACACCAAAACCCACTTCCATTTCACTGAATAGGCCACTCTGGTAGAGGGCTTTCTACTGCTGATTAGACCCATTGAACAGCTGCTGAACACTGTTCTTCCTCATCATTTAGCCATGAAGCAGCCACATTATGAGATGCAGGGAGCTGAACATGGGATGCAAGATGTGGCCGTATTTCTGAGTGAGCAGGTCAGGACTGAGAGGAGGTGGTATGGGAGGCTGAATTCACAGCACAAGAAGGTTGAGGGTGACCTGTGAGATGGTCAGGAATGGGGGAAAAGCATACAAGAGAGCCAACTGCCAGCTGAGATGGAAAGCATCAGACAGGGAGTGAAGACTGAGAACCCCTTGAGAGCAAAACAGATGGCATTTCCTGTTATCCATCATAGCAAATAGGTTGATCTTCAGGATGCCTCATGGTGCGAATGTGACCTTGTCTTCAGAGACCACTCATGACTCAGGGAAAAACTGCTGAGATGGTCCACAGGATGATTCTGGAGCCCTGGCAAGTGGTTGGCTATCGGAGTAATACTCTCCTCAATGCAGAACTGCCACAACCTTATCACCTCTTGGCCGAGTACCCTGGAACGTGCTCCCCCTTGCTTGTTCACAAAATGCATCACAAAGTTATTTTTGATAAGTATGTGAACCACTGAACCCTTGATATGGTGCAGAAAAGCATGACATGCATTGTAAATGGCCAAAGCTCCAGCACACTGACTCCTTTTCTGACCACAGACCTTGGACTTCCAGCAATCCCAGGTGTGCCCCTCAATTCACCAGGGATGTGTCTGTGACAACTGACCTGGCTGGCAAGGGCCAGACAAATGGAATGCTCTGTCTAATGTTCTCTGGACATGTCCACCACTGCAAGGAGTCCAGGACCAGCTGAGGAAAACAGACCAATCTGTCCACGGGATGAAGAGTAAGATGGTAAAACACCCTGAGCCCCATTTGGAGGGGTAGAAGGCAAACCTTACAAATTATGGTTGTGTAAGCGGATATGGGGTCCAAGAGCCTTAGGCACATCTAAACTATTGTGGAAGACTGATGCAGACTGAGGCAAAGGTGGAAAATTGCCTGAAAACAGTCAGTCATCAGAAATGCTCTTAAACTCAAGAGTCTATTAGAGCCCCGATTAACTCGATTTTCTGAGTGGGAACCAAAGTTGGCTTCCCGATGTTTAGGATGAGAACCAGACAGTCAAAGCAGCAGAATTTACTGTCGACGTGAGAAAGGACTGCCCCTCTGAACCTGCCTCTCAGCAGCTAGTTGTTCAGATACAGGAAGGTGTGACTCCCCTTCTTCTTAACATTCGCTTGCATGATGACCATGCATTTGGTAAAAATTCCGAGGGGCAGAAAAGAGGCCAAAGGGGAGGACTGTATACTGAAAATGGCGCTTTGCTACAACAAATTAAAGGAATTCTGTGATCTGGCAAAATTGCCACATGGAAGCAGGTGGCCTAAAGGTCCAGAGCAGCAAACCAATCATTCTGAGACAACAAGGGGAGGGTAGTTGATAGAGCGACCATTTGAAACCTCACATGTGACATATTTGTTGAAGCGGCAAAGGTCGAGCATGAGTCTTACCCCTCCTTTAGATCTGAACATCAGAAAGTATCACAAATAGAAGCCATGATCCTGGTGTTCTGGTGGAACTTCCTTCACCACTCCCAAAGTCAGTAAAGAGCGAACCTGCTTGAGGAGCAGTATCGTGAGATAGGGGTCCCTAAAGAGGGACAGGGAGGAATTGGATGTCATAGCCTGATCTGATGGTGCTTAGGACTCAGCTGTCAGTGATGACTGAGCCCCAAGCATCATGACAACAGGCCAGCCTTTCCCCAAACAGAGAGGATGGGGACAAAGGAGTACCAACTGGAACACTGCTCTGGACCAAGGTATGAAAATGGGTGCTTGAGGGGCACTGGGGCAGGGCATGTGGACTGACTGAACCCCAGACCTGACTGTCTCCTCCACTGGGACCTATCCCCTTCTGGGGTAGTCCTGCTGTTTCAGGAAAGGGAAAGACTGCCCAGACATGCACTGTGGATGACACTGCTGCTGACTGCTGTAATGGTGCCTCTGCGCCACTGGTGTGTATGCCCCCAACGAGGGTAGGATAGCCCTAGAATCCTTGAGGATGTCCAGAGTCTTGTCCAAAAGCTGTACTTGGCCATCAAAGGGCAAATCGTCTATGGCCTGCTGAACATTGGGAGTAATGTCCAAATTCTGCAGCCAGGAAACCCTCCTCCTGGTCACTCCTGAGGCCACCACTGTGGCCGAATTATCCATGATGTCCAGCAGCATGGACTGCAATGATGTCTTTGCCACCAAGCAGCCTTTGATGACAAATGACTGAAATTCCTCTCTCTCAAGGCCTTGGGCAGCTGGTCCACGAACACAAACATAGTGATCTAATTGTACCTGGACAGCAATGCCTGTTGGCTGGCAATTCATAGAAGCATAGAATATCAGGGTTAGAAGGGACCTCAGGAAGTCACCTTGACCAAACCCCCTGCTCAAAGCAGGACCAATCCCCAGACAAATTTTTGCCCCAATTCCCTAAATGGCCCCCTCAAGGATTGAACTTACAACCCTGGGTTTAGCAGGCCAATGCTCAAGCCACTGAGCTATCCCCCCCAACAACAAAGAGGAGGTGTAAATCTTCCTGCACATCAGGTCCAATTGTTTAGTGTCCTTATCCTTGGGGGTGGCCTTAAACCTGCTCAGCCAGGCTCTATCATTCACCGCAGTTACAACCAGGGAATTTGGGGCCGGATGGGACTAAAACCCCTCAGATCCCTGCACTGGGACGAAGTAGCACTTCTCCATGAGCTTTGCTGCAGGCAGTACAGGCATGCTCCAGGACCTTAGGAGGCTCAAAGAGCGCATCATTAATAGGAAGGGCAACTGTCCCAAGCGCGTCTGCAGGGGCTGCAGGATATCAACTTATGGGTGCAGGATATCAACTCCACTTGGATACTGAGGGAGATGGCCATACATTTCAAAAGGTGCTGATATGCCTTGAACTCCTCCAGTACCAAAGGGAAGGAAGTACCCGTCACTGCAGAATCATCCAGGGATGAAGATGAAGCAGTTAACTCCCAGAGCTGGATCCTGTTCAGGACTGACAGGCCTGGATGGGATGACTCTGGAGGCTCTGCGAAGGAAAGGCTCACCAGTACCCAGGCCTGTGGTAGATCAATGGTCACTGCTGCAGACATGGCCAGTGAT